>NC_060124.1:8619598-9224773 GCF_021461395.2 Schistocerca americana | reverse complement strand
TAGAATGGTAAAGGTATGCTTCCGGACGTCGGATCCTATTCAAAATATAATGTACTGACTCCTCTCTAGGAGTCCTAGAAGTTTGTAACGGGAATTTCCGAACACCCTGTACGTGTTGAACAATGTCTTTCCACGTTGTTTGCTGCTATCACATGGTGTCGACGGTGAACCCCATTCTGAAGTACAGGCATTACATTCCTCGTGATGTGAGTACAATCGGTTTGGCAACTGCAATACCTCTGGTTACTGCTCCCGCTGGACACGTGCTGACTGGGAGTGACTACAATAGTCATCCGTTCACACTTAACACTTGCAAAATACATTTCCACTACATAAAACCGTTATTCAGTTACTCTCATTCTTTCTGTTCGTGCACAATCAAATTAATCTGCAGAATATTATGAAAAACTCAATAGTTTTCTCTTTCGTGCGTGTCACTCCAGTGAAGGACGTCTAGTAACAACAACCACTACTCAATCTACATTTTTTTGTCACAGTTCCTACTGTGCTACCGTCGACTGTCGGTATTTTACTGTTCTGTTTCGCATAGTAATTTCACACATGTATCACATTTAGTTTAGGTCTTATAAATGTCTACATGAAAAGAAAACGCTTTAAACAAGGGAAGAAACAAATACGTTGTGTAGCATGAAGAGAACTCTTGCGTAGTTACATGTCTTACTACTAAACAACAGAATGCAGTCAAGTACAAGGGAAAGAAGCTTAACGAATCATGTTAACACTGAGACAGACTGCACCACGAGAAATAAGAATCTACACAAGGTAGTTTGATGTTTCTCCTCCTATACTTCCGGCGAAGTGAGGATATGCTGCGCATACGATTCACTATTCTACGGACAGAGGGTGGGCATAAGTATGGAAAGATCAAAAACACAACACATTACTATCCCTAACCGGTGTAGGAAAACCGTTGGCATTCAGAACAGTTTCAGGTCGTCTCAGAAAGGGTAAATACAGGTCCTGTACGGTTTTCAAGGGAATCTTGTCCCATTCCTCCCGCAATTTAGTGGCAAGGATAAGTAACCCTTCTCTCCAAAGTGGACCGCAAAGGCTCAATAATATCTAGGCCGGTGAATATAGTGGCCAGGGGAGATGCGACTGTTCGTTCTCGTGTTCACAAAACCAGTCCTGGCCAACACAAGCTAGACAGCGACCCAGTCGTCTTGGAACAAAACGTCACCACTAGGGAACAAATATTGTACTATAGGATGGACCTGGTGAACCAAAATGGTCGTATGAGCTTCGGTAGTAATGAGATGTAGCAGAGTAGCCATGGGCCCCGTGCTACGCAAATCATTATCGAATGCCCCCCCTCCCCCCTCATTCTTCCTCTCCCATGTTTCAATTCTCCACTCAGCCAGAAGTTGGAAGCAGTGTGCAACAAGACTCGTCCAGGCAAATGACTTTCTTTTATTACTCCATAAACCAAGTGTCATGGCGTCGGTCGGCCGAAGTGGCCGTGCGGTTCAAGGCGCTGCAGTCTGGAACCGCGAGACCGCTACGGTCGCAGGTTCGAATCCTGCCTCGGGCATGGATGTTTGTGAAGTCCTTAGGTTAGTTAGGTTTAACTAGTTCTAAGTTCTAGGGGACTAATGACCTCAGCAGTTGAGTCCCATAGTGCTCAGAGCCATTTGAACCATTTGAACCATGGCATCGGAACCATGTTTTCCTGATACTAACATCTGCATCGGTAATGAGAGGTTTTGGAATTCGAACTCGCCCTACAATTCCCTACTTATGGAGCTCCCTGCGTGTTACTTTGTTGCTGACAGGGTTCGCGAGTGCGACACTCGGTTCTGCAGCAACTTTTTCAGCTGTCGTCCTCTTATTTTTCGTCACAAACCTCTTCAATGACCATCTGTCACGAACACTGAACATACACTTTCATGCGCGTTGTGACTTGACAGATGTTGGTTTCTCGCTTTCCCTGTTTGAGATATATTTCTTCGATATGATGCCTCCTGAAACACGAACCACATGGACCATCCTGATTACGGAAGCACTAACCAAAAGAGCACCAACCGTTGTCCACGTTCGAGTCCAATTAGCTCCGATACGATGCACACGCGACTGCGCCATTCTGACCACGACTGAGATCTGCAACGTATTGAAGACATTACACAGGTGCCGTTTGTGGTCAAATACAACACAAAACCTGCTGGTTTGGCTAGCTTCAGCACGCATTTATCGCTGTGCTTACATATTTTTGTCCAAACCGTGTAATTGCGCCACGGTGATGAAGTATATACTTTGTTGTTGTTGTTGTTGCAGTCCCCAGTACGAATAACAGCGAGAAGTGTTTCGCCGGTACTAATGTCATGTACACGAGGCTTTTGAGATGCGCATGGGAAAAAAAGTCAATGGGCGTCACATCAATGGAGTGAGGTGGCCATGCAATTGGACCCTACTACCAGTCCAACTCCAGGTATATGTCACAATGAGTAAGCCACGTATTTGCACAGGAAAGCGTGCAGGTGACCTGTCTAGTTGCATGCACATATGGCATCTTATCTGACAGTTCTGGAAGAACTTCTTCTATGAAGATCTTGTCACTGATACACTCCTGGAAATGGAAAAAAGAACACATTGACACCGGTGTGTCAGACCCACCATACTTGCTCCGGACACTGAGAGAGGGCTGTACAAGCAATGATCACACGCACGGCACAGCGGACACACCAGGAACCGCAGTGTTGGCCGTCGAATGGCGCTAGCTGCGCAGCATTTGTGCACCGCCGCCGTCAGTGTCAGCCAGTTTGCCGTGGCATACGGAGCTCCATCGCAGTCTTTAACACTGGTAGCATGCCGCGACAGCGTGGACGTGAACCGTATGTGCAGTTGATGGACTTTGAGCGAGGGCGTATAGTGGGCATGCGGGAGGCCGGGTGGACGTACCGCCGAATTGCTCAACACGTGGGGTGTGAGGTCTCCACAGTACATCGATGTTGTCGCCAGTGGTCGGCGGAAGGTGCACGTGCCCGTCGACCTGGGACCGGACCGCAGCGACGCACGGATGCACGCCAAGACCGTAGGATCCTACGCAGTGCCGTAGGGGACCGCACCGCCACTTCCCAGCAAATTAGGGACAGTGTTGCTCCTGGGGTATCGGCGAGGACCATTCGCAACCGTCTCCATGAAGCTGGGCTACGGTCCCGCACACCGTTAGGCCGTCTTCCGCTCACGCCCCAACATCGTGCAGCCCGCCTCCAGTGGTGTCGCGACAGGCGTGAATGGAGGGACGAATGGAGACGTGTCGTCTTCAGCGATGAGAGTCGCTTCTGCCTTGGTGCCAATGATGGTCGTATGCGTGTTTGGCGCCGTGCAGGTGAGCGCCACAATCAGGACTGCATACGACCGAGGCACACAGGGCCAACACCCGGCATCATGGTGTGGGGAGCGATCTCCTACACTGGCCGTACACCACTGGTGATCGTCGAGGGGACACTGAATAGTGCACGGTACATCCAAACCGTCATCGAACCCATCGTTCTACCATTCCTAGACCGGCAAGGGAACTTGCTGTTCCAACCGGACAACGCACGTCCGCATGTATCCCGTGCCACCCAACGTGCTCTAGAGGGTGTAAGTCAACTACCCTGGCCAGCAAGATCTCCGGATCTGTCCCCCATTGAGCATGTTTGGGACTGGATGAAGCGTCGTCTCACGCGGTCTGCACGTCCAGCACGAACGCTGGTCCAACTGAGGCGCCAGGTGAAATGGCATGGCAAGCCGTTCCACAGGACTACATCCAGCATCTCTACGATCGTCTCCATGGGAGAATAGCAGCCTGCATTGCTGCGAAAGGTGGATATACACTGTACTAGTGCCGACATTGTGCATGCTCTGTTGCCTGTGTCTATGTGCCTGTGGTTCTGTCAGTGTGATCATGTGATGTATCTGACCCCAGGAATGTGTCAATAAAGTTTCCCCTTCCTGGGACAATGAATTCACGGTGTTCTTATTTCAATTTCCAGGAGTGTATTTTGAAGCGTTCATTGACTCTGGGTTATTTCCAGGACCATAAGTTCCTTTTTCGTAGCTGTTGTATTTCGACTCTACTAGCTCGTTCAATTTGTGCACAACTTTTTGAATCTTCCTGTACATTGTGAACAGTAATGCTGCTCTAAACACTTCCTTGAGATACGCCCGACTGCACACAGTAACTTTCGACTATTCCATTACTCAGACCAATTGTTCGTATCTGATTTCGTCAGACTGCTCAGAGGTTTCCCTGTTAGATTAGATTAGATTTACTTTCATTCCAATTGATCCGTAGTGAGGAGGTCCTCCTGGATGTGGAACATGTCAGAAAAACAACAATACATGACAAATATTTACAACTAAAACAAATAAAGTAATGTACCATTCCACAGGTCCCAAGTGGAATGATCGTCATTTTTAATGAACACTAAGAGTCATTTTACAAATACTAATGCACTGAATTTAAAATAAAAAACGTTTTTTTATTTATTTATAAGGTAATAAACATGTAATACAACTACTGTAATACTTATTTACAATGAACACATTACTGCACTGAAATGGTGCAGAAGTTAGATTATACTTACACACACACACACACACACACACACACACAAATTTTCAGTGAACACATTACTGCACTGAAATTGTGCAGAAGTTATGTTGTACTTATATACAAATCAGTTGGTTTTACTAAGAAATTCATCAATGGAGTAGAAGGAGTTGGCCACCAATAAATCCTTTAGGCTTCTCTTAAACTGAATTTCATTGGTTGTTAAGCTTTTTATGGCTGCTGGCAAGTTATTGAAAATGTGTGTTCCTGAATAATGCACACCTTTTTGTACAAGACTAAGTGACTTTAAATTCTTGTGAAGATTATTCTTATTTCTAGTATTGATTCCATGAATTGAGCTGTTGGTTTGAAAAAGTGATATATTTTTAATGACAAATTTCATTAAGGAATAAATATACTGGGAAGCTGTAGTTAGTATCCCTAGCTCCCTAAACAGGCTTCTGCAGGATGTTCTTGAGTTCACACCACATATAATTCTTACTGCACGTTTTTGTGCCCGGAAAACTTTAGCTTGGCTTGATGAATTACCCCAAAAAATAATCCCATATGACATTATGGAATGAAAGTAAGCATAGTATGCCAGCTTTTTCATTTTTATATCCCCTACGTCTGACAAAATTCGCATTGCAAACAGAGATTTGTTAAGACGCTTCAGCAGTTCTGTGGTGTGCTCCTCCCAATTGAATTTATTATCAAGCTGTAATCCCAAGAATTTAACACTGTCCACTTCTTCTATCTTCTTGTCATCATATGTTAGACATATACTCTTGGGACACCCCTTACAAGTTCTGAACTGCATGTAGTGTGTTTTTTCAAAGTTTAGTGACAAAGAATTGGCTAGGTACCAGTGATTAATGTCCACAAATATTTTATTGGCTGATCTTTCTAAGACTACACTTGATTTGCTATTTATTGCAATGTTTGTATCATCGGCAAACAAAACAAACTTGGCATCTGGTAATGTTACTGATGAAAGGTCATTGATATACACAAGAAAAAGTAAGGGCCCCAAAATGGAACCTTGTGGGACCCCACATGTAATTAGTTCCCAGTTGGATGATGCCTGATAGACATGTATCAAGCTCTTTCCTAATAACACCCTTTGTTTCCTGCCAGAGATATAAGATTTGAACCATTTTGCAGCATTTCCTGTTACACTATAATATTCTAGTTTACTTAAAAGGATATTGTGATTTACACAGTCAAATGCCTTTGATAGATCACAAAATATACCAGTTGCCTGCAATTTTTTGTCTAATGAATTAAGCACATTTTCACTGTAAGTGAAGATAGCCTTCTCAATATCAGAACCTTTTAGAAATCCAAACTGTGACTTTGACAGTATGTTATTTGAGATAAGATGGTTATAAAGACGACAGTACATTACTTTTTCGAAAATTTTTGAGAATGCTGGTAACAGTGAAATTGGACGGAAATTTGATGCTATTTCTTTATCTCCCTTCTTAAACAGTGGCTTAACTTCAGCATATTTCAGCCATTCAGGAAATATTCCACTGATAAACGACTGGTTACACAGATAGCTTAATATGTTACTTAGCTCAGAATCACATTCTTTAATTAACTTTGTTTGTATTTCATCATACCCACTAGATGTTTTTGATTTTAAAGATTTTATGATGGACATTATTTCTGTTGGGGTAGTGAGGGTCAAATTCATATTACGGAAATTACTTGAAATGTCTGGTCTAAGGTAATCCATAGCAGCATCTACCGAACCTGACAACCCCATCTTTTCAGTAACAGTTATAAAATGTTTGTTAAAAAGTTCTGCAACACTATACACATCTGTCACCAATGTATCATTTACTCTTAATGCTATTTGTTCCTCTTCATGTCTGGTCCTACCGGTCTCCTCCTTCACTATATCCCATATTGTCTTTATTTTGTTATCTGATATGACTATCTTTTCCTTGTAATATATTTGCTTTGACATCCATATTACAGTCTTTAATATTTTGCAGTATTTCTTATAATGTGCTATAGCATCAACATTGGAAATGTTTCGGATTGACAGATACAGTAGTGCGTAAGACAGCATCCGTGGTAAACCGCTACATCCACTGCCACTGAAAGTGGTCGATTTTGACAACACTCGTCATGGCGTCAGGATTCAGTTTATAGTCAAAAACCACTAACACGCTGCAACAAATATTTCCATAGTGATGCGAGCAGTCTCTCGCAATTACTTCATCACTACGAGATGCTAGCCAATGGTGGCAAGTATTTGGAAGCAGGGTCAATAAAGAAGTCAGGGTGTAAACGATAACTGTTTACAACACGCCACAATGGTGTAAAGGAAGTGGAGACGAACAGTTTGCTGTAAGACACTTGTGCTCTGTCGAGCCGGGAAACAACTTCAAACAGACCTACAAAAGCAGCTTAAGGCCAGGTTTTCATTCAAATGAGCAAAAATAGGCAAAGTTTGGATATTTTTTTGAGACAGTAAAAAGACATACTATATTCATTTTATTGGAGCTTACACCTAGCCTTAATGAAATAACCTTAAATTTAACGTATGGCGCTAACTCTTAATTTTGAGTTCGATTTTTGGGGGCTTTATTCATTCTTTACGGCTATACAAAAAATAGTTAATATTAACAAATTTCACATATTACAGGTACAGGCTCCCAAGAAAAGAGTTTACTGTTCAGGGGTCAAAGGTAGATGTTAATAGGTTGAACCGTTTTTATTTTCTGCTACACGTAGTTCTCACAAATAGTTTCTCGAGAAAAATCTATTCAAGTTTAAAGATAACTTTCATGTGTGTTATTACATCTGTGAAAACCACATGTTATTATACATTTTTAGCCGGCCAGGGTGGCCGAGCAGTTCTAAGCGCTACAGTCTGGAACCGCGCGACCGCTACGATCGCAGGTTCGAATCCTGCCTCGGGCATGGATGTGTGTGATGTCCTTAGGTTAGTTAGGTTTAATTAGTTCTAAGTTCTAGGCGACTGATGACCTCGGAAGTTAAGTCCCATAGTGCTCAGAGCCATGTGAACCATCATCATTTTACATTTTTGATGCCACTGAACACAAATCTGAAGTTTAGTGTACAAAATTCAAAATTGCTAATCCAGTATGGCGCACCAAAAATTATGTTTTGACCAATTTTGGCCAAAATTCGACTAAAAAAAGCTATTTTCGTTACTTACATTTAGTCTGTAATTCCAGGAACGTATATCAACCTTTCCCCTAACTCTAATTGTTCCTGAAGCGCAATTCTTGTTGGCGAGAAAAGCCGGTCTGGCTGAGCTGGACATGCTGCGTTCGGCAGCCTGCACACATTGTCCGTCGGCGTCTCCGGCCGCATGTTCGCACGCACACTGCAATGTAAAACATTGTGTGGGCGTGCGCCACGGCACGACGTGTATTCTACTTGAGCCGGGCGGCTACGTCTGAGAGCGCCCCACGCCAGCCGTGACACTGCTTTGAACAATGGGCTGTAGAAACTTCTGTAACTCACGGATTAAAAGACGATTCCGTCACAACATTCCACAGGCATACACCTTTCAAAAAATTCAATCGAAAAAAATCAAATTTTCGACCATTATGAATGAGAACCTGGTCTTAAGCTACAGCGCAAGCACGCCACGCCAGATTTTTAATATCCTCTCACACTCTTATGCCACCGCATCAGACGTACGCTTACAAATTGTAAAACTGCCGTTTGTGTAAATGTTATCTCACAATTTCGCATTAACAACCTAAAGATAATAATTACATGTGAAACCTGAGTGTCTGCTGGCGTATACAATGTTCAAATAACTTTCGGAATGGAGCCAGGTGACATCGTCGACAATCGCCGACATTTCGAGAGGAGCACACCTTGCCATTTTCAAGGCATAACTGCCCAAATACTTTGAAAATGGCAGTGTGTGCCCCTGTCGAAATATCGGCGGTTGTAGACGGCGTTACCCGGCTGCATTCCAGTAAGTTATTTGATCAATTACTACATTGTTTTGTTTTTCTGACCTTCTTACTATGAGGAGACTGTGCTTGTAAGTGTTAACTTTAGATCGAATTGGTAAAACCCAGTTAGTTTATGCGCAACGTCTTCAAAGTCTTATACTTTCATTACCCTCACGGGGAAGCTTACTTTACTAATATTAACAAAAACCACTTCAGTTCTCTCCCATGGGTCAAACAAACCTGCGGCCATTCATGCTGCCCTTTCTTTGTATATGTTGAGTATCCCCAGTATCGTACCAGTGAACTAAAGACGGCAATCTGATTTACCTACTACTAGGTGTATCTGATCGTTCCATTCCATATCCCTACAATTTGTTACATCCAGGGCCGTTATTATGTTGAGGAAATACGCTACCACCTCTTGATTGTCAACTTTTGAACACTTGTCTACTTCCAGAATGAGATTTTCACTCTGCAGCGGAGTGTGCGCTGATATGACACTTCCTGGCAGGTTAAAACTGTGTGCCGGACCGAGACTCGAACTCGGGACCTTCGCCTTTCGCGGGCAAGTGCTCTACCATCTGAGCCACCCAAGCACGACTCACGCCCCGTCCTCACAGCTCTAGTTCTGCCAGTACCTCGTCTCCTACCTTCCAAACTTCACAGAAGCTCTCCTGCGAACCTTGCAGAACTAGCACTCCTGGAAGAAAGGATTCATACCAGAGCACACTCTGCTGCAGAGTGAAAATCTCATTCTGGAAACATCCCCCAGGCTGTGGCTAAGCCATGTCTCCGCAATATCCTTTCTTTCAGGAGTGCTAGTCCTGCAAGGTTGGCAGGAGAGCTTCTGTAAAGTTTGGAAGGTAGGAGACGAGGTACTCGCAGAAGTAAAGCTGTGGGGACGGGGCGTGAGTCGTGCTTGGGTAGCTCAGATGGCTGCCGGCACGGTAACGCTAACTCAGCGTGTTTGGTCAGAGGGTTAGCTGCCCTCTGTAACAAAAAAACTGAGGTAATGGATCAACGACGAACTGAAAAGGGTGTCTTGCGACCTCCGCCCCTAGTAGATACAACGAACAAAATGAGATTATATAAAAAAAAAAAAGATGGTAGAGCACTTTCCCGCGAAAGGCAAAGGTTCCGAGTTCGAGTCTCTGTCCGCCACACAGTTTTAATTTGCCAGGAAATTTCACTTGTCTACTTGAGTGTCGCTTTAAATATTCCATTCTCTACTTTATTCTTATATTTATTTACACTTCTTTTAAGCTTCATAATTGATCTTTGATCTGTCTACGAAATATAAAAATTTTATTACGAGAGATGTCACTCTGCTTGCAGTCTCCACGCGTGAGTGTAGTCTCACAGAGAATGATCCGTTGCCGCAAACAGACCTCCCAAGCACATCTGTACCGGAAACCTCACGGAAGTCGGGATGTACAGAAGACAGGAAAGATGTCTGATATACATACAAGCTGTTCTATAAAAACAGATAACACAACTGCAGCAGATTGCTATTCAAATTGGGTTATCGGTGTGTGAACATCTGACGTAATGCGCTCAGGAACTTGTAAACACGCTAAGAATATCCGCGTTCTTATTGAAGTACAACATTTCGAAGTTCTCTGTTGCTTCAGTTTTGAGTTGCTTAGACGCAAGGCTTTTGATTTGTGTGTAGGCAAAGATTCTAGGAGTCGTCTCTGAACACGAAGTAATTCACCTCAGCCAGCCACCGCTGTATGACGCGCCGTCTACCTCAGTAGTTAAGCAGTACTTAACGTACCAATGCACGTGGGCTCATTGGCATTCCTTGTATCAACCTTCCCTACATCAAAGCTCTGCCCACTTTGGTCAAGTCTATCTTTCAATTTGGCTCGGATGAGCTGATCGATTAGTGTTTCTCCTGATGCTTGGCGTCTACGTTACAGATGTAAAAATAAACGCTATCATCTTAACTGATATTCCTGTCTTTGCTTGGTTTCACAACTTCATACTCACAAATGAATAGCACGAAGTTGAGAATTTTCGTACTGTAGTGCAGTATACTGATAAAAGTCTTATAAGCAGAAAGTAATTAAACTAAAAAAGTTAATACTGTAAAAAAAGTTTATGCTTCTCATTTGTAAATGAACACAATTTGATAACGGAAATTTTTGTTTGGGACCTTGGAGACGTCTGTGTTGTATAATTGGAAGCAACACTCCTCTGCCCAGTGTACAGTCCATGACGAGTTCTTGAGAGCAATCTGTCTTTAGTTACATCAAAATTTAAGCTTCATATCAGCCGTCTACTCCCGAACGATGATTAACATATACAGGATGGTCCATTGACGGTGACCGGGCCAAATATCTCACGAAATAAACATCAAACGAAAAAACTACAAAGAACGAAACTCGTCTAGCTTGAAGGGGGAAACCAGATGGCGCTAAGGTTGGCCCGCAAGATGGCGCTGCCATAGGTCAAACGGATATCAACTGCGTTTCTTTTTTAAATAGGTACCCCACCCACTACGTTCGTGTAGTACGTAAAGAAATATGAATGTTTTAGTTTGACCACTTTTTTCGCTTTGTGATAGATGGCGCTCAGCTCTCCCACCGAATGAGGCTGGACTTAGCATCGGCCGCAGAAATCTGCACGCCCCTGTTGTCGCTTGTGGTGATCGTTTTAGGCGGAAGATCCATCAACGACATGGAGAACAAAAAAATGGTTCAAATGGCTCTAGGCACTATGGGACTTAACATCAGAGGTCATCAGTCCCCTAGACTTAGAACTACAGAAACCTAAGGACATCACACACATCCATGCCCGAGGCAGAATTCGAACCTGCGACCGCAGCAGCCGCGAGGTTCCAGACTGAAGCGCCTAGAACCGCTCGGCTACCGCGGCCGCCCGTCGAGAACAGCCCAAGGGGCGGTCCCAGCATACACGTAAGATAAGGCCTGCCCTCATCTTTCGGTAGTCACGGGTGTGACCGGTGGGGATTGTAGCAGCCCTTTTTCTGTTTTCGCTTTTTCGTCTAATAGGTGAAAGTTTGATTTTATTTTTTACACATTGACTGTCATTGAAGAGTTTTACTTTTATTTAATGTTGTCCCGGCTAAATATCAGTTTGATTATTTTTAAAACCCAATCTTAAACGTGGGTCACTACACGTATAGTCTTCCCAACTCCGAGAGAAAAAATCTTTAGCAGCTTTACTACCAATGTTTACAGATGGCGACACTTTAACCTTTCGTTCAATTGTTTTAGTTACGAATCGCTAGTTTGTTCTTGGCATAGATCACGTAACCTTAACGTTTATTAATCTAAGTTAAATTAATGTTCAAGACTTGTATTATGTTTCAAATTAACAACGTCAGTCTATTGACAAGAATTATTAATAAATAGGTTAATTCATACGATCTCATTCAAAGAAGTTCTTTAATTAGATGCCTAAGTAGGATTCCCGCTAGTATCAGAGATGTTAGATAATATCCTGTCACTTTCGGTAAGTAAGTAATTTCTATTTAATATCCGGAAACTGTCATTAACTATGATCACTAGTCGCGTGAAGTTAAAGTTTCCCACTATCACAATTCAATGTCCGAATCCGGCTAAAATGCTCAATTCAGTAAAGCGTTTAAATATTCACACGAATTGACATTAAAGCCAAAGGGATTACTATGCACCTTCCCGTTTATCTAATCTGATAAATGTCCAAATTAAAGTATGGCTATTTATACTTTAATAAACACTATCTTTGGTGTCCCAGACCTACGTTCTATGACTATAATATTGATTTTCTTACGTATTGGAATAACTAATATTTTAATATTTTCTACTGTTTTTCCCCTTCCCAAGCTTTTTAAAATATATAATTAAATTTTCCATCTCTTTTCTTTTGCTTTCTATACTAGATATTTCCCTCTATTTGTTTTTTATCTATTTTTCGTAATTACTACTTGTGGAGGGACTTGGGTCATTTTGTGAACTGATATTTTAAGGACGTGGGAGCTATTTTTGTTTTTTGAACACCGAGAGGCGCTGTAGGTGTTAGAGGATGCAGCTCACGAAGTTCACTGCATTGCTGGACAGCTGCCGCCTCGTAGCAGTAGTCTCCAAGCTAGGGGCTAAACTTGGTTGTATTCCCTGGGCCATCCAGCAACCACAGTGAAGCGCCAAAGAAACTGGTATAGACATGCGTATCCAAAACAAAAATACGTAAAAAAGCAGAACATGGCACTGCGATCGGCAATGCCTATATAAGACAACAAGTCTCTGGCGCAGTTGTTGGATCAGTTGCTGCAGCTACAACGAAAGGTTATCAAGATTTAAGTCAGTTTGAACGTGGTGTTGTAGTCCGCGCACGAGCGGTGACACTGTATCTCCGAGGTAGCGATGAAGTGGGGAGTTTCCCGTACCACCATTTCACGAGTGTACTGTGAATATCAGGAATCCGGTAAAACATCAAATCTTCCACATCGCCGCCGCGCGGAAAAAAAATCCTGCAAGAAGGGGACCAACGACGACTGATGAGAATCGTTCAACGTGACAGAAGTGCAACCCTTCCGCAAATTGCTGCAGATTTCGATGCTGGGCCATCAACAAGTGTCAGCGTGCGAACCATTCAAAGGAACGTAATCTCGTTTCAAATTGTATCGAGCGGATGGACGTGTACGGCTATGAAGATGAGCTCACCAATTCATGCACCCTGCATGTCAGCTGGGGACTGTTCAAGTTGGTGGAGGCTCTGCACTGTTGGACGTGTGCAGTTGGAGTGATATCGGACCCCTGACACGTCTAGATATGACTCTGACGGGTGACACGAACATAAGCATGTATCTGATCATCTGCATTTATTCATGTCCACTGTGCATTCCGACGGACTTGGAAATTCCAGCAGGACAATGTGACACCCCACACGTCCAGAATTGCTACAGAGTGGCTCTAGGAACACTCTTCTGAGTTTAAACACTTCCGCTGGCCACCAATCTCCCCAGACATGAACATTATAGAGCATATCTGGGATGTCTCGCAACGTGCTATTCAGAAGAGATCTCCACTACTTCGTACACTTATGTATTTACGGACAGCCCTGCAGGATTCATGGTGTCAATTCCCTCTAGCGCTACTTCACGCATTGTTCAAGTTCATGACACGTCGTGTTGCGGCACTTCTGCTTGCTCGCGGTGGCCGTACGCGATATTAGGCAGGTGGACCAGTTTCCTTGGCTGGTCAGTGTAGTAGAGTTGCCCTGCCCCGCCTATCGCTGATGCAGATGGAGTGGCCAGACTCTGGCAGTGAGCGGAAGTAGGGCGAGGGTTTTACAGCAGTCGATGACATGACGCTCCAGTACTGCTAACCAAATATGTTCCCGTTTTCCAAACCTTTCAGCGCTCTTCGCTGGACTAATGTTTAATTTCAGAGCTTGACAGCGTTTCTTTACTCAAAGTTTACAGTCTGAAAGGTGCTCCTGCGCCGTCCATAGGTATGGTTACCACACGCAGCTCCGTTGACAGAACAGAGTTGTGCCTGCTCTGCACCATTGTCTACGTGCTCAATGAGATCTTCCCGACGTTCTTTCTCATGTAGTCTCATGCAATGATCTCCCTGCTTGCTTGTACTTCGACTCTTCCGAGTGTTGAAATTGGTTACGCCACCGTTGCGTACTCAATGAGCGTGCTCCATTTAATATCATCTCATTCGCTTTCAATAAAATGTTGTGTAGTGCATCAGTTCTGAAACACTGATGTGAAATTGCCTCATCTTCTTCTTTTCCTCTTCCCTCGCCTTTTGCCATTCCTCTACGCCGACACGATCGGCATTGTTGTATAGGTGTTGGCGATGTCAGTGACAGGTGGTGGCCAGATGCCCTTCCTGTCTCCCCGGGGCGGAATCTGTGCAACCTGCCACTATGCGACTGAAATAGATCTCAAGTGCTAGAACTTTCTCTAAGTGTTTGCTTTGTGGGTATCTGACGCTGGGCCAGAGTCCAGCCCGGTATTCACCTAGTTGGATGGGTGAAACCGCCTAAAAGTCACATCCGGGCCTGCCGGCTCACCAGCCCTCGACGTTAACCCGCGAGGCTGATTCGATTTGGGGCAGACTCGCATACCCGAATCCCAGAAACGGCGCATTAACGCGCTCGGCTACCCAGGCGGGTAGCGAAATTTATTTTCCAGTTGTATGCTGTAAGCGAGTGTAGTAGAAATGAGTCAGATGATGCTGAGTGAATTAAATTATGACACTGAAAGTAGCAGAGTTTTCCTTTTTGAGCACTGAAATGAAAGACAACAACAGGAGGAAATCTATAAATGAAAGGAAATCACCTGACTGACTCACCGCCGAGACCAAACCGCTAAGGACAGCAGCCTGAATTTTTAGAGATTGTTGATCTTAAACTGCAGGTACGGTTAAGAGAGGATTTATTGAATGAAATATCGCTATCGAGGTAAATTTGAAGCTAGAACTGGGAAAAATGTTATTTAGTTTCTCAGTATCAAATTAAAAAATACGTGCTTCAGCATTTCTGGAAATTCAGGTCTACGAGGCTGAATAAGAGGTTTCTTTAAGACATCATTATTAACGAATTATTAAAGAATTTTTAAAGATAAATATAAGAAAATTTATATCTGACTCCTCCGACAGAAATAAAAAAATCTTTGTTCCAGTGTTTTTAGAAATTCAGCCCATAAGGGGGTGAAAGAGGAAACGAAAATTTTTTCTTAAGAAAGCAGAATTGCTTTTTGGTCAAAAGTACGTTCGGAAAGGACCAGGCTTCTATGGCCTCAATTGGGGTGCAAAGTTAAGTAGATGTTGCAGTTTGAGAACTAAATCAAAGAAAGCTATTTAACAGTCATCACGACGTATCGGCTTTCTCAGAATTGCGTAGAAACAGAAACGGAACTTCACTGCATTAATTTTTCAGTAGGCATAATATGAAATAGATACTCATTTAAATGCGATTCTATGTACAGGAATATCCGTATGAGGTGAGACAATTCAGTATCGGTTGTAAGACTGGCGCTAATAGCTACAGAACCACTTATCCGACTTGTCTCTTTCTCTTTTAACCCGCAATATGAAATTAAATTAAACCTTTTCGAACATTTAAATTATGCAAAGACTAGCAGCCACGTAATTGGTCACTAACTGTTTTATAACACGTTCCTTTACACATGAGCAATGGGCGTAATTCGATTAAAGAAAGACAAGGACAAAAATCTGTGGAGGCAGTACAGCGTAGCACAGTACAGTTCAGTACAGTACGCGAGCGAAGCAGCGCGCGCTCAACTACTAGGCATGGCAATAGCATAGATAGCTTTCCTGAAGAAAGTGAAATACGTCAACATTGGTTGTAAAGTGTTGGCAAGTCTTTTGTGAAGGTCTTTCAAGTGTAGCCTTATACAGGAGACAAACACGACTGGTAAACAGAACAGACAAGGAGAGAATGTGGGACTACAGCAGAATGCTGACGAGTATCGCGTGGGTAGTGAAGAGCCGGCCGCTGTGGCCGAGCGGTTCTGGGCGATTCAGTCCGGAACCGCGCTGCTGCTACGGACGCAGGTTCGAATCCTACCTCGGGCATGGGTGTGTGTGATGTTGTTAGGTTAAATTAGGTTTCAGTAGTTCTAAGTCTAGGGGACTGATGGCCTCACATTTTAAGTCCCATAGTGCTTAGAGCCATTTGAACCATTTTTGGTAATGAAGAGGTACTGGATCAAACTGGAGTGAAAAATGCTTTATGACACACGTTGATAAAAATGGGCGAAGGAGGTAGGTTGAGAGGACACGTGCTGAGGCCCCAAGAAATGCTTTGGTAATGGAGGTATGCTTGGAAGATAAAAATTGTTGAGGATTGAGTACACTTTCAAATTGGTGTTGGTTGCTTTCATTACGCAGACAGCGTGGAGAGCTGCATCATACTGGTCTTAAGGACGATGACGAAAACAATAAGTATGCATGTACGACTAATTTGAGTCTAACGCGTTCTACTTCGGGATTAGCATATGTTGCCACTGCTTTTAAACCTCGCTATTTGCGTATTAAACATTACAGTTTTCCATCCTGTCATAATGGATACGGCTTTTCGTGTAAAGTGATTAAACCACAGGGGCTAAAGCGATCCCCCTGACCCTCTGCAGCACTACAACACAGCGTAAATACTCGTCGTCAACAAAGTGAAATCCTTTCTGTACCACTACACAACACTGCCATGTTCTCTAAATCATTTTATGTGTCAGGAACCCGACTTCGGAACGATGTTCTTCAAAAGATTAGAGAAACGAAAATCATTTCAAACTTCAAAAGGCAATAATAGCGTACTTTCTGTCTCAATAGCTATCTCTTCTTGCAGCTCGCTGTTGTCAACTTTCCCTCTCCCTCCACTTTTACCTCCCCCACCCACTCTCCCCCTTGTGTACAGAGTTCTCTATTGAAATCCTCTTCTTTCCTAGCAGCCATTATCACTTTCATTTCAATCCTCCCCTCATTCGTTATCCCTTGCACTTCTTGTCATACCGAATAAGGCTCCAAAATTGGTTAACTAACCAACATCATTATTATTTTTGCAAATTATTACTTTTTACTAATAATGCAAATTATTACCGCTGAGATTGCTATATAATAACTAATCAATGTTCTCTATTATCGTCATTATTAATATTACTGTTATTATTATTGCCAATTATTATTTTTATTAATAACTAAAATTATTATTATTGTGACTATTTCGTAATTCAGATGGAAACCCAGTTCTAAGCAAAGAAGGGAAAGCAGAAAGGTGGAAGGAGTATATAGAAGGACTATACAAGGGCGATGTACTTGAGGACAATATTATAGAAATGGAAGAGGATGTAGATGAAGATGAAATGGGAGATACGATACTGCGTGAACAGTTTGACAGAGCACTGAAAGACCTGAGTCGAAACGAGGCCCTGGGAGTAGACAACATTCCATTAGAACTACTGACGGCCTTGGGAGAGCCAGTCCTGACAAAACTCTACCATCTGGTGAGCAAGATGTATGAGACAGGCGAAATACCCTCAGACTTCAAGAAGAATATAATAATTCCAATCCCAAAGAAAGCAAGTGTTGGCAGATGTGAAAATTACCGAACTATCAGTTTAATGTCTCTGCTGCAAAATACTAACACGAATTCTTTAAAGCCGAATGGAAAAACTTGTAGAATCTGACCTCGGGGAAGATCAGTTTGGATTCTGTATAAATATTGGAACATGTAAGGCAATACTGACCTTACGACTTATCTTAGAAGAAAGATTAAGGAAAGGCAAACCTACGTTCCTAGCACTTGTAGAGTTAGAGAAGGCTTTTGATAATGTTGACTGGAATACTCTCTATCAAATTCTGACGGTGGCAGGGGTAAAATACAGGGAGCGAAAGGCTATTTACAATTTGTACAGAAACCAGATGGCAGTTATAAGAGTCGAGGGACATGAAAGGGAAGCAGTGGTTGGGAAGGGAGTAAGACAGGGTTGTAGCCTCTCCCCGATGTTATTCAATCTGTATATTGAGCAAGCAGTAAAGGAAACAAAAGAAAAATTCGGAGTAGGTATTAAAATCCATGGAGAAGAAATAAAACTTTGAGGTTCGCCGATGACATTGTAATTCTGTCAGAGACAGCAAAGGACTTGGAAGAGCAGTTGAACGGAATGGACAGTGTCTTGAAAGGAGGATATGAGATGAACATCAACAGAAGCAAAACGAGGATAATGGAATGTAGTCGAATTAAGTCGGGTGATGCTGAGGGAATTAGATTAGGAAATGAGACACTTAAAGTAGTAAAGGAATTTTGCTATTTGGGGAGCAAAATAACTGATGATGGTCGAAGTAGAGAGGACATAAAATGTAGACTGGCAATGGCAAGGAAAGCGTTTCTGAAGAAGAGAAATTTGTTAACATCGAGTATAGATGTAAGTGTCAGGAAGTGGTTTCTGAAAGTATTTGTATGGAGTGAAGCGATGTATGGAAGTGAAACATGGACCATAAATAGTTTGGACAAGAAGAGAATAGAAGCTTTCGAAATGTGGTGCTACAGAAGAATGCTGAAGATTAGATGGGTAGATCACATAACTAATGAGGAGGTATTGAATAGGATTGGGGAAAAGAGGAGTTTGTGGCACAACTTGACAAGAAGAAGGGACCGGTTGGTAGGACATGTTCTGAGGCATCAGGGGATTACAAATTTAGCATTGGAGGGCAGTGTGGAGGGTAAAAATCGAAGAGGGAGACCAAGAGATGAATACACAAAGCAGATTCAGAAGGATGTAGGTTGCAGTAAGTACTGGGAGATGAAGAAGCTTGCACAGGATACAGTAGCATGGAGAGCTGCATCAAACCAGTCTCAGGACTGAAGACCACAAGAACAACAACATTTCGTAATGCTTTTTGGAAGTGCTGTTCCAGGTCAGATGTAAGAGAAGGCCTTAAGGTCCTAATCTGGTCACGCTACGGAAGCAGTAAATAAATAAACTGCTGATGAAGTCTCGAGACTCAAGACTGAAGCAGCAAGTAAAGGCAGGTCAGCTGATCAAATCTGTGGCTCACTATTTTTCTTTCGTGTGGTTACGAGAGCCAAAACAGCAGTTGTAGTGAGATTTTTTTGCAAGAAAACCGAACCAGCGAGGCCACGCTGTAAACCTGTGCGTGGGTTTTGCCACCTGTCGCGATAATGTAATGGATAGAGTGCGGCGCTTTGGGAATGCGTAAGAGCAACTTCCCAGACCAGTGACTGTTGCCCTGGCCTGTTGGCGTTACGCAACGACGGCGGCGGCCCTGGAAGCGGTCACTCCTGCTTCCGTGGGCGGTCCCTACTGTGGCACAGCGCCAGATAAAGAGCGGGATAACGGGTATCGCCGTCAGTTCCGCAGTCTATGCTCTGTTACTCTGGCATCTACTGGCCACTGTTCACCTCTTTCCTGCACAGAACTCACTGCGTCTTCCAGAAAGTAAACTGGACGAAAGCACAGTCACACGGCACAGTTGACTGACGAGTTCACACAGAGTCCAGCTGCCCAAGTGACAAAGTTCCATTTACTCTTACGTCAGTGTGCACCAATCCAGTAAGAAAACACAGATTTGTGTCTTTGACTTAAATTTTTTACGTAAGTGAGCATTCTAAAAGAGTATAGCGTTTTGCATTTTTTTTTTCACCAGAACCTACCTGAAGTAAACTCTTATTTCATGCGCATTTACCTTATTCGCCACATAGCACAGTTTCAAGCAATATTACAAAAAAAGATAAAAGTAAAAGACCCCATTTGTCATTATTCACACAGCACTTTGGATACATCTGTTGTGACTTGGCAAGACAGCCAAGTCACTATGAGAGGAAGCCGAAAGGCACGCGCTTAAGCTCACGCAGGCTGGCGCGAGGTCTGGAACAGTTAAGGGAATTAATAGTAGCAAATAAAGTACGTAGTTGATGTAATACTTAACTTTAATCCATAAGTGGTGTACATCTCTCTTGTTGATACATGTTTTATAATTTCAATATTAACTGGTAATGGCGCCTTGCTAGGTCGTAGCAAATGACGTAGCTGATGGCTATGCTAACTATCGTCTCGGCAAATGAGAGCGTATTTGTCAGTGTAGCATCGCTAACAAAGTCGTCTGTACAACTGGGGCGAGTGCTAGTAAGTCCCTCTAGACCTGCCGTGTGGTGGCGCTCGGTCTGCAATCACTGACAGTGGCGACACGCGGGTCCGACGTATACTAATGGATCGCGGCCGATTTAAAGGCTACCACCTAGCAAGTGTGGTGTCTGGCGGTGACACCACAACATCAACATGTAATAACGTTCCATTTTACCGTCAGCTGGAGTAATCTCGATTTTTGACAGATACCACGTTGTACAGTCAGAATGATTAAGCGATACCCACATTAGGTTCTGTTCATAGTACCAGCACCAAAGTGTTGTTGTTATTTCGTTCAGTCCGAAGACTGGTTTCACGCCGCACCCCGCAACAATTTATCTTTCGCAACTCTCTTCAGCCCGCATCTCGTGGTCGTGCGGTAGCGTTCTCGCTTCCCACGCCCGGGTTCCCGGGTTCGATTCCCGGCGGGGTCAGGGATTTTCTCTGCCTCGTGATGGCTGGGTGTTGTGTGTGCTGTCCTTAGGTTAGTTAGGTTTAAGTAGTTCTAAGTTCTAGGGGACTGATGACCATAGATGTTAAGTCCCATAGTGCTCAGAGCCATTTGAACTCTCTTCATCTCTGCATAACTACTGCACGCTTTCTCTAAACCTAAAATTGATATAAACGTAGCTTTTATTTTCTTCAATCTGTCTTCTAAGGTAAATTGTAGGGTCAGTATTGACTCGTGCGTTCCTAAATTTCTCCAGAATCGAAACTGATGTTTTATGAGGTCGACTTTCATCAGACTTTCTATTCTTCTGTAAATAATTTGTGCCAATATTTTGCAGCCATGACTTGTCAAACTGGGTACTCTGAAATACTGAAAACTGGCAGCATCTTCTCTATTTTCAATTGGAATTACTAAAGTTTTCTTTAAGTCCGAACGTATTTCAGCTGTATCATATATATTGCATACTAGATGGAACAATTCTGTCATAGTTCGTTCTCCCAAGAAATCTCAGAAATTCTGAAACAATGTCTTTTACTCCGGCTATCTTGTTTCGACTGGTCTTTCAGTACTCTGACAAATTCTTCTCGCAATATGTCTCCCATCTCCTCTTCATCTGTTTCCTCGTCCCATTGTATAATACTTGTTCAAGTTTGTTTCCTTTATATAGCTTTTCTGTGTACTCCATCTTTCAGCCCTTCCTTCTTCGCTTAGTACGCTTGTCATCTGAGTTCTTGATATCCCAACAGCTGCTTCTCTTTTCCATGAAGATTCTTTAATTTTGATAAATTTGGCGTCTATCTTTACCCTAGTCATGCGTGCTTCTACCTACTGTTTTACATTTCTCTACCACACTCTTGCTATGCCACTTTGCACTTTCTGTCAATCTCATTTTTTGGATGTGTGTAGTCCCTTTTGCCCGTTTCATTTGCAGCATTAATATATTTCCCGCCTTCAATTAAATTCAGTATCTCGTGTATTATCGAAAGATTTCTATTGGCATTGTCTTTTATCTCGCTGATCCTCTGCTGCCTTCAGTATATAATTTTTAAGTGGTTCTGCTGTATGTCGCGCAGTTCTGATTGAGCTGTTTGGCTCCATATCTGCGTCTACCCATTTATTCGGTTGAAATCAGCGGTCATCAGGTTTTCAGGGGCATTCTTGGACGCAGTCTGTTCCTTCCACCGACTTCAGCATTTATTGGCAGTTGTGGGTTATGAGGAAACTTAGTGTACTCTCTGACAAGTGCGTTGGGTCTCCGTATCGTTGAAGGTGGCATTTGCCTTGGAGCTGGTAGCCAATAGCTTGGTGTGATTGTGCTCCATACTAAATGCATCATTTGGTTCAATTGGGCATCGACCATTTTAACATATGGTGTGTCCAGTCATACCGGAGAACAATATTCCCCCACGTAATAAACCAGTACCAATGCACAACACGGAAGCGTGGCAGCAGAAGACCTAAACAAAATGCAGCATAGTCCTTGTATGAGGTTATTTCCCGATATGAAATTTGCGGCAGTGTGAGCTAGATGATATTTTAAAGTTGAAGGTAAGTTAAATGGAAGCGAGCTATTTGAGACATCCTCGCACTGGACTGATGTCTCCAGTGGCGGAATTAAGTCCTATGTTACTGTTTACTCCATTCCTTGCATTGGTTTGCTCCTGGTTTCCAGTCATTATCTGGATTTCATTGTGGACATGTCAGCAAAGCAGTGTAGTAGCCGAACAGAAGTATTCTTCTGAAAATTTTGTGTTTTCTTCTTCTTCTTTTTCTTCGGAGAGTTTAGTGCGTGAACTGATTTTTGAAAGTTGTTAATATTTCCTAGCACCCAACAAATAAAACAATTTTAATGGATGTTTCATTCGACTAAATATCTTTGCTTTTTACGTACGAACTGTGTTGTCATGGTATGAAGTACACAGCGATGGTGATAGATTGCATCACTATCTAGCCAATAGTAAGTTACGGTACACTTATTTTATGAAGAGCATCACGTCAAATATGGTACTCTGGTATATCAGAATGTTTTATTTTCTGGCGACAACAATCACAAAAACATTTAAAATCCAGTTACCGGTTTCGACCAGCCGGTAGTTCTCATCCGTCTAGATGCCCCTCCCTACTGCTGCGTAGTTAGCATAAATGTACTGAGTCATTTAATCGTCTGTGGTAGAGAAGCGGATCCGAAGAAAATAGTTAACTTGTTTCTTTATTTCACTGTCACGGACACCAAGCTCTTAGTTACGGGTCACTATGCCAATCTTTGGGTCTCCTGAAAAAGTTACGTTACAGATTAACACGTTTTATGTAGACGTGCAAAGGAATACAATGTTTGGTGATCGTTGTCTGATGTATACGAAAAGCGAAGTGCAACTGTTCGCACTCATTAAATATCATTCAATTCAGAAGGCGAGCAAAGTCGTTTAGCTTCTTTTGAGAACGATCCAAATCTTGCCGAGATATTCGTTTTCGCATTTGCTTTTGCTTGTTATTCATCAAATACGGAACCCAACATACGTTTCTGTTAGTTAGTCTTGTTGCAGCATGCTCCATACTCTTCTTTTGAAGTGTCTGTGACAGCTCGATATATTCATCTGTGGTTGCAGGCGCAGATTGTCTTCAAGAGAAGTGAACCTACACTTAAATTCAGTTAGCCGTTTCCTAATTTTCATGATAGATATATTTATATAGTTAATATAGTCATGCTACGAGGAACTGATAGAGTAACCATATAAATAAGTCTTTCAGTGGGTGGGATGGCAGTCTAATTCATCCATTTGAGCGAAAGTTAGCCACTTCATTTAATGGTATTTAGCAAGACTTAGTAAAGCTTAATGTTTGACACCACCACATCTCACCTTTTGCTGCCAGTAGTCAAGCAACCATTAAATCAGTTTCTGAGCTCCTGTTAAAACATTGTCATGCTATTTCCATTACTTCCAGCAATTACCTTTTCTCGGCCTGTATTACAGGGCTCTGTCTCCAAGACAGTTGCGTAATATTTGAACAGGACTGCAGCAGAAATCGTGAGCACTTCCTAGCCGTCCTCTTTCAAGAAAGATGCAATGGACATACTAGTTACTAATTCAGCGAGCCAGCTTCTGCAAACGTTCATTAAAAGTAAAAGGGGCGATCAAAAGTTTCTTTTGGAAGCCAGTGCAGACCAGAAACGGCACGCCAAAGAAGCAAAATCGCTGTGAGCACTGAAGCAACAATCACACCGACGGACCAGGTTGAAGGTACCCGTTTGGTAAAACATTGTGTCCCGCTGCCGTTTTGGTGGAATTGACATCCTAAAGTGCAAACCGTTAGAGGAGAATACTACTAACATCTCACGACGAGGTTACAGGAAGCTGACAAGAGGAAGGGTGGCAGAAACCTGTCCAAGCGGGAGATTTTATTCCACGACGATGTCTTAAGTCATACCGCACAGGACACAGTCTCACACGCTAATTCCTAGAGCTAATAAATATCGACCCCGCCACGCATCTCCTCCACTGCCCCTCGTATTTTCCTGGTATGGCACTTCAAAAATGGTTCAAATGGCTCTGAGCACTATGGGACTTAACAGCTGCGCTCATCGGTCCCCTAGAACTTAGAACTACTTAAACCTAACTAACCTAAGGACATCACACACATCCATGCCCGAGGCAGGATTCGAACCTGCGACCGTAGCGGCCGCGCGGTTCCGGACTGAGCGCCTAGAACCGCGAGACCACCGCGGTCGCGCGGTCCCGGACTGAGCGCCTAGAACCGCGAGACCACCGCGGCCGGCAGATATGGCACTGACTTCTTCCTCTTTCCTCAGTCAGGGAAAAAACTGCGTCGTGTGGGAGGTATTTCCAGAACCGTGCAGAGGTGACTTTCGACGTAGAACGTTTAGAGGACAGTCAAATTACAGACTTATTCAACGAAGGTTTCCGCCACGTCATCCAGTGTTGATAAAATTGGAAATCCGTTGAGAATGTCTAACACCAGATGTAAGGGTCGCAGTTGGTATTTATCGAGGTGATAATTAAAACCTATGGACTTCCTCTGTACTCTCTGATAGTATCTGCACCATCAAATAAAATGTATCCTGACACCTATTAATCCATCACTGGCCTTTTTGATTGGTTGCGCTCTGCTGAGCATTCATTCAATGAGATGTCTGGATGTCTGTGGAAGAATGGCAACCCATTATTCCTCCTCGAGAGGCAAACCCAGAGAACATAGTGACGGACATTGGGGTCGGAGCGAAGTCGACGTCCTTACCCCAAACATGCTCAATTTGGTTTAGATCGAGTCTCTGGGCAGGCCAGTCCATTTTCTGGAATGTTGTCGAACTATTGTCTCACAGTAGATGCTACTTTGTGACAGCATGCTGGTACAAAGAAACAACAGTCTCTGAACTGTTCCTTTAGTATTAAATCAGTTCGTGTGTTTTCGCGTTCAGCGTTTTCGTAACAGCAATAAGAGGACCACACTCTAACCATGTTGTTGTTGTGGTCTTCAGTCCTGAGACTGGTTTGATGCAGCTCTCCATGCTACTCTATCCTGTGCAAGCTTCTTCATCTCCCAGTACCTGCTGCAGCCTACATCCTTCTGAATCTGCTTAGTGTGTTCATCTCTTGGTCTTCCTCTACGATTTTTACCCTCCACGCTTCCCTCCAATACTAAATTGGAGTCTCAGTATATGGCCTACCAACCGATCGCTTCTTCTAGTCAAGCTGTGCCACAAACTCCTCTTCCTCCAATTCGATTCAATACCTCCTCATTAGTTATGTGATCTACCCATCTAATCTTCAGCATTCTTCTGTAGCACCACATTTCGAAAGCTTCTATTCTCTTCTTGTCTAAATTATTTACCGTCCATGTTTCACTTCCATACATGGCTACACTCCATACAAATACTTTCAGAAACGACTTCCTCACACTTAAATTGATACTCGATGTTAACATATTTCTCTTCTTCAGAAACGCTTTCCTTGCCATTGCCAGTCTACATTTTATATCCTCTCTAGTTCGACCATCATCAGTTATTTTGCTCCCCAAATAGCAAAATTCCTTTACTACTTTAAGTGTGTCATTTCCTAATCTAATTCCCTCAGCATCACCCGATTTAATTCGACTACATTCCTTTAGCCTCGTTTTGCTTTTGTTGATGTTCATCTTATATCAACCTTTCAAGACACTGTCCATTCCGTTCAACTGCTCTTTCAAGTCCTTTGCTGTTTCTGACAGAATTACAATGTCATCGCCAAACCTCAAAGTTTTTAGTTCTTCTCCATGGATTTTAATACCTACTCTGATTTTTTCCTTTGTTTCCTTTAGTGCTTGCTCAATATACAGATTGAATAACATCGGTGAGAGGCTACAACCCTGTCTCACTCCCTTCCCAACCACTGCTTCCATTTCGTGCTCCCTCGACTCTTATAACTGCCATCTGCTTTCTGTACAAATTGTAAATAGCCTCCACCTTTAGAATTTGAAAGAGAGTATTCCAGTCCACGTTGTCAAAAGCTTTCTCTAAGTCTACAAAGGTTAGAAACGTAGGTTTGCCTTTCCTTAATCAATCTTCTAAGATAAGTCGTAGGGTCAGTATTGCCTCACGTGTTCCAACATTTCTACGGAATCGAAACTGATCTTCCCCGAGGTCGTCTTCTACCAGTTTTTCCATTCGTCTGTAAATAATTCTTGTTAGTTGTAATGTTGTTGCATTAATTTGTTCTGAAAGCGGTGCTGATAGACAATAAAAGCGGGTTAAAAGCTGTGAGCTGTCTGGGGAAGTTAACCTTGCATTACTGAGCAACTGTTTCACCAGGTATCCAGTCTAGCTTACCAAATTCCCAACCAGACTAACATTAATTATAATCTTTTAATCGTCATACGACAACCGGTGATATATATATATATATATATATATATATATATATATATATATATATATATATATATATAATAAGTAAAAGGAGATAAATCAGTTCATATTTGGACATTTATTTTAACATTGATCATTGAAATTTCAGCATATTAAACATGATTCATAACTAAACTGGTGCCTTATTTAGGATTGTGAAAATGTGAGTTTGTAATCTTACAGGACACATCAAATATGGAGCCAAGATTGGGAGACTGCATACAACACTGCATTCATAAAATAACACACGAAGAACGTTGAAACATTTGCAAGAGGAAATTAACCACAACCAACCGATTCAGTTTTCACCCAAAGAAGTTACGTTCGTAGTGCAATCCTGTCCGTCATGTAATTATCACACACTGGTATACTAAATTCATACTATCTCTCTGTGAAATCTTCCCGAAAAGAATAGCTGAGGGCTACTTTGATGATTATACCACATGCTTCACGTGGTCAACTTGGTTTACACAAAGAGTGTAACTCCACAATAATTTTGATAATTAAAATAAATTAGATCGAAAAGCAATTTACAAAAGAAAAACCTCGAACTGGTTACTACCGTCTTACTATTAACATGATGGGTCAAATAATTGTATAAGCATGTGGTACTGGTCTCACAAAGTACACCCCACGTGGGTTGAACATAAAGAAAAGTTGCTATGTTGAAAAATATTGTCAAGACGAGACGTTATAATCTCACGCACATTCGCATTTAAGATTGATGACCTTAGTTAGAGTTACTGATCAACACGTGGTTCCACTTTACTCACAAAGTAGTGACAAAGCAACTACTGGAAGATATTCTGAACTTCACACTCAAAAAAATGGTTCAAATGGCTCTGAGCACTATGGGACTCAACTACTGTGGTCATAAGTCCCCTAGAACTTAGAACTACTTAAGCCTAACTAACCTAAGGACAGCACACAACACCCAGCCATCACGAGGCAGAGAAAATCCCTGACCCCGCCGGGAATCGAACCCGGGAACCCGGGCGTGGGAAGCGAGAACGCTACCGCACGACCACGAGATGCGGGCTTTCACACTCGAAATACCTGCGTTGCAATTTAAGATAACATTAGATACTTTAGAGCTAAACCTGAAATAAAGGTGATTAAATTTTTAGTTAGACTGAACTTAAGAAATCGATTGTCCTACGGACTTAGCAGACACGCGCTTAGCCGGAGATCTTACCACTTCAGATGCTCGCCGCGGACAGACTGCCGTGGTTCCTTCCTGAGGGTGCCTCCCAAATACAAACGGAAGTGACCAGAGAGGCAGCTTCCTATACCAACATGACAAGGGACGGACAGGACCATACTAAGAATAGAAACCTCTCTGCTTTTAGAAAGCGTAGTTACCTGTTCCGACGTTGGTCCTACTGTTCTGTAGCAGACAGGCTTGTCTGCTACCATCAAGCATGCAACTGGAAATACATTTGCTCATTCATCCTCCCACACAGAAGGGAAGGGGGATGACAGTATCTTATCACATACAGTATATAAAAGAAAGCGGATGTAGGTTCCGTATGAGACTGTGTGACATGAATTACATATAAACTGTGTTTTAAAGTGTAGTAGTGTGACAGATCGTTCTTGTTTATGTGTAAAAGTAACACGTTTCACTGCTCAGTCTCCTCCCAGATAGTCAGAAACACCACAGTAAATTTAGAAGAGGAATTTATGCCGTAAATGACAACATATTTAAGAAATTAACATGAAAGGAATCCAACAGAGACCTTTCATAGTATTTTGCAGCCGTGGCTTATTAAACTGGTAGTTCGGTAATTTTCACATCTGTCAACACCTGCTTTCTTTGGGATTGTAATTATTGTTAACCATAAAAAAAAAGTAAGCCCTTATCGTGACACGACTTTATCCCTGGTTCACTTCTGGCACTACACGTGGCGGCAGGTAACGTTCTCCAGGCATTCGCTTCACCCAAACGTTTCCTTCGAACTACCACAGCATACATCACTCGCTTCCAGTCACCCGCTGTCCACTGACGTTACTCTTTATACCAACTCAAGCGTCGTTTAGCAATGACTACATAAGTTTGTGGCGTTGAGGAGCTACTCGACCATTGTGCCCCTTCTATTTTAACTTCTTACTCTCAATTATCGTTCTATCTGGGCTGCTTGTACCACATTAGAACTCACGAGAGATGCCTTCAGCTGATTTCATGCTATTTTTTACAACCGCACACTGGAGAGCTCGGCGGTTCCTCTCCGTTAGTACACGAGGTCTGCCTGGTCTTGGTTCAGCTGAGGTTGTCCCTCCTGCTTCCTCTTCACAGTCACATCGCCAACGGCCGACTTGGGCTGCTTTAAACGTGTTGGAATGTTCAAATGTGTGTGAAATCTTATGGGACTTAACTGCTAGGGTTATCAGTCCCTAAGCTTACACACTACTTAACCTAAATTATCCTAAGGACAAACACACACACACACACACACACACACACACACACACTCATGCCCGAGGGAGGACTCGAACCTCCGCCGGGACCAGCCGCACAGCCCATGACTGCAGCGCCTGAGGCCGCTCGGCTAAGCCCGCGCGGCTGGGTTGGAATGCCCGTGATGTTACTCAGGTTACATCCAACGACTACTTCATTGAGCTCTCCTGACCAACACATTCTGCTGTTTCCGCTTCTCTACAGTCGATACTCCCAGCCTCCTTTTATACTGTGGGGTCCGCCACACGGAGTGGTCAATCCCGCATTACTTAAGAGTGTCCGGACACGCTTGCTCAGGTAATGTATGTATAGCAGACAGTTTTTTCTTCTCGTTTTTAGTCAGCAGTGTTCTAGCTGGTTTGATGCACCCCGGCACGAATTCCTCTGCTATGCCAACCTCTTCATCCCAGATTAGCACTTGCAACCTACGTCCTCAGTTACTTGCTGGACGTATTCCAGTCTTTGTCGTCCTGTACAGCTTACAAGATACCTCTTGTGGGAGGGAGAAACAGGTGTGAATTTCTTTTAGATTGTATATATGAAACGCAAGGAGTGCTGTTCAACATATAAGTGGTTTATTCAGTGAGACTGCATAAAACTGCATATGCAATAATTATTGAAATTTTATCCAGTTCATTTAACAATCACACACAAATTGTTCAAATAATGATAAACAAAAGTAAAGAGTTTGGGCCACCAGATACTGTAGAAAGTATCATAAAAAAACAACAAATGCAATTGAATTGCCAGCAACAGCTCACAACAAGTGAATTACGTAAGGTGCCTGCCCTAGTATTTGCCTTTTAACATGAGCATTGTATGACTTCATTCCAATTTAACATATAAATAAATTACACCAGACGGGTTGGTGTAATAAATGAGAAGGAATAAAAAAAACAGCTGAACAGATGACTCTCTTAACGGGCAAACGATGAATACTGCGCCTTGCGTCTTTGTGAGCATCTAACACATTGCAAGGAAATTGAAGAAAGCGAAAGAAGAATGCGCAGCTAGGAAAGCGGGCGTTTTCTGTATTACCAAGTTCATAGCGTGGTCGGCCTGGCGGTGGAGTCGGCTGATCGAGTGCGGCTGCATCGAGACTCTGCCGGTGACGTACTAGTTGATAGCGTCTAACATGCCCTACGCTGAAAATAGTGACCGAAACCTGCTACTGGAAGTTGTAATTATTGGACGACGGTATGCGTCCATCTGCAAGTGCAAACCTACGTGAAACTGCATTAAACAAAGCTCAGAACTGTTCTAACACTACTACCACCATCGGACATGTAGTAAAACAAAATGTGATCCTCAGTTAAGTTCTTGATAACGCGCACAGTGAGTGAAGCTCGCCTACTTCGATCTAACAAACTTTGCTCTCTACGCTGTTTGCGACAAATGCAAAGTGCATCGTCTCGTTACAAGCGATAAGAGAATCCTTGCGACTTATCGGAAGCAGTCAAGAGTGAACTCCTGCCTCCTCAGAAGCAGTATTCGGAATGCCAAATACTACTGCGCACCTGGAGAGAGAGAGCCGCTCCCCTCCAGCGTCTTGTCTCCGCCCTTCCGCAAATTACGTAGCTCGTACTATTTTTCAAAGCGAATATGAGATTCTTGCCAATGGAGAGGTCCGTTTCAAAATTTCCTCCCTCGTTGCCGTCGCATTCCGCGAGGAAAAGAGAGCGATACCCTGTGTGAGATAGAGTATACAGATAAACCAAGACTTCTCCCTTTGAGTATTGCTGCTACGTCCCCAGGTGTTGTGCTCGCGGGGAACGGCCAAAATTCCCCTGGCCACTTGAGGTTCTTGGACACGCAAGTCGTGCTGTTGCTGTTCTGCTCGCCGCTCTGTCCGTGTTGCCTAGAATCGTGGCGAAGCTGTTTTTCGCTCTAAGTTGATAGTTTCCGCTACCTCGGGCACACGTGCGAATGTCCACGGCTTCCCTTGGCAGCGTGTTGATGTATGCAGCGTCTTCGCCTGTCGCTAATGGTCTGGGAGCCTGGCCTCTGTGAAGCTGGCCGACATGGGCGCGCGACCGCCGCTCGCCCGTGGGCGCACTGCCTGTGTCCAGCTGGTCGCCGGGCTTCCCAGCTAGGAACGCGTCAGAAGAATTCCTTACATGCACAAAGTGTACCATGTTTGCAAAGAGAAGAATCGTAGCCTTTTACCGACGCTTAATGACACAATAATTCACCTCCATCACACTTCGTATATTGCAATAAACTAATGACTGATTTTAAAAGCAATTATCTCCTTTAATTATAAACGCTTTTCAAGCTTTTACCTTCCACAGCTCCCTCTAGTAACATGGAAGCATGGAAGCTATTCCATGATGTCTTAACAGATGTCCTGTCATCCTCTCCCTTCTTCTTGTCACTGTTTTCCACATACTCCTTTCCTCGCCGATTCTCCCGAGAACCTCCTCATCCTTTACCTTATCAGCCTACCCAGTTTTCAACATTCTTCTTTAATAGCACATCTCAAATGCTTCAATTTCTTCTTTTCCGGTTTTTCAGCAGTCCGTGTTCCATTACCATGCAATGCTGCGCTCCAAAATGTACATTCTCAGACATTTCGTTTCTCGCTGTTCTCATTTCTGCTGTTTCTCATTACTTTCCTCCTTCTTCCATTTACTCTCAATCAATATTTTGTCCTCATTACACTGTTCATTCCATTCAAAAAATTCTGCAATTCCTCTTTTCACTGAAGATAGCAAGGTCATCAGCGAATCTTATCATCACATTCTTTTACTTGAATTTTAATTCCTCTCCTCAATCTTTCATCTGTTTCAGTTCTTCTTCGATATGTTGACTGAATGGTATGGGCGAAAGACTGAATTCCTCTATTACACCCTTTTTAACCCGGGTACTTCGTTCGTGGTCTTCCACTCTCATTGTCCCCTCATCACTCTTGTACACATTGTATATTACCTGTCTTGCCCTGTAGCTTGCCCTATTTTTCTCATAATTTCGAACATCTTACACCATTTGACATTGCTGAACACTTTTTCCAAGTCAACAAATCGTTGATTTTTCTTTAGTCTTGCTTTCCTTATCAAACGTAATGTCAGAATTGCCTCTCTGATGTCTTTACCTTTCCTAAAACCAAACCGATCGTCATCTAACACATCCTCAGTTTTCATTTCGATGCTTCTGTATATTATTTTTGTCAGCAACATGGATACATGAGCTATTAAGTTGATTGTGCATAATTCTCGCACTTGTCGACTCTTGCGATCTCCTTTTTCACGAATGTCACATAGTATATCGCCAGACTTATACATTCTACACAACAACATGAATAGTCGTTTTTTTGGCATTTACACCAATGATTTGAGAAATTCCGATGGAATGTTATCTGTCACTGCCGCCTTATTCGATCAGGTCTTCCAGGTCTGGTTCTAACACTGGATCCCCTATCTCTTCTATATCAACTCCCGTGTGTTCTTGTATAACGCCACCAGACAAGTTTTCCTCCCTCATAGTGCCCTTCAACGTACTCTTTCTACTTATCCGCTCCCTCCTCTGCATTTAACAGTGAAATTCCCATTGCATTCTTAATGTTACCACCCTTGCTTTTAATTTCACCGGAGGTGGTTGTCATTTTTCTACATGCTGACTCAGTTCTACCGACAATCGTTTCTTTTTCGATATCTTCATATTTTTCATGCAGCCATTTCGTCTTAGCTTCTCTGCACTTCCTATTTATTTCATTCCTAAGCGACTTGTATTTTTGTATTCCTGAATTTCCCTGTACATTCTTGTACTTGCTTTTTTAATCGGTCGCCGGCCGGAAATAGCCAAGCGGTTCTAGGCGCGGGACCGCGCGACCGCTACTGTCGCAGGTTCGAATCCTGCCTCGGGCACGGATGCGTGTGATGTCGTTACGTTAGTTAGGTTTAAGTAGTTCTAAGTTCTAGGGGACTGATGACCTCAGAAGTTAAGTCCCATAGTGTTCAGAGCCATTTGAACCCTTTCTTTTTTTTTTTTTTTAATCGATCAATTGAAATATTTGTTCTGTTACCCATGGTATCTTCGCAGTTACCTTCTTTGTGCTTATGTTTTCCTTCCCAACTTCCGTGATTGCCCTTTATAGGTAGTCCAAGATATTATTTCTCTTTAGATGATCTTTGATGGTTGGTTGGTTGGTTGGTTATTGGGGAAGGAGACCAGACAGCGAGGTCATCGGTCTCATCGGATTAGGGAAGGACGGGGAAGGAAGTCGGCCGTGCCCTTTGAAAGGAACCATCCCGGCATTTGCCTGGAGCGATTTAGGGAAATCACGGAAAACCTAAATCAGGATGGCCGGACGCGGGATTGAACCGTCGTCCTCCCGAATACGAGTCCAGTGTCTAACCACTGCGCCACCTCGCTCGGTCTTTGATGGTGATTTAGATAATATGCACCAGGGTAGAATGTCCTTTTTCCATTCAGTTACATCTCCGTACAATTGTTTACAAATATCCTTCGAAATAGTCTATTACGTAGTCCCAGCTGAAGAGAGATTGTCTTGGGTTGAAAGTGACTTGCAGGTTTGGGGATCCCACATACAGCGTCTGGCGATGTTTTTGGCCTAGTTAGTACCAAAACTCTCAGCCAGCCTCACGTCCATACGAGTCCGGCGGTTTGCATTGAGTTGCGCCAGCGCAGAAGGAGCCAGCGTGATTAGTCGGCAGTGAGCTGTTTGTGACGCACGGACGGCGCGATACTCTCTCTGGGGACTTTGGTCGCGCAGGAGCATCCTGCTTGCACAGTCACCTCCCCCCCCCCCCCCCCCCCCCCCGCCACCCAACCGCTGTTTACAGCTTCTCCTCAGCGTGATCCGATTTTCTCCTGTCCTCATAACTGCAGCCCTGCGCGAGTCATCCTCGCCTGTCCGTTTGTTCCGTTCCCTGTGCCTCTGGCTCGGTCGTGTTAGGCTACTAGGGGCTTACACACTAGCTTCTTTGTGAAAGCAAACTTCTGCTACTAGACTAGCTGCTCTTACGTTTTACTGTGACGTATGACAACGTAATGTAAAACAAGATGCTGTTATTGGACTTCAGAGGAGCGACAATAAAAGACGTTTTCCAGAAGAAAATCTCATAGGAAAAAATCGTTATTTGAGATAGAACAGTTTACTTACTTTTAATATATATAATAACGATCTGATTCTAATACACAAGTATATTTTAATAGATTGTGTACTATTATTAAGCAAATCTTTGCATAACACTAAATATTTCAACCTATGTTTTTAGTGCGAAAAATATTTCTGATAAACACTTTTTCCCGTAAATCAATGTCAGTAGGTTACAGTGAGCAAAAATTTCTTTCATGAAACATAATTTTTAACCTCGGAACACATGAAAACAATACAGAAATATTATTCTTAACAAAGTCTATGATCAGGAAACCAGCAGAAATGTACAAACATAAAACAACAGAAAGTAAATTGATAACAAAATATAACTACAAAAATAAAATACTACTGTTTTGTTCTGTAGTCCATGCATTATGATGGACAGTTCCTGGTTACTGAATGACCTTTTGTTTCTCTTCTTCTTTTTTTTCCTTCTTCCTGCCCTGTATGGATGTCTATTTTCTAAATAACGTCTGGTTGTTGGTGACTATCTTCAAGCATATTGTGTAGCTACGAACTATGTTTATCATCCTTATACTTAAAAAAACCTCACATCTATTTTGCTTTTGGCTTCACAAGATTAAGCGCCACTGTTGATAGTATCTGGTTTTTCAGTACACCATTACTGTATTTCTGTTTCCAAAGTCTGAATGATGTACAGTGATGGGGTGGCGACATGCACATATGCAGATGGCGGTAGTACCTTGTTCACAAGGTATAAAAGGGCAGTGCATTGACGAATCTGTAATTTCTACGAGAGTGATTCATGTGAAAAGCTGTACGACGTGGTTTTGGCCGCGCGGCGAGAATTGACAGACTTTGAACACGGAATGATAGTCGGAGCCAGATGCATTGTAAGTAGGCTGTTTATGTTTTCTTATTGGCAACGTTACGTAGCGCTCAATATGAAAATCACTGGCTGTGCTGTGTGCAGTCTGTGGCTGCATTGCATTGTTGTAATACTCCCCATTGTAGTGTTAGGCAGCTGGCTGTGAACAGCGCGTAGCGTTGCGCAGTTGGAGGTGAGCCGCCAGCAGTGGTGGATGTGGGGAGAGAGATGGCGGAGGTTTGTAATTTGTCATGAACTGCTATATTTATATATGATGATATCAAGGTAAATACATTGTTTGTTCTCTACTAATATCTTTCATTTGCTAACTATCCCTATCAGTAGTTAGTGCCTTCCATAGTTTGAATCTTTTATTTAGCTGGCAGTAGTGGCGCTCGCTGTATTGCAGTAGCTTGAGCAGCGAAGATTTTTGTGAGGTAAGTGATTTGTGAAAGGTATAGTTTAATGTTAGTCAGGGCCATTCTTTTGTAGGGATTTTTGAAAGTCAGATTGCGTTGCGCTAAAAAAAAAAAAAATATTGTGTATCAGTTTAAGGACAGTCGTGTATAAATTGTTCAAAGGGGACGTTTCATATGTCGACCCTTAGCCTAGGATACCTCACTGGAATCTTCTGATATTTTTCTTGTAGTTTGCGTAATTAGTGTAGCTATTGTTTATTGCTAGCGCGTAATTATAGAGAGAATTTCCTTTGTAGTTGTAGTTTTTCATTGTTGTACAGTAAAACAGTTGTGGCATGCATGTAGATTTGCACCAAGTATTTCGCAGCTGCGCTGGGAATTAAGTAGACATTATATCCATTGCTATGTTATTTTATTTTGCTCTTCAAATTGCGCTTTTCTGTGTTATCGTGTGAAATACTGTGACAATAATGGCGTGTGAAAAACGTAATACTAGGCTCCAAAGTAAACTGAGAAATGACAGTGAAGACGAAAGCAGTGTGTTAGCGCCGCAGAGTAATGAATTAACTAATGTTCAAAGTAGTAATTTGGTAATTGCGCATAGGGAAATGGAGCGGGCGGCAAACAATGGTGTAGACAGTGAAACAGGTAGTGAACAGGGAAGCGTTATCGATCGATTGGTCGGCAACAGCTCGCCTCAGGAATCGGGAATGACAGAACACAATATTGCAAATACTGCAGACTCAGGTTTTGGGTTCCCACCGTTTTCTCAAATGAGTCAAGACACATTTTCCACTTTTCAAAATGTGAATGTTGCCGGTGCAACTTCACTGCCGAAAAGCACTGAGGAACATGTTTCAGACACCAGTGCATTGTTATTACAATTAATGCAACAAATGGGACAAAAGCTTGAAAAGTTAGACACAATGGAACAACATCAGAGACAAACACAGCAACAGTTAGACACAATGGAACAAAATCAGAGACAAACACAGCAAAAGCTTCAAAAGTTAGACACAGTGGAACAAAATCTTAAAAAGTTAGACTCATTGGAACAAACACTTGAACAAACACGTGAAGATTTAACTACTGAGTTACATAACATTGAATCGAAATGTCAAAAAGTCTGTAATGACGTAAAAACACAAATTTGTGAGCATTTTCAACCTATTTTTTCGCGGCATGAAAATGCATTACAGAATCACGAAGCAGCCATAAAAGAACTGCAAATTATTGTTCATGAAAATCATGAGACCTTGCAAGCTAAATTTGACTCAGTTGCATCTACCGATTCGGTTACGCAACTTGCAAAAACTCAGGAAAACTTTAAGGACACAGTAGATACTCTGAAACTTGGTTCAGGAAAACACACTGAAGAAATAAGTACACTATCGGAGAAAGTAGCCGAACTTTCGGATCAGGTCACTAACTTATCTACAAAGGTAGATGATGATCTGAATGACACAAGACCCGTAGCCTTCACTGACACAGAAGAGTATGAACAAATAAGAAAATTCAAACAAAATCAGAATCAAATTAATACACAACACCAAAGAGAAATCCGGGAAGTACAAGATCAGCTGACACAGGTAATACAAGAATTACGTATTTCAGAGGACACTCGCGCTCCAACACGGGAAGAGGGACTTAGAAACACGGAAAAGCCGCAAAATAATAACACAGGGCATTTCGGAAGTTATGAAAGAAATTGGTAATGTGCACCGAATTTTGAGATGGAACGGCCGACACGACCTAACAATGACCGATATGCGACTCGCAGACATGATGATTTTGACTATAAGCTGTTCATTACTACACGTAAATTCAAAACATTTAAGAATTCTGGCAACGACATTCATCCACAAGCATGGCTCCATCAATTCTCTCATTGTTTTCCTCCCAACTGGTCGTTGGAACACAGATTAGAATTTATGTGTGGCTACTTAGAGAATGAACCAGCTGTAAGAATGCGATCGGTCATTCACGATTGCCACAGTGAAGGAGAATTTTACCATGCCTTCCTCTCAGCATATTGGTCTCAAGCAACACAAGACCGAGTAAAACATGGTATCATAATGATGAAACATTTCGAACAATCTGAATTCTCCAGTCTTGTGAAATATTTTGAAGACATGTTGCACAAGAATCAGTACCTGTCAAACCCATACAGCCCCTCAGAACTCATCCGCATTTGCTTAATCAAATTACCTGAACATTTACGGCATATTATTTTAGCAGGACGTTGCAAAGACGACATTGAAGCTTTTCAGGGACTGTTACAAGAACTAGAAATTGACACTGATAATCGCGGAACGCGAAAACAAGGACACAACAATTACAGGTCACATCCGTCACAATTCTGTGACGACAGAAACAATAACCGGACACGACTGGTCTATTCTTACAACGCAAATCGTGACCAAAATAGACACCACCCGTACGACAACCGTTGGCAGAGTGGTAATAATTACAGGGAAAGATCACCTCTCCGCGGTAGTGACTATCACAGAGACAATCAGAGAAACAGACAATATGGGAACCAAAATAATTATTATCAAGGGAGACAGAATAACTTCAGACGCAACAGTTCAGCGCGCAGTTACTATTCAGGGAGAAATTCTCCACTACTTAACCGACAAGAAAGAAACTACAGGAACTACCGACATGACGACAGACGATGTGATCGTAACGACAGACCTGAATTGCATCAGAACTGGCGGGATTCAAACAGAGCAGGGCCCTCTCGAGGAGGTGAATTTGTAGAAGTTAGGTCTCCAAATCCCAATAACGACGCGCGCCAACAAAGAGACAATAGGCAATGACTCACACCGCTGGCAGCCACAAAACGATCTTATGACACTAACGACGCAGCTGCCGTAGCTAGTAATTACGTAAAAATGGAAGACATTAGGGACATCTTACTCCAGGAACACGACATAAAACATAACAACATTGCATATCCTGTGATTCACATTACTGTAAATGACGTAAAATTTACGGCAGTACTTGACTCTGGCAGTCCCATTTCAGTAATCAGTGAAACAGCCTTTAGCAAATGCAACAAATCGAACGATTGCCCCACACTTCCGTTACGTAAGATTAAATTACAAGGTGCAATCTTTGGAAAAAGTGTAGATGTACGCCAACAAACCAATTTAGAATTCTTCTGTCAAAGCCACAGCTTCTCTATGAACTTTCTCGTTGTTCCATTATTGTCGACGGAAATTATATTGGGAGTAGACTTTTTGAATGAATACAAAGCAATCTTAAACTTTCACGATGCTGAAATAAGTTTAGAGAAAGAAGGTAAGTCAATAGCTTTGAAATTTGAAGATTGGCTCTCAAACCATGACGAGGAAATTAATCGGCTTTACCTTCTGTTAGACAACAGTTCGGACTTTTCTACGGAACTAGACACTAACAATCACTCTGCAAGTACTGACAGGGATGATATCGACGGCGCATTTGACACTAATAAGTTAATTCAGAATAAAATTCAAACAATTGAGAATTGTAATGACACTGATAGGCAGGACCTTTTTGAGATTTTACAAGCACATTCCACAGTTTTTACTCACAAAACAGGAACAATCAAGGGATTTCAATACCAATTTCGTGTTCGTGAGCATACTAAATTTTGTGTTAGACCATACGTAATTCCGGCGCATTATAGGGACCGTGTTAGAACAGAAATACAATCTATGCTTAATGAGGGCATTATTGAGCCTGCAGTAAGCTCATACAGCAATCCATTACATGTTGTTGAGAAGAAAAATGGATCGATCAGGCTTGTCTTAGATTCGAGACAAATCAATACGATCATTATTCCTGAAACAGACAGGCCGCAAACGTTAGAAGAACTTCTTCAAAATTTTAATGGTGTAAAAGTGTTGTCTTCCATTGATCTCAGATCCAGCTTTTATCAGATCGAACTTCATCCAGAATGTAGAAAATACACAGCTTTCCTTTGTTTCGGCGTTTGTTATCAGTTTCGGAAACTTCCTTTTGGTTTGAACATTTCTTCGGCAGCATTCATTCGTGGGTTAAATTCCATATTACCTGAGTTCTTAAAACGTCACATCACCTTATATGTGGACGATATTCTGATAGCAGAAGCTTCATGGGAACAACACAATCGCATCCTCAACAGCGTGTTACATATTTTTGCAGAATCTGGAATTACAGTTAACTTGGAAAAGTCTGAATTCGGTAGGTCAAAGGTGAGGTTTTTGGGACATATTATTTCTTCTGAAGGCATTCAGCCGGATCCTGAAAAGTTAGAAGCAATCAGAGCCATTCCAGTTCCATCTACAAAAAGACAAGTCCGCAGTTTTCTAGGTCTCGTAAATTTTTACCGTCGTTTTCTGAATATGCAAATTCTTGTTACACCAAAACCTTGTTCTCTCACTGGAAAAAATACTATTTGGAACTGGGACGAACAAGCACAGTTGGAATTCAATTCTTTGAAAGAAACGTTACTTCACGCGCCAATCTTAGCTCATCCAGATCTGTCACAAGATTTCTGCCTTAGCACGGATTCTTCTAAAGTCGGTCTTGGTGCCCATTTATTTCAAGAAGCCATAGAAAATGGCACTACCATTCAGAAAACCATTGCTTTTGCTAGCCGAGTGCTAACAAAATCTGAAAAAAATTATTCCGTTACTGAATTAGAAGCTTTAGCTATCGTTTGGGCATTTAACAAATTCCGTTTCTTTCTTTCTGGTAAGCACGTAAAAGTATACAGTGATCATCGTGCATTACAATTTCTTATGTCTTCAAAATTAAATCATGACAGGTTAAAACGTTGGGCATTGTTTCTGCAAGAATTCCGCTTCACAATAGTCTACATTCCCGGCAAGGAGAACATTGTTGCGGACGCACTGTCACGCGCACCGGCTGGGCTTGAGAAAAGTACCACAGAAGGCAACCTCGAGAAAAATTTCAGTATTCTTTACATTCAGAAAGTCGCCTTTGAAAACTTCATCACCACATCTTTAAAGGACATTGCTCATGAACAAGATAAAGATCCGATTTGGAAAGACATCAAGAGCAAATGGCATGAAAAGACACACACACAGATTCGGCATTATTATCTGGTTAGAAACAACATACTGTTCAAACGCTGCACTGTTGATGACAAGCTATGGGTACTTTGCATTCCTGACGATTTTGTTAATAAGCTCATTTGGTACATTCATTTCAGCTATGCACATTTTGGTCCACGAAAATGTTATCATATTCTTCGAACGACTTGTTATTTTAACAATATGGAAAAGAGAACTCGAAGAGTCTTGTCTATTTGTAAACTTTGTCAAAAGGCGAAACCATCTACTGTCTCACATCGTGCTCCGTTGTTTCCTATCATTCCTTCTAAATTAAAAGAATTTGCTGCTGTTGATCTCTTGGGACCGCTTGTCAGAACATCTAATGGATTTTCGTACGTTCTAGTCGCTGTTGAACTTACTTCAAAATTTGTTTCTTTCACACTGTTACGTAAAGCCACTGGACGGTCTGTATCCAACGCCTTTGTTAAAAATTTCTTACGTGAAGTTGGCCACGTTGCTAAAGTCATTTCAGATAACGGACCGCAATTTAGATCTGCTGTTTGGTCACGCATGCTTCGCAACCATAAATTCAAACCTGTTTTTATTTCATTGTGCTCACCACATTGTAACCCCTCCGAACGGATTATGAAAGAAATCAATAAGCTTTGCAGGCTTTATTGTCACAGAAAGCATCAGCATTGGGACAGATATTTACACTTATTTCAAAACGTGCTGAATGAAATGCCTCATGATTCCACTGCTTTACCACCTACTCTTGTACTGAAGTATGAAGAACCACCGAACAGAATCAGAGAGCTTGTACCTTTCCCGAATTCACGTAAACTTCGACACAAAGACATAATTGATTTGGCTATTAAAAATATAAAATCTGCAACAGACAAAAGGAGAAAACTACACGGTAAAGCAAATGCAAAGAAATTATGTACTGGTCAGAAAGTTCTCATTAAAGCTCATTCATTGTCACATAAGAAGAAACACTTGAGTCACAAATTCTTTCTAGTTTACAATGGACCTTACAGAATCCGACGTATACCACATGATAATTGCGTTTAAGTTGAAACTCTGCGTACTAGGAAGAGTAAAGGTTTACACCACATTTCACATGGAAAACCGTTTATTGAAAGATAGTCTGCTTTTTAACTTTGTCTTTGCCATATAACTTTTCACTTTACATTACTAGTATGCTTTGTCAGACTTAGAATCTGATAATATGCAACAATGTTTGAAGTTAAATATCCAGTCAAGAACCAAGAGAACTTATTTAAATAGAAATTACGAATGCATTGTTATTGTGAACAGACGACACAGTGTTATTGTGTGTGTACATTCTTGCTTGTTAGTTGCACGATTACGTAACGACTATCAGGCTTACATACTTAGGACACATACTGGTACTGCTAATGAGATTCTAATGCAACATTTTGGTTTACTTGAAAATACATTCTGGGTTTAATGTACTTTCTGTGAGATACCAGACGACACAGTGGTTAGTTTAAGTGACAACTACACGGTTTTATCACGACGCTTCTAATGAGTGACAATTTACAATGTTGCTTTTGTACTGTTTTTGTTTTATTTCTGCACAGTTTTTCTGTTTTATTCTGCAAAGTAAAACATGTTTTAGTAGTAACTTTTGTGGTATAGCTACAATGAGATTGCCTTTTCCGTAGCACAACAATATGTTACAGCACAGTACTTTCTTCATTGTGGCAATAAGCGTAATAACTAAGATATCTATACATAAAGCATTTCACTTTTGTTTATCATGAGGTAAGTACATTGACTTCTGCAGAACTTAGCTTTCGGAGGATGATAAGTACGACACTTCCACAGAATTATCTTACAGCAAGACGCACATTTAGCGCTACAGGACACGCATTTGAGTGATTAATTTTGTACTTAAAACATTTATTTTTAAAGATATTTGAAGTACAATGATACAAAGGTTTTCAGTGATACATTTCATTTCATTGCTGTAATCTGTAACACCTGAGGGTATAATTACATTAATCCTCAGGGGGTTACACACTTACTTTGTGTACCATGTGTTTGGCAACCACAAGGAACCCTAGCTAATATGGTATTTGCTTATACAACTTTACACATCAGTACCATATTTCTCTAACACACAAATTACCCAGCTATCTGATCATTTAACTGAGAGATAAACATTTTTTTTACTACATCAGTGACACATGTTTACGCAATACACAGTTGGGTAACTTCACACTTATGAAACTGTATTTTGTCTGTACTTTGTAAACTGTTCATATTTTTTTTTTCGGAATCATTGTGATACTATGAGAGCTTTGAATGATGTATTTGGTAAGGAAGCATGATTTTAAAGTACGTTTGAGGTAGATGACGCTATTGAAATGAGCAGAGAATTTTTTTTAGGTTTTGAAATTATTGCAGAAAGCTATGACGTTTTTGAGATTTGACTGAGGTGTTATGATGTTATTATTACGACGACAATGTGTACTATGCTGTTGAGATATGTTTAGGATCAATAAGATGATGCTACCGTATATGAGGAATAAGAAGTATGTTGGAAACCAAGAATCGTACTTTAAGAGTTATGAAATGTGCGTAAATTCGTGACTGTATCACAATGCTGACGAATATTGTATTTGGACACTTATATTTATAGGATTTTCTTTCTACAGATTTGCAACGCTAATTCTTGACCTGTGAAATATTTTTATGTGAGACGGTCACTGTAGTGGAAACTGGTGTCGTAAATATTTCCGTAAGAAAGTTAAGTGACCACCTGCACGTAATGTGTCGCGGGCACCCACCTGGGCGACAGCCGCCTGAAAAAAAAAGCCATTAGCCTTTCAGCGGGACAGGTAGAAAAAAAAAGGGGGGCCATTATACTCGCTATTGACATTTCCTTGTTGAAAGCATACTGTGGAGCTCGTAATTTATGATATTTACTGAAATGCCTAATGAAATGACGAGAAATATTTTTACACCTGCACACCTGATTACGACAAGCGTCTTTCTACGAGAGTTGAGAGAATTTCTACTAACTTATGAAATGTCACATGACTATTGAATGATATTTTTATGCTTTGGTTTGCGTAATTGCTTATTTCATTTGATACCTGTTTTCCAGCTGTGTTACAGCATTAGTTTTATAAAATAAACTTTGATGCATTTGCTAATGTGAACACTTTCTGTCAACAGATCTATTAAATGATAATTTTGTAATCCACATTCTTTAAAAAAAAAAGGAGCACTTGGAAAGGAATGAACAATAAGAGGGGACTAATAACAGTAACTGGACACATAATTTTCTTTTCAAGTACATGGTAATATTTTTTTTTACAATAAGTTGTTGTGGTGCACCACTTTAATTACTTAGACATTAAGATGTGATTATACATTTCCCTTATCTGCATTGTTGTTTTTACTGTAATATTTTTTCTGCTTGAGCTATGTCATGTTTAGGTATAAGTTACTGCTGTTTGCCAGGCATAGTGTTACTGAATTTGACTTTGTGTTACTCTGCTAAGCCAGTTTTACTACTCATTTATTTTTCTTGTTGCTGCACAGTGCCTTATATTAGTTGTAATTTATGCTGCTTGCTTCGCCATTTGTATTTTTGATCATTGCTGTGTGTGTTAATTGTTTTGTGCTGCTGCATTGTCTCGTCCCTTAGTTTAGCATCTGAGCTCAGTAGATTTAAGTTAGCTTAAGAGGGGGTAGCCTCTAAGAGAATGAGTTGCGATGAATTGGAAGAAATGCAGTTATACAAAAAAAAAGTACAGAAAACAGGTTTAGGTAGGATTTTCTTGGAAATAAATGTTGAGGTAAGAAATGTGTCAATGTATAAATACAGAAAGCATGCTTAGATAGAATTTTTTTGGTGGAAACAAAGGATGAAATAAGAGGAAAGATATATGAAGTTTTGGGTTGGACTGCAGTACCAAATGTTACACTGAAACCGAACCCTGTCCTTTCCTATTGGTGTTATCCCATTACGTGTTTGTGTACCCTTGTGTATTTGTTTTCTTCCTGTCTCTGTGTAGTTTCATAGAATTTTTTCTTCTTTTAATATTAAGCTACATTCACTATGATGAGGAATACTGTTATCCTCGAATATAATTGGCATTAATAATATGTTATTTACTTTGTAAAGATGTTAGACATAATTAATTCCGTTCTGTTTAATGCTCATGTGTGAAGTTGATGTTTCAAAAGTTATTGTGATATTTTATGTATGTACTCATGTCATAATTCCACTGATGTATATGTTAGTTCGATTCTTTTGTAAAGCCTGTACTACAAATGTTATCTGTACTATTATGTTCTTTAATGATGTATTTTGTACCTTAGTAATTGTATTTTCATGTTGTAAATTTATAATTGTATAGATACCAGTTCTTCAAATTAAGTTACATATCACTGCACACGGACAATATGTGAGAAGTAGGGACTGATAGTGTTTGCACGTGTGTTAATGATTCAGCAAGGGACTGGATAACAGCATTGCTGGTTCTAAGGACAATTCCAGAAACTTTGTGAGTGCACAAGTGGTGGTTTATGGACTTGCTATATTGTCTGCAAGACTCTTCGATGGTGATTGTGCACCTGCACATTTGCAACAGATGGCTGCTGGCCGTCTCTACCAGGACTACATTGGGTCTGCATCTTTGATGGCCCACCAATTGCTACAAGGACTGCAGTGGGTCTGCACCTCTGGTGGCCCACCAGTACCGTAATTTCTACCAGGACTACAGTGGGTCTTCTCTGTGATGACCTAACTACCAATATTCTTCAAAACGTCGACTGACTCTGCTGTGGGTTTACTCTGTTGTGGCCCATTACCTGTCTGCATGTCATGTCGAGTCAGCACTGTCTTTCCGTTGGAAGGACAACACTACTTCTTCAAGACTGCATGGAAATCCACTACTTCTGTGTGCATTTTCTTTTACTGCTCAGACTTTCAGAAAAACTCTGCATTTTTACTGTGATGAACAATCTGGACTGTCTTTATGGACTGTGAGAAATTTTTAGCTTTTGACCAACATTGTATCAATAAGTGTGTGCATTTGATATCTTTGTTATTGCAATTATGAAATTTTTTTTCAAATCTGTATTGGCCACTGCCCAACCCAATTTGTAAAATTTTTTGTGGGGAGCATGGGGGCTATGTAAGTAGGCTGTTTATGTTTTCTTATTGGCAACGTTACGTAGCGCTCAATATGAAAATCACTGGCTGTGCTGTGTGCAGTCTGTGGCTGCTTTGCATTGTTGTAATACTCGCCATTGTAGTGTTAGGCAGCTGGCTGTGAACAGCGCGTAGTGTTGCGCAGTTGGAGGTGAGCCGCCAGCAGTGGTGGATGTGGGGAGAGAGATGGCGGAGATTTGTAATTTGTCATGAACTGCTATATTTATATATGATGATATCAAGGTAAATACATTGTTTGTTCTCTACTAATATCTTTCATTTGCTAACTATCCCTATCAGTAGTTAGTGCCTTCCATAGTTTGAATCTTTTATTTAGCTGGCAGTAGTGGCGCTCGCTGTATTGCAGTAGCTTGAGCAGCGAAGATTTTTGTGAGGTAAGTGATTTGTGAAAGGTATAGTTTAATGTTAGTCAGGGCCATTCTTTTGTAGGGATTTTTGAAAGTCAGATTGCGTTGCGCTAAAAAAAAAAAATATATTGTGTATCAGTTTAAGGACCGTCGTGTATAATTGTTCAAAGGGGACGTTTCAGCATGAGACATTCTATTTCGGAAATCGTTTGGGAATTCGATATTCCAAAATCCACAGTGTCAAGAGTGTGTCGAGAATATCAAATTTCGGGCATTACCGCTCATCACGGACTACGCAGTGGCCGACAGCCTTCACTTAAAGACCGGGAGTAGTGGCGTGTGCGTTGAGTTGTCAGTGATAACAGACAAGCAACATGGCATGAAATAACCACAGAAATCAGTATGGGACGTACGACGGACGTATCCGTTAAGACAGTACGACGAAGTCTGGGGTTAATGGCCTATGGCAGCAGATGACTGACGCGATTGCCTTTGCTAACCGCACGACACGGCCTTTGCTCGCGACCATATCGCTTGCACCCCTGATGGAAAACAATGGCCTGGTCAGATGGGTACTGATTTCAGTTTGTAAGAATTGATGGTAGGCTTCGTGTGTGCGCAGATCCCGCAAAGGCATAGACCCAAGTTGCCAACAAGGCACTGCGCAAGCTGGTGATGGTGGTGTGGGCTTTGTTTACACGGAATGGACTGTGTCCTCTCGTCCAACTGAACCGATCATTGACTGCAAATAGTTATGCTTGGCTACCTGGAGACCAGTTGCAGCCATTCATGGGCTTCATGTTCCCAAACAACGACGGTAATTTAACAGATGTGAATGCACCCTGTCACCAGGCCACAATTCTACGCGTTTGGTTAGGAGAACATTAAGGACAATTCGAACAAATGATTTGTCCATCTGCGAGGTGCTGGGGCTAGCAGTGTATTTAACACTAAATTCTTATAGAATCTACATGTGTAAATGATGCTCTAAGCCCCCCCCCCCCTATTCTAACTCCGACTTTTGCTGTTGCACAAGGATTTAAAAAAATACGCGAACTGACTCCAATCAACCCTGCCAGTGGAGTAGATGAGAGTTTGGCACCTGCAATAATTTAATTTGATAAATAAGTTAAATAAACGAAGGTTTCATTAACATAGTGAGGAATGATAGGTTTGCTCTACCGGGTCTCATGCCACCTCTCATAGCCCCTACGCCATTTTAGATTGTAATTGGTGAGCGGTTTGGCTCACTTAGGAGCAAGGTAGTGAGTCAATCCCCCAAGAACAATCTCGCAAACTGGCTGCACATGCCGCACTCTATAAAGAAAATCACTGCAACTGAAAAATGCAGCTCATAGAGGGAGGATTATATACGATGTAGCCAACTTCACCTTCTTAATATGGAACACTAACACTCACATCACACATCCATACCCAGGGAGCCCCTTCCAAACACCGATTCACACAGACATTCACTCTCTAAATATGGCCCGAGCATTTGAGCCAAATATGGAGCAATTTATTCTTTACAATCAGAGTTGGAGTGATCCGCAATTAAATGCCCAAGATGTTACAACAATTTTAATCATTAAACTAACCTGAACTCACTCACACATGATACTATTTAAGTTAACAATCTCTTTGTGAGCTTTCAGAATCTAATTACAACCTCCAATTCATTCTGTCTCCCTGCAGCAAGAATAACCTTTACAAAATGTTCCCTGAACTGATGGTCCATTCACAATGACAGTGGTGGTATCTGCTTCAGTTTATGGGGACTTCAGGCACACTGTTTGCATACACACAACAATAAATACAAAATACAAAAGAAACATGGTGTGGAGAACATTACAATAATTTGTAATAAGAATTACAGTGTAAAACACAAACACATACAAGGTATAACATACATTACAAAAACAACACTAGAGAAAGAAATTTAAGAAAAAAAAACAAGGTTCATGGGGCATCAAGTTGTGCGTGCACATTGCACAAAGTTCACGACTGTGCTGAGAATGAGGCACTAAATCACATTGTTAGAAATATTCGAAGCACTTCACAAATTCCACAGTACTGACATCACACAGGGGTAAATGTCGGGTGTTGTTGTTACGTTGTTGCAACGGCAATAGGGTGTGCTGGAGCATCTGCAGTACTCTGTTGAGATTGCACCAAGACCCACGCATATGATCACGGCAGTACGGTAGGAAGACACAGTGATAGGCTCTCCTCACGTCGATTAATTGTCTCTGAGGTCTACTTGTTGGGATACATCACTAGTCTAGGTCTCTTCTCTCGCTAGACAGTACTTTACGTTTCCCAATATTGCAGTTCGACGAGGGATGATGGCACGTGGAGTGACTCCACAAGTGTGTGAGGTCATCCATACAGGATCGAACTAGGAGCGACGATTGCTAAAACTGCTATCTAATAGAGAGGAGAAGTTAGAAATGAGACAATTCATTTGTTAGAGTTTGTGGCACGATACTGCTTTGTGTATGCACATCGGCCAATGCTAGTGAGTTGTAAAAACCCAAACAGGTGAGTATATAGCGTCCCTTTCTGTCCTGAGGCACATGAGGTGCAGGTTCTGACACGATATGTGATCTTCTTCATCTACTCATGACAACGTGGTCTGCCGCAGGGAATCCCTCCAAACGGCTGTCGCGTCCGGAGAGCTAGCAGGCTGCCGCGTGTGGGTCGTGTGTCAGTGTCAACGGCCAGCCTCACTTTCGCTTGTGGCCCGACGAGGATCCCGCCTAATCCCTCAGGTATACGGCCCGGTGACTGACAGCTTGCAGGACCGGACGCTCGCCTTCTTGCAGGCAGCCGAAGACCTCTTGTTTTTGCTCTGGCTGGCCTCTGCATTGCCACGATACCCGTCATCTGCACAGTTCTGACAAAAATCTTATGCCTAACTTTTTCCCATGACCTTCTATGTTATAATAAATTTACATAATGACACATTGATGGTCTGTCATTTCAGACACTCTTATTTTACTTTTATAGTTATTAATCTATGGCTATCATTATAACAAAATCTTGGTGTCTCTAGTCTAGACACGGAAATAATTTATCTTGATATTTGTGTAGAGACCGATCTCACTATTGTACATGGTGTGTGATGAATGATGCTATGTAATGGATGAACAACTAAATGTGCGGGCCCACACCAATATTACTATTACTTATATAGATCGACAGTAGACATGCTCAAGAATTAACTACCATATGCCAACGATCTACATTCTATGTCTTCTGAATAAATTATGTTATTATGCAGGCTGAATGTTTACTGAGCTATAAAGACCATGCAACTATTCTACGTTCGCTCGCTGGTCGTCCCTCCACCTCGAGTCTGTGATTTGATGACCTGAAAAATAACATCCCAACAGGCGCGCGCCAAACACTTGTGGTAGAAAACCCCCACAATATTAATCTAGTTATTGTTAAATCCTACAGTTTAACTTATCCTAGTATATCGTACTTTTTTTTTTTTTTTTTTTTTTACAATACTCTTACATAATTCCTGTTACGCAGAGATGTCTCGCTGCTCGCCACTATTAACGACGACAGAGATGTGCGTGCCGTACGACATGGCCTCCGATTTCTCACTACGCCTCACTGAAACTCCAGAGACTGGGTTAGCCATGAGTATACAAGACAATAAATTTATAGTTGCAACTTCCTTCTCTATGTGATGCGGTTTTCGCGATCAAAGCACACCTTTCCAGAGGCAATGTAATATGACCAAGCCAGGACTGGTTCCTGTTGCGGATTCAGTCGCCCAACACACGCCAGCTACCGAGTATGTCACGAATATCAAAGTATAAGTCCCTGGTTATTCATCTGTGACAGTCACGGGCAGCACGCTAAATCCCCAACCAGCACATTGGCATGGTAGGCTTTATGCCCGCATTTCTATCATCTAGGGCACCATTGGAGTCAAACGCTCACAGGTTCACCCCGACTTGCAAGACAACGATGCTGGCGCAGCTCTGCAAAAACTATACTGCCCATATTCATCCTCGAAATCACGCAATATACCACAATCTTGCAGTGCACTGACGCGTGCCTGCAAGCATTGGTATGAACGTCTCACGAACTGGTTGTGGCCGCTATGGAGCGTATCACGACTTCTCAGAACACTTCTAAGAGCACGTTCTTGTATGCGCCCGTTTGTGCGACATCTCGTCACTCATCTTTATCCCTTAACATGGACACCAGACAGGAAAGGACAAAAACATTGCTCATGGAAAGGTAGTGCCTCTTATCGCAACGACAGAGGAGATCGCGAACATAGACAAAAAAAGTTAACAGCAGTAAATTCTTATGCGAGAAAACGCAGCGTGCTAATACTTTAACAATCTTAATCTATTAATGCAACGATTATTGTTCCCCGAAGAAAGGTTCATATATTTGCCTATTCTACTATGTACACCACTTAAACTACTATTATTCCACGAACTTCTTTGTGTGAGAGAAGTGGTGGAGTCCTATGGACTAGCTTCAATCCCTTCTTAGACTCCCCCTCCTCTGACGTGCATTAGGATTTGGAGGTCTAATTTCAATCTCCTGGTTCTCCTGTTGTCCTTGATTTCGCTCTCTCCAATTACGGTCGCTTTGCCGTTCGTCATTCCTCCTGTCCCAGATTGCTTGTCTAGATTGACCCTGTTCCCTGACGTTCTGGTTTCCGTGTCTCTGGTTTCCATAAACTTGAATAGCGTAACCTTGACTTCCGTATCCCTGGTTTCCTAACTGACCAGTGCGATTATGCGATCTGTTGTCGTCTTCCCTTGCTGGCCTGTGGTATTTGTTATTTTGCGCCTTCTTCCTGTCCTTTGCGTCTTGTTTATCGAAGACTACTTCGAGTTCGCGCAGTAGACTCTTGAATGCATCTACGTCAGATCCACACTTCCCGACAAGTGTCTGTTGATACCTAACTGGCAATTTGGAAAAGCAAAATTTAATGATTTCTCCGTTGCTATATGGACTATCTAAAAACTGATTCTTCTTGAGTAAATCATCAAAAAATTTGGTTGCGCTCCTATGCCCGGACACTTCCAGTTCAGGACAAAATATTATTTCCTCTTTAATCCTGTCTTGCGTTTCCTTTGACCAGTAGGTCCGCAGGAATGCACCAACAAATTCCTGATAAGTCCGACACGTCGCTGCCACGCCCCGCATCTTTTCCGCGGCTTGGCCTTCGATGTGTCCACACATGAATTCTAATTTGGCCTGGGTTGCCATGACGACGGTAATGAATTTGTAAATTGCATCACCCAGCTCTTCGGATGCATCGACCCTCCATTATCCTTGAATTTCTGGAGTTTTAGTATCGACATGAAGTGATTGTGATCAAAATTCAGTCCGATCCTCGCACTGGTGTTGTCACTCGTTTCCGATACTTGCACGTCTGCTGAGTGTCCTGATCTATCTTGCTGATAACTGTGATGTGCTACGTCTGTATCACAGTGGAAGTGGCATTCAGCATTCACTCTTCTAAGTGGGCTGCAATTATTGGAGCTATTACTCGCTGTTTCTGCGTGTGCATTGTTCGTTCCGCACGCTGTCACTGGGCTAGAGCACGGCGGGCTTTTCCTCGGAGACACAATCCTGTGTACTCCATCATTGGTATCCGAACGCGCAGTGCTCGTGTGCCCGTTTCGCTCTAGTTTTGCTATTCGACTCTATACTTCTTTCATTCGTTTCGTGATGTTCGTAACCGCAATGTTACCTTGAGTCTTTAAGGCCGCTAGGGATTTTGAGTGGACTTGTGTCACACGTCGCAAGCGCCCTGCGAGTTGAGAAGTTACTCTTGCGATTTTCATTGCCCCTGTTGCTGCAGTTTTGGCCAGGCCTGCTACTTTTTGTGCTACCATTGACATTTGTTTTGCTTTATTGTTAATAATTCCCCACGAATTTCCCCTATATGCGAAATAATTGCCTCCGTGTCCTTCTTACGCTGTTCGTCAGCTTCTTCTTTCTCCTTCTTACGTTGCTTCTCAGCTTCTTCCTTCTCCTTCTTACGTTGTTTCTCATCTTCTTCCTTCTCCTTCTTACGTTGTTTCTCCTCTTCTTCCTTCTCCGTCTTACGCTGTTCGTCAGCTTCTTCTTTCATTGATCGTAGGAAGCTCAGTATTGGATTTACGTCATCTTTTTGATCCTCTTCAAACGTGGGAGATGTAACTCTGGACACCTGAGCGCTAGAGCTCTGACGTGGCCGAGCTAGCCCCTGTCTGCTCTCGTTCGTTTGATTATAAACTTCTGCTACCGTCTCGACCTGTGTGCCTGTCTCTGTTTCATCCTCTACTTCACTATCATAATCACGGCCGCAACGCTGCTCTGAGATCGCGTCCAAATCTCCTTCCTCATCAATGACCCTGGCGTCCTGTCTTGCTAAAAATGTGCCCATCTCATCTCTGAACCTATTCCCGTCAGTAAACTGCCCCTTATTCATTATGCTATCCTCTTTTGTTTTAGCTTCGCTCGATAATAGTCGTGCCTTACTTCTCGTTATCATTCATGAAAAACAAATTTATCTAAAATGCACAATAAAATTAACCTACTCCATATATTTTTTACACATAGACATAAAATTTCAACAACGCCTCTCCAACGCTGTAATTATAAGCACGATTTGTTGTGGTACAAAAACCGCACACAAACCCGACAAAGTGGGATGTGATACGGACACACCATCAAAGGAACACAAACACAATGAACAAAAGAATACATACACTGAAAACAAAAACTGTAATCATGCGCCGCTTCTTAAAACTAAACGCGGAACTACGAAAAAAAACTTGGGTGTTAATCAATAAAAAAAATTAAGCAAAAAAAAAAAATTCTGAATGTCCCTACTACTAATAATACTTGCTTATCAGCGATTCACAGGAAAGATCCGAGGCTAAGGATCGCCATTTTATGCGAGGTGCCGGGGCTAGCAGTGTATTTAACACTAAATTCTTCTAGAATCTACATATGTAAATGATGCTCTAAGCCCCCCCTATTCTAACTCCGACTTTTGCTGTTGCACAAGGATTTAAAAAAATATGCGAACTGACTCTAATCAACCCTGCCAGTGGAGTAGAAAAAGAGAGTTTGGCACCTGCAATAATTTAATTTGATAAATAAGTTAAATAAATGAAGGTTTCATTAACATAGTGAGGAATGATAGGGTTGCTCTACCGATTAACAGAATGAAAGTTCTGTCCAAAATAACAATATGATTTATTAAGACTAAACACAAAATAATAAACAAAAACACATGAAACATTTACAATACATCAAATTGGCTCAAATTGGATACTCAAACAAACGCTGTGAATGTGAAGTTGTCCCTAAACTAGATTGTGAGGATTATGACGAAGTGGTATGTGGAGCCAATTCCTTGCAACTCAAATCTTAAGAGAAAACACATAGCCAACCCAACATTAATTGCTGCTACCCAAGACAGAACAAAGTTAGAAAAAGACGAACAGGCGCGCTCTGCTGAGCTCTGATTATCACCTAGGATGATCCCTATCTGCCGGTGCTGCGGACATACATTACCAAACTGTCTTCTTAACTGCCAGAACACGATCTGGCGTACCGGAGGCGATGGCTGGTTGCTTCGATGTCCTCGACCGAAAGGCGAGAGCTGACTACCTAGAGCACCCGTACAGGCCGAACACAGAACATTCCCGCCCCCACCACTGTGGCCGTGGTTAAACGTTCCAATCAGCAACTCGAAAACCGGCAGAAAATTCCACTCCATTGCCGGAGCACTACCATTCCACCAATGGAGATTCTTGGCACCAATTTCTGCGCTGATTTTGCTACGTCATGGAGCTATGCCCTGAGCAAGCCAATCACAGTTACTATTTTGCAGAAAGCGCGGGAATTTTCCCGCCACAACTGCCTGGGTACACAAGTCATTCCCACGCCTCGCTGGTAGCCCGCCAGAAAGTGTTTTCGCTAAGTTTCTGCGAAGTAACGGAACCTCTAGCCCAGCCGCTACTTCAGACCCCTCCAGGCGTGTCTTTTGACAATGTCGGCGTCTGCAAAGCATTCACTCGACTTCCTCACACCCGTCGGCTTAACCCTTTTCCAGATCAGCAGAGCCCGCCTGTCACCGGACCACCCGGGTGACGAGAGACGCTGCGTGGGAAGTCCGCGTGTGAAGGAATAGCGACTTTTCACTGCATGCAATTAGAGAGGAAAATCGTAAGATAGAAATATGAGAGGGGGCTCATGCCACCTCTCACATCCAGATAACCCGACATGTATCCCAACAAGCATACATAACCGTGAGGTCAATTCATGCACAAAATTTTGCACCGGCAACCCTTTCGCAGTTATTGGCGGTTGTAGAGGCAGCATAGCTGAGTATTTCTGCAGGGGGCTTGCAACGACTTGTTGAGCCCACGTTACATCGAGCTGCAGCATTACGCCGGGAAAAATGAGGTCGTACACGACACTAAGAGGTATCCCATGGCGTTTGGACCTTTGCGTGTTAGTGAACCTAGTGCTGAGCCACCTGTTTTGTATTTCAGAACAAAATATGTCTGAATATTAAACACAGTTCTCTTGGCGATAGTTTTTTTTGAAGACATATTTGTCAGGGCCTTCATTCCATTGCTTTATGATGCTTCTGTCCTTAAGAACAATATAGGACGATGGACTACATCTGTACACCACCATTGTTGATAGCAGGTCTTTACAGTACGAATGGTTTCTTCTTTCTTCACTTTTGTTTTAATCAGATCAAAGTTACTATCACACTGCGCAAAGGAATGACCTGGAATTGGGAACAGTCGTGTGAGCTCCAAGTGAAGTACTACTGCCATCTATGTAGAAAATGACACTTCTGTTCAGTTCTTATTTTGACCACCACATGCATAGGAGAACAGAACAATATACTTCACTTGCGGAAAGTCTTTCAATTTGATTTCCAGAACATTTTGTATGATGCAGCTGTGATCGGGTCCGTTTTAGCTTGCATTTCCATGAAAAAGTACATATATGAAGTATCATCGTTGAGTACAAGGATGTTGAAAGCATATAACCATAATAAACTTTTGTAAAATTGGCTGGTCTCCTTCAGTGTCTGTACAGGCAAGTTCTGCGAATAGTCAAAACTCAATCACAAGATGCGTACAATCAGATTTGGCTTTATGAATAAAATATTTCTTAAGGGTAAGGTATACTTCAGCAATCATTTGGAGACTTAAGTACTCTGCGAAACAGGGATCATTTTAATTGGCTTCAAGGGTTGTTTTTTTTTCACAAACGGTGAAAAAGTCACACACATCTGTTTTAAGCTGTAGCTCTGTTTAACTTGAAATACTTAAAATAGTTTACATTACTCATTTTAAACTTTTCACCTTTAGTGTGAAAGAAATTCTTTGAGAAAGGATCATACAATAATTTAACATTCAGGGTTCGGTTTTCAACATGTCTCAAAGATGATTTGTGTTCGCAGTAACGACATTATCGATTCGTAATTTTGCCTAAGTGCTCTCTTAGCATCTCCCAAAGTTCAAATGTGATTCAGTGAGGGCAATTATCACGTATGCCTCTTCTTTGCTAAAGCGAATCGTTAACTAGTTTTTTTGTTATTGTACGATTCGTAGTCTTTCAGCAGATATCGGTAACGGTTGAATATGTAAGCATGACATACTTTTAACTTAGTGTCAGAAGTAAACAGAAAGTATTTCCATGTATTTTCTTGAGCCGCTTTGAATTTATAAGTATTGAATAGGATTGGTGAGAAGAGAAGTTTGTGGCACAACTTGACCAGAAGAAGGGATCGGTTGGTAGGACATGTTCTGAGGCATCAAGGGATCACCAATTTAGTATTGGAGGGCAGTGTACAGGGTAAAAATCGTAGAGGGAGACCAAGAGATGAATACACTAAGCAGATTCAGAAGGACGTAGGTTGCAGTAGGTACTGGGAGATGAAGAAGCTTGCACAGGATAGAGTAGCATGGAGAGCTGCATCAAACCAGTCTCAGGACTGAAGACCACAACAACAACAACATTTGGATTTATCGTCAGCCTCTTGTCAGGCGTACTAGATTTCTCCACCATACTTTCACTTAAGGCAGAAACTTTTAAGACTTTACCTGGACCTGTGCAGCAACTGTCAAATAGCTTTTCTTGCTGAGTACCACCTACTTGCAAGTAACAGTTTTTTTTGACAACAAGACGACACAACTGAAAATACCTTTCCTTTAATGCCACCGCCACTGGCGGAAATGTAGCTGTCACCTCTCTGCCGTTTATATTTTCCTGTCGTCTTTCTTCGCGTTCGAACTGTCATAAGACAGTCGTCGTTTCCTACCCATTACTACTATTTACTGCTGCACAACCTCGAAACAGGTTTCTTTGTAATTTCAACACAACACTAACCGCCGAAACTCCAAGTAAGCTGTCTTAAATACTCGTGTAAGCACCCAGTTCAATAAACTAAATGAGGAGTGGGGCTCACAACGCATCAAGAAAACGCTGCCATGACTTCTAGTGTTGAGGTAATGAAACAAAACCTTGGTAGAATATTTTATACAACCCACTGTTTCATTTTAAACAATTTCCTGAAAAACGGCACATACACCTCTGGACCCTTCTTGCGGAAAGTGTCTCATTTAGCACGTATACATTCCGCAAATCACTGCGCAGAATGTATCGGAGACAACTATGGAGTGCAGGGCAAATGATACTTAGTATGGCACTACGTGTCAGGTTTTCATTCTGTTCCAGTAAGGCATGGACCACGGGAACGATGCCTGCTTAAACGCCTCTATGCTTGTTGTAATTACTGCTACGGGGAATGGACAAAAACGTGGAAAGACCACGAGAAATGCATGCCTGAATGTTAATGCAGGTGCCAGCCAAGTCTGGGGATTACGCTGTTGTATTTGACCTCGAACGGCACCTGCGCAGTGTCCTCAATACGTTGCAAGCGACAGTCGCAGTCAGAACAGAGATCTATGTAGTTGTGAGTGGATGGTGTCGGAGCTATGTGAATTTGAACGTGAGCAATTGGTAGATGCTATTTTGGTTGCTGCTTCCGCAAGCAAGGTAGCCGAATTGCTTGATGCTTCAAGAGGCACCGTATCGAAGATTTATACCGTATACAGGGAAAACAGAAAAACATCGTCCGCTAAACGACAACGTGGACGAAAGTGTGTGCTGAGTATTCGTGACAGACAATCATTGAAGAGGATTGTGACGGAAAATAAGTGAACGACAGCTGCAAAAATCAACTCAAAGTAGCACTCGCCAATCCGGTCATCACGAAAACAACACGAAGGAGTTCCGTAAGCAGGGAATTGCACGGTTAGCTGGGATTCCAAAACCACTCGCCACTGATGCGAGTGACCGTTACGGTAAAACGTTGTGCCGAAGCCGTAAAAACTTGGGCAATGGATCAGTGGAGGAAAGTAGTTTAGTCGGATGAGTCTTGCTCAATGCTGTTTCTAACTTCTAGCCGAGTTTACATCCCAAGTATGGAACATGGCGGGGGTTCGTTGATGATTTGGGTAGCCATATCAAGGGATACCAAGGGATCATTGGTTACCCTGCAAGGTCGTATTGCTCCAAGGACCAGTTTGGCCAATAGGTCCATCCCTTGGTACAGTACTTGCTCCAAGACGACAGGCCATCTGTCCACACAGCTCGCTCGACCATGACTGGTTTTGTGGGGTGGGCACGAGGCTGAATTGCTGCATCTCCCCCGCCCAACAGCGTTACCATATTTCAATATCATAGAGCCTTTGTGTTCAGCATTGGACAGAACTATGCGTCATCGCCGTCCACGTCAATTAACATTTCCAGACCTTGCCACTGTTTTTTAAGAAGAATAGAGTAAGATTCCCTCTAAAAATATGCAGGATCCGCATTTATCCAGGACGGGACGACTGGAAGCTGTTTTGACGTCTACCTTTTTTCTACACCATATTAGGCATGGTAGTTTCTGTTATCGGTGTTTCCATATCTCTCCCCCACCCCCACCCCCCATCTATCTCTTCTTCTACGGGGGCCCAACAAAAGGATAATGTTCTACGAGTTTGAACGTGGGGGGGGGGGGGGGGGCACTAGAAAAATCAGAAAAGGGAAATGCTAATGCTCAATCTAGATACAGTGTGAGTCAGTGAAGTGAAATGGAGAGAAGACAAGGATTCTGGTTACGTGAGTATAGGGTACTATCAACAGTAGTAGAAAATGGTGTAATGGGAGTAGGATTCATTATGAAGAGGTAGGCAGGTCAGAGAGTGAGTTTCTGTGAACGGTTCAGTGATAGGGTTATTCTCATCAGGATCGACAGCAAACCAATAGTGACAACGATAATTGAAATGCACGTGCAGTTGTGGCGAGCTGTAGGCGAAGACATAGAAAAAGCATCTGAGGATACTGAACAGGCAACGCAGTACATAAGGAGGGATGAAAATCTAATAGACACGGGGGACTGGAATACGGTTGAAGGGGAAGGAGTAGAAGAAAGGCTTACGAGAAAATATGGGCTTTATAGTAGGAATGAGAGAGGAGGAAGACTAACTGAGTTCTGCAATAAATTTCAGATAGACTCACAAACGAAGGAGGGATGATTGGAAGACAGGAAATTACGGATAGTTCAATTACATCATGGTCAGGCAGATTCCAAAACCAGGTACTGGATTGTAAGGCGTACCCAGGAGCAGATATAGACTCGGATCACAATTTAGTCGTGATGCACAGTATGCTGAAAATTAAGAAACTGAACAGGAAGAATCAATCCACAAATAAGTGGGATATGGACGTACTAAGGAATGAAGAGATACGCCTAAAAATATCTGAGACTATAGAAACTTAGATAAGGGATAGCACAGTAGGCAGTTCAGTGGAAGAGGAATGGACTTCTCTAAAAAGGGCAGTCACAGAAGTTTGAAAGAGGAACACATATTAAATGGGTAAAGTTGCATCGCAACAAAAAGAGTTACATGACAACATAAAGTTACATCACAACATGAAAAGAGAATCTTCCGTTAAACCGTACCAATACCATTTTTCGCTATATGAACTGTATGCACATGTGTTGATAAGACCACGAAATATAAAACCCAGCGATATGAAATGTCAGGAGAACAACAGTAGAGAAACTATATTTTGAGGAAAACGGCATGTTCACCGACATTGGCGGAGGTCGTATATCGTATTATGAGACCGTGAGCACCGGTTTAAATCCATCTAGGAAGTGCTTACTCAAGAGTTGCAACTGATCATTTAAAATGTTACCATCTCCCTTAGCAAGAGGTTTATAAATTTCAAGTTCTTCTAATAAATTTTTAGCCTTTTATTTCCTTACGTAAAACTATGGTTTCTTCTAATTCCCTCGGAGAATGGTCTGAAATGCGTAAGTGTTCAGCAGATGAAGAATTACACACATTTCCCCCTTTCTTACCCATCAGGTATTATGTCCTTCACCTTTTTGTAACAGAACTAAGCTTCGTAATAATCTATTATCTTCTGCACACTAAAGCTACGCGCAGTGTCACTATGCTACATAAATGTACTACAGATTACGCCCGTGTATATAGCACTCACTGCTTTCCCATTTTTCTTAAGCTTCCGTAGTGCTAAGCGGAAGTTTTTTCTTATTAGTGAGGGTGTTTTAGCTTTTATTTGCTTTTCTTTCCCCATTGTAAACAGAATTTTACCTTCTGTGCGCTGAATTTATGTACAATATTACTCTGTCAGCAAATGTATTAATAACTTTATACTGAATGTACACCTGTAAATTTTTATATTTCTAATAGCTTTGTAGAGGAATTTTCATGCTTACTTTAATATAAAATGCTGTTGTTCAACACAATCAAGGCACAGTTCTTACGTGCGTGTATTTAGCGCCCACTGTAGCAGTTGGCGTTAGTCTCTGGCATAAGGTACATGTACCTTACGCAAATATTTTATCTTGTGACGCCTATCACATTTATACGTTGACACGAGGATTTTAATGTACAACATGTGCAAGAACCAAGAAGGAACAACAAGAGCGGAAGACCAAGAGCGAAGTGCTGGGATTAAAAAGGATGTAAGACAGCGATGTGGTCTTTCGCCTCTACTATTCAATCCGTACATTGAAAAAGGAATGACTGAAATAAAAGAAAGGCTCAGAAGTGGAATCAAAACTCAAGGCGAAAGATTCGCTGACGACATTGCTATCCACAGTGAAAGTGAAGAAGTATTATAGGAATTGCTAAAGGGAATGAACAGTTAGAGTACAGGATATGAAACTGAGAGTAAATCGAAGAAAGACGAAAGTAATGAGAAATAATAGAAATGAAGACAGCGAGAAACTTAACATCAAGATTAATGATCGCGAAGTAGATGAAGTTAAGGAATTCTGCTACCTAGGTGGCAAAATAACCACGGCGGACGAAGCAAGGAGGACGTAAAGACCAGACTAGCACTGACAAAAAGGACAAACCTGGCCAAGAGAAGTCTGCTAGTATCAAACACAGGCCTTAACGTGAGCAAGAAATTTCGGAAAATGTACGTTTGGAGCACAGCATTGTATGGTGGTGAAACATGGACCGTGAGAAAACCGGAGCGGGAGAGAATCGAAGCTTTTGAGATGTGTGCTACAGATGAATGTTGAAAATTAGGTGGACTGATAAGATTAGGAATGGGGTGGTTTTCTGGAAAATTGGCAAGGAAAAAAATATATGAGAAACAGTGACAAGAAGAAGGGACAGGATGCTTGGACATCTGTTAAGACATTAAGGAATGACTTCCGTGGTACTAGACGGAGCTGTAAAAGGTAAAAGCTGTAGAGGATGACAGAGATTAGAATTCGTTCAGCAAATAATTGAGGACGTAGGTTGCAGCTGCTACTCTGAGATGAAGCGGTTGGCACAGGACAGGAATTCGTGGTGGGATGAAAAAAAAAAGGGATGTTACCTAAGTTCTGAAGAACATCTAAATTATTTACTTAATATGGGTTCCTGAAACTTTCCGAATATATTTGACGTCTATCACCAAGCATTTGGCAATTGAGGTTTTGGGCATTTCCGTAACACTCTTCCTTTATTCAAACAAACCTGTGAAATTCCTTGCTGTCGTTTTTTGTATGCCTTCAATAATCCCTGTTTTATTTATTATGGGTCTCATATAGCTGCGAAATGTTCTAAGATGATACGCACAAGTAATTTGTAAGCAGTCTCCTTTGTAGACTCACTACGTTTTCGCAGTATGTGTCCAATGAGCCGAATTTTGCTAGCTGCCTTACCGATGACAATATATGTGGTCATTCGCTTTCATACCACTACAAATTGTTGCACACAAATTTTTTTATGTGTTCACTGATTTCATTTGTCATCACATTGACATTGTAGTCACAGGATACAATTCCTGTCCCATTTTGTGAAGTGCTTAGTATGACATTTATGAACATTTAAAAGAAGCCACTTATTTTTAATGTTGTCGATCTGTCAATCATCAGTTGTTATTAATAATATATTGTGATTTTAGGTTGGTAAATCGCTGCGACACACACACACACACACACACACACACACACACACACACACACACACACGCAAGTAGTAGAGTGATATGAGACTCGTGAACTTTTGATATCAAATTGATATGCTAACTAATTAAATTGATCTATTAAACCAACCCCCCACAATTCCCGTAATCTATTGCTATGCTAATTCATTTATGACCACATGAGCGTTGATTTATGACCCCTGAGGATAATCCGTCACTCAGAGAACCATCCAAACCCTCCCCCTTCTCATCCCCCATCCCTCTGAGAAAAGAGGTACTTGTTTCTGTCATTCCTCCCCAGTTCAATTCATAAATACTTTCCCCCCTCATGGAAAACCCCAGGGCTTTGCCATCCAATCCCTCACTTCTCCCTCCCCTCCCCTTCTTCCCCTCACCTACTCCAACTGAAAACTGGCGGGAAAAAGATGCAGTCTGTGCTGCAGAGAGATGTCAATAATAGCAACATATTGCTCCATTCTATTTTGTATACGCTTCATTTGGTCACTTTTCGGGAGACAGGGCACCACCATTTGGGTAGAGCTCACATCTACAGCACCCCCGCCGCTGCTTCCCATGATGTAATAACTGTGAGCACAGAGGAATGGAGCGAAGTGCGATATATTAGCTGCCACTCTGTGGCACCCGCAATCTGTCTATCGCGTGGGCGCCGCCACGAAGTTCAAAAACCGCCCAGATTCGTAATTACAGATCACGACACTAAATACCATCGAGCACCGACTAGATATCGGCTTCCTTTGTTCTCACGGGCCCCAAACAAAGCATCAGATAGTGGTATTCCTTTGTTATGGAAACTCCACATTCGTTTCCTGTCTCTGTCTCTCTCGAGTGTCTACTGCCTGTTTGTGTGTGTCCAAACACGCAGACAGAGGTTTCCCTTACCGCTCAGAATAGTGTATTCCAGTTGGCAAATGCTGGGACCAAAGGGAGAGCTGACGCAATGGCGATATCAAAAATGGCGGGAAGTAGTCCATACGCACCGTCCTAGGAAATTAATTTTTTTTAGCAGTTGACAGGCGTCAAGTAGATCACGTAAAATGCTCTCCACCACCTTACGATGAACCTCCTTCGTAATAAAACATATTTTCAACATTTGAGTATTACACACAAATATTTTGCAAATCAAGTAATTAAATTTCCACCCCACGTAGATCAGTGGGCTAAATATATCCGATGTCTTGTATACCCCAATGTTTGACAACACAGGCACCCTCCCCCAGCACAAAGTTTCGACGAAAAAACCCCTCTGATTGCACACACTCATGATTGTTGACTACACGCCTTCTGCCGGATGCTGGGACTGCGGGTTGGCCAGGACATTGCCTCTTCATGTGTGCGCCGGTCGGTAGAGCCTCGCACATCCATCAGCTATGCCTGCACTTGCATGCGTGTCTCTAGCCACACCAGTCGCTCAGAAACGAGATAGTCAACCGATCAATTTATGTGGGGAGTATGGTCATCTAGCACAAACACTTTTTTCATATTGGATCTCCTCATGCACCACGCACGTCGGCTTCCATGACTGCTCAACCAACCACCGTATTGGCTAGTTCGTTCTTCAGCCATTCAAAGGACGCCACCTCCGTGATTTGTCTCTGCGGCTGTGGGCAAGAGTCGACAGGTCAGAGCATTCTTTGTAACTGACCGGCCCTAGGGCTTCCACACCCTCTTCACGCTAGTTCACAGGCGAAGTATTGTTGCTGTGCCGTGTTCGCATCGACCTTCGCTTCATAATTATGTTGTATAAATGGAGATGATGTTTTAACTATTGACGACGCCTTTGGCACGATTGTTTATGTATCTCCACTGCAGGATCTGATTTTAGTGTATTTTTGCTTCTGATGAAGGTATATTTAGATATACCGAAACCGTGGTAAGGATTTCAATAAATCTTTATCCTGCGACCGTTTGGCTGTTATCATTTACCGTGAAGATTTTCGACAGTTGCTGTTTTAGCCATGTTTAAAACCTTGATTCCAGCTACTGTATATACTGAAATTATATTAAAATCACATAGACTCAACTTAGTCACCTACAGTAAACAGTTACACTTACATCACAATGATCAAAGTTTATGAACAGTTTCACCGAGTGTTTTTTCGTCTACGTCATATATTCGGATCTGCTGTACCTCTAATGTCCGCTTATGTCATATGTCAGGATGGCCGAGCGGTCTAAAGCGACGCCGGCACGGTAGCTCTGCGTGTTCGGTCAGAGGGTTAGCTGCCCTCTGTAATAAAGAAACTGAGTTAATCGATCAACAACGAACTTAAATGGATGTCTTAAGACGTCCGCCCCGAGCAGATGCAACGAACGAAACCGAACAAAATTAGATTAAAAAAAGAAAAACAAAAGGTGCCAGACTCAAGGTTCCTCTTGCCTGTTGGAACAGGTCTGAGCATTCTGGTCCTCGTCTGAGGGCGTGGATTCGAATCCCACTTCTGACAAAATTTTAAAAGCGAAATAACTGCATCAAATGTGCGAAAATTCCCGATGGTTTAATGAACTATGTTGAGTTCAGTAGAACAGAAGACTGAATTTACGAGAAGCCGTATTATTGCAGTCTGTTCATCGGCGAATTTTATTATGTCTGTGTTCCATCAGTCAAAAAGGTACACATATTTTCCGGTAAAAATTTCTCAAGCACTTGCTGAACATAAATACAAGTGAGAGTTCAGACAAGCTTCGAAAGAGGTCTCAAGGTTACAACAAGTAAATAAATAAGTTAATTAATTAAAAGAGTCTCATTGGGGGTTTCCACGCGGACTCGCTGGGGTTGCTGGTTCACGACTGGCCTTCTGTGGGGGTTTCTTGGGTTTCCTCATGAAAGACTCTCACTCGTTCAACGCATTCTTCCGTTACTCTTGGTTGTTCCATGCTCTTCCCTTTGCGCAGGGATATGCAGGCAGAACTGTTTGAGTTGCTCTTTCATTTGATATACGGTTTGTACTTGTAGGTTGAAAATAGTAAATGCTACAAAGTGATTAAACCCGTTTTTGTGTGCACAAACACTTCACAGCGTTCAACGCATTCTTCCATCACCCTTGGTTATTCCACACTCTTCCCTTTGCGCAAAGATATACAAACAAAACTGTTTGAGTTGCTCTTTCATTTGATATACAATTTATACTTGTAAGTTGAAAATGATAAATGCTACAAAGTGATTAAACCCGTTTTTGTGTGCACAAACACTTCACAGCATGAACCTCTGTGGTCCATCCCATATATAAATCTTATTGCTGTAATCTGTCACAGCTGTATTCTTTCATAGTGTACATCAGCTGCACGGTCCCATAGCTCAATCTTATAATTGAGGAAGGCAGTAAATTGTTCCATAATATATTATTTTCATTGTTTGGTTAGGAACTATCTTGGTGAACTGGCTTAGGTGATATAAGGGGCTACTGACTTTTCCGCATACAAAATTAATGTGGTTTGTACTCCACAAATTTTCATCAAACATACACAATCAGAAATTTACAGCTCCCAGTTTTTGTCGCTGAGATGTTACATACATTACATACATTGTTGAGGTGAGAACTGCTCACTTTACTGGTGGATTGAAAGTTCATCATCTTATAAGTTTATATTAGTTTATATTAGATTAACCATGAACCATGGACCTTGCCGTTGGTGGGAAGGCTTGCGTGCCTCAGCGATACAGATAGCCGTACCGTAGGTGCAACCACAACGGAGGGGTATCTGTTGAGAGGCCAGACAAACGTGTGGTTCCTGTAGAGGGGCAGCAGCCTTTTCAGTAGTTGCAAGGGCAACAGTCTGGATGATTGACTGATCTGGCCTTGTAACAATAACCAAAACGGCCTTGCTGTGCTGGTACTGCGAACGGCTGAAAGCAAGGGGAAACTACAGCCGTAATTTTTCCCGAGGGCATGCAGCTTTACTGTATGGATAAATGAGGATGGCGTCCTCTTGGGTAAAATATTCCGGAGGTAAAATAGTCCCCCATTCGGATCTCCGGGCGGGGACTACTCAAGAGGATGTCGTTATCAGGAGAAAGAAAACTGGCGTTCTACGGATCGGAGCGTGGAATGTCAGATTCTTTAATCGGGCAGGTAGGTTAGAAAATTTAAAAAGGGAAATGGATAGGTTAAAGTTAGATATAGTGGGAATTAGTGAAGTTCGGTGGCAGGAGGAACAAGACTTTTGGTCAGGTGACTACAAGGTTATAAACACAAAATCAAATAGGGGTAATGCAGGAGTAGGTTTAATAATGAATAGGAAAATAGGAATGCGGGTAAGCTACTACAAACAGCATAGTGAACGCATAATTGTGGCCAAGATAGATACGAAGCCCACGCCTACTACAGTAGTACAAGTTTATATGCCAACTAGCTCTGCAGATGACGAAGAAATTGAAGAAATGTATGATGAAATAAAAGAAATTATTCAGATTGTGAAGGGAGACGAAAATTTAATAGTCATGGGTGACTGGAATTCGAGTGTAGGAGAAGGGAGAGAAGGAAACATAGTAGGTGAATATGGATTGGGGGACAGAAATGAAAGAGGAAGCCGCCTGCTCGAATTTTGCACAGAGCACAACATAATCATAACTAACACTTGGTTTAAGAATCATGAAAGAAGGTTGTATACATGGAAGAACCCTGGAGATACTAAAAGGTATCAGATAGATTATATAATGGTAAGACAGAGATTTAGGAACCAGGTTTTAAATTGTAAGACATTTCCAGGGGCAGATGTGGACTCTGACCACAATCTATTGGTTATGACCTGTAGATTAAAACTGAAGAAACTGCAAAAAGGTGGGAATTTAAGGAGATGGGACCTGGATAAACTAAAAGAACCAGAGGTTGTACAGAGATTCAGGGAGAGCATAAGGGAGCAATTGACAGGAATGGGGGAAATAAATACAGTAGAAGAAGAATGGGTAGCTTTGAGGGATGAAGTAGTGAAAGCAGCAGAGGATCAAGTAGGTAAAAAGACGAGGGCTAGTAGAAATCCTTGGGTAACAGAAGAAATATTGAATTTAATTGATGAAAGGAGAAAATATAAAAATGCAGCAAGTGAAACAGGCAAAAAGGAATACAAACGTCTCAAAAATGAGATCGACAGGAAGTGCAAAATGGCTAAGCAGGGATGGCTAGAGGACAAATGTAAGGATGTAGAGGCCTATCTCACTAGGGGTAAGATAGATACCGCCTACAGGAAAATTAAAGAGACCTTTGGAGATAAGAGAACGACTTGTATGAATATCAAGAGCTCAGATGGAAACCCAGTTCTAAGCAAAGAAGGGAAAGCAGAAAGGTGGAAGGAGTATATAGAGGGTCTATACAAGGGCGATGTACTTGAGGACAATATTATGGAAATGGAAGAGGATGTAGCTGAAGATGAAATGGGAGATATGATACTGCGTGAAGAGTTTGACAGAGCACTGAAAGACCTAAGTCGAAACAAGGCCCCCGGAGTAGACAATATTCCATTGGAACTACTGACGGCCGTGGGAGAGCCAGTCCTGACAAAACTCTACCATCTGGTGAGCAAGATGTATGAGACAGGCGAAATACCCTCAGACTTCAAGAAGAATATAATAATTCCAATCCCAAAGAAAGCAGGTGTTGACAGATGTGAAAATTACCGAACTATCAGGTTAATAAGTCACGGCTGCAAAATACTAACACGAATTCTTTACAGACGAATGGAAAAACTAGTAGAAGCCAACCTCGGGGAAGATCAGTTTGGATTCCGTAGAAACACTGGAACACGTGAGGCAATACTGACCTTACGACTTATCTTAGAAGAAAGATTAAGAAAAGGCAAACCTACGTTTCTAGCATTTGTAGACTTAGAGAAAGCTTTTGACAATGTTGACTGGAATACTCTCTTTCAAATTCTAAAGGTGGCAGGGGTAAAATACAGGGAGCGAAAGGCTATTTACAATTTGTACAGAAACCAGATGGCAGTTATAAGAGTCGAGGGACATGAAAGGGAAGCAGTGGTTGGGAAGGGAGTAAGACAGGGTTGTAGCCTCTCCCCGATGTTGTTCAATCTGTATATTGAGCAAGCAGTAAAGGAAACAAAAGAAAAATTCGGAGTAGGTATTAAAATTCATGGAGAAGAAATAAAAACTTTGAGGTTCGCCGATGACATTGTAATTCTGTCAGAGACAGCAAAGGACTTGGAAGAGCAGTTGAATGGAATGGACAGTGTCTTGAAAGGAGGATATAAGATGAACATCAACAAAAGCAAAACAAGGATAATGGAATGTAGTCTAATTAAGTCGGGTGATGCTGAGGGAATTTGATTAGGAAATGAGGCACTTAAAGTAGTAAATGAGTTTTGCTATTTGGGGAGCAAAATAACTGATGATGGTCGATGTAGAGAGGATATAAAATGTAGGCTGGCAATGGCAAGGAAAGCGTTTCTGAAGAAGAGAAACTTGTTAACATCGAGTATAGAATTAGGTGTCAGGAAGTCATTTCTGAAAGTATTTGTATGGAGTGTAGCCATGTATGGAAGTGAAACATGGACGGTAAATAGTTTGGACAAGAAGAGAATAGAATCTTTCGAAATGTGGTGCTACAGAAGAATGCTGAAGATTAGATGGGTAGATCACATAACTAATGAGGAAGAGTTGAATAGGATTGGGGAGAAGAGAAGTTTGTGGCACAATTTGACCAGAAGAAGGGATCGGTTGGTAGGACATGTTCTGAGGCATCAAGGGATCACCAATTTAGTATTGGAGGGCAGCGTGGAGGGTAAAAATCGTAGAGGGAGACCAAGAGATGAATACACTAAGCAGATTCAGAAGGATGTAGGTTGCAGTAGGTACTGGGAGATGAAGAAGCTTGCACAGGATAGAGTAGCATGGAGAGCTGCATCAAACCAGTCTCAGGACTGAAGACCACAACAAGAACAACAACAACAATTAATTAAATGTATAGGTGGTTCATTAATCAGTTTTACGCCACAGCTCTACGGACCTAACTCTTTGGGCTTTATCACCGAGATAATGAAATACGTACATTGCTAGATATAACTGAAACAAATATGCACACGGTGACATCGTAATTCATCACTCTGTTGGTCAAATTATGAGATGTTGGTTGCAAAGGACAAGGGAATGAAAAATCAACAGGTAATTGAAGAAATATATATGAGAATGGTTAATTTCGAATTCGGCAGGCAAATGTTTATGATGGACAAAAACCAGCAAATTCGACTGACAGTGCGGAACACACATCGGAATGCAATACCGCAGGCGCGGCGCAGCTCCCTTCATTCTGTTGCGGTAAGCCACGAGCTTTTTGCAAAGCTTAGCGTCTAAGGGTAAGCATCTCATGTGCTAACGTGTATAAGTTCTTAGTTGACTGGATGTTAAGCCCTAACCTTCTTTTTTCTTTATTTCTTTTTTTTCACATCACGTGTGTTCCTGCTGTTTCTCGATGTAAATGTTCTTCAGAAGCCCATACGTTTTAAAATCAAATTACATACTCTTAGTCACATGAAATATTCTTCCGCTCTATATTAGGTGCTTCAAAAGCTTGCCTACAAGGAGTCGAAATGCAGCTTTGGAACAGGCACTTGTGGTCTTGGAAGCACTCTTGCGACATTGAAATCTTTAGAATGGCAGGAACAAGGAGCCTAAAGAAATTACTCAACTCCTTCTCCTCCAAAGACGAATTTCTTTAAAAAAACCGCTGATGAGTATGAATTATTGATAATATCAAATAGAAAACTTCGATCTATAATAGATCATGTGGTCGTTAGACAAGTAATTTCAGGGTGGCTCATGTAAGAGCTTACACAGCAGCCCACTGTGGATCAGACGGCTATTTACTAAAAATAATATTAGTGCTATAAAGATGAATCATACTGAGAAGGATGAAAATAAACTTTATAATATCAACAGCTCAAAAGATGGAAGTATAGGAACATTATTTGCTACCAGATCGGAAAGGATGCTGGATGAGTTATTTGAAGGATGTGCCGAAGAAATGTACGAATACATAAAGATGAATGTTAAAAACTTAGCAGCAGAAGTGCTGGATCTACAGGAAAATATTCACAAGCAGAAAGCAGGATGGTGGCCAGAACAAATAGAGATAGCAGTAAAAGAAAAAAAAATGAATTCATTCAGTGGCTGAATGATAAATCAGAAGAAACAAAAGTCAATCTATAAGGAAAGAGAAGTCTGAAGTAGAAAAAAATGAGGATAGCAAAGAATAAAAGATGGGAAAGAACACGTGCCAATGACAGTACGGAGCTGGGATTTGGTAGAAGAAACAATGTCAAAAGAATTCTAACAAAAGATAAAACTAGTCACAAAAGGAACTGGAAGAATACTTCAAAAAAATTTTAATTAGGGCAGAGAAGAATATATTGAATAGTGAATAGTAGAAGAATGTATCACAAAGATGAGATCCAAACTTCTGTAACTGAAGTGCTTGATGCATTGACGGCAGGAAATGTAGTATCATGTGGGGCATCGTTATGTTGGTACCGGCACTGCAACCTCCGTTCGACGCCAATAGCAGTCGCAAGGGACTGTAGTGGAACCAATGGAGAGCGTCTGCTAAGCCACACCTCCAACAACGCCGTACTTCGAGCGCCGCGGCAATGTATGACGGCACGTGGCAGCGACACAGCCGACTTGCAGTCAGAGCTACAGCGCTACACGAAGCTATGCAGACGCCGCCTACATCTACATCTACATTTATACTCCGCAAGCCACCCAACGGTGTGTGGCGGAGGGCACTTTACGTGCCACTGTCATTACCTCCCTTTCCTGTTCCAGTCGCGTATGGTCGCGGGAAGAACGACTGTCTGAAAGCCACCGTGCGCGCTCGAATCTCTCTAATTTTACATTCGTGATCTCCTCGGGAGGTATAAGTAGGGGGAAGCAATATATTCAATACCTCATCCAGAAACGCACCCTCTCGAAACCTGGCGACCAAGCTACACCGCGATGCAGAGCGCCTCTCTTGCATAGTCTGCCACTTGAGTTTGCTAAACATCTCCGTAACGCTATCACGGTTACCAAATAACCCTGTGACGAAACGCGCCGCTCTTCTTTGGATCTTCTCTATCTCCTCCGTCAACCCGATCTGGTACGGATCCCACACTGATGAGCAATACTCAAGTATAGGTCAAACGAGTGTTTTATAAGCCACCTCCTTTGTTGATGGGCTACATTTTCTAAGCACTCTCCCAATGAATCTCAACCTGGTACCCGCCTTACCAACAATTAATTTTATATGATCATTCCACTTCAAATCGTTCCGCACGCATACTCCCAGATATTTTACAGAAGTAACTGCTACCAGTGTTTGTTCCGCTATCATATAATCATACAATAAAGGATCCTTCTTTCTATGTATTCGCAATACATTACATTTGTCTATGTTAAGGGTCAGTTGCCACTCCCTGCACCAAGTGCCTATCCGCTGCAGATCTTCCTGCATTTCGCTACAATTTTCTAATGCTGCAACTTCTCTGTATACTACAGCATCATCCGCGAAAAGCCGCATGGAACTTCCGACACTGTCTACTAGGTCATTTGTATACATTGCGAAAAGCAATGGTCCCATAACACTCCCCTGTGGCACGCCAGAGGTTACTTTAACGTCTGTAGACGTCTCTCCATTGATAACAACATGCTGTGTTCTGTTTGCTAAAAACTCTTCAATCCAGCCACACAGCTGGTCTGATATTCCGTAGGCTCTTACTTTGTTTACCAGGCGACAGTGCGGAACTGTATCGAACGCCTTCCGGAAGTCAAGGAAAATAGCATCTACCTGGGAGCCTGTATCTAATTTTTTCTGGGTCTCATGAACAAATAAAGCGAGTTGGGTCTCACACGATCGCTGTTTCCGGAATCCATGTTGATTCCTATAGAGTAGATTCTGGATTTCCAAAAACGACATGATACGCGAGCATAAAACATGTTCTAAAATTCTACAACAGATCGACGTCAGAGATATAGGTCTATAGTTTTGCGCATCTGCTCGACGACCCTTCTTGAAGACTGGGACTACCTGTGCTCTTTTCCAATCATTTGGAACCTTCCGTTCCTCTAGAGACTTGCGGTACACGGCTGTTAGAAGGGAGGCAAGTTCTTTCGCGTACTCTGTGTAGAATCGAATTGGTATCCCGTCAGGTCCAGTGGACTTTCCTCTGTTGAGTGATTCCAGTTGCTTTTCTATTCCTTGGACACTTATTTCGATGTCAGCCATTTTTTCGTTTGTGCGAGGATTTAGAGAAGGAACTGCAATGCGGTCTTCCTCTGTGAAACAGCTCTGGAAAAAGGTGTTTAGTATTTCAGCTTTACGCGTGTCATCCTCTGTTTCAATGCCATCATCATCCCGGAGTGTCTGAATATGCTGTTTAGAGCCACTTACTGATGTAACGTAAAACCAGAACTTCCTAGGATTTTCTGTCAAGTCGGTACATAGAATTATACTTTCGAATTCACTGAACGCTTCACGCATAGCCCTCCTTACGCTAACTTTGACATCGTTTAGCTCCTGTTTGTCTGAGAGGTTTTGGGTGCGTTTACACTTGGAGTGAAGCTCTCTTTGCTTTCGCAGTAGTTTCCTAACTTTGTTGTTGAACCACGGTGGGTTTTTCCCGTCCCTCACAGTTTTACTCGGCACGTTCCTGTCTAAAACGCATTTTACGATTCCCTTGAACTTTTTCCATAAACACTCAACATTGTCAGTGTCGGAACAGAAATTTTCGTTTTGATCTGTTAGGTAGTCTGAAATCTGCCTTCTATTGCTCTTGCTAAACAGATAAACCTTCCTCTCCTATTTTATATTCCTATTAACTTCCATATTCAGGGATGCTGCAACGGCCTTATGATCACTGATTCCCTGTTCTGCACTTACAGAGTCTAAAAGTTCGGGTCTGTTTGTTATTAGTAGGTCCAAGATGTTATCTCCACGAGTCGGTTCCCTGTTTGATTGCTCGAGGTAATTTTCGGATAGTGCACTCAGTATAATGTCACTCGATGCTCTGTCCCTACCGCCCATCCTAAACATCTGAGTGTCCCAGTCTATATCTGGTAAACTGAAATCTCCACCTAAGACTATAACATGCTGAGAGGTCGGTAAAAGGAGCCAATTATTAACCTAGCTCGGTTGTTGAGCGTAAACTCCACCCATAATAATTCACAGGAACTATCCACTTCTACTTCACTACAGGATAAACTACTATTAGCAGCGACAAACACGCCACCACCGGTTGCATGCAATCTATCCTTTCTAAACACCGTCTGTGCCTTTGTAAAAATTTCGACAGAATTTATCTCTGGCTTCAGCCAGCTTTCTGTACCTATAACGATTTCAGCTTCGGTGCTTTCTATCAGCGCTTGAAGTTCCGGTACTTTACCAACGCAGCTTCGACAGTTTACAATTACGATACCGATTGCTGCTTGGCCCCTGCATGTCCTGATTTTGCCCCGCACCCTTTGAGGCTGCTGCCCTTTCTGTACTTGCCCGAGGCCATCTAACCTAAAAAACCGCCCAGTCCACACCACACAACCCCTGCTACCCGTGTAGCCGTTTGCTGCGTGTAGTGGACTCCTGACCTATCCAGCGGAACCCGAAACCCCACCACCCTGTGGAGCAAGTCGAGGAATCTGCAGCCCACACGGTCGCAGAACCGTCTCAGCCTCTGATTCAGACCCTCCACTCGGCTCTGTACCAAAGGTCCGCAGTCAGTCCTGTCGACGATGCTACAGATGGTGAGCTCTGCTTTCATCCCGCTAGCGAGACTGGCAGTCTTCACCAAATCAGATAGCCGCCGGAAGCCAGAGAGGATTTCCTCCGATCCATAGCGACACACATCATTGGTGCCGACATGAGCGACCACCTGCAGATGGGTGCACCCTGTACCCTTCATGGCATCCGGAAGGACCCTTTCCACATCTGGAATGACTCCCCCCGGTATGCACACGGAGTGCACATTGGTTTTCTTCCCCTCTCTTGCTGCCAAGTCGCAGCTCTGTCACTGTCACTGTTGTTGTTGTAACAGCTGGACTCTGTTTCTTGTTGCATCATTTGTAATGAGTCTTCGTACATTTGGAGAAGTACGAGGGTCACTCCAAAAGACACGCACCCTATTTCTTTTAAAAGCCCATCATTTATTCTACATGTTTGAAAGTTTTACAGTGTGTAGATACATCCCTTAGGAACAATATTTTCATTACTCCACATAATTTCCATCCCTCTCAACTGCCTTACGCCATCTTGGAACCAGCGCCTGTATACCCGCACGGTAAAATTCTGGACCAACCTGTTGGGGCCACTGTTTGGCAGCGTGCACAAGGGAGTCATCATCTTCAAACCTGTTCGAAGAAGAGTTTCCCAAAGAGATGATAGTCACATGGAGCCAGGTCAGGACTGTCAGGCGGGTGTTTCAGTGTTGTCCATCCGAGCTATGTGATCGCTTCCATGGTTTTCTGAATGACATGTGGCAGTGCATTGTAGTGCAACAGCAAAACATCCTGCTTTTGCCGATGTGGTCGAACACGACTCAGTTCAGCTTGAAGTTTAGTCAGTGTCGTCAGATATGCATCAGAATTTATGGTGGTTCCCCTTGGCATGATGTCCACAAGCAAGAGTCCTTTGGAATCGAAAAACACCATAGCCATAATTTTTCCAGCAGAAAGTGTGGTTTTGAATTTTTTTCTCCTTGGCTGAATTTGCATGATGCCACTCCATTGATTGCCTCTTTATCTCTGGTGAAAAATGATGGACCCATGTTTCATCACCTGTCACAATTCTTCCAAGTAATTCAGCTCCTCCATTCTTGTACTGTTCCAAAAGTTCGCTGCATACCGTTTTTCTTGTTTCTTTGTGAGCCACTGTCAACATCCTGGGAACCCACCTGGCACAAACCTTTTTTTAACGCCAACACTTTCAGTATTCTGCAAACACTTCCTTCCCCTATCCCAACGTAGCGTGACAATTCGTTCACTGTGATGTGTCTGTCAGCAGTCACCAGTTCATTAACTCTCTGCACATTGTCTGGAGTGTGTGCAGTACGAGGCCTGTCACTGCGAGGACAATCCTCAATATTGCCAAGCCTGCTTTCATCACGTAACCTGCTTGCCCACCGACTAACTGTACTGCGATCGACAGCAGCATCGCCATACACCTTTTTCTACCTCTTGTGGATGTTTCCCACAGTCTCGTTTTCACAGCACAGGAATCCTATGACAGCACGTTGCTTCTGACGAACGTCAAGTCTAGCAGTCATCTTGAAGACATGCTGTGACGGCGCCACTCACGGGAACTGGTTGAACTAAGTTTGAAAACAAGCGGGAAGGATGTATCTACACACTGTAAAACTTTCACACATGCAGAATGAAAACTGTATTCTTACAAAAATAGTGTGCATTTCTTTTGGAGGGACCTTCGTATAAGTTAAGTAAATCTTCCGTTTGCTGTGTTATTTGTTCACTAATAAGCTCTGCTCCTGTCCAGGTTTCCTGCAGCGACAGTTGCTGCACGCCTCTGTAGCCCACCTATCCTTACCTTTGTGTACAAAGTCATACACAACTGGAAATAATGGTGAATTATCTGCTCCAGGTGGCATCTACGTCTACATCCATACTCCGCAAGCCATCTGATGGTGTGTGGCGGAGGGTACCTTGAGTACCTCTATCGGTTCTTCCTTCTATTCCAGTTGTAACCTCCCCCCTCACTTCAACATCTTAAAGACAGTGAAAAATCAAACCGCGTGTACCTAATGGAAATTTGGGAAAAGCAATCGTCACCGAAGTTAATCTATCGGTAAAGAGGGAGGAAAGGGTTACATCTAAATGAAAGGAAAAATGCAAATGAAACTGGTGGAAATTAATTTTGAAAAGGGGTAAACATAATAAAGAAAGTAAATGTGCGGCCGTTACGTTAACAATTAACTAGCGGTAATTAGATATTTGAGATTTGGGGGAAATCACGGTCGCCAGTCCTAAGGACAATTACTATAGTAACTGAAAAAGAAAGGTTATTACACATATAATTAACACTAGAAGCGTGGCAACTGAAGGTTGACACGTGTAGTGTGAAAACTGAAAGTTTGTCAGAAGTAATAAATTTCGCTACACTCTGACTTAATTTAGCAAAAGAATTAATAAAACCGGAAAATCGAAAGTTAATTTAGTGACTGAAGTTAATAGTGAGCTTTCTTTCTGAAGCACATCGAAATCCAGTAAAATACGGTTAGTCTTGGACTACCTCAACAATCATTTCAAAAGCAACTTGACTCTACGCAATTTAGAAACAAGAGATTTAACTTTGAACTTGAATTAAATGATTCTGAACTATTAACAATAGTAAAATTTAGTACGTACCAAGCTGAGCTGCAGTCACAGGTAAGCTAAAATATGCTAACAAAACTCGCACTCTAAATTTGTGCTCGTGTAACCTAAATATTGTAGCCAGCTACTGAACTTTGAAATTAAAGCAGTGAAATCTAATTATATTATTTTAATGCTGGCGTTTGAATTTCAACGACACTCGGGTTCATTTCGGAAAAGGAAGGGACCCTGCTTGGCAATGCAATTGGGACAATGAGCAACAAAGGTTCATGCTAAGTTGCTGTAATTTTGCGAGGCAAATGGAACAATTTGAAAAGCTGAGGTCTGCCATACAGTTCTGAAACTTTACGTGCTTTTAGTCTTCCTTGTTGGTTGATTGAAGGTTTGAAGCCGTCGATCGAGGAGGTGGCGACAGTCACTCATTGTCGGCCGTCGCTGTTGCAGAAGCTGGATGTTGGCGCGCCTTCTTCTCGACACGGTCACCAGGCGAAACGGGCTCTTGATGTGCGCCAGCTAATGCTTCCCGTCCGCGACACCATGTCAGAAACTATCATCGCGAGTCGAGCGCAATTACATGCTGCCAAACCCCGAAAGCGCGGCAACTCGCGGGAGCGTCACACAACACCTGCTCCACTCGCTACTCCCGCCAGACTCTCTCTGCCCTGCCCGCGCGGCAGAGTTAACACTACCAAAGATCCTACACACTTTGATTCTTCACACGACCTATCGACGTAATCGTTCGATAGCAGTTTTCCCTAGGCAAGACCCAGCGTAAAAATACAAATAATATTTACGAAACAAACCAATTATACATCGACATAAGTGCATAAATATATATATATATCCAAACAGTAAAGTAATTACAATATATAAAGAGACAGAAATGTCATATCTTGAGGTAACAAAACAAGGAAAAAAATAATAGTAGAATAGATGGAAATAGGAGGACATGCATTTCCGGCGTTACACAGTCTCCTATTGTTCGTGGAAAGAAGGATTGTCGGTATGCTTCTGTGTGGGCTCTAATCTCTCTGATTTTATCCTCATGGTCTCTTCGCGAGATATACGTAGGAGGGAGCAATATACTGCTTGACTCTTCAGTGAAGGTATGTTCTCGAAACTCCAACAAAAGCCCGTACCGAGCTACTGAGGGTCTCTCCTGCAGAGTCTTTCACTGGAGTTTATCTGTCATCTCCGCAACGCTTTCGCGATTACTAAGTGATCCTGTAACGAAGCGCGCTGGTCTCCGTTGGATCTTCTCTATCTCTTCTATCAACCCTATCTGGTACGGATCCCACACTGCTGAGCAGTATTCAAGCAGAGAGCGAACAAGCGTACTGTAACCTACTTCCTTTGTTTTCGGATTGCATATCCTTAGGATTCTTCCAATGAATCTCAGTCTGGCATCTGATTTGCCGACGATCAACTTTATATGATCATTCCATTTTAAATCACTCCTAATGCGTACTCCCAGATAATTTATGGAATTGACTGCTTCCAGTTGCTGGCCTGCTACATTGTAACTGAATGATAAAGGATCTTTCTTTGTATGTATTCGCAGCACATTACACTTGTCTTCATTGAGATTCAATTGCCATTCCCTGCACCATGCGTCAATTCGCTGCAGATCCTCCTCCATTTCAGTACAATCTTCCATTGTTACAATCTCTCGATATACCACAGCATCATCCGCAAAAAGCCTCAGTGAACATCCGATATCATCCACAAGGTCATTTACGTATATTGTGAATAGCAACGGTCCTACGGCACTTCCATGCGGCACACCTGAAATCACTCTTACTTCGGAAGACTTCTCTCCATTGAGAATGAGATGCTGCGTTCTGTTATCTAGGAACTCTTCAATTCAATCACACAATTGGTCTGATAGTCCATATGCTCTTAGTTTGTTCATTAAACGACTGTGGGGAACTCTATCGAAGCCTTGCGGAAGTCAAGAAACACGGCATCTACCTGTGAACCCGTGTCTATGGCCCTCTAAGTCTCGTGGACGAATAGCGCGAGCTGGGTTTCACACGACCGTCTTTTTCGAAACCCATGCTGATTCCTACAGAGTAGATTTCTAGTCTCCAGAAAAGTCATTATACTCGAACATAATACGTGTTCCAAAATTCTACAACTGATCGACGTTAGAGATATAGGTCTACAGTTCTGCACATCTGTTCGACTTCCCTTCTTGAAAACGGGGATGACCTGTGCCCTTTTCCAATCCTTTGGAACGCTACGCTCTTCTAGAGACCTGCGGTACACCGCTGCAAGAAGGGGGGCAAGTTCCTTCGCGTACTCTGTGTAAAATCGAACTGGTATCCCATCAGGTCCAGCGGCCTTTCCTCCTTTGAGCGATTTTAATTGTTTCTCTATCCCTCTGTCGTCTATTTCGATATCTTCCATTTTGTCATCTGTGCGACAGTCTAGAGAAGGAGCTACAGTGCAGTCTTCCTCTGTGAAACGGCTTTGGAAAAAGACATTTAGTATTTCGGCCTTTAGTCTGTCATCCTCTGTTTCAGTACCATTTTGGTCACAGAGTGTCTGGACATTTTGTTTTGATCCACCTACCGCTTTGACATAAGACAAAAATTTCTTAGGATTTTCTGCCAAGTCAATACATAGAACTTTACTTTCGAATTCATTGAACGCCTCTCGCATAGCCCTCCTCACACTACATTTCGCTTCGCGTAATTTTTGTTTGTCTACAAGGCTTTGGGTATGTTTATGGTTCAAATGGCTCTGAGCACTATGGGACTTAACATCTTAGGTCATCAGTCCCCTAGAACTTAGAATTACTTAAACCTAACAAACCTAAGGACATCACATACATCCATGCCCGAGGCAGGATTCGAACCTGCGACCGTAGCCGTCCCGCGGTTCCGAACTGCAGCGCCTAGAACCGCATGGCCAACGCGGCCGGCGCTATGTTTATGTTTGCTGTGAAGTTCCCTTTGCTTCTGCAGCAGTTTTCTAACTCGGTTGTTGTACTACGGTGGCTCTTTTCCATCTCTTACGATATTGCTTGGCACATACTCATCTAACGCATATTGTACGATGGTTTTGAACTTTGTCCACTGATCCTCAACACTATCTGTACTTAAAACAAAACTTTTGTGTTGAGCCGTCAGGTACTCTGAAATCTGCTTTTCGTCACTCTTGCTAAATAGAAAAATCTTCCTACCTTTTTTAATATTTCTATTTACGGATGAAATCATTGATGCAGTAACCGCTTTATGATCGCTGATTCCCTGTTCTGCGTTAACTGTTTCAAATAGTTCGGGTCTGTTTGTCACCAGAAGGTCTAATATGTTATCGCCACGAGTCGGTTCTCTGTTTAACTGCTCAAGGTAGTTTTCAGATAAATCACTTAGAAAAATTTCACTGGATTCTATGTCCCTGCCACCCGTTATGAACGTTTGAGTCACCCAGTCTATATCCGGCAAATTAAAATCTCCACCCAGAACTATAACATGGTGGGGAAATCTACTCTAAATATTTTCCAAATTATCCTTCAGGTGCTCAGCCACAACAGCTGCTGAGCCAGCGGGCCTATAGAGACATCCAATTACCATGTCTGAGCCTGCTTTAACCGTGACCTTCACCCAAATTATTTCACATTTCGGATCTCCGTCAATTTCCTGCGAAAGTTGAAAGTTTTGGAAATACAGTGGAAACAAAGTTGTGAAACAAATACTGTATAGAGAAACACTACTTAAGGAAATGAAGCTAGGTTATAATTGCTAGGGTGTTTAAGAAAAGAGATCACAAAATCTAAACTATCGAGGAATCTGTGTTACAAATTCAATAATGAGAAATTTAAAGCAAGTAATAAGAAACAGAGTGGAAACTAATTTTAGAACCCAAGAAAAACAATGTGGTTTCAAAGCTCGTAGATAGTGCATGGAACATACTTACACATTACAGCAGATTTCAGAAAAATGTAGAGAAAAATTTTAAAAACCTTGGATTGGTTTTCACAGATTGAGAAAAGGCATATGATACTATTCCAAACCCACTTGGACAGTCGTGTATGCTAAAGTGCCGCCTCCGGCAAAGGGAGGCGTGCCGACCTGGGATTGAATCCTCCCAGTAAAGTAACGATGAAGGTCGGTGTGCTGGCCTGCCTGGATTTGGTTTCTAGGTCGTTTTCCACATCCCACTAGATAGATACCAGGGTGGTACCACGGTCCAGCTCTGCTACATGATTTTCAAACATTTAGAAACATTTTTCCCACTTTTAGTAAAGAGGTGGTAATCAGAAGGGCATCTGGTCACCCCATATGCTAAGCATGCCAAATGAGTTAATAACCACGCCGACACTGTGATGATGCAGGTTAACGGCACAAGCAAAAGAAGACAGAAGAACACGTGGCACCTCTGCAAGGAAACTGCGTTGAAAAGCATTACATGTGGCAAACATAGAGGATCCCTTAATTAAGAAAACGTAAGAAATAAATAAGACAATACATGCCAAATGATATCTGGTACTATATTTTCAAAGGAACTTAGAACAGGCAAAGGCCTGTTACAAGGCTGCCCCATGTCACCATGTCAGTCATTCATCTACATACGTATTAGTCTCAGGAATTGGTCTTGTAAATGTAACACAGTGGAGTTAGAGATTGCGGATGGAACATATCTGCACCATTTACTCATTGCTGATGACCACGTCATCATTTCACATGATGGGGAAGATGTGAATTGTATCTATAATTAATAATGGAACCGAAAAACACTGGTGTTTGCAGATTATATTCCTACACCAGGTCTGTTTCGGAAAAAAGAAATTCTAATTTAGAAATTAAAAAAGGAATTAGTAATGGAGGCAAGTCATTAGAACGCTCGGTTCACTCTTACGCAGCAGGAATGTGATGAATAGAACAAAAGGACTCGTATCCAACTTCATATTGCAGAGTGTAGTCCTGTATGGGGCACAAGTAATGAGAGACATATAAACAAACTGGAAGTACTAGAGATGGATTTATGCAGAAGATCAGCAAAAATAAGGAACACCGAATGGACAAAAATAGTGAAAGTGGAAAAAGGAATATGTGATGTGATGGGCCAAAGAATATTACAGTGGTACGGAAAGCTAAGAAGAATGGAGGAAAAAAGAAAGCCAAGCCTGATACTGTGCTGGGAAATTGAGGCAAGAAGAAGAAGAGGGTGGCCAATGGCTATCTATATGAAGACGGTATCCGTATACCATCTTCATACAGATAAGGCTTACCAGCCATTGATCTTCAGTGCGGACTCACATCGCCCGAACACTTACGGGAATCAGTAGATTGACTGCCGCAAGTAATTAATATAGTGGGTGGGGGCACTACCAATGCAGTGTGTGGACAGAAAGTTGGGTCTCGCGGTGAGCGTGTCAGAAGTAAGTCCCTGCAAACGCTCTGTTCTCTGTGTTCTCGTTGGCTCAGTCGGAGTAAGCGTTTACCATGTATGCAGGAGATCCCAGGTTCGAGCCCCGGTGAGGGCACGCATTTTCAACTCTCGCTGTTGATATTTATCAACCGCTGTAAGCAGATTAAGGTCGGGATTTCATTGTAATTTCAATGACTTCCTAGTTTCAAAATTTGCAGATGACAGCGAGAAGAGTTGGCGCAGAAGCAGATACGATAGATCAAAATACCTAGAGGAGTATCTTGAAGAGGAGGTTTTGAGTACTAGTGCAATATGCATTATGATAAGCTCTGAATGTATTGTTATGTTGGAAGGAAGCCTCTGTATTTAGGAAAGCCTCGATAAATAACAGTAAATAAATCAGTTAATGTATTACATAAAATGTTACTTCTGTATGTCTTCAGGAAGTAATGTGATCAATATATAAGTGTGGTAAACTGATTTTCTCTTTGATGACGCATGACTATAATAGCCTTAGAATTATCATATGGACCTTTGTGTGCGTATTTTACATTTACTTTTCCGATCTCTGTATTGTAGGTATCGATCGCTGCTGTTCGGTGAGGGGCATCGCCGCTGCCACCATAATCGTGGCATCATCCGCTATCGTCGGTTCTTCGACGGGACTGTCCAGCTGTTAGTCTTTGTTCAGTTCAGTGTCTTTCCAGAACACAATTGCATATGTGAGAGGGAGGGATGTCGCAATAGGTTGCGCATCATGCAACCTACTGCGCACAGTTTGAGTCGTAACAAGACGTCCTGTGGCTGCACGAAAAGCAAAAAAATGTTCAAATGTGTGTGAAATCTTATGGGACTTAACTGATAAGGTCATCAGTCGCTAAGCTTACACACTACTTAACCTAAATTATCCTAAGGACAAACACACACACCCATGCTCGAGGGAAGACTCGAACCTCCACCGGGACCAGCCGCACAGTCCATGACTGCAGCGCCTCAGACCGCTTGGCTAATCCCGCGCGGCACATGGTGGCGTTGCTGTCAGGGTTCCTCCGAGCCATAATCCGTAGGTAGCGATCATCCACTGCAGTAGTAGCCCTTGGGCGGCCTGAGCGAGGCATGTCATCGACAGTTCCTGGCTCTCTGAATCTCCTCCATGTGCGAACAATATCGCTTTGGACACTTACTTCCCTTGTTAAGAGCCCTTCCTGGCACAAAGTAACAATGCGGATGCTATCGAACCGGCGTGGTTGAACTACAGACAACAAAAGCCGTGTACCTCCTTCCTGGTGGAATGACTGGAACTGATCGGCTGTCGGACCCCCTTCGTCTAATAGGCGCTGCTCATGCATGGTTGTTTACATCTTTGCGCGGGTTTAGTGACATCTATGAACTGTCAAAGTGACTGTGTCTGTGATACAATATCCACAGTCAACGTTTATCTACAGGAATTCTGGGAACTGGGGTGATGCAAAACTTTTTTTGATGTGTGTATTTTATCCAATCCGTGACTGTTCCTTTATAGGGTGTAGAATAATAACCGCTACTAGTCAAAAAAAGAAGGTGATTTTATTTAACATGTGAGCGGTTTCAGGCTTGTGCCCGTCTTTAGGTGCTCAATGTTGGAGATCGCTGTTTAAATCGAAAACAAATGATGTAATGGTGACTAAATAGACACAAATGGAACGTCTGGAAGTGGCTAAGCGACATTTGTTGCAAAATATTATAGTTCTTACAAAAAAAAAATGGTTCAAATGGCTCTGAGCACTATGGGACTTAACTTCTAAGGTCATCAGTCCCCTAGAACTTAGAACTACTTCAACCTAACTAACCTAAGGACATCACACATATCCATGCCCGAGGCAGGATTCGAACCTGCGACCGTAGCGGCCGCGCGGTTCCAGACTGTAGCGCCTTTAACCGCTTGGCCACCACGGCCGGCATAGTTCTTACATAAAGCTGGTGTATCCATATCGTTATCACCGTACGTTTGTCATATTTTTGCACAAAAGTATTTCGTTTTTTACATGTTAACTGTGGAATACTGAAAAATGGGATGCAAGCTGTCGGCTTTGAAAAATGACCTCACAAATTACCACAGACGATGGATTGCAAAGACATAGTCGAAGATTGAGAAAAAAGGAATATACTACAGAGAAAACAGATCGTGGACATGTTCCACGTATATCCGTATTTCGAAAGTAATGTTACGTATATCGCTTTTTGCGCAGTAGAAAGTCCTTGTAGCCTATTCTTCAGTTGATCTATATAGTCAAGTTAAGGATGGGATACTAGTTCTAGCAACAAAAAAAAGTACTAGTACTACCGAACGCGAAAAAAGGCAACAAACGAAAAATTTGTATGCTGTACTTCAGTTGACCTATATAGGATCCTAGTACTAGGGTAGGCGAAAAATGTGAGAACCATAAAAATTTGAATCCCGTACTTCAGTTGACCTATGTAGGTCGACTGAACAATAGGATACAATTACTAGCGTAGGCAAAAACGTGACAAACGTAAAATTTGCATATCGTACATCAGTTGACCTATAGGCCTATAGGTCAACTGAAGAATAGGATACAACCTTAGTTGTTCAACCGATGTACAAGACGCCAGTGTTATGGACCGGTATGTCGCTGTTTTTGCTTTCGCTAGTACTAGTATCCTATTCTTCAGTCGACCTACATAGTACAGGATACGAACCAGTTGCAGAGGAAACAGCAATTGGAACGACTCACTATCAGACAAAGGTATAATTCAAGATGTGTACACAAACGATTTAAAATTACCACTCGCGACGATAAGCATACACAATATCTGTTTCTTAATAACACATTCATTTATTTTTATTTACAATTACGACGCTTGCGACAGAAGATAATCGATTTGTTATCTACGGTTCGAAAATAAACAAACTAATATCTGTGACTAAAATATGGCGTCATTGGTCAAAGCCGATGAGTTGTAACCCATACTTTAGTTGACACGACTGTATATTAGTCAACATGCTAATTATTGCTGACTAATATACAGTCAATACTTAAAAAAAGAAATATTTTTAGATAAAAATGTGACAAATGTAGGCCGGCCGGTGCGGCCGAGCGGTTCTAGGCGCTTCAGTCTGCAACCGCGCGACCGCTACGGTCGCAGGTTCGAATCCTGCCTCAGGCATGGATGTGTGTGATGTCCTTAGGTTAGTTAGGTTTAAGTAATTCTAAGTTCTAGGGGACTGATGACCTCAGATGTTAAGTCCCATAGCGCTCAGAGCCATTTGAACCATTTTTTGACAAATGTACTGTGAAAACGATATGGATACACCTGCTTCATGTAAGTTCTATAATATTTTGCAACACGTGTAGCTAAGCCACTTCCAAATGTTTCATTTGTGTCCGTTTAGTCATCATCACGTCATTTGATTTCGATGTAAACAGTGATCTCCAACACTGAGTGTGGAAAGACGTACGTGAAAGTAAACTACATGGAGATGGGTACAAGCCCGAAACCGGTCGTGTGTTAAATAAATCATCTTCTATTGTGACTGATAGCGGCTATTACTCTACATCCTAGTTCTTTATTCATTTCAGATTTATTGCACAAAGGAGTAACATTTGATATTTTTAGTACTAAGTGACAGATTATTTTTGAATAATGTATTTTATTTTTAGTTAAGTGTGTATATCGATAATTATTACTTATTAATTGGTTTTGGAACAAAAATGGTTCAGTTGGAAAATATGTGAGCAATTGAAGCGTGTATGGGGAGTTTAATGGGCAAATTTACTCAGTTACATTCTAATAGAGATACAAGATTCTATCAAGTAGATAAAAGACTAGTAAGACAGACAACCGATTTACTAATGTGAACACTATATTCCACCTTATTTATGAGGCAATGCTCCATATCGGGGGAAAGAAAGATAGGTTAGAACATTGAGTGGACGCGGCATTCAAGCATGTTGTGGAAATGGATCCCCGACTGGAAATAATAGAGAATAAACTAGAAGGCAAGCTAGAACGTACTTGTGCGATAAAGTCAGCACAGGACTAATTACTTCAAAAAATTAGTGTGTTAGAAGGAAAACTTCCCTTACAAACAGAACCAAGTACATCATGCTTACTAGAAACAAGATTGATGACTGAAGCGGTAGTATCATATAATGTTACAAATAATACAATAAATATAGAAGCCAAACTACACCAAGCAGAGGTTGTAATATACAGAATCAATCATCTGAAACTCCCACTACAAATGTTGCTAAATGTTAACTGCTATTGATGTGTGGTTTTCACAGAATGAACTGGTATTCCTCGTACTGTTCGCCGATAGACAAGTTGTGATAACACTTAGAAAGTCTTTCTGTGCAAACATACACTTTTTTGAATGGAAGAATGCCTATTTACATTAACAAACTAAAGGTAGGCTTAATTAGAATATTAGTGGTGTTCGTAGCAGATTTCTGGTGCGAGTTGTTTATGGGATCTGGTGTTTTGAAAAGTTCCCACACCTACACCTCCACAATACCTGTATAGCACACACTGAAGAACAACCAAGTGCACGCACTAGTTATGTGGGTTCTGCTACGAGGCAAGAGACCGTCACTGGTCGTAACAGAGATTTATTAGCTAATATGCTAATACTTTCTGTTACTGCTATAAATGTTCCATTTGCTGTTGCTACTGAGTATTCACCATCAGCTGTAACTACTGACGTCTGTTACTACTAATAAGGTGCTATCTGCTGCTAGTGATGATAGGTTACTATCTTACATTACTGCTGCACATATTGAGTGCAAACCTTATTGCATATTGCTGAAGATGAGAGTTCTTTTGCGCAGTATTCGCATAGTACTACTTACTTACACTCTGAATATATCAGACTTGAGATAAGCATACAATGAAAGAATTTATATTTTGTGCCAAAGAAGTGTGTGATGCACATGAAGAAACATTATTATTTTAAAACTTTGTTTAGTATTGTAAGAAAAATAGTGACAACCTACAGCACGTGTCATAAGGTGAAACCAATTGCGCTAGATGCATATATTGTACCAAAAGCTCTTTGGTATTTTGCGGCTGTGAGCCATGTTGGTCCTCCGTTTAGAGAGCAGGGAACGATGACACGCATTCTTGTTGAGCGCGAATGTTGGTCGAAGCTAGTAACATCATATCCGACGAAGAAAGCTACAACCTATGCGGTAATATCTATACTAGCGGATCACTATTTTAGGAATGTAGGGAAGACCAAGGAACTTGCTTTCAGGTAACGACATACAGTTGTCCGACTATCAGTTTAGGGAGTGCTTAGCCTGGGTAATTGTCAATGAGTAAGAACACATAAACTTGTGGTAAGTTAACCGTTTCTCAAAACGTTACGTCTCTGTTATGTCAGAAGCCTATTAGATTTCATTCGAATATGGTTATATTTATGGAGACTGTACGGTCTGCAACTTAATTATGCTATAGTAGTTACAATAAGTTAGTTACAAATTACCACGATTACTCAGCTATAAGGGGAGCAGATCTGAGGCCACACAGATGCGAATTAATAATGAGGGTGTTCGTAAAACACCAACGCCATAAGAGCTTATATAATTGAGAAATCTGGGTCATTTGGTAGGTAATTGAGTGTAGTTACGTCACTAGGGTTAGTCGGAGTACTGAACCGATTCTGGTCTCGCCGTGTTTGGATTTTTCGTTAGAGGTCCTTCTGGGGCGTCGTGCGGCGGAGCCAGACCGTCTTATGACGAAACCGGACCATCTCAAGTAACCAGAGAGTCTGTAGCGCCGAGCGTCGCACCACGGACGTCCTCCATGAGGATGTTCCATGACGATGGTCAACGGCGATCCAGAGGTGTAAAATAAAGTAAAGGAGGATTCCGCCGATAGCCTCGGAACAGTTCTGTCGTGCTCGTATCACTAACTAGCTGTAACTTGAGTTGTGATTTCAAATCTGCTTGTAATCTGGCAAATAAAGCTAGATACTCTTCCAAAACAGCTGAAGAGTTCTTCTTTGTAAAAAGTGATTTTCAGGAAGAACTTCTGGAAGAAGTGAGGACTTCTGCCAGGTGAAGGTAAAAGCGAGATTCAAGGCGGCGGAATCCTCGCAATATTTTAGAGAAAAATTTTGGCTGTAGACCACGGTAATGTATTAAACGACAGAGGTATAAGCAAAATTTCCCCTATAACAGAGCAAATCACATCTCTGGGGGTATGGGTTACTCATAGCTACAGACTTGTGTTAGAAAATCAGGGGTACAGCTATTGCTCATTCCTTAACAGTATAAATTTCTTTTTCTTTAGTTTCTTGTACTTTAGAACGCCCGTCATTAAGATTACAAAACTGATGTCTTATCACTGGTATGTTGCTTATTTTATAATCTTTTCAGTTATTTGAATGGACTCGAAGCTCCTCAGTGGAAACGTAAAAAGGGAGATACCTATTAGCTACTTAATAACACAACTACCTTGTATCCCTATTACAAAGATAGCCACATTACAACAAGGGCAATTATCATGGGCTTAACAACTACTGTACAATTAAAATAATCGTGTGCTAGACATTTTAGTGACTGGTTTGGTAGTGGGACAGCCACTAGCCCTGTCTTTGTACTATGAAAATAACAAAGTTATTTTATTCGGGCTATGTTGCTACCATGTGGTGTTCTACATTTTTAAGTAATTAAATGTTATAGAAAATGGTACAGTAAAGGGGTTCCACATGTTTCTCCAAACCATTTATTCTCGATTACTTCATCCACACTTGTTTCATTACGTCTGTGTCATCACAAGTGGGTCCTTACTTTTATTTGACCTCTAAATATTTGAACTACAAAAGATACTATTGAAATGGGGTTTGATATTTTTGTTGCTACTATTGTGCTTTTTTGTTTCTTATCTTAACTACTGTAGAATATTCATATACATTGGGAGCATAGTCTGTCAACGACAACATGTGCTCACGACTAGTGTATAGTTACATCAACTCCATAGTTGCACCAAATAACAGCAACGTGTTCTTCTTTATGGCCATTTTGAATTAGAAGTTTTCTGTATAGTCTGTACATAGTTTTTCTGATAGTTACCAGTTTTTTTGGTAATGTAGATGGTTTGATTTAATGTTTATAATCAGGCCTATAGCTGTTCTTTTCTTTTCTGAAATTTTGGAAGCTGTGTCTGTTGTTACAGATCAGGATAGTATATTGTTTCTTCTTCTACCATTACGATAGTGAACAGAATGTGGTGTACTTTATTTATCGCCACATGTTTACCGTTAATATGTTATTGTGGTTTGTTAAATGCTTGAATCACTGACTGGCATATCGGTGCCAGTATAAGACTGTATTTTTTTTGTTTTTATTAATTCTGCAAAAAAATCTGTTTTCAGTGAGGCTCAGATAGGCATCAGTAACATCTATAAGATCAGTCTTACCATCTGGACGGCTTCCTTTTGAAAATGAATCGTTAGATTAAAATTAGTTTTTCTCGGTGATTTCTTTTACGATCCGTGTCCGTTCTTCTGCTGTTCTGAGTTTCCTACCAACTGTGCTTTTGTGAAGTTAACTGTGTCACCAGATGGGACCCAACTGTACATATCTTCCACGTCAAATGATATCAGTTTTCCACTTGGTGTGATGAGCGTCTTTTTAATTCAAAATGGTTCAGAGCACTATGGGACTTAACATCTGAGGTCATCAGTCCCCTAGAACTTAGAACTACTTAAACTTAACTAACCTAAGGACATCACACACATCCGTGCTCGAGGCAGGATTTGAACCTGCGACCGTAGAGGTCGTATTTTTAAATTTTAGATGATTCTTAACAGTTTTGTTGTACTTCTGTTATTCTCCAGTTTGTTATGTTCAACTAAATAGTGGTGTGTGAAATTTGACATGTGGTGTGTGGGAGCACCCTGTATGTATTCTGGGCTGGTTTGTGAAGGTTGGTGCTGATAGATTTTTTTGTACTAAGTTTTGTTTTTGTGTTTTTGCGAATAAGTATTTTTCACCTTACTGCCAAGTTTCACAGCTGAGAAATCAAGGTGCCTGAATGTTTCAAGGGAAACACGGCTTCGTTCGTCGGCATCGCCAAGGTTATTTCTTTGACGGAAGGACTGAAGGACGGAAAATCAGGATTTAAGGCCACATTGACGACGTCATTAGGAGCGGATATGACAAGGCTAGTGAAGAAAAGAGACAGTGTCGTTTTCTACATAAGTACCTCAAAAGACACCTTACAGTGTGTGAGAGAGGGTAATTCTGATTTCCTTTTTGTATTCCCCCTTCCCTGCTCCACTTGCATATTGTGTTTGGGAAGGATGACTATCGACAAGCCTCCGTAAGAGTTCTAATTTTTCCTGTTTTCTGACTGTGACCATTTTGCGAGGTGTATGTAAAAGGAAGTGCTACTCTTTTTTTGGATGTGTGAAACTTGTAATTTCAACCGTAAACTTCTTCATAATGCAGAACGTCTCATTTGTAGCAGCTGTCACTGGAGTTTGTTGTGCATCTCTGTAATTATTTCGCGCTTGCCAAACGATCCCGTGACGAAACCTGCAAGTATCCGTTGGATCTTCTCTGTCTCTTCTATTAGTCCTTTCAGAAGATTTCGTCTTCTCAAGAGGTTAATTCAGTATTTAATGTCCGAAATGGAAAAATAAGTCATTATAGTAGATTCAGGTAAACCACGGAACACCTAAATCCTAAGAGTCAGCCCCCTTCACGAAATCCACCCCATCCTAATACGACTCCATTGCTGGTTGTATGGAATGTAGCAGGATACTGGAACTCAGGAAAGGGCAGAGCGATTGATTGAGCTTGGATGTCAGTTTAAACACAACATACGTATTATAAACAGAAAAATATGAAATTTTCCAATTTAACCAATAAAAGGAATAATGATACATTTATTCCAGAATCATAACTCGATGTGAACTCTGAATAAATAGTCAACCTTCACAGTTTGAAGGCCGTAAAATATGGCCGTTCCAATTCGCCATGATCCCACATTCATTATGGCGTCACATCACATCTGCAACATGGGCAAATATCCAGGATGATTACAGGTCACATTCGTGATAGCACTGTGTACCAAAGCACACAATTCACACGCTCTACTCAGTTCGGCAAGTTAGCACATACATTTCAAATCAAAATTATCCTTTCAATGAAGCAAAATATTTTTTTTCCTAATTCCCAGCTGAGGTTTACTTTAGCACAATCCCATAAACTTACCAGCAAAAAACAATGAACAGGTTAGCAATCAACTAATGCAGTTAGATCTTGCCTAATGGTTAAGTTTAACAGCTTACTAGCTTCAACTCATAAAGGTGATCGATATCCAATTATATACTAACGTAAACAACGTTAAAATAGACGAAAACTTTAATGCAGAAGTTTGAGAAGGATTAGCTGAAGTTTATCAAGACAGTACCTTCAATAATTGTCTTCTCGAATGTCTTAGTTGATAGATTGGCCTGTTCAGCTAAATATCACCATATCGCATTACATGGCAACAACATGGCATAACCTTTTGATACATGACCAGACCACAGTAAATACGTGAAGTGAAACATACTAGAATTCAGCACATTATGTACAGACCAATGCATTGTTTTACTGGAGTTTGACACTTCCGGGAAACACAGTTGTGTAACACATCGGAGCACAATCTTCGCTGAAGCTTCTACTTTACACCCGTTCCACAAACTGTAAAACAGTATTACTACGGAGCACCATCGGAATACAACAATTTCCACAGTGTATCCACAGCACAATCTTCCCTCCACCAGGAAACCTGTTGATATCGTGGGCGCCTTAACATACACCAAACTAGGCAGGGCTTCAAAGCCAAGCGTCGGATCGGGCGCGAATCCACACTGACGCGATAGCCACAGCACGTTCGCCAACTCCAGTCCGCAACTGTCACTCAACACGGCCTCTGCAGTAAATGTAAGAGCATGTCGTTTGTCCGATCTGACAGAGACAAGTTCAAGTCTTGCGGCTAATATTTTGGGGTAACTCAATACTTAGACAAAAAGTATTCACTGCTCAAAAGAAAGTGGTTAGAACAATGTGTGGCGTTCATAGTCACACGTCTTGTAGGCCTCTTTTTAAAAGATTGGAAATTCTTACAACAGCTCACAGTACATTTACTAACTAATGAAATTTGTTCTCAACAACATGGACCAGTTTAAAAACAACGGTGGCATCCATGATTATAATACCAGAAAAAAGAAAGACACTACCCTTCACTCAACCTGTCTGGAGTAAAATGTGCTGCTATAAAAAGTTTTGACAAATTACCAGATGAAATAAAATGACTTACAGACAGCAGTAATAGCTTCAAACACAAATTGAAATCATATCTCTCTGAAAACTCCTTCTATATCATAGATGAATTCTTGAATAGCTTAAAAAATGGTTCAAATGGCTCTAAGCACTATGGGACATCTGAGGTCATCAGCCCCCTAGACTTAGAAACACTTAAATCTAACTAACCTAAGGACATCACACACATCCATGCCCGAGTCAGGATTCGAACCTGTGACCGCAGCAGCAGCGCGGTTCCGGACTGAAGCGCCTAGAACCGCTCGGCGACATCTTCAATAGGAATAAATAAATCTCTTAATATAGTATATGCATGTTGTGCCATTTAAGGGAATGGGGAGAAATATTAACATGCGGGTCTTGAGCACTTGACACGTTACACATCATTACGGCTTCCGAACCGTGCGATTGATCAATGGAACACGCAACCAACTAACTTACATTTAAATATACACTTAGTTTTGATGGCTGTCTTGTTGAGTACTCTACACCCTCTGCTTCGCGCTCGCTACATAAACAGCTCGCTCGCAAGCGATGTACCATGACTCGCAGGAGGAAGTAGTGCCAACCCTAAGAGACGTGCCAACCACGGCACTTCATCCACTCGGAAAAAAGTGAGCCCAGTTTCGGATTCCGACGTCAATGGCCGGTAGGGCCGCGCGCTTACTTGTCGCTCCATTACTGGCACACTGTGACACCACAGACGTAGACAGAGAACGCAGTAGCAGACAATCGGCAGCGACTTGCTGTTATCTGTGCCACGTCGTGGAGTTTTGTCAGTGATATATGCCCCTTCCGTTGTAGCATCTAAGATTTAACAGCGTTCTTATTGTGTATCTGCTGCAGCGTATCCACAGATATTGGGACTAAGTGAGGGGCAAATCAAATTTCGCTATCGAAGTAATTTAGCTGTAGCAAAACGATGTTTTTCGGCCACACATTAAACCATTCACATCTTGGAGCGAGGGAAGAGACGCTTAAGAAATGTTCAACACTTGTTTCTGTATGGACATGGAACGAATACTAGCGGTGTACATTTACCGATGACACTACAATTCTGCCGAAGAGGCGAAGGACAAGAAAGAGCAGTGTACTGAAAAGAGGTTGTAAACTGAACACCAACAAAAGTAACAGAGAAGCTAATGGGATGTAGTCGAATAAAACCAGTCGTTTCTGGGAAAATTAGGGTAGGGAGAGAGACACGGAAAGTAGCAGATAAGCTTTGTCATCTTGACAGCAAGATAAGTGACGATGGCCAAAGTAGAGAAGCTCTAAAACACAAAATGGCAATGCTAAGAAAAGTATTTATGAAAATGAGACATTTTTTAATGTTGTTGTTGTGGTCTTCAGTCCTGAGACTGGTTTGATGCAGCTCTCCATGCTACTCTATCCTGTGCAAGCTTCTTCATCTCTGAGTACTTACTGCAACCTACAGCCTTCTGAATCTGCTTAGTGTATTCATCTCTTGGTCTCCCTCTACCATTTTTACCCTCCACGCTGCCCTCCAATGCTAAATTTGTGATCCCCTGATGCCTCAGAACATATCCTACCAACCGGTCCCTTCTTCTTGTCAAGTTGTGCCACAAACTTCTCTTCTTCCCAATTCTATTCAATACCTCCTCATTAGTTATGTGATCTACCCATCTAATCTTCAGCATTCTTCTGTAACACCACATTTCGAAAGCTTCTCTTCTCTTCTTGTCCAAACTATTTATCGTCCATGTTTCACTTCCATACATGGCTACACTCCATACAAATACTTTCAGAAACGACTACCTGACATTTAAATCTATACTCGATGTTAACAAATTTTTCTTCTTCAGAAACGCTTCCCTTGCCATTGACAGTCTACATTTTATATCCTCTCTACTTCGACCATCATCAGTTATTTTGGTCCCCAAATAGCAAAACTCTACTACTTCAAGTGTCTTATTTGCTAATCTAATTCCCTCAGCATCACCCGACTTAATTCGACTACATTCCATTAGCCTCGTTTTGCTTTTGTTGATGTTCATCTTATATCCTCCTTTCAAGACACTGTCGATTCCGTTCAACTGCTCTTCCAAGTTCTTTGCTGACTCTGACAGAATTACAATGTCATCGGCAAACCTCAAAGTTTTTATTTCTTCTCCATGGATTTTAATACCTACTCCGAATTTGTTTCCTTTACTCCTTGCTCAATATACAGATTGAATAACATAGGGGAGAGGCTACAACCCTGTCTCACTCCCTTCCCAACCACTGCTTCCATTTCGTGCCCCCTCGACTCTTATAACTGCCATCTGGTTTCTGTACAAATTGTAAATAGCCTTTCGCTCCCTGTATTTTACCCCTGCCACATTTAGAATTTGAAAGAGAGTATTCCAGTCAACATTGTCAAAAGCTTTCTCTTTATATTCTTCTTGAAGTCTGAGGGTATTTCGCCTGTTTCATACATCTTGCTCACCAGATGGTAGAGTTTTGTCAGGACTGGCTCTCCCAAGGCTGTCAGTAGTTCTAATGGAATGTTGCCTACTCCGGGACCTTGTTTCGACTCAGGTCTTTCAGTGCTCTGTCAAACTCTTCATGCAGTATCGTATCTCCCATTTCATCTACATCTACATCCTCTTCCATTTCCATAATATTGTCCTCAAGTACATCGCCCTTGTATAAACCCTCTATATACTCCTTCCACCTTTCTGCCTTCCCTTCTTTGCTTAGAACTGGGTTTCCATCTGAGCTCTTGATATTCATACAAGTCGTCCTCTTATCTCCAAAGGTCTCTCTAATTTTCCTGTAGGCAGTATCTATCTTACCCCTAGTGAGATAAGCCTCTACATCTTTACATTTGTCCTCTAGCCATCACTGCTTAGCCATTTTGCACTTCCTGTCGATCTCATTTTTGAGACGTTTGTATTCCTTTTTGCCTGCTTCATTTACTGCACTTTTATATTTTGTCCTTATTTATTTTTTAATATAAAGTATAAATTTAAATGTTAGGAAGTCTTTTCTGAAGCTATTTAACCGGAACGCAGCCTTAGATGAAACTGCACAGTGGACAAAAGATAGAACAGATAAGGAGAGAATAAAAGATTTAGAAATATGATGCATCTGCTGCCGCATACCCAGGGATGTTAAGACTAAGTTAAGGGAAAATCATATTTCGTTATCGATGTAATTTAGCGGCATCAAGACGATAATTCTTGGACACCATTCCAATTCTTTTGGTAGGGGGGGGGGGGGGGAGGAGGGGAAAATATTACATGCGTAGAGCCAGTAATCAATGAGGAGTTATTGAATATTATTGGGGGGAAAAGAAATCTGTAGGCACAACGTGGGTAAAAGAAGCGATCTGTTAATAGGACATATCCTTAATCACCAAGCAATCACTTAGCTCGTAATAGAAGGGAAAGTGGGAGATAAAAATTTTAGAGATATCCAACCTTGACTACAGTAAGCAGGTTCAAATAGCCGTACGTCGCAGTAATTATGCAGAGGTTAACAGGCTTGCTCAGGACACACTGGGGTGAAGAGTTGTATCGATCTGGTCTCTGGATTGAAGACTAACAAAACGAAGAGTTTATGACCCCTGTCTCCGTTAAGGACATATGTAAGATCAATCTTAACAGTGTTTTATGAAGTGAAAAGATGTGACACTTGACGGTGATCCCTCTGTCTACATCTACATCTACGTGCTTACTCTGCTATTCACAATAAAGTGCCTCGCAGAGGGTTCTATGAACCACCTTCAAGCTATCTCTCTACCGTTCCACTCTTGAACGGCACTTAAATTTTTCTGTGCGATCCCTGATTTCTCTTATTTTATCGTGATGATCATTTCTCCCTATGTAGGTGGGCGCCAAAAGGATCTTTTCGCAATCAGAGGAGAAAACTGGTGATTGAAATTTCATGAGAAGATCCCGTCGCAACGAAAAACGCCTTTGTTTTAATGATTACCACTCCAGTTCACGTATTATGTCTGTGACACTATCTCCCCTATTTCACGATAATACAAAAGGAGCTGCCCTTCTTTGTACTTTTTCGATGTCATCCGTCAGTCCCACTTGATGCGGATATCACACCGTACAGCAATACTCCAGAATGGGGCGGACAAGCGTGGTGTAAGCAGTCTCTTTGGTAGACCTGTTGTACCTTCTAAGTGTTCTGCCAATGAATCGCAGTCTTTGGTTTGCTCTACTCACAATATTGTCTACGTGATCGTTCCAATGTAGGTTATTTGTAATTGTAATCCCTAAGCATTTAGTTGAATTTACAGCTTTCAGATTTGTGTGACTTATCGAGTAATCGAAATTTAGCTGATTTCTTTTAGTACTCAAGTGAATAACTTCACACTTTTCGCACCATACAGTATCTTATCTAAATCATTTTGCAAGTCGTTTTGATCATCTGATGACTTTACAAGACGGTAAATAACAGCATCATCTGCAAACAATCTATGGCGGTTACTCAGATTGTCTCCTACGTCGTTAATACAGATCAGGAACAATAGAGGGCCTATAACACTTCCTTGGGGAACGCCGGATATTGCTTCTGTCGGATGGATACATTTAGATCAATGATACCTTGGCACTATTCCAGTTGAGAAACTTACTGAGAGTAACATATTCGACTTCTTTCTTTACTTAGCTTCAGTATTTATACCACACGACGTTGCGTTTCAAGAACATTTAACGCCATCGTCCTCGCGAAACACTTTGTAAGTGCTACACCACACTGGCAAGTCGGAGAAAGGCTGTGATGAGCAACGAGGATTGTGTCATTAGTGCAATATGAACGTTTATGCATTCTCTTTAAGCTCATTGACTATATATACTCACCCACGAATATGTAGAAGGATCACCAACATGTAGACCGATTACGAAACTTTGACACTACTGGGCTTGATCACGTGACAGACCCTTCGCACGACCTCTGTACATGTAGATGCAGAGATTTACATTTATTGCCAAAGAAGGTATTCAGTGACGGTGGCAGTCTACACCTGTAGATTCTCGCTGACGTGCACAACGGCAACCAGTCGTTCGCCATTGGGTCGCTATGACGCAAAGCTTGAATGAAGGAATGACTATAAAGACGCCTTTATTTCGTGAAATGTTCACCGAATAGCTCCCATCTAAAGCATACTGCATGGGTCAGCCTGTAAAGAGCCAGAACAAAGCGTCGCAGGTGCAGTAATTCACAGGAGGAAGGGGGAGGGGGGTTTATTGGGCTGCTGCAGAGAACATTTTCGTACATTCTGAGAGTATACTACGGGTATAAGCAGACATTTACAGCCCCTCTGCAATGACTACTGTATATGGGCAATAAATTGTCAATATGGCCATAGTTATTACTGTTACTGTCACTTGTATTTTGAAGTTTTTAAATACTTCGCTTTTTTGGCAGTAGGAGAATACAGAACGCGAAATAAATAAATAGTACGTGATGGTTCAGAAATATTCGTACGCAATGTGAAAGAGGGAAAGACAAATCTGTGTGTTTGAGAAAGATCAGACTTTCGACATTAAAAAATATTTTCCTCCAACACGAGGTGAAGTACGTGGCTGATTTTCTGAGTCACGTGATTTATGAAAATGTACAACACACAAATTAAACAAAGAATTCAATTATCTGGTTCCGAGAAGCGTAAAATGATAATGTTCAGCCTGATTAAGACAAACGAGTCCTTCCGAATCTGTTAAATTTGGTACCCTGCTGGGCTCCCGTAATTTTACGCTTACTTCGGGGTTCTTTCATTAACACACGGTAACAACTAATAGAAGTATGTGTGTTATGACAGTCGAGCTGAAGAAGGGAAGATATACGAGAATTACTTTATCTTTTGGATATGCCATTAAGTGAAAATATGGCTTACCGGAAACCGGGACTGAAAGAAACGCAATGAAAAATATAGCCGCAGCTAATTACGAACATAGCGTTCTCTTGATTAGTTATTGTTCTCGACACTACTTCGTAAGAAGTTGCTTTCTACTTCACAGTCATGTCCGACAATAGGTAATTATGTTTTCTGGCACACTTAACCTCGGACAAGGCCTGCACTCACAAGGGGAAAACGCGAGAAACCAGAGGCGCACATCTACATCTACATCCATACTCTGCAAGCCAGCTGACGGTGTGTGGCGGAGGGTACCTTTTGCACCTCTATCGGTTCTCCCTTCTATTGCAGTCTCGTATTGTTCGGGGAAAGAAAGATTTGTTGGTAAGCCTCTGTGTGGGCTCTAATCTCTCTGATTTAATCCTCACGGTCTCTTCGCGAGATATACGTAGGAGGGAGCAATTGCTTGACTCCTTGGTGAAGGTATGTTCTCGAAACTTCAACAACCAACCACTAGCGAGGTCATGACGTTGGAGGGTTTTCTTTTCTCTCTAATTTGTACAGCTATTCTCGTTTTTAGAGAGGAATGGGAATGTTACGTAATATAAACTAAAAGCGTCAAGCACTAGCACCATTTAGATATTCAGGCAACCGTTCAGGAATTGGCGGCCTTTCATACCCTCCACGGTGCATCAACATCTACCACCGGCATCATGATCGTACGAAGAGAAAAGATGAAGATCATTTCCGTGATCGAGCAACTGCCAGCCACACAATACACTGTGCTACGTAATTCTACATCATACACGCACCGCTGTAGCAAAGGTCACTTACAGGGCGATGAATCTGGACTCATAGCATAAGCATTACCACAAGATTTTGGCGTTTAATGTGGCGGTGAGGAGAGATGGTGTCATCCAGTCCTTCATTACCATCTGCATCAGTGTCCTGCGTTTTAAGTCCGAAAGCTACGGAATGAGACTCTTGGTGTGAAAACATGTGACAAAATTGATGGTTTCCCGGCTGTCCATCGGTGACTTTATGCTCAACGGCTCTCTTCGTGCTACTGAAGAGAATTAAGTTATGTTGCAATATCAAAATCAAAGCACCTTTTATATTTACGATTATCCGTAACAACAAGAACCACTTCCCAGCAGATGGATCACGCAGATTTAAAAGGAACCCTAAAGACACCGGCAGGTGTGTCAGATAAAACCGGATCCTTCCATTTAGCTTTTGGATCAAACGCTCGAAAGCAAGGACGAAATATTAAGGCTTAACGTTGTTATATAATTCCATATCTCTCGGTACTCAATTATTGTTGGCAAGCACACATACCATAGCAGATCGGTTGCTTCTAGAAAAAGGGCCTTTGCTTTTTCTGACCTACGCTTATAGTTACGGTATTAAAACCTCTTTCGGCTGAAACATTGATACATTTTCGTCTACCAACACCAAACTTTCATGATTATTAACTCAAAGAACTGTCAACGTATTCAAGTTGTCATTCTGGTTTCTTTTTTTAGAACGCACGCCTAACCTCGTTAGTGGCTGTAGTTGGATGATGGGTTTTGTGAGAGCAGGCTCACTGAGCTGATAGCAACAAAATTGGTGCGAAAGAACTGCAATACTGCATTTGCAAATGAAGGATCATAATCGTTGCAGCAGGTCAGAATACTTCGACTCAGACATCCAGTTTCTTATGCAAGACTCTGTTTCAGTTAACGAGAAATAATTTAAACATAGACATGAAAAAATTGTATTGTTTCCCATATGCGTTGCCTAGACAAAATACAATTTCAGATTAATTTTTATCAGGTCAATTACTATCGTTTGATGTGCGTCCCGATGTCATTCAGTTTAATTTCTTAACAGTATTAAGATAAATTTTGTTTCTTATGTACCACCTGGTACTGCCATACTCCTACCAGCCTGATTCAGGCATATTATAAAAACGACTTGCATGGGTAAAGATCTAAGCTCATTGAAGAACTCTGTATTATGTATTGCTGACTTACACATATTATATTAACGATACTCTCAGTGCTTATTCAGAATCATTTCGTCATTATGAGGTACACCTTACTTGACATTTGGACAGAGACGTCACGAGTCACACTCACATAAACCTTTCCTAAAACCAAAATGTGTTATTTGAGTAACTATCACCTAGCGAGGTGACGCAGTCGTTGGCACACTGGACTCGCACTCGGGAGGACGACGATTCAAACGCGCATTCGGCGATCCTGATTACGGTTTCAGGTGATTTCGCTAAATAACTTCAGGCAAATGCTGGGATGGTTCCTTTGAAATGGGACGACCGACTTCCTTCTCCATCCTTCCCTAATCCGACGGGACCGATTATCTCGCCGTTTGGTCCCCTCCTCCAAATTAACCAAATAACCCTGAGTAACTATCGATGTATTCGTTTGTCACAGATTCATGTTGTACTGATTTCAGACATGTTTATTTTAAAGCCAATGTTAGTGTCAGTCGCTGTATTCGGTACGAAGTGGTAAATAAACAAGTGTCTTATCTAAAAAAACCTCAATGGAAGCGACTTATGCAGTAAGATCTTTTTTAAGATGATTTCTTTACCTGAAATTTAGTCTGTTCACATACCTTGTTTTATTATATTGCCTTTGTTTCCTTACAGCATTTCTTATGTACACACGTAAAAAAAAGTTTTGCATCACCCCAGTTCCCAGAACTCCTGAAGATAGACGTTGAATGTGGATGTTATATCACAGACACAGTCCCTTTGACTGTTCATGGATGTCACTAAACCCGCCCAAAGGTGTAAACAACCATGGTGAGCAGCGCATATCGGACGGAGGGGGTCCGACAGCTGATCAGTTCCTATCACTCCACCAGGAAGGAGGTACACGGCTCCTGTTGTCCGTAGTTCAACTACGCCTAGACGGTCAATACCGGGGTTTGATCGCGTCCGCATTGTTACTTTGTGCCAGGAAGGGCTCTCAACAAGGGAAATGTCCAGGCGTCTCGCAGTGAACCAAAGCGATGTTCTTCAGACATGGAGGAGATACAGAGAGACAGAAACTGTCGATGGCATGCCTCTCTCAGGCCGCCCAAGGGCTAGTACTGCAGTGGATGACCGCTACCTACGGATTATGGCTCGGAGGAACCCTGACAGCAACGCCACCATGTTGAATAATGCTTTTCGTGCAGCCACAGGACGTCGTGTTACGACTCAAACTGTGCGCAATAGGCTTCATGATGCGCATCTTCACTCCCGACGTCCATCGCGAGGTCCATCTATGCAACCACGACACCATGCAGCGCGGTACAGATGGGCCCAACAACATGCAGAATGGACCACTCAGGACTGGCATCACGTTTTCTTCACCGATGAGTGTCGCATATGCCTTCAACTAGACAATCGTCAGAGACGTGTTGGAGGCAACCCTGTCAGGCTGAACGCCTTAGACACACTTTCCAGCGAGTGCAGCAACGTGGAGGTTCCCTTCTGTTTTGGGGTGGCATTATGTGGGGCCGACGTACGCAGCTGGAGGTCATGGAAGGCGCCGTAAGAGCTGTACGATAGTGCAACCATATCGGCTGCATATTGGCGAGGCATTCGTCTTAATGGACGACAATTCGCGCATTCATCGTGCACATCTTGTGAATGACGTCATTCAGGATTACAACATCCTCGACTAGAGTGGCCAGCATGTTCTCGAGACGAACCCTATCGAACATGCCTGGGATAGATTGAAAAGGGCTGTTTATGGACGACGTGACCCACCAACCACCCTGAGTGATCTACGCCGAATCGCCGTTGAGGAATGGGACACTCTGGACCAACAGTGCCTTGATGAACTTGTGGATAGTATGCCACACGACGAATATAGCCATGTATCAATGCAAGAGGACGTGCTACTGGTTATTGGAGGTAATGGTGTGTACAGGAAACTGGACCAACACCTCTGAAGCTCTCGGTGTATGGTGCTACAAAATGCAATGTGTGGTTTTCATGAGCGATAAAAAGGGTGGAAATGATGTTTATGTTGATCTCTATTCCAATTTTCTGTACAAGTTCCGGAACTCTCTGAACCGAGGTGATACAAAACTTTTTTTGATATTTGTGTAAGCTCTTGAGCATATTTTATTTTTATTAATTATTGCTCCTTAATTCTTAAGCCAATCCTGTTTATTGCTCTATCTCGTAGTGTAATACAGTTGTTACATAGATATACAGGGTGTTTATTTTAACTTGAGACAACTAAATAACTTGAAAACGACGCGTGGTACGGAAAAAAAGTTGTAGATGATAATTTAATATTAGTAAAGGGAACATCTGTTTGTACTACAGTTGGCCACCTGGTTTCCCCTCAAGCTCGAGAGAGATCAGTTTCGTATTTCCAACGAGGGCCCATCATTTTTATTGCGTATTCGGATTCTACGGCAAAAAATACGCACGGTTTACTCAGCCATTGCTTTCCATTCGTAGTAGATGGCGCTGTAAACGACAAATGTGCCTGTTTTTGCAATTAAGAACCGAGGCATTTGATTGTACACTTCATTTACGATCTAACTCTAAACCTTTGTATTCTAATGGTTGATGTTTATGTTAGGAATTTACTTTAATGTTGTAAATCTGATAGTAAAATACAGAATGGTTAGTCGTTTCAATGTCTAGTTAGAAACTACGGCTCAACAGAATCAACTCCAAAGGGAACAGAAAACTATGTTGCCATACAAGTAGCTTATTTACCAGAAATGCCAATATCTAGCCATATCATCTGTATTGTTGAACCACATTTGCGACACTCATGTAACATCTGAACATGGTTTGAGTAAACTATACGTATTTTTTGGGATAGGATCCGAATATGCAAGAAAAATGGGTGGTGCCCATTTGAAAATAGAAAGTTGAACCCCCACACAGGATGGGTGGTTAGTTGGTGGCTAGCAGAAGCACAGAAAGGTGCTCTTTCTACCAATATTAACTTCTCACCTAGTCCTAGAACATGTCTTTCGCACAATGCGTCGCTTTCGAGATATTTGGTTGTCTCAACTTAAAACAGTAACCCTTTATACAGGGAGTGTCTCTTAAGAGTCGTCAGGCGCATTTTCTCTGGTGTTTTGGCAGATGTTTGTGGTTTTGTTTTTTCGGTGTGTATCTGGGGTCAGCGTCATCACGTCTTTCATGCGACTCTACTGTGGACGGACAGAGTCGGTTTGTTTCTCGTTACAAACAAAAGCAGTTTTAAAGTGGAATTTTACGTGCCCATTCGATAGAGCGGTCCCAAATTAGTCTTGTGTGACATTCGTGTCGTCGGTATGTATGAACAGGGAGAGTAAAACCTGGAGAATACTGAGTACGCCGGCAGTGCTGCTGCTGCGTGGCGGTAGCAGTCAGTGCGTGCCGTGTGGTGCCGTCTCTGCTGCACTACTGTTCCTCTCTCCCTGTCAATACAGGGTTATTACAAATGATTGAAGCGATTTCACAGCTCTACAATAACTTTATTACTTGAGATATTTTCACAATGCTTTGCACACACATACAAAAACTCAAAAAGTTTTTTCAGGCATTCACAAATGTTCGATATGTGCCCCTTTAGTGATTCGGCAAACATCAAGCCGATAATCAAGTTCCTCCCACACTCGGCGCAGCATGTCCCCATCAATGAGTTCGAAAGCATCGTTGATGCGAGCTCGCAGTTCTGGCACGTTTCTTGGTAGAGGAGGTTTAAACACTGAATCTTTCACATAACCCCACAGAAAGAAATCGCATGGGGTTAAGTCGGGAGAGCGTGGAGGCCATGACATAAATTACTGATCGTGATCTCCACCACGACCGATCCATCGGTTTTCCAATCTCCTGTTTAAGAAATGCCGAACTTCATGATGGAAGTGCAGTGGAGCACCATCCTGTTGAAAAATGAAGTCGGCGCTGTCGGTCTCCAGTTGTGGCATGAGCCAATTTTCCAGCATGTCCAGATACACGTGTCCTGTGACGTTTTTTTCGCAGAAGAAAAAGGGCCCGTAAACTTTAAACTGTGAGATTGCACGAAACACGTTAACTTTTGATGAATTGCGAATTTGCTGCATGAATGCGTGAGGATTCTCTACCGCCCAGATTCGCGCATTGTGTCTGTTCACTTCACCATTAAGAAAAAATGTTGCTTCATCACTGAAAACAAGTTTCGCACTGAACGCATCCTCTTCCACGAGCTGTTGCAACCGCGCCGAAAATTCAAAGCGTTTGACTTTGTCATCGGGCGTCAGGGCTTGTAGCAATTGTAAACGGTAAGGCTTCTGCTTTAGCCTTTTCCGTAAGATTTTCCAAACCGTCGGCTGTGGTACGTTTAGCTCCCTGCTTGCTTTATTCGTCGACTTCCGCGGGCTACGCGTGAAACTTGCCCGCACGCGTTCAACCGTTTCTTCGCTCACTGCAGGCCGACCCGTTGATTTCCCCTTCCAGAAGCATCCAGAAGCTTTAAACTGCGCATACCATCGCCGAATGGAGTTAGCAATTGGTGGATCTTTGTTGAACTTCGTCCTGAAGTGTCATTGCACTGTTATGACTGACTGATGTGAGTGCATTTCAAGCACGACATACGCTTTCTCGGCTCCTGTCGCCATTTTGTCTCACTGCGCTCTCGAGCGCGCTGGCGGCAGAAACCTGAAGTGCGGCTTCAGCCGAACAAAACTTTATGAGTTTTTCTACGTATCTGTAGTGTGTCGTGACCATATGTCAACGAATGGAGCTACAGTGAATTTATGAGTTCGCTTCAATCATTGTAATAGCCCTGTACATACTATACAATACTGTTAATACATACAAGACTAATTTGAGACCGCTTATCGAATGGGCACGTAAAATTCCACTTTGAAATTGCTTTTGTTTGTATCGAGAAACAAACCGACTCTTTCCGTCCACAGTCGAGTCGCATGAAAGACGTGATGAGCAGTATTTGTTTGGGCTGACCCCAGCTACACACCGAAAAAACGAAACCACAGATTTCTGCTGAAATACCAGAGAAAGTGCACCTTACGACTCTTAGTAGAGACACGTGGTGCATCTTCGCCACAACAACTCTTATCCACTTCCACTCCACAGTCCACGCTGGTGCAAATCATCGCCGTTCCAGCAGATGTACAGCCATACTGTTACAGAGACGTTTATTTGACAATGAATTTACGTATTTTGTTCAATGTTTTATATACATACAAAGAAGTTAATCGATAATCTGTCACTGACTGACCTTGAAGGTAGTACGTTTATCAGCTGAAGTATCGGACGAAGGAGTCTTATTGTTCTGGATGCACGCCAGAAATATTAAGAAACATTCTAGGCGTCAGGAATGTTTCAAGAAAAACAGCGATGTGGCCAGCTTCTACCGTGCCAGTTGTTTGAGCAGTACAAAACAGCGAGTACGTTTCGTAGCCACGAACCAGTACTTACATGTTGTTACCTTTATTACTTGGCGCGGATACATGAGTCAACAAAAATTTTACGTCGGAGGAGCGCTCCATACAGGAATTTCATTGAGTTTCAGTATTATTTGACTCATTATTGTAGACGGCCATTTATTGGATTTAGATCAAATAAAGCCCTTCGAGTTCGAGTAAATACTTAATGAAGAAGATAATACACATTAAGATCTTCGATTATTACACTGACAACTTAAATGCTCCCTTGATACACGTCCAGCGACGCTAACACTCCCAGATGTGAGATATCAATAACTGCGGCCGGGCCAAGCCATGTGCTGTGAAAGGCGATTTTGCAGTTTATGGGAGGTATTCTTCACTCTTGCGTGTCTCATTGCAAACAGAGCAATCTTCTCAAACGAATGAGTTTTTTGAAAAGCTTACACTTGGCCTACCCTAGTGTCACGCTGTCATGCGAATGTGTAGTTAATTGAAATTCGCGTACCCCCTCGACGCTGAGCATGCCTACTTACCTGAACGATGAAAGAGAAGACAGAGGCTCACAGCACGTGCTTTTCGTTGATAACCCAGTGATCATTACTACGTTATTCTTACGTGACACAGGAGAAGCAGTTCCGTATAACGTCCTGCACGGAAAAGTTTCTTCTGCGGCTTATAAGAACAACGTAGAGGTCATCTAAAGAGATCACTTACCTGTTACGCACTATGGCAACTGCCTTCATTACTAATGGCGCAGTTAGTTGTAACGGAGTGCGGTAAAACGTCAACACTTTTGTAAATCGCACTCCCTTCTGCCTGGTTTACTGGTCGCATATGATTTCGCCAACTTGTAAATGACTTTGGCAATTAATGTGCCTGTACTTACTGAGGCCAGAAGACATTTTCTTGCAACTGACATCCCAGGAGAGAAACTGAGCTCAACCATTTGTGGCTCTTCTGGATCAACTTAGAAGGACAAGATGGTGTGGTGCCGCCCAGCCAGCATAATAGTCAGGGAGGAGAAAGATTCCTGGGTAGTCATCTCCTGGCCGCCATATGGTGCTGATGGACACACTGCTGATTTCAGGGAAATGTGAGTGTTGCATCCACAGCAGAGCGATCCATATTCTGAGTAGCTCGCTACTGACGTTTTCTGGTAAACAACTTCAATTGCCGATTTGACTTTTAGTTTCTGATCTAGTCTCATTGAATTTGTGAGCTGCTTGGGTAAGGATGCCCTGTTGCGTTTTCTCCATGCAGTAGTCTACAGAATTTTGTACCTTCCCACAGTTGTAGCGCCACCTTCTTGTGAATTGTGTCAATCAATTAGAGCAAATAAAAAACTAACAAATTGCCTGTTGGATTCATTCTCGGGTTGTTCGGCTGATGTTTGTTTGGTAATTTTTTTTTCTAACGTTTTGCCAGCGCGAGTGGCTGGCATTGTCAAAGCTTTACCCTCCATTGGTGGTGGTGGAGAGTGAAGCTTTCACAAATGGATGCCGCACGTGCTGACGAAACGTCAGAAAAACTATCAAGCAGACGTCGGCCAAGGAATCCGAGATGGAAGATAACAGGTAATTTGTCCGCAAGTGGCCACGAAAGCCTTAATTGTAAATTAAAGCCTTATTTGTAAATAAAAATTTGTTATAGGCAAACTTGACTAATTTCGACATCCTTTAACTGCCCGACACCTTTTCGATGGTTAGGTGACTCATTAATAACAAACACAACCTTTTACACACATAAGGTTGTTTTTCTCACTGTGACGGTGTTATTGTTGTGCATAGTGGCCAACCTCTACAATCAGTTATTTATTATTCAGTGACGACAACAAGAATTGCACTAGCTCGTCTTTTATGATCATCGATTTGTTTATTGACTCGGTAGAGCTGTATCGAAATGGTTCAAATGGCTCTGAGCACTATGAGACTTAACTTCTGAGGTCATCAGTCCCCTAGAACTGAGAACTACTTAAACCTAACTAATCTAAGGACATCACACACATCCATGCCAGAGGCAGGATTCGAACCTGCGACCGCAGCGGTCGCACGGTTCCAGACTGTAGCGCCTAGAACCGCATGGCCACCCTGGCCGGCAGCTGTATCGATTTGTCCTAGGATTATTCATGATAATCTGACGAAAGAACTTGTAGTATTCATACGTAATAAGCAACAACACTTTTTGTAGCAGCACAGCATCATAATGTAGGTCATCGGCACACTACCCTCCCGATCAGAGATTGTAAACGTGCAGCTTTCTGTTTCATTGTTATTAACGAATAATTACATTTACATGAAAATGTTTTATGGATTTTATTGTTATTATCATTAAATTCCTAGGGCTCTATGCCACATTAAATAGGAGGATGAATGCAAATTATGTTGTAGAAGGGGGAGGGGGGGGGGGGGGGGTAGTGACAGAAACAAATGACCTTGTCCCTGCTCCGAGCCCTGTATCTGCACTGGATACTACTGAATGTCGACTTTTTGAACTACGCATTGTATCATAAAAGCTCACTTTTACCATTCACTACTGGGCTACTTCTTCTTGATGTTTCGAGTAGCGTGAACCCACCTCCTGCCGTTTTGTTCCATCGATGCCCAGTGTGGACGATTTTTCTTCAGTTTCACACATCTCCCGAAAACAAACAAAAAAAGTCAAGGTGGAAGATTTCCGTCCCATTCCCGCTACTAAGAAGACGGCTATGGTGAAGACCACCACCAATCGTATGCTGCTACCTCGCGGCGAGAGTAAAGGGCAGCATTTTCGCACGAAATTTCGTTATTACGGAATGAGTGGCACTGTATCGGTTTCGCTTTCAGTAAAAGAAAACAGAGGCTGGTTTCTAGTGTCGCTCAGTAGGGAATTTCTAGCCTCACACAACAAGCTGCCCGTTAAAGAAGTTTCTTCACATTCCTTACTGACACGAGTTTTTCCGTCAACCTAATGGATGGATAAATACTTTTACCTGGTAACGCGCCGGACACTGATGAGTATACGAATCACGTAACGGGGACAAGTATGTCGTAAACTTGGAGACTACGGCAGCTCTAGTAGGCACCGCTGCAACGGGGAACTCTTGCCTTTGATGACGTGCTCTTCAGTTTTACTGTAATCTGAAGACCACGATGATAGAAGGCATTTAAGTTCACATATGCATTGATTCTACAACATATATAACTGCAAAAGTCTACTAGTGTTTCTCCCGTTGTATGTGGTCCGATGTTTTTCAGGATTTCGTCACTATATTTTATTTTAACTTTGTACCCAGGGGTTCTCCCTGTGTCAACAGCTGACGGTTAATCAAATGGTTCAAATGGCTCTGAGCACTATGGTACTTAACATCTGAGGTCGTCAGTCCCCTAGAACTTAGAACTACTTAAACCTAACTAACCTAAGGACATCACACACATCCATGCCCGAGGCAGGCTTCGAACCTGCGACCGTAGCGGTCACGCGGTTCCAGACTGAAGCGCCTAGAACCACTCGTCCACCCCGGTCGGCATTATTCAACGTCGAAACTAGTAGTAAAGATATGTTGTTGATTTTATTATTCAAATGGTTCAAATGGCTCTGAGCACTATGGGACTTAACATCTGTGGTCATCAGTCCCCTAGAACTTAGAACTACTTAAACATAACCAACCTAAGGACATCACACACATCCATACCCGAGGCAGGATTCGAACCTGCGACCGCAGCGGTCACGCGGTTCCAGACTGAAGCGCCTAGAACCGCATTGCCACACCGGCCGGCGACGGTTAATCTAACGAAGGTAAGTCGTGTGTGACGTCTGTCAATCGTTTCTACATCTACATCTACGTGATTACTCTGCAATTCACAATTAAGCGCCTGGCAGAGGTTTCATCGAACCACCTTCAAGCTATTTCTCTACCGTCCCACTCTCGAAGGCCAAGCGAGAAAAACGAGTACATAAATCTTCCTGTGCGAACTGATTTTTCTTATTTTATTATAAGGATCCTTTCTCCCTATGTAATTGGATGCCAACAAAATATTTTGATATTTTGCGGACAAATTTGGTGATTGAAATTTCATAAGGAGGTCCTGCCATAGCGAAAAACGCCTTTGTTTTAGCTACCACCCCGATTCACGTATCATGTCCGTGGCACACCTCCCCTATTTCGTGATAATGCGCAACGAGCTGCCCTTCTTTGAAATTTTTCGATGTCGTCCGTCAATACTCTCTGATGCGGATCCCACACAGCACGGCAATACTCCAGAAGAGGGCGAACAAGCGTAGTGTAAGCAGTCTCTTTACTAAACTTCTGATATTTTTCAGTGTTCTGGCGGTAAATTACAGTCTCTGGTTTGCTTTCCCCTCAGAACTATCCATGCGATCGTTCCAAATTATTCGTAAGAGCGGAGGGGCTATAACATTTTCTTGCGTAACGCCAGATATTACGTCTGTTTTACTCGATGACTTTCCGTCAATTGCTACGAACTGTTGCCTTTCTGGCAGGAAATCACGAACCCAGCACACAACCGCGACGATACACCATAAACACGCAATTTAATTAGAAGTCGCTTATGAGGAGCAGTGGCAAAAGCCTTCTGGACGTCTAAAAATTTGCAATCAATTTTACTTTCCCTGTCGACAGCACTTATTACTTCTTAAGAATAAAGAGCTAGCTGCATTTCACAAGAACGATATTTCCTGAATCCGTAATGACTGTTTGTCAGGAAATCGTTTCCTTTGAGGTAATTTACAATGTTGGAATACAATATTTGTTCCAAAACTCTGTTGCAAATCGACGTTAGAGACACGGGTCTGTAATAATTCAGCGGATTACTCATATTTCCTTTCTTCGGCAGTGGCGTGATTCGTACAAATTTCCAGTCTTTGGGTACGGATCTTTCTAGGAGTGAGCGGTTCTATATGATTGCTAAGTATGGAGCTATTGTATCACCATTCTCTGGAAGGAACTTGGCTGGTAAACAATCAGGACTGTAGACCTTGTTTTTATTGTTTTGACCTGCTCCGCTTCACGCTTCACCGAGGATATCTATTTCTAAGTGACATGTTGGCAGCTGTTCTTGATTCCAGTTCTGGAATATTTACTTCGTCTTCTATTGTGACGTAACTGCAGAGGTAATGCAGAACTGAGAACGTCTTTATCATCATCTTTGGTTGCTAGCAACAAGAGTCCGCTTTTTATTATAACTATTAAGTGACATGAGTAGTACCAGTTCTAAGGTTTGCGAACATACAAAATCTGGTCGAACGTAGAGAATTTGCTTGAGCTGCGAAAGTAAATGGACAGCATGCTTAGCACAAAATTAAAATTAGAGAAAATCGAAACAGTGATGCAGTCAGAGCAGAACTTGTTGAACATTAGACCTAGGGAAGAAAAGCAGTATAAGTAGTGAAATAATTCCAGCATGGCATGATTATCTTCGGACTACTGCAGATGGACGAAGCAAAGGAGACTCCTAAAGTACAGTGATGAAGGAAAATGCAATTTTTCCAACAAAAGTGGATTACGTGAAAAGTATTCACAGCAGCGTATACGAACAGCCATTAGCTGTATAGGGGAACGACGACAGTGAAAATTTGTGCCGAACGGGGACTAGAACCCCGATTTCCCGCTTTACGGGGCCGGTCGCCTTAACTGCTTTAATATCTGTGCAGGACTCATGGCCAGACTCAAATTTCTATACAGGGTGTTACAAAAACGTACGGCCAAACTTTCAGGAAACATTCCTCACACACAAATAAAGGAAAGATGTTATGTGGACATGTGTCCGGAAATGCTTAATTTCCATGTTAGAGCTCATTTTAGTTTCGTCAGTGTGTTCTGTACTTCCTCGATTCACCACCATGATTTCATACGGGATACTCTGCCTGTGCTGCTAGAACATGTGCCTTTACAAGTACGACACAACATGTGGTTCATGCACGATGGAGCTCCTGCACATTTCAGTCGAAGTGTTCGTACGCTTCTCACCAACAGATTCGGTGTCCGATGGATTGTTAGAGGCGGACCACTTCCATGGTCTCCACGCTCTCCTGACCTCAACCATCTTGACTTTCATTTATGGGGGCATTTGAAAGCTCTTGTCTACGCAACCGCGGTACCAAATGTAGAGACTCTTCGTGCTCGTATTGTGGACGGCTGTGATACAATACGCCATTCTGCAGGGCTGCATCAGCGCATCAGGGATTCCATGCGACGGGGGGGGGGGGGGGGGGGGGTGGATGCATGTATCCTCGCTAACGGAGGACATTTTGAACATTTCCTGTAACAAAGTGTTTGAAGTCACGCTGGTACTTCTGTTGCTGTTTGTTTCCATTCCATGATTAATGTGATTTGAAGAGAAGTAATAAAATGAGCTCCAACATGGAAAGTAAGCGTTTCCGGACACATGTCCACATAACATATTTTCTTTCTTTGTGTGTGAGGAATGTTTCCTGAAAGTTTGGCCGTACCTTTTTGTAACACCCTGTATGTCGTAGTACCTGCGTTGCAAACTGTACTTACACACACATTATGTAATTCCCATACATTTTAAATGAAAGTCGCTGCCTGGTTGGTATATTGTGGTGCCTGTGTTGTCGAGACGAACGATGCAATGTTCCTTCAGACATACAAGCCTATCCGGAGGAACAGGCACTGAGGCAACTACAGCCGTTATGAAATTCATGAAATGTAATCGCAGTTTCAAATACGAAAAACCATCAGTTATGTATGGGAACGACGGCAGTGAAAATTTCTGCCGGACCGGGATTCGAACCTGGATTTCCCGGTTTACGGGAGCGGTAGCCTCAATCGCTGGAGAACGGCTGTGTGTAGACGAAGGGCATGGGCCTTGCAGAAGTTAAACCAGAAGATACGCGATAATTTTGTAATATGTTACTCCAAAAGGAATACAAAAATCAGGAGGGCAAACAAAGTAGTGAGTCAATTCCTGGAATGCACAAATGAGGAAAGATGTCTATGGAAATTCTTACCAGAAGAAGGAAGTGCGTTGTTAGGTATGCGATAAATCATGTGATAGATCCCCGCCAACGCTTTCAATGTCCCTGAGAATACAGCAGTACCCATAGTGGGGCGTTGTGATTGTTGTCCATCTGCTGATGTCTCTTTACAGCTGGTGTCCACAAAAGCGCAGAGCAGACCGCAGCACCACCTTTAAGAAAACTGCCCATCCCCTGGGGAGGCCCACACCTCTCCTAATCAGATCGACTGCCTTCTGTCAACAAACAGGAACCTGAGGCGCCGGCCGGAGTGACCAAGCGGTTCTAGGCGCTTCAGTCTGGAACCGCGCGACCGCTACGGTCGCAGGTTCGAATCGTGCCTCGGGGATGGATGTGTGTGGTGTCCTTAGGTTAGTTAGGTTTACGTAGTTCTAAGTTCTAGGGGACTGATGACCTCAGCTGTTAAGTCCCGTAGTGCTCAGAGCCATTTCAGCAATTTGAAGCTGAGGCCACTCTGGAACCACACCTCCCCAGAAATGAAAAGTTTTTCTCCGTAGCAAATATGTCCAGTACTCATAATAAAATACCTACGAAATAGAGGCAGAAAAATGAAATAGCACTTGGCGAAATGTGGCAGTAATGTTACACATTATATCTGCTCTTTTGATGTGATAATGATACTTTATTGACACCAGTTGTTAGTGCACCACTTAGCATACCTGTAACTTTCAAGAAATTTTTATGTCGGAGAAATACATCATTCGGAAAGCTTTCGTTCGAAGCTTGATAAGATTGAACCACGTAATAATTTTTTTTCTTCATCAGTTTTGTGAGTGGTCTCATGTGACACGACGCAAATTTCTCTCTTGTGCCAACCTCTTCATCCCCTAGTAGGATAGCACTTACACTCGTATTTCCTCTACTATTTGTTGGATGCAGTTCGACCTCTGTCTTCCCCTAGAATTTTTATCCTTTACAGCTCAGTCTGGTACCGTAGAACTTATTTCCTGATGTTTTAACGAAAGTCCCTTCTTCCTGTCAGTATTTCCATACGTTCCTTAATTCTCCGATTCTGCAGAGAACCTCCTTGTAACTTACCTGTGTACACAATTTTCAACATCTTCCGGTAGTATGGCATCTGAAATACTTCAAAGCTCTTCTTTGCCGGTTTCCCCATAGTCCATGTCTGACTTGGGGTACTGAGTCCCAGAGGTACATTCTCAGAAGTTTCTTTCTCAAATTAAGGGCAATGATCGATACTGGCAAGCCGGCCGGTGTGGCCGTGCGGTTTAGACGCTTCAGTCTGGAACCGCGTGACCGCTACGGTCGCAGGTTCGAATCCTGCCTCGGGCATGGATGTGTGTGATGTCCTTAGGTTAGTTAGGTTTAATTAGTTCTAAGTTCTAGGCGACTGATGACCTCAGAAGTTAAGTCGCATAGTGCTCAGAACCAACCAACCAACCGATACTGGCAACTTCAATTGTGATTAAAACTGCTGTGTTGGCAGAAGAGCCAACACCGTGCTACTAGAGGAGGCCGAAATGCACGCGTTTTAGCTCACGCAGGCTGGCGTGAGGAGGGAAGGACCATACTGAAATGAAATGTCGTGTGACGAGAGTCTCCCGTCGGGTAGACCGCTCGCCTGGTGCGAGTCTTCCGATTTGACGCCGCTTCGGCGACTTGCGCGTCGATGGGGACGAAATGATGATGATTAGGACAACACAACACCCAGTCCCTGAGCGGAGAAAATCTCCGACCCAGCCGGGAATCGAACCCAGGGCCTTTGGATTGACAGTCTGTCGCGCTGACAACTCAGTTACCGGGGGCGGACAGGACTATACTGACGCGAGGTCTGGAACATGACAAGGAATTAGAATTCAGAAAGCGGACGTAATTAGTTTGATACTTAACTTTAATCCATTAATTATGAACGTCGCCCTTGACGGTACATGATTGACAATATTGTCTGTTCAGAATTCATTCTAATTACTGAATATGGCGCCTCGCTAGGTCGTAGCAAATGACGGAGCTGAAGGCTATGCTAAACTGTCGTCTCGGCAAATGAGAGCGTATGTAGACAGTGAACCATCGCTAGCAAAGACGGCTGTAAACTGCGGCGAGTGCTAGGGAGTCTCTAGACTAGACCTGCCGTGTGGCGGCGCTCGGTCTGCAATCACTGATAGTGGCGACACGCGGGTCCGACGTATACTAACGGACCGCGGCCGATTTAAAGGCTACCACCTAGCAAGTGTGGTGTCTGGCGGTGACACCACAAAAACCATCTAGATCGCTTAATGACCTTCTTTACTTATTCTGCTGTTTCGGCTATTGCCGTATTGCAACTGAATTCGGGCTCGTTTACTACCCACTTTTCACGTGGCTCACCTGCAAAGGGAGTTGGTAGTAAACGGTTGCATTTGCGCCCCTATTATTGAGTCAGATATTGGCTGGCTTTTGAACAGCAGTGAATTGAACTATACACGTTCAGATTGAAACTTATTTATTCAAAAGAAACACTTTAACGTTGTGGCCATGTATTTTTAAGTTCACAAATAATAATCGGTGCAATTCGTACACTGTTTGTCTCACACCCACACACTTTCACTTTGTTCCTTCGCATACACTGGCGTCCATGCTTGCACTCGCGGCACTTTGCCGCTCCAACAAAGTCCCAACTCGCCACCACAACGGCCAACGACAAAAGACCTCGTTTTTCCCGCTCATATCCACAGTCCTGAGTCGGGTCACATGACACCACAGTAGTCAAAATAATCACTAAACATGGCCACAATTCGTTTACAATATTTTATAATATTTAAATACTTAAATCTAAATACATTATATAATTTTACAAATTATCACCACACTTATATAATTCGTTGCAGTTAAAAGAAAACCAAAACACTATGCAACGGAACTACAACGCCCATCAAAACACAAAACAAGTATTTTCCGTTCTATTTTGCCCAGCATATTATCTCTGCTGCTGTGCTTTAAATTTTAAATTACTTGAAAGAGTTCCATATTATCCCCTGTTACCTTACAATATCAAATGTAAAAAGACTTGCAACTTGTGAAGCAAGGCTCATTATTAGTATTAAAAACTCATGCCTAATGGAGCATACGTTTTTAATACTGACACTGAACCTTGATTTACAAGTTCTAGGATTTTTAATATCTGATGTGACAGTAGCCGCAACGGTTTAACAAATAACTAACTTTGTTGAGCGATCTATACGGTTCTATTCAAAAAATATCCACAATGGTCGTGGACTTATACAGGAAATTTATTTCCTTTATTAATAAGACTTCTCTCGGCCAGGAATGCCCTCTTTGCCGCTGCTAGTCGCTTTTCACGTCCACCTTGCCTCGTGCGTCATACGTTATTTTGCTTCCAAGGTAACAGAATTCCATCAGTCGGTCTACTCCGCGGTCCCCAATTTTGGTGATAAGTTCCCCACTAACCTAGTTTGTCCTGCTTTTCATTACTTTCGTTTTTCTTCGGTTTACTATCGGTCTCTATTCTGTGCTAAGTAGACTCTTCGTTCCATTCAGTACGTCCTGTAATTGTTCCTCGCTTTCACCCAGAGTAACAACGTCATCAGCGAATCTTATCGTTGGTATTTTTTCACCCTGAATTTTAATCCCACTCCTGATACCATCCTTTATTCATGCCACTGTTTTTTGATGTAGAGACAGAACAGTGCAGGAGAAAGGTTTCACTCCTTCTTTACTCACTTTTTTAACCAAACCTCTTCGTTCTTGATCTTAGATTTTTAACTGTTCCCTGTTGGTTCTCATAGTTACCCATGTTCCTCACAGCTCAATCTATTTCTGTGGGAATTTCAAACATCTTTTTCCATTTCACATTATCGAACACTTCTTTTAGATTGATAATTCCTATGAAGGTGTCTCCTTTTCTCTTTAAGTCTTCATTCCATTGTCAAGCGCAACGTCAGAATTGCCTCTTTGATGCCGTTGCTTTTCCTAAGGCCAAACTGATAGTCATGTAATAGATTATCAATATTTTTCCGTTCTCCTGCTATTCTTGTCAGCAACTTTTATGCATGATCAGTTCAGCTAACTGTTGACTTTGGGGATGTGTAGATGGCGTTTATCCGAAAGTCCGATGGTCTATCTCCACTCATATGATGACGTGCTGAAAAGTAATGCTTCCGAATTTTTCATGTGGAAACTCTCAAAGCTTTTAAATAAAACAAATGTTATTAACCATCTACATCTTTATTCTTCATGTCTACATACTTGAAGCCTTCTGCCACTAGAGTGCTCCGTGTAACATAGCGATGTATAACGTAACTATGTCGGCGATTGAGAAACAGCGTGTCGCAGTGGAGTTTCGAATTCGAAGAGTTTGTCCACACATGGAACACCCTCTCTTCAGCACGACAACGCCCAACCACACACGAGCACCGCGACATCTGCAACAGTCGGACGCCCTGGGCTGACTGACTCCGTTAAGTCCCGACTTGGCTCCATTCTGTTTTAATATGTTTCCAAAACTTGACTATCATTTCCGAGGACTTCACTTCATAGCGACGAAGCGGTGCATGCAGAGGTGAGGTTGTGACTCCGTCAACAGTCGAACATTCTACAGTGAAGGTCTCAAGAAACAGGTCTCTCGTTGGCAGAGGAGTGACTATGTTGAGAAATAAATACGTAGACATGAAGAATAAACATGTAGAGTGTTTATAACGTTTGTTTTATTTAAAAATCTTTATGAGTTTTCACATAAAAAAATCGAAGGCAATACTTTTCAGCACACCCTCGTAGATCGTATACGAGTAAACTAGCCTGATAATCGTCCAATGGTTCAAATGGTTCAAATGGCTCTGAGCACTATGCGACTTAACGTCTGAGGTCATCAGTCGCCTAGAACTTAGAACTAATTAAACCTAACTAACCTAAGGACATCACACACATCCGTGCCCGAGGCAGGATTCGAACCTGCGACCGTAGTGGTCGCTCGGCTCCAGACTGTAGCGCCTAGAACCGCACAGCCACTCCGGCCGACAATCCCCCAAGGATTTGAGAAATTCCGAAAGCATGTTTCAATACTTTTCGCCTAATTTGATTTGAAGTCTTCCAAAGATCTGTTAAACGTGGACTTTAATACCGGATCCACTACTATACGAGGGGCAGGAAGTGGGAATATAGTATTTTAATCAGGCGCAGGGAAATAGTTTGCCCTTTCTCCCCTTCTCTCCTCAATATAATATGGCTTTTACCCCCCCCCCTCCCCCACATTTAATGTGGCAGAGATGCCTAGGATTTTCTACATATGCGTCTACATCTACATTTACACTCTGTGAACCACTGTGAAGAGCATGGCAGAGGGTACGTCACATTGTACCGTTATCAGGGCTTGTTTCTGTTGCATTGACGTATGAAGCGCGGGAAAATTTATTGTTTAAATGCCTCTGAGCATGCTGTAATATTTAGTAAAAACTTTTGTAGTGGGAGCACGTCATATTTAGTAAAAACTTTTATTTACGGATCTTGTTACAAGATGGTGATTTTACATCTGGCATTTCGTGGGAAGCCCATATTTTTCTTAATTTGTGGGCAATTTTGAGCTTGATGCCCTGCAATATATGCTGATGACATAAACTCAATCACTTGAAAATGGTATATAAGGCCAAAACCTGTGTCGTAGTTAAATAAACAATAATACAGTAAAATGGCGTTGTTTTCATTTAAAAATTTTGTATGAGTGCTGCTCAGCCACGTCAGAACCTGTTTAATAATAATAATAATATGGTAAAAAACTTAACACAGTTATAATAATTTGTTAATAATAATGCAATATATAATATGTATTAATGTAATAATAATGAACTGTTTATATCGGTGGTTAGTACCCCGATTTTAGCATAATATGTTACGTTAACATTCAAGAAACTGCAGTTCTGAAAAATACATAATTTCCAAACCATTCTACCGATAATTTGGGAGGTACATGTGTCGTGGAGTTAATTTAAGGACTGTAATAACCACGGTAAGTGATAACAGCCGAACAGTTTCAGGATGAAGATTTATTGAAATCCTTGACCACCGTTTCGGTATATCTAAATATACGTTCATCAGTAGAAAAAATACACCTGAACAAGAAGACATCTTCATTAGCAAACAACTTAGCAACATAACTGGTTTGGAAGAAAAAAAAAACACTTTCTAGCTTTAAGTAACCATGAAAATTATCAAAGTAATTACAAGCACAAAAAACTTTCAGTCACTTACTAAAATCACATGCTGCAGTGGAGATACATAAAACAACCGTGCCAAAGGGCGTCGTCAGTAGTTAAAATTAAAATATCACCTCCATCTGTACAGCACAATTATGAAGAGATGGTCGATGCGAACACGGCATACTATCAGTACTTAGCCTGTGAACTAGCGTGAAGGGGGTGTGGAAGCACTAGGGCAGACAGTTTCACCGAGAGAGGGCACTTGTGGTATGCGCCAGAAAAAAATAGGAGAAAAAGGCTCTGAGCACTATGGGACTTAACTGCTGAGGTCATCAGTCCCCTAGAACTTAGAACTACTTAAACCTAACTAATCTAACGACATCACACACATCCATGCCCGAGGCAGGATTCAAACCTGCGACCGTAGCGGTCGCGCGGTTGCAGACTGTAGCGCCTAGAACCGCTCGGCCACTTCGGCCGGCTGCGCGAGACACTCGCGAACATTAAAGCCCAGGGATACATACTCATGCGCGTCAAAATTTTAAAGGTTGTTTGCTAATGAACATGTCTTCCTGTTCAGGTGTATTTTCGATTCTGATCAAGGCATATTTAGATATACCGAAACCGTGGCCAAGGATTTCAATAAATCTGTATCCTACTACTGTTTGGTTGTTATCATTTACCGTCAAGATTAGATTAGTACTTGTTCCATAGATCATGAATACGACACTTCGTAATAACGTGGAACGTGTCAGGTTAATAAAAGGTTGTAAGAGGTCCATGATTAAGGAATTTGTTGTTAGCGCATTCGAGCAGATGTAATTTCGATGTATTGCTCACGCGCTGCCTGCGATATGTAAGCTATAAGAGAATCTCAGACCAGAGAGCAGTGTTGACTGCAGTAGGAACTGTGTAGCAGTTGTAGCAGTAAGCTGCTAGCGAGCAGTCTGGTGTATCGAGTTGGCTGGGCCGGTCGTGGGGACCGATGCCGGAGCCTGAGCGATATAATATAAGGTAAAAGCAGCCTGGCGCATGTGTAGTATTGTTATATCAAGTCCCAAGTAAATGTTTTCTTAATAATAATCTTTCTTATAAAAAAGTAACTTTTGACAATCAATCATCTCAATTTAAAGAATTTACTAATCTCTGCAATCATTGGTCATCCCGATTTTGCAAAGAAAAACCAGTTGTTCCTTTCATAAATGACGAATCTATCGGCCAGCATTGCACTGGGATGTGCCACAAAAATTTATTGTAAGAGCAGATATTCAATAATGACTGTGAATTTAAACTGGTGAATTTTGGACGTCAGCAGTGCTGCGTCATGGACCTGAAAGATCAATCTGAATAAAAAGAGAAAATTCTTACCTCAATGAAGTCGCCGGATAACGCGTATATATCTGCTCTTGCAATAAATTTTTGTGGCACATCCCAGTGCAATGCTGGCCGATAGATTTGTCATTTATGAAAGGAACAACTGGTTTTTCTTTGCAAAATCGGGATGACCAATGATTGCAGAGATTAGTAAATTCTTTAAATTGAGATGATTGATTGTCAAAAGTTACTTTTTTATAAGAAAGATTATTATTAAGAAAACATTTACTTGGGACTTGATATAACAATACTACACATGCGCCAGGCTGCTTTTACCTTATATTATATCGCTCAGGCTCCGGCATCGGTCCCCAGGACCGGCCCAGCCAACTCGATACACCAGACTAGAGTTGTGGCGATTCGTGAATGAGTCGTTCATTTGAACGACTCTAAATAAAGAATCGTAAGAATCGAATCGCGATACGGACGAATCGTCGTTCAAAAGAATCGTAAGAGCGATTGCTTGCTTCCGAGTCGTGACGATTCCAAGTTCCAACGATTCATCGATTCTTAGTTCGCTATGCTTCGAAGGCAACTTCCGAATCATGCCGAGTCGTGCCGAATGATTACGACCGCCAGATGGCAATCAGGTGGAGGATTCGTGTGAACAAAGGAAGCTCGGAACGAACAAACGAAGTTCGTGAGCCGTAATATTACTGAGAAAACCAATCTCAAGCTGACACTTGACTGTGGCTGATGGGAACGAGCGTAAAGGCATTTCCCATTTACGTCAGCTTACTTTGCGCGAGTAATACACGAACTAGTGATGACAGGAACGATATACAGAGAGTACACAGCTCCCAGTACACACGATTAAAATCAAGAAATCCAAGTATGATGAATAAATACGTTCCTCTTATATGTTGCAGATGCAATGCAAAACACACACGAGCAACAGCACTTGGATTATGTATTATATTTCGCGTATCTCGAAAACGGCCCTAACGATTTGAATGAAATTTTGTATCTAGACTTGTTTTTGCTTTTTGAGTTCACCTACATGGTTCCATTCTTTCGTAAAAAGTCAATTTTACAGTATATATATATCCTACATAGTTCCATTCGTAAAAACTCAATTTTATATTATAAAAACGCTATTTCACATGTTTTTATAACGCCATCTCGTAAAACTTTGTTAGTACGTATTGAATGTAGTTAAGACTTTGGTTTTTATCTTTATCTGTATTTAGGTGTCTTTCCTTACAGCACGCGATTTTACACAAAAGAATTTTTTAAATAAAAACGCGAATTTCGTGTTTCTTGGGAACGGCTTTAACAGATTGGATAGAATTTTATATTTAGATAAAGATTTTTATTTTTAAGTTTATCTATATTGGTGTGTTTCCTGAAAAAACTCGATTTTACACAATAAGTATTTTATATCACAATTTCGTAAATCTTTGTTACTATTGGATGTTACAGTAGAGGTGTATCAAAATTTTGTGTGATGGTGGTATAACATTATCCGAATATGAACACGTTGGACTTACTGTACATCCAATAGTAACAATCATCCTAGATATGTTTTAGGTTAGACATAGTTTCCTCTAATCGCTGGTATCTCGGAAATGAAAATTTATATTTATTTAACTGTTTGCTTTCAACTTCATTTGAATAGGATGATATGAGCAAAACCACGTCTGCCTCACTGCTAGATTTTGTTACTATAAAACAGACGTCTGTAGTTAGATACGTTCAAGCCACACAACCAAACTGGCATACCACGTAATTTTGCACCACCTTTCGCACAAATCGACTCCTCTTTCCTGGCATACTGAAATAAAACAATAGATGCAATCAAATGAAACGTGACCTTTCATCAATTAAGGTATTACAAGTATAAATCGAGAATCACAATTGCAACGTCGTATGCATGTTTACTCATAAATAAACTATTTCTGGCATATCTTATCTTGACACAGTTCGATAGTAACCCCATTGACAATTTGACATGTCCTGCCATCTGTGAGTAAGATGCAGAACTTTTTGCATTCGGTAAGAATCGTACCATCGCAGACTAGAATGAATCGTGAAAGAATCGTGAACGAATCGTAGGAATCGATTCGCAATGTGAGATTGAATCGTAGGAATCGAATCGGGAAAAAGAATCGTGTTGCCCAACTCTACACCAGACTGCTCGCTAGCAGCTTACTGCTACAACTGCTACACAGTTCCTACTGCAGTCAACACTGCTCTCTGGTCTGAGATTCTCTTATAGCTTACATATCGCAGGCAGCGCGTGAGCAATACATCGAAATTACATCTGCTCGAATGCGCTAACAACAAATTCCTTAATCATGGACCTCTTACAAGGTGTCTACACAAGATATTACATTAGACAAAATATTACATGACACTCAATATTTTTAATTTTTTTGTGGGGGTTGGGAAATTACCCACTTACTATATCCAAAAATTCATCTAATGAGTAGAAGGAGTTGCCATTCAGAAATTCTTTTAATTTCCTTTTAAATGCTATATGGCTGTCTGTCAGACTTTTGATGCTATTAGGTAAGTGACCAAAGACTTTTGTGGCAGCATAATTTACCCCCTTCTGAGTCAAAGTTAGATTCAACCTTGAGTAGTGAAGATCATCCTTTCTCCTAGTGTTGTAGCCATGTACACTGCTATTACTTTTGAATTCGTTCGAATTGTTAATAACAAATTTCATAAGTGAATATATATATTGTGAGGCTACAGTGAAAATTTTCAACAGTTGCTGCTTCAGCCATGTTTAAAATTTTGAGACTGTAATAAGCTCACATTGTTTCAGCTTTGACAACCTCATAATTTACGCAACGTGAAATTTCCGTGCTTTCATCAGTGTGAGAGTTTCGCTTAACACTATAGTTGAGAACACAGGTCTATGCGAGCGTGTGAACATGTGGGACTGTCGTCTCTTTCAGCGAGTTCTGCCTGCGGTTGGGTAGTTAGTCTTCCCGTTATTTTTTTCTTTTCTTAGTGGAGAGTCTAGTTTGTCAGCTCGACACGTGAACTGATATGCCATGTCGAATTTCTTGTCGCCAGGTGGCATAGCCAGCTGGTACGGGCAGCCTGTGAATGTGTGTGCGCCTTTAGCTAGCTGGAATGTTATCGGCCTGGCCGCAAGCCCATCCGAGTAAACAGGTCCACATCCACGCAACTTACAAGTCTACCGTGTTAAAAGTGGCTCATGATTCCCCACTACTCCTTGCCATCCTCCAGACTCTGACTTTTCATGGCACATTATTCTTAAAAATGGAAATGAGAAGGGTAGTTTGCTTTTCACCATATTGAAGAGATATTGAGTGGTATACAGGTACAGCAAAGAAACAGCTATAAATTTGAAAAGGCCTTCCTGTAACGTAGAAAACACACACGGATTCACGCAAACACAACTCACACACACACACACACACACACACACACACACACACACAAGGCCGGTGACCAGAGACAGTGGTCATGTGTGTACGAGTTGTGCTTGGGTGAATCTGTGTGTTTTCTACGTTAGAAGGACGCCTTTTGGCGGAAAGCTGATGTTTATAGCAGACTTTTTGTTGTGCCTGTCTGCGACTTAATTTCTGCTCTATGTGGTGAGTAAAAATCTGTCCTTTCCATAATATTGTCATTATTCCCAGGAAGTTATCTGAGGAACCGGAATTTGATACGTGTAAAACTGTAAATGCTTTTGCAAAATGTTGTAGGAGCAATGATAACCCCCCTTGTATTCGCGTCTGAACACCATTAATGAACTAGCGATGACTGAGTTTATGTCTTGCGAGAGAAAATTCAAAACGGATGTTCTTGACAGAAGTTGAATGGGAAAATTTTCACACTGGTGGCGAGTGACAGAATAGGAACAGTGTTGTCCAAAAATTTCACAGCATCAGTTTTACTCGTCAAAGAAAATATTTACGTGTATTCATAAGAAAATTGTTTCATCTATTTATGTTCTTATATATGCACGCGTATTATAAAACCTAGCTCATTTTTTGCTTACAAATGTTTGACATCTAATACGGAAGAATGCTCGCAGGAAAAAGTCATTACTGAACCTTCGCAATATAACAAACATCAGGAAGAAACAAAAGCACTGATTCCATTACAGTGCGGTTAGCGAGCGGGGCGAGAACAAGCAATGATCGATGTTTACACGCCGCGCTTCGCCCATCCCCCACCCCCTCAAGTCAATGACAAACCTTTCTTCCCCAGAGCCCTTATCGTCAAATCGTTTAGTCCCGTTTGATGCCGTTGACAGTCTGTTTGAATCCCACGCTGTGGTATTTTTTGGCGTTCCGTTCTGTTGCCTGGCGGCCAATGTGAATCAACCTACGAAAGGCAAAAGTGACTTTTAAATAACGAGAAGTTGAGCTATTGACGGTAAATTTGACCTGTTCTTAAAGAAAGCGAGCCAGCGATGCCTACATAAACTTTAGTTTTCCCATAATTCGATGTCACTGAGACCGAACGAGGTAAGGAAGTGTCCACTGTGTGAAAACTGCTTCTAACAAGGCGGCCGACTGGCTGGCCACGCGAGGCAACACTCAAGAAGATCGCCCCCTGCCGTTTGCGGCCACCTGTTCTGGGCGGGCCACCCTGAAAGTGGGCCCGTGTGCACGTGACCCCTCTTGCGGCCTGTGACCAGCTGGCTGCCACATGTTCGCCTTCATTATGCCACAAACCCACTGGAAGAGGCTGTGCGAGCAACGCGTCGCCGACACACCTCCGCGCCTTTCTGGAAAAGAAATAACATTCTCTACTCCAGTCAACAAATATTCCGAAAACGTCGATCCCTTCAAACGCTACTTGCACTACCAAACCTTCTTTAGGCTTGTACTCCACATCTTTCATAAAAGCCCTTCTTATGTATACTACTAAAAGGCTGCTAAAATACACTACTGGCCATTAAAATTGCTGCACCAAGAAAAATTGCGGACGATAAACGGGTATTCATTGGACAAATATATTATACTAGAACTGACATGTGATTACAATTTCACGCAATTTGGGTGCATAGATCCTGAGAAATCAGTACCCAGGACAACCACCTCTGGCCGTAATAACGGCCTTGATACGCCTGGGCATTGAGTCAAACAGAGTTTGGATGGCGTGTACAGGTGCAGCTTCAACACGATACCACAGTTCATCAAGAGTAGTGACTGGCGTATTGTGGCGAGCCAGATGCTCGGCCACCATTGACCAGACGTTTTCACTTGGTGAGAGATCTGGATAATGCGCTGGCCAGGGCAGCAGTCGAACATTTTCTGTGTCCAGAAAGGCCTGTACATGACTTGCAACATGCGGTCGTGCATTATCCTGCTGAAATGTAGGGTTTCGCAGGGACCGAATGAAAGGTAGAGCCACGGGTCGTAACATATCTGAAATGCAACGTCCACTGTTCAAAGTGTAATCAGTGCGAACAAGAGGTGACCGAGACGTGTAACCAATGGCACCCCATACCATCACGCCGGGTGATACGCCAGTATGGCGATGACGAATACAGATTAGATTAGATTAGATTAGATTAGATTAATACTAGTTCCATGGATCATGAATACGATATTTCGTAATGATGTGGAACGAGTCGAATTTTCCAATACATGACATAATTAGGTTAATTTAACATACTTAAGTTAATATAACAACTTTATTTTTTTGTGTTTTTTTTTGTTTTTCTTTATTTTTTATTTTTATTTTTTTTTATTTTTTAATATTTTTGTTTTTTTTTCTTTTTTTTCTTAATTTATATCTAAAAATTCCTCTATGGAGTAGAAGGAGTTGTCATTCAGAAATTCTTTTAATTTCTTCTTAAATACTTGTTGGTTATCTGTCAGACTTTTGATACTATTTGGTAAGTGACCAAAGACTTTAGTGCCAGTATAATTCACCCCTTTCTGTGCCAAAGTTAGATTTAATCTTGAATAGTGAAGATCGTCCTTTCTCCTAGTATTGTAGTTATGCACACTGCTATTACTTTTGAATTGGGTTTGGTTGTTAATAACAAATTTCATAAGAGAGTATATATACTGAGAAGCTACTGTGAATATCCCTAGATCCTTAAATAAATGTCTGCAGGATGATCTTGGGTGGACTCCAGCTATTATTCTGATTACACGCTTTTGTGCAATAAATACTTTATTCCTCAGTGATGAATTACCCCAAAATATGATGCCGTATGAAAGCAATGAGTGAAAATAGGCGTAGTACTAATTTACTAAGATGTTTATCACCAAAATTTGCAATGACCCTTATTGCATAAGTAGCTGAACTCAAACGTTTCAGCAGATCATCAATGTGTTTCTTCCAATTTAATCTCTCATCAATGGACATACCTAAAAATTTGGAATATTCTACCTTAGCTATATGCTTCTGATTAAGGTCTATATTTATTAATGGCGTCATACCATTCACTGTACAGAACTGTATGTACTGTGTCTTATCAAAATTCAGTGAGAGTCCGTTTACAAGGAACCCCTTAGTAATTTTCTGAAAGACAGTATTGACAATTTCATCAGTTAATTCTTGTTTCTCAGGTGTGATTACTATACTTGTATCATCAGCGAAGAGAACTAACTTTGCCTCTTCATGAACATAGAATGGCAAGTCATTAATATATAATAAGAACAACAAAGGACCCAAGACTGACCCTTGTGGAACCCCATTCTTGATAGTTCCCCAGTTTGAGGAATGTGCTGATCTTTGCATGTTACGAGAACTACTTATTTCAACTTTCTGCACTCTTCCAGTTAGGTACGAATTAAACCATTTGTGCACTGTCCCACTCATGCCACAATACTTGAGCTTGTCTAGAAGAATTTCATGATTTACACAATCAAAAGCCTTTGAGAGATCACAAAAAATCCCAATGGGTGGTGTTCGGTTATTCAGATCATTCAAAATTTGACTGGTGAAAGCATATATGGCATTTTCTGTTGAAAAACCTTTCTGGAAACCAAACTGACATTTTGTTAGTACTTCATTTTTACAGATATGTGAAGCTGCTCTTGAATACATTACTTTCTCAAAAATTTTGGATAAAGCTGTTAGAAGGGAGATTGGACGGTAATTGTTCACATCAGATCTATCCCCCTTTTTATGCAAAGGTATAACAATAGCATATTTCAGTCTATCAGGGAAAATGCCCTGTTCCAGAGAGCTATTACACAGGTGGCTGAGAATCTTACTTATCTGTTGAGAACAAGCTTTTAGTATTTTGCTGGAAATGCCATCAATTCCATGTGAGTTTTTGCTTTTAAGCAAGTTTATTATTTTCCTAATTTCAGAGGGAGAAGTGGGTGAGATTTCAATTGTATCAAATTGCATAGGTATGGCCTCTTCCATTAACAGCGTAGCATCTTCTAATGAACACCTGGATCCTACTATATCCACAACATTTAGAAAATGATTATTAAAAATATTTTCAACTTCTGACTTTTTATTCGTAAAGTTTTCATTCAATTTGATGGTAATACTGTCTTCCTCTGCTCTTGGTTGACCATTGTGCGTTCACCGGGATGTCGTCAAACACGAATGCGACCATCACGATGCAGTAAACAGAACCTGCATTCATCCGAAAAGTCCGCAGCTCGTGGTCGTGCGGTAGCGTTCTCGCTTCCCGCGCCCGAGTTCGATTCCCGGCGGGGTCAGGGATTTTCTCTGCCTCGTGATGACTGGGTGTCGTGTGATGTCGTTCGGTTTAAGTAATTCTAAGTTCTGCCCGCATCTCGTGGTCGTGCGGTAGCGTTGTCGCTTCCCACGCCCGGGTTCCCGGGTTCGATTCCCGGCCGGGTCAGGGATTTTCTCTGCCTCGTGATGGCTGGGTGTTGTGTGCTGTCCTTAGGTTAGTTAGGTTTAAGTAGTTCTAAGTTCTAGGGAACTGATGACCATAGATGTTAAGTCCCATAGTCCCAGAGCCATCCGAAAAAATGACGTTTTGCCATTCGTGCACCAAGGTTCGTCGTTGAGTACACCATCGCAGACGTTCCTGTCTCTAATGGAGCTTCAAGGGTAACCGCATCCATGGTCTGCTGCTGCAAACATCGTCGAACTGTTCGTGCAGATGGTTGTTGTCTTGCAAACGTCCCCATCTGTTGACTCAGGGATCGAGGCGTGGCTGCACGATCCGTTACAGCTATGCGGATAAGGTGCCTGTCATCTCGACTGCTAGTGATACGAAGCCGTTGGGATCCAGCACGGCGTTCCGTATTACCCTCCTGACGCCACCGATTCCATATTCTTCTAACAGTCATTGGATCTCGACCAACGCGAGCAGCAATGTCGCGATACGATAAACCGCAATGGCGAGAGGCTACAATGGGACCTTTATCAAAGTCGGAAACGTGATGGTACGCATTTCTCCTCCTTACACGAGGCATCACAACAACGTTTCACCAGGCAACGCCGGTCAACAGCTGTTTGTGTATGAGAAATCGGCTGGGAACTTTCCTCATGTCAGCACGTTGTAGGTGTCGCCACAGGCGCCAACCTTGTGTGAATGCTCTGAAAAGCTAATCATTTACATATCACAGAATCTTCTTCCTGTCGGTTAAATTTCGCGTCTGCAGCACGTGATCTTCTTGGTGTAGCAATTTTAATGGCCAGTAGTGTAATTAATATGCTGCAACTATCTTCTACATATTATCTCGGCGTCTGGCAGAATTTAAAGTTTAAAATGGTGTACACCACACGTCCATTATTGTTACAGATGTTAAGGCACTAACTGTGCGGTATACAAGGATTGGACGACAATACAAAAAGACCGCGGCAGATGCTTCCCTGAACATACGAGTAAATGCAGATGATAGCCAAGCCTGCAGGTTGGGCTGTTGTATTTGACCACGAACGGCGCCTGCACAATGTCCTCAGTACATTGCAAGTACTACGAAACGTCCCCTTTGAAAAATTATGAACGACAGTGCTGGAAAAACGCTTACGTTATTTGATACAGAGACAGCTGAGTAAAACTCAACGTATAGTTTTCTCTTTACTTATTGTGATCATCACTAAACTGACACACAATATTTTTAGCGCAACGCAATCTGACTTTCAATGATCCCTATAAAACAATGGCCCTGACTAACAATAACCTATACCTTTCATGAATCACTTACCTCACAAAAATCTTCGTTACTCGAACTTCGGCAATACAGCGAGCGCCAAGAGTGCCAGCTAAATATAAGTTTCTAACACCTGAAGGCACTAACTACTGATAGGCATAGTTAGCAAATGAAAGCTTTTGATAGAGAACAAACAATGTGTTTACGTTAATAGCGTTCAGAAGTTATAATATATTTGTGACATCCAGTTAAACAAATGTACTGTTTCTGATGGGCGCACGTCCAGATCATCCGCTCTCAAAACTCCGCCATCTCTCTCCCTACATCCACCACTGCTGGCGGCTCACCTCCAACTGCGCAACGCTACGCGCTGTTCACCTCCAACTGCCCAACACTACAGTGGCGAATATTCCAACAATGCCAACCAGCCTCAGACTGCACACAGCACAGCCAGTGATTTTCATACAGAGCGCTACGTGGCGTTATCAACATAAAAACCTAAACAACCTACTTACAGTATCAGTCATGTCAGAGCAAGGTTCTGTGTAGCTGTGAGGGCATTATGTCGGAGCTAAGAGATTGGGCAAATATTTTAGTGTTCGTATGGTGGGTGCTTCTGTAAGCAAAGCACCCGAAGTGTTTGGTGTTTCAACAGCGAAATCACAATGCGGAAGAAGTGTACATTGAGTGATCGTGATAGACGGCCATTGAAGAGGATCCTGAAGAAAAACTAGAGGAAAAATAAGACGGTGACATCTGAAAAGCTGATGCAGAACTGAATGTCACAACCCCGAACTCTATCAGCACCAAAACAGCACAAAGGGAACTCCGTAAGCACGGAACTGTAGGACGACGCGGAAATCCAAAACCAGTAATCGGTAATGAAAGTGTCCCTAACAGGAAAACATGGTGCTGAGGCCATAAAAACCTGGAGTATGGATCAATGGAAAAAAATCATTTGGTCCGCTGAGTCTTGTTTCACACTGTTCCTGACTTCTGGGCGAGTTTACGATCGAAGAGTAACATTGCCCGTGAGCGGCAGCAGCAGCGGTTATCGATATCGGCCCTGCCATATTATCTTTGCTGGTCTGCTAGTACTTCCCGGTACTTGGGTATTGTGAGTTAGTTCGGACCTGGCAGGGTTGGAGTTGGCGCGCAGCACAAGATCAGTCAAGGCGCGGCAGCAGTGAGGTCCGGGCCGCCATGGCTCGCCCCACAGTTGCCGACACACATGATTGGAGTGGCGACGACTTTGGTTGGTCGTCGGTCGCTCGTCTTACCGGACGACGTGTATTTGGCCGGCGATCGCTTATGGGCTGGCAGTGTGTGCCGACGCATGATTCGTCCCTGTTGAGCTCGTGCGTTTTCTGGCGCCAGTTTTCGTCGATCGTCATTTTGATCTGTGGATCGACTTCGATGCTTATTTGTCTTCTGCTCATCTTTGGCGGCGCGGATTTAAGGGAGCGCGTGCGCTCTGCTGGAGAGATGTGTCGGGATCGGCATTGAGCGAGAGTCACGTGGGACTGTGTACGTTGACTGGACAAGAGGACGAGTCGGACAACGAAGGAGCGTGGCCAGCGGCTACGGCGCGTTGAGTCGCGAGGGCAGGTCCACCGCCCATGGTGATTTGGTTTTCCTAGAGGTCGGAACGATAACCTCCTTCGAGTCTGTTATAAGCTACGCCGCCCGATTGTATTGGAGTCGCCGAGTTGCTTCGGTGGGTTGCGTGCGGCTTAATTGAATATGCCAGTGTACTACAAATCCTTTGTAATTGTTTTAGTTGTTTATCAGCTACCCCGGTGTCGTGACTATCTTGACGGCACTTGAGGAAGTGTGGCTACGCCCAACCAACCGACATGAAGTGTGGTTAAAGACGTAGCTAGAAGTGCAACGAGTAGTGAGTAAGTCCGGCTCTGGCGTTTCAAGACACGCCGAGATACGCCTACCTTGTAGTTCATTTGGTAGTTCGGCGTATAAATATGCGCCGAGATAATTCTTGTCATTTTTAGCGAACTTATTAATCGAAGCACTGGCCAAGTAAGTCACGGAAGCTAATTTGCTTCTATTCAGTTGTATTGATCAACTGTTCTCTAAGTAAGATTGTGTAGTTTGTGTCTCAGAATATTGTCTGCCGTTGATGTTTGTTGTGTTACAGATAATTGGCAGCGGTCGATGCAAGCATACTGGGGGCAGAGAGATACTTAAGGCCCTGTCCTCTCCTTTACATCTTGGGTTATGTTGTCACTGTTGCGTGATTCCATCTTTCCGGTGGAGAATTATAACATCGGAAGTTCAATTGCAGTGCAAAGCTGAGTACATTTCTCTGTCATTTCCTGTCTCGTGCAGCTCTCGTATTGATTTGAATCCTTGGTCTGCTCGTGTCAATCGCTAATTCACACGCAATATTGAAGCGACTTATTTTAGGGGTTATTGTAATATGGTCATGTTGTAGTTGTAATCATTCTAAGAATATTATTGATTAATCAATTAAGTAAATTTGAAGATTGGCTTGGTCAAAATTAAAGCACCTCCTTAATTGTTTTACTCATTTGAATATGGTTTTATTTAGGAAAGTTGGCTAGCCAAACCTTAAAAGATATGTGTTCTTACCCTTAATCTGTTCCTCAGCTGATTGGAAGTAATAAGAGCTCTGATGGGAATTGTATGGACATTTGTACTATTTAAGTAAAGCTTTACCTGAGTATATGTACCTAGTCATATTCAGATTTTAAGTTTTATGGGTCTTGTTCCGGTTAAACAAATTTATTTGTTATTTGTCAAAGTGTTCTGGCCTTGTAAGGCAGTCTCCTGTATTACTGTGATTGTGAATATGTAGCAACTACAACGGATTACTATTGTGATTTTGGTGTGACATTACCATTAACCATTTCATCTGCTGTTGTACACTCACTGCCGTTAGGATTGTCTAGTTCTTCGTGCGAGTGTTCGTGTAACTATGTATAGTTTGTGTGATTTTGACTGACAAGTTATTTTAAATGTTGTCCGCGTACTAGTTCTGAGGAGTCGGTAGGTTGGTGTGGAGCAGTGAGGAATTAGAGGCGGGGCGTAGTTTGGCCGGGGCCCGCTGACGGTGTCGGAGAGTGTGACGCTGTTTGCACTGCTACGAGGTCCGTGGCTCACCGACCCTGGACACGAAAGTTGAGTTTTGATTTAACCTACCACCAAGTCACGACTGTTCACATTGTGTCGTTTGGATTTCGTTGTCGGCTGTTGGGACATTCCCGACAGCAACAACGTGCTTTTCAAGTTGGAAAATTCTAGCCACCCTTCGCTGGAGTTTCACTGTATTTGGTTATTTGAAATGAAGTGCACCAACGGAATCTTCTGCCTTGTGGCTGTTAACATTCCGGTTACTTGTCCTGGCTGATGACGTAAATTTCAGGCTGTGCAGTTTCCTCATCGTGTTGTTGCTGTCCAGCACGGTGTGTAGTTTGACAGCTCCATGTATGATTGGTTGTGGGCGCCAATAACTTGTACGTTGTTCCGTTCAACTCCTGGTTGTGCCCTGGCTGGACGAAGTGGAAGTTATCTTGTCGGTGGGTCCGCTGACTGTAGGTCGGTTGAGTTGTCGTCAGATCGTGAATGCTTGGCTCGACTGCTTGTCTCACCAAAGCGAGCGTTAGTGTTTGAACTACAGACTGACTCTCGAACATCTGGGCGCCATTGTGTGTACTGCCTTTTTTTAAAATTTGTTCTTGTTGTTGGTACTTGTATGGCTTCTAGCCGGTTTTGAGTTTTAAATTAGAGTTGTTTTACTCTTAAGGCCTTCAGCCTAATTTGAAGTACTGTTTCACGTAAGCACTTTGGCATTTTAAAAATGTTTTGAATTTTTAAATCTTCGGCCTTCAGCTGATTAGAATTTAACCTGTTTACTTCAACCTATTGAAATTGTAAATCTTCGGCCTTCAGCCGGTTTGAGTTTCAGTTGTTTGTTCTTAAGGCCTTCAGCCTAAATTAAAGGCCTGTTTCACGTAAGGACTTTTAAATTTTTTCAAAAAAATGTAATGTTTTGGAGTTTTCAGTGTTCGGTCTTCAGCCGATTTGAATTTAACTTGTTTACTTCAGCCTAGCTAAAGAACGGTTTTAAGATAAACCTGGCCTTTTAAATTTCTGATTATGTTTGGGTTTTAAGTTATTGGCCTTCAGCCGTTTTTAAATTAAAGTGGCTTTCAGCCGGTAATTAAGTCTCAAAGGTTAAAGCTGTGTGTTTAAAAAAAAAATTTTTGGGGCTCTTGTAATGTTCGATCAAATAATAAAGTTGTATGTTCGAGTGTAACTGACAGTCCCTTATATTGGCCCCTTTCCACAATTTATTCCATCTGTCCTGTCCTGCAGGTTAAACGGGGAGTATCACATATCGTGTGGGCAACATGGTTACTCTGAAAGGTTAGATTATTACCAACGGTTATATGTCCATTTTGGCTGATCAGGTCCATGCCATTGTACAATGTTTCTTCCCTAATGATAACGCTGTGTTCCAAGGCAGCAAGTGCCCTGTTATCTTACATCGCGCAGGACTGGATGTATCGCTGCATCTTCCCTGACCATCACAGTGACCAGATCTCAGTATTATTTGGCCTTTGTGGACTACTTTGGAGAGAAGGGTGAATGATCGCTATCCACCTCCATCATCGCTCTCTAAACTTGCCACTACTTTGCAGGAAGAATGCTCTAAGTATTATGTCTCCATGCTCGTTGTCAAATATATGGTGTCTATGAAACCTGCTTACTACGATCACTAGACAACGTTCAAACAAATAGTATTAATGAGTTTTATTACAAAATGAAGAGACAACATTTAACTTTTGGAATTACACAGATGAGTCACGAGCCAAGGGCGAGATACAAAATAAGTAATCTTCACCAGTGTATACAATTCCAAGTCTATGCTACACAGACAGCACAATCGAAGTAACTAGAGTTGACGCTTCTACCCAACTCTCTAGTCTTGAAGCTGCTGTCGAACTGGCCGTCACCACAACAAAGGATGGGGCCGCTCCACGCCCACACCAACTTGGTGACCAAACCAAAAGTTCTACTGTCACCTCCGTATAACATGTTAGTTTTTGAATCAGGAGTCACAGGACGCGGGCTGTGATGTTATCCATGCGTCTGGGTAAGATTACTCATTAACATGGTCCATCAGGAGATAGAAAGTGGACGAAAGCGATCGAAGGGTAGCGGTTGTAAGGGCAGAGGAAAAAAAGAGCCAAGGCAAGCGCCAAGGGAAAAAAAACCCTCTGCGAAAGTAGGACGGGTAGTGAGGGCAGTAGGGGCTTGTTGTCTGCGACAGAGCATGCAAGGTGTGGTTGTGTTAGTGCGAGGTATCGTGCATCGTTACCTTTGTCGCCGCTGGAGCTCGTTGTGGGGCTTGCTGCAGTTGCTGCGTCCCTGCAGCAGTTCAAGGTCGTCATACATTAGTGGGCGATCGGTCATAGATCGGCACACAGTGTAGGGGGTGTGTGTGGCTGGTTTGCGTGCTGTGTACATTACGGTTTCCCTGCGGTTGCCTGTTTTTCGGCGGGTCGAGCATCTGGAGTTACCAGTAGTAGCTGTGTTGCAGGGGCTCGCCAGTACTGTGGTGTTAGCGTGCTATGGACCATAGATGCTTAGTTCCTTGCCAATAGTGTCTTTGCTCTGTGATGCTTCCATCTATGGTTGTGGTCGTAGTTACCCAGAGAAAGGCTAAACGGGTTGCGCGAGTGTCTCCTGTTATTGTACAGTCGTGTGGAGAGTTTTTGGAATACCTGCAAGATGGTATCTAGCCGCTATTCCCGGTGAAGGTCCGCGGCGCGTGTGTAGCGCGGAGCGTTGCTTATGATTCTGAGTACTTTGTTCTGTATGAGCTGCAGACGGCGCAAGCGTGTGGGCGCAGCGTATCCCCAGACAGGGGCTGCGTACGTCATCAGGGGTCGGATAAGTGTCGTGTACATGGACCTAGACCCCTCCTATTCAGTGTGCGGCCGTCACCAGTCATTCGCGGCGCTTATGTCCTTTTCACAGAGGGGCCGCTGCAGTGGTGTTGTCGTCATGGAGAGGAGTCAGTCAGCGTAAGATTGGCAGGCGTATTCTCACAGCCATCTCTTCTCTATCGTTCCCGACTGACGTGCCAGCACTTGACTTTACGCCATAACAATAAGATCCCGTTGGAAACCATACAGGACCCTTGTTTATACATTCCGAGACGACTAGAAGCTGTTTTGAATCCCAACAGTCTGCTTTTTGGTGTTTCCATATTTTTGTACAATAATAGACACCTAGCAGAAATCGGTTTAAACTTGATGATGATGGAACTTGTTGTTCCAATATACTAATGATTTGAGGAGCTTTTTGGTGGTGCACATAAAAATGAGAAGTTGCTCGCTTCACCGAATCTTTTCGCAAGCGAACCTTAGTGTTATATCTATTCCCGCAGAGTATTCCGCTCTTTCTTTTATTGCTTCACCTGTTTACAAGATCAGCAACAGTGAGATAACGACACGGCCGCTGTGGCCGGGTGGTTCTAGGGGCTTCAGTCTGGAACTCCGCTGCTGCGGCTACGGTCGCAGTTTCGAATCCTGCTTCGCGCATGACTGTGTGTGACGTCCTTAGGTTAGTTAGGTTTAAGTAGTTCTAAGTCTAGGGGACTGATGACCTCAGAAGTTAACTCCCATAGTGCTTGGAGCCATTTGATTTTTCGACGTAACGAAGCAGCCCTTCCTTTACAATCTAATTAACACAAGTTTGTCTTTTGTAATGTTTGCAGCGAAATTTTCTTTTCCCGTACGCTGTCGGCGCGTTCTGGCCGACATTATGCAGGCGGCCGAGTAGAGACTCGCAGGCACGCGACGCCTTTGTCCCACTGAGCCTCAGGGTGCTGTTGTCCTCGCAGATAAAAGCCACTGGAAGCGGTGACTGCGGATTACCGCTGCAACTAGTTAGGGGAGAATAAATAGTATGCATCAATGCGGACTCACAGGTCTCTTAATGCCGATGGGTTTTTAATAATTTCAAACTTCGATGACTTCGTGGTGGCAAAAACTCCTTGTTTAACGACATAACTGATTCATTGTAGGAAAAAGCATACATTGTGAACTTGTTAAATGCCATAATTTGCTGTAGATAAATTTTCTGCAAAGCCAACCTCCGTGGTAAGGCTGGCAACTTTGAAAAAGTATGAGGAATATAACAGATAGCAGTTCCGAGTGCAGTTCGGAATCAACTTATGGGGGCGCATTGTAAGAAGGGTTACCGTACGTCTGCATTTATGCGCACATGACCACATTTTCCAGCGTAGCGTCAGCAAACATGAATTCTACTTTTTTTTTTTGCATATTTTAGTTTTGAGGATTAAGATCTTTTCACTTTTGTTTCCTCTCGTAGCGTTGGTTACTGAATTAATCGTCATGGACTTAGGTGGAAGAATTTATCAAATTTTTGTTGGATAAAAATATTGAAATTGATGACGAAAAATGTTTTGATCACTTTTCAAATTTAAAAAAAATGCATAGCCGGTTATGATGGAAAATCTGAACCAAGCCAGAGAAAGAACACTGAGTCCTTTAGTAGTGAAGAACAATTGACTGAATTAATTAACACTGCACAGTTCTTATTTGCAGTACCAGCCCACAATGCTTCTGTGGACAATGGAGAAAAATAAACTAACAGTTGAATCTGTAAAATGGATTGCAATTATAAAATTTAATTTGCGTCAACAAACTTTTTAAAGTCCAGTGATAATAGTACGTGGGACATGGGCTATATAGTAATGTAGGTATGTGTCATGTGTGTTATTTTTTATTTATTTTTCGCTTCATATGTAAGACAGGCATTTGACAACATTAAACTGAACTTATAATGCTCTATTTGGCAGTCCCAAAGCGATTAGTTCGGATCTTGATAGCAATACGACAATCTTACTTTCTTATTTGAAACCAAAGAACGTCCCAATATCGTACCGATTAGTTGCGCTACCCTTCAGGTAAGAAGTACGGCAATCATACTTTTATATTAAAAAACGAGATATTCTATCACCGCTATTGCTGACGTTAGCAATTTTTTACCTCATTCTACCCTCTTATCGAGATCCTGACAAGCACCATCCTAAACGCGTATTGATCAGTCCTGTAGAGGCTGTCCTCATCTTGCGGTTTCAGAGTGTGGGAATAGTAGCTGTGAGACTACGCAGTACGTTCACGGAATGAGAACACGTCTGGCTGCCCAGCACGGCTGTGACTGACTTACGACTACGTGCCGCGGCTGTGAACTGGCCCATCAAGAGGGAGTCGCACAGCTGCACCAGCGCACGCAGCGTCCAGCATTAATCGAAGAACCACTGGAAATCTCAACAAATACGGCCTTCTTGTAACGAAGACACGATGTGTTAACGAAAACTTCGAAACCAAAGAGCCGTCTTCACTGAAGCCACCATACGAAAAATACTTCAAAACGGTTCAATGGAGCCCTGAAAAGTAGGTTAAAATACACTCATGTTCAGAAAAAACAGAACACCTAGACTGGGGACAGGACGTTTATATTCGCAGGTCCCGTAGTACTCAGAGCCATTTGAATCTTACCGTTCTCGCTTGTGTTCAACTGGATCCCGAAATGAGTAGTCGTGCGATTCATAGACCAACTGGAATACCGAAATCAACTGTTTTGAGGATTTTGAGGGCACATAAATATCATGCGTATCATATCACACTGATACAGGCATTAACGCCCAAAGATATGCGAATACGCATGCATTTCTGCCAATGGGCCTTGGTGATAAGAGGTGACAACGATTTTTTTAGATACGTTATGTTCACTGATAAAACCACATTCAAAAACAATGGCGAATTAAATCGTCATGATTGTCATTATTGGTCCCCTGTCAGTCCACACTGGCACAGACCATTTGACAATCAACACAAATGGTCGTTAATGGTCTGGTGTGGAGTTTTGAACGGTTACTTGATAGGACCGTATTTTTTTGATCGAAATGTTACTGGGGAATGTTATTTACAACTTCTCCGCGATGATTTGTTGGAGCTAATAGAAGATGTTGATTTAGAAACTAGGCAACGAATGTGGTTCCAAACAGGACGGAGCAGCTCCCCATCATGCTAAAAATGTACGGAACGTTTTAAATTTACGGTACCCTGGTCGGTGGATAGAACGCGGCGGACCAATTCAGTGGCCTCCACGTTCACCAGACCTAACATCTCCAGATTTGTTCTTGTGGGGTTATTTAAAAAATATTGTTTATGAAAGACAGCCACAACCCGAAACGATATGGAGCAACGCATTCGAAAAGTGTGTGCAGCCATACCACGGGATGTGCTGCTCAAACCTGTGGAAAACTTTCGCAGGCTATTGACTTTATGATTGAAGCAAACGGGAATAATTCTGAATAATTTCTTCGTGGCTAATTTCATTAATTAAGCACCCGAAATTGTGAGAGGCAAGGGAACTCACATTAATGAAGCACCCCAACATGTGAGAGGCAAGGGGACTCATATTAATGAAGCACTCCATGGGAACATCTTTCTACTACGTCCTTGTCGTTGTTCCTGGGTAACGCTAAAAGTATGATACAGTACATTTTGTACAAAAAATAGCTTAATATGGCGTAACGAAAGAACTAGTGCACATTTTTTTATCGATTTGATGACTCTTTCTTGGATAATTCTAAGTAAATCAGAATCCTTCCCCAATTTTACCTTTTTCTCGATTTCAGCGCCACCTCTCAATGGTTTAAAAAATGTTTCAGACAAAACTTGATTACTTTTTTATGGAGAATCCGAATTAATTAAAAAAAGGGTGTTTCCATTTAAGATTTTAAAGGAGGTCACGTGTAGTACCATTTGATGTCCCCCTTTGAGCTTACGAACTTATCTTACCCACTATTTTTACCCGATGTATAGTTTTCGAGATAATCTCATCCGAAACTTCAGCTGGACCACCCTGTATATATATATAAAGTTCAGGTTTGCGCGGAGGAGAAAAGAAAACATCAAAGGCCCTCCACCATGACCACACGTGGTCAGCAAAGAGATGCTGCTCCCTCGATTTTAACGCGCGGAATGAATATGTAAAGTTACCTTTGAAATATACAAACAAAGATCAAAACATGAATCAAGAAAAATATTTAATTTAAACGCATTGTGTTAGAGGAAGATTACGGAATCTACAGCACTAAAAGCCCTTAAACCGAAGTACGAGCAAGTGGTGGGGACGAAAAGAAAGTAAATGCCAGACATATGGGAATTTCAGGATAAGAAGGTTAGAATTTCTCTGAATTTGTCGCAAAGAGGTGTGAAAGACGAAGTCTCTTAAACATGAACACTAACATGTGACGGTAAGGAACAATACAAGTATCGAATGGAAGGTACGGAATAAAACGGATTAAAAAATCACGTGCAAAATCACTGTGGTGTCATAGAAAAATGAGAGACCGATTGGAAGGAATCGTTACTCATTCAACAGACCTCCACGTGTTCAAGTGACTAGTTGAATTAAACAACGGCCTACGAAATCACCTAAGTTTCGACGTAGTCAACACTCGCGATACTGAAATAAAACTCGTCGCGTAAAGTAGTAGACTATTTATAAGAGAAAAGTTTTAGTACTGAAAGCTTACACAAATTCAAAATTAACAGCGCTATCGGGAGGAAGTTCTTACGAGAAACCGATCTTACCAAGGTCTCAGCAAACAGTGACGAGCTTCCTTCACCAAACTGCCTTTTATCATTCCAACGGAGGTGACCAGAGAGCAGGATTACTGCATTGTGCCAGGGTACATAAAAGCCTCGACCAAGGCAAACAGAAACCTCCTTGCTGCGTACCAAGGACCTACTAAAGTTGTCCATACAGTCACAATAGCAAACTACTCTCCTCCCACGGTTATGGACACAGAATTCGTAACAGCACACAAACTCACATTCATTCGATTCATTATTCTAGGATGGAAAGGAAAGGACATGTACAGTGGAATATGACTTGTGGCATTGCAAACATCAGTGTGGGACTCAGCGAAGTAGCAAACGTTAATGGACTTTGCACAAGTGAATCTGAATAAGACAATTAGCAGACAAGTTTAGTATAAAGTATGAAATATACAGGGTGTTACAAAAAGGTACGGCCAAACTTTCAGGAAACATTCCTCACACACAAATAAAGAAAAAATGTTATGAGGACATGTGTCCGGAAACGCTTAATTTCCATGTTAGAGCTCATTTTAGTTCTTCCACCTACGCCCAATGGAGCACGTTATCATGACTTCGTACGGGATACTCTACCTGTGCTGCTGGAACATGTGCCTTTAGAAGTACGACACAACATATGGTTCATACACGATGGAGCTCCTGCACATTTCAGTGGAAGTGTTCGTACGCTTCTCAACAACAGGCGGACCAATTCCATGGCCTCCACGCTCTCCTGATCTGCACCCTCTTGACTTTCATTTAAGGGGGCGTTTGAAAGCTCTTGTCTACGCAACCCCGGTACCAAACGTAGAGACTCTTCGTGCTCGTATTGTGGACGGCTGTGATACAATACGCCATTCTCCAGGGCTGCATCAGCGCATCAGGGATTCCATGCGACGGAGGGCGGATGCATGTATCCTCGCTATCGGAGGACATTTTGAACATTTCCTGTAACAAAGTGTTTGAAGTCACGCTGGTACGTTCTGTTGCTGTGTATTTCCATTCCATGATTAATGTGATTTGAAGAGAAGTAATAAAATGAGCTCTAACAAGGAAAGTAAGCGTTTCCGGACACATGTCCACATAACATATTTTCTTTCTTTGTGTGTGAGGAATGTTTCCTGAAAGTTTGGCCGTACCTTTTTCTAACACCCTGTATGTGAACTGTGGATATGAACGCACTCAGCTGCTCATTCTTTTCATACTGGAGGAAGTTGACTAATTACGCCGTAGATTGAGGTCCAGAGATACTGACATGAGGTTACTTTCAACAAAATCTCATGAAGATATAGAAATCCTTGAATAGGAATATGAGCAACTCAGTTCATGAGGAACATAGACCCGACGGATATTTGAATCGCATTCATCACAAGTACGAGTATCTACTACTGCAAGTCGAGAATGCAGTCGCTGTTTGAATGATATCAAATACATCACAATTTTTTTTAATTTTTTTTTTTTTACAGTATCGCGATGTTCTTGTAAATACAGGCACTCGCTGCATAATAAATTGTAAGTTCCGCATGGAGCATGGAACCATGTGAAAAACAGGCATTCTGTTGATGCAACTCATCGACGCACATACACACAAGAGTGGTAAGCGCACCGAACAAAAAGTCACCCCCAGGAAACAGGACGCTAATATCAGGTAATACCGCATCTGAAGTTTCTTCGGGTATGCCATATCCAACTGGAGTGACTCACTCATGATCAGATCCGGCATAGGTACAAAACTGTGGTGACAATGTGTGCTACGTTTCACCCACTGTTCCAAATAATCACAGACATTTTCTGTGGGATTATAATCGGCCCATATGCGATAGGGTGCCTGAGCGTTCGTCAAATCAGAAACAGATGCTTGCAGTCAAGTGAGCACAGTTATTGCGAGCTAATACGACGGGAGTGTCCAGACGAACTCATCATGAAGAAAGGGAAACACATAATCATCGAGAAGGATGAAATGAACGTCCTAGTTCATGCTAACGGTAAGCTGAATGAGTGTGCCAAAGTCATAGTATGGAAAACACCCTTCTGGAAACATCGCAAAACCATCTTCCGCCCCAACTAGATCCTCCGCACATTTTGGGTTAAATGCTTCATTAGGCCGTCAGTGCACTCTTCACCTTGCTTCATTGGAACAGAGGAAAATATGGTTTGTCGCTCAGAACATGGTTGTCGGTGGTCCATGAGTGTCTTCATCCTGTAGACGCAGTGCCTACCACAGCTAAGATTGCCAGGGAAATGGAGAAACACGACATAGAAATCATTTTCTGCTCAACAGTGACAACCAACAAGATTTTTGGATCAAAAATCAACTAGTCTGACAGGGCATCTACACCATTAGTTGCGTGCGTGACAGGCAGTGCATCGTCCACATGTAGCGATACATCTCGCATCAGTGTTCAGGACATGTGTGGAGCGTTCGCCTCGGCCAAACTGACGCATCTGCAGTGGCAGAGTGCAGCATCAACGAAGTACACATGTTTGATTTCGAACAGACAGAGTGCTGTCACGCACTAACAGGTACTGGGATTCAGTTATCAAAGAGGCAGTGGAAATAAACAGTACATAACTACCTTATGAAATGGGACAGAGGTTTCCAACTGAGCTCCGCATGGCATGTGGTGTTAGCTAAAACGCGTCAGAAACTCTCTGAAACGAAAGCGGCGAGGGCAGTGGGTACTATTGAATGGCAGCACAAGGACTTAACGCCGCCGCCGTGGCCGAGCGGTTCTAGGCGCTTCAGTCTGGAATCGCTCCACCGCTACGGTAGCAGGTTCGAATCCTGCCACGGGCATGGATGTGTGTGGTGTCCTTAGGTTAGTTAGGTTTAAGTAGTTCTAAGTTCTAGGGGACTGATGACCTCAAATGTTAAGTCCCATAGTGCTCAGAGCCATTTGAACCATTTGAACTTAACGCCCTGACCTGTTACGATGTTACAACATCACTTCCGGTGGCGTGGCACTGGCTAACCGTTGGATCTGTAAGGGAACAACTGGATATGACTCGATACTTCAGCTGAAGATCACGGATAGGCAACTCAAATGCGGTGGCTGCACGACTTAGCTGATAACCTGAGATTTCATCAATGAAACTCTCCGAGAAAGCCTGCATTCCCATACAACATATCTCTACTGGTAGGAGATCCAGCGCAGCTTGAAGATGCTGCAGAATATGAATAAATATGACAAGTCTGTTCTACAGACCGGAATCACATGATGCCGCAGTTCTCTTACTTGTGACATCCTATCGACAAGACGAGGACAAAACGTAGTCTACACTGTGCTAGTTCGGCCTTAGTGTGGCCACACATCCGTGTCATCAGGCTAGAACAGGTCAAAATTGCACCAACTGTTCAATTGTCACCTGCACTTAGCATGTAATTTCTCACCTTGCACGTGGGAACGGGTGAATGGAAACACCTTCGCAACCAGTGAACTCTCCAAGCGGAAACTTACTGTGAACCCGTGTAACAAGTTCCACCGACTTCGGAGATACTCGCCTGTAGAACGTCGGTGCTAGTGATTCAAGGATTATCATCACTTTGACTGGAAAGGAACTGAACGAGGCAACAATGTCCATACTGTCAAATGGTCTGAAGTCTGCACCAGTTGCAAGAACATTACCTGAAAGCGAGATAATCAGCAGCGTCGAACAACAAATCCTTGGGCTCTCCTCTGATAAGACTGAAGAAGCGAGAAGGGTTCTTGACAAAGCCAAAATGTCGAAGAATAACGTCTCAGCGGCAGAACACAGCAGCAGCAGGTGAAGAAGGGTCCTCCACCAGATGTGACAAAGAAGACCATTTCACTCATCACAATCTCAGGCCTGGACAAGGTCGGAATGCTGTATCGTCCAGAAAAGACACAGCCAGGGCAAAAGCACCACAGGCGCAAAGATGCGAGCTGGTGCCACTCGTCACTTGCGCGAGTTCCACCAGGACCACGGGCGGCGCTTTGATGAAGATATCGACTTCACCTCGGCCAACTGCCGGGCGAATACAATCCGCCAATGGTCGGACGGCAACGGACAGAAGCCTAGTGGGGAGATGGAAGAGTGGCTCTCGCCCACTTGGCTACAGATCATCGTCCAGGGCTGACTTAGACCGGGAGCGTCGTTTAGTGAACTCTTGAAAGTGAACATGAGAGGTGGCATGAGCCCCCTCTCATATTTCTATCTTACGATTCTACTCTTCTATCTTACGATTCTCCTCTCTAATTGCATGCGGTGGAAAGTTGCTATTCCTTCACACGTGGACTTCCCACGCAGCGTCTCTCGTCACCCGGGTGGTCCGGTGACAGGCGGGCTCTCCTGAGCTGGAGAGGGTTAAGCCGACGGGTCTGAGGAAGTCGAGTGAATGCTTTGCAGACGCCGACATTGTCAAAAGACACGCCTGGAGGGGCCTGAAGTAGCGGCTGGGCTAGAGGTTCCGTTACTTCGCAGAAACGTAGCGAAAACACTTTCTGGCGGGCTACCAACGAGGCGTGGGAATGACTTGTGTACCCAGGCAGTTGTGGCGGGAAAATTCCCGCGCTTTCTGCAAAATAGTAACTGTGATTGGCTTGCTCAGGGCATAGCTCCGTGACGTAGCAAAATCAGCGCAGAAATTGGCGCCAAGAATCTCCATTGGTGGAATGGTAGTGCTCCGGCAATGGAGTGGAATTTTCCGCCGGTTTTCGAGTTGCTGATTGGAACGTTTAACCATGGCCACTGTCGTGGGGGCGGGAATGTTGTGTGTTCGGCCTGTACGGGTGCTCTGGTGGGTAGTCGGCTCTCGCCTTTCGGTCGAGGACGTCGAAGCAACCAGCCATCGCCCCCGGTACGCCAGATCGTTTTCTGGCAGTTAAGAAGACAGTTTGGTAATGTATGTCCGCAGCACCGGCAGATAGGGATTTTCCTAGGTGATAATCAGAGCTCAGCAGAGCGCGCCTGTTCGTCTTTTTTCTAACTTTGTTCTGTCTTGAGTAGCAGCAATTAATGTTGGGTTAGCTGTGTGTCTCTCTTAAGATTTGAGTGGCAATGAATTGGCTCCACATACCACTTCGTCATAAACCTCACAATCTAGCCAATTTGATGTATTATAAATTAGAATTCATGTGTTTTTGTTTATTATTTTGTGTTTAGTCTTAATAAATCATATTGTTATTTTGGACAGAACTTTCATTCTGTTAATCGGTAGAGCAACCCATCATTTCTCACTACGTTTATGAAACCTTCCTTTATTTAACTTATTTATCAAATTAAATTATTGCAGGTGCCAACTTCACCTTCACAGCGTTTGTTTGTGTATCAAATTTGAGCCAATTTGATGTATTATAAATTAGAATTCATGTGTTTTTGTTTATTATTTTGTGTTTAGTCTTAATAAATCATATTGTTATTTTGGACAGAACTTTCATTCTGTTAATCGGTAGAGCAACCCATCATTTCTCACTACGTTTATGAAACCTTCCTTTATTTAACTTATTTATCAAATTAAATTATTGCAGGTGCCAAACTCTTTTCTACTCCACTTGCAGGGTTGATTACAGTCAGTTCGCGTATATTTTTTAATCCTTGTGCAACAGCAAAAGTCGGAGTTAGAATGGGGGGGGGGGGGCATAGAGCATCATTTAGATATGTAGATTCTAGAATTTAGTGTTAAATACACTGCTAGCCCTGGCACCTCGCAAACAGACAGTTGTTGTACATTAAGGGCCTATTTTGTGTTATATTACAAGCAGTTTTGCAGACTTCAATATTCAACTAGCCACAAAGATAAGTAAACCTTTTAACTCATTTGTGTGACTTTGCTACTAATTTGTTGGAGTGTTGTAGAACCTTCGATCTCTTATCCTGTTACCTGACACTGGGGCACAGCTGTGTAACAGCGGCAGGGAGAAACTGTCGTAGCGGTGTACTGCCCTTCACCAGAAGCCGTTTCACGAACCCACAGTCTCGGCCTACCGTAGCTATAGTGGCAACTCGGCCTCCAGCAGTAGCGACGAGGCCTTCACAAAAATTGGCGAGTAGGGTTTACAAAAGCTGTAACCCATTGCACTGGTACGACAATGACATTAATGTCTCCTAAATCTATGCGGAGGGGGAGTTACATCACGTCCGATGGTAAACACTATAAATTCCCTAGCTTGTGGCTCTCGTGAGTCACTGTCCAAACCATGTCAAGAACTCGACAGAGTTTGTGAAAGCGCTTCAAGAGATGTCTAGGTGAGAGTGATCTCCTAGTCAGCTTTGCCGTACCTTACGTCTCTCTTCGCAAGGGTACCATCAGAAGCTGCCACGATATTACAACAGAGCCTCTTCGTCACTTGGTCTCTTCACCTACTTCCAATGTGGTAAAAAGTTCTATGAACAGATAGACAGAGCCACCATAGGTTCTGTTCCAGCGCCAGCCGCCGCTAAACTATTATGCACCGAACACTTCGAGGAAACTCCCGAAAACGCGTGCCTGAAAGCAAAGACGTTCTACAGATATGTTGACGATAAATTCGTGATTTAGCCACATGGCGAAGAAAGCCTAAAAGAGTTCCTGTGTCATCTACACGTGGAAGAAGACGGATGGCTACCGTTCCAAGAAATTTTAATAAAGAAGAACCGTGATGGCGCTTTGAATATTCCGTATAAACACACGGACCTGTAACTAAACGCCAAGGTTGCCACCTTCTAGTGCAACGAAGACTTGCGCTCGTACACAAAGCACGAGCCACATACGACAAGGAAAGCCTGCCTACCGACTTACAGCACTGCGCGAAACCTCTCACAAGAACGGCTACTGAGAGACGCAAATAAGACGCCCTCGTCACCATGCAAGAAGAAGAAAGAAAACAACCCGGAAGAAGAACCCGGTGTTTGGCATTCCTTCCCTTCGCAAGGCCGCCTTCTGCTAAAGGTGTCAGCATAATGGAGAAGCATAATATAAATACAATTTTTTGCTTAGTGGTGAAATCAAGAATAAGCTTGGGTCAATCAAAGACTAACTGCAGCTGCGGGCACCTAGGTTACACGAGGATTTTGTCAATGCAAACAGCGGTTCCCAACTGAGCTTCACATGGAATACAGTATTAGCAGAAATACGTTGGGAACGCTCTGACATGAAATCGGCGAAGGCAGAGTGCAGAATAGAATTGCGGCACCAGGACTCGACGCCCAGACCCCCCCCCCCCCCCACCCTCCGGGGGGAGAATGGGGACACCAGAAGCTGCGACGTCTCTTCCGGAGAAGACTGGTGGGAAAGTCGTCGATACGTTGCTACAACGCTTCGCCACGACTCCGTTGATAACCCGAGAAGATTTCATCGATTTTGAAACCAGTCTCGACTGCGGTATGGTCTATGTGTTATTTCTGTTAGCAGAAATCTTTGAGAGATATTATGAGCTGCTGATTTAGAGAAACGGAGCATTAAATAATGGGTTTAAATTGAGGCTCTTCATTTGCGTAAAATGGATGTTAGTTAGTTAGTTACATGTTCCATGGATTATTTTGCACGACAGACCGTAACGATGTGGAACGAGTCATTTTACATTCACATCGCAAATTAATCTGTACACACGGCTACGTTGTAAGCATTTCTAAGTTTTGTTTTCAATGTGAAAAAATGATATACAGATGTGAGTTAGTAATTCCTACTCCCCACCTGTTGTCCGCAGCTGGGTGTTGTGTGATGTCCTTAGGTTAGTTAGGTTAAAGTAGTTCTAAGTTCTGGGGGACTGATGACCACAGCTGTTAAGTCCCATAGTGCTCAGAACCATTTGAACCATTTCACCACCTGTTACACATTACAGTAATAGAAGTTCTTCTATGGAATGGAAGGAGTTATCAAAGACAAACTTTCTCAGTTTGTTATCAACATTTACTTTGCCATCTGTTAGACCTTTCATATCACTAGGTGATAAAAAATTTTTGTTGCAGCATCGTGCACCCGTTTTTGTGTTAAAGACAACCTTAATGTGGAGTAATGAATGTCATTTTTCCTTTTGGTATTGTAATTATGTACCTCATTGTTCCTTTTGATCTGTAGTGGATTATGTACAAAAAATTTCGTGAATGAATAAAGATATTGTGGAGCAATAGGCAGAAGGTCCAACTCCTTAAACATATGTCTACAAGAGGATCGTGGCTGAGCACCACACATGATTCCTACAACACGTCTTGGCGCAATGACGACTTTCTTTCTTAAAGATGAGTTGAATGAAAATACGCAAAATATGCCAACTTAGTGATTTCCCTCTCCCCAAGATTTGCAATGATTCTAAGCGCAAATGTAGCTGAACTAAGTTGTTTTAGAAGTTCCAAAATGTGTTTTTCCAATTTAAATTATCAAAATGGACTCCTAAGAATTTTGAAACTTCCATCATATTTATTATTTCCTCATCATGTGTTATCTTATCATTGGTGCAGTACCCACAGCTGTGAAGAACAGAATATGCTGTGTCTTTTAAAATTGAAGGGGAGACCATTTGCAGGAAACCAATGATACTTTTAAGAACCATGTTTATCATTTCTTCTGTTCCTGTACATATGCTTGGATTGAGTCTAGTATTAGGTCATTTACATAAAGAACTTATTCTGCTTGTTGCATACTAGACGGAAGATCGTTTGCATATGTGAGGAACAGCAGTGGACCTAAGATTGAACCTTGGGGAACCCCATATGTGATTTACCACATACATGATTTCTCCCCAGTCAGAATTATGTCGCTGGACTAAATTTCTTGAATTAATAAATGCAACTTTCTGCATTCTTTTGGTTAGATAAGACATCATCCACTGGTTGGTTCTACCATCAGTCCCATAAAACGTCAGTTGATCTAAGAGAATACTGCGATTCACACAGACGCCTTAGAGAGGTGGCAGAAAATAAAACCGGCGCAATTTATTATGTAACTCTTGTAAAATCTAGTGGATGAAAGTGTTGCTAAGGTGAAATACTATTCCAGAATACATCATCTTCTCAAAAATTTTGGATAAATATGTCAGCAGTGGAATAGGTTATTGACATCTCTCTTATCAATTTTCTTAAAGAAGGATTTAACAATGGCATATTTCAGTCTCTCTGGGAAATTGCAATGAGTTTGTGATGTATTACATATTTCAGCTAAGACTGGGCTTATTACGTGGGAACAGAATTTTAATACTGTATTGGACACACCATCAAAACCAGATTAGCTCTTGTTTTTGAGAGAACGTATAATTTTTTTAATTTCAGAAAGAGACGTTTGTGATACATTCATATGATCGAATTTTATGAAATTTACATTTTCAACATACTGCTGTGATTTTTCTCTTGAACTGTTTGTCCCTATGCTACCTACTGCATTTAAGAAATGATTATTAAATGCATTTGCTGCCTAAGACGCACCATTTATAGCCCTTCCATTCAGTTCAATAGTGATGTCGTGTTCTGTGTCTGGTTGTCCTGTCTCTCATTTCACTACATTCTGCAGTCTGCTGTCAGAACTGCTGATTTCTCACATTATGTGCATGTTCTCAGATATTTTATTAGCCTTTATTAGTAATTTTGAGTATTTGTTTTAGTGTGCAACCACTGCAGGATCCCTAATTGTTATTGCCAAAAGATACATATACCTTTTTCCTTTCGTGTGGTACTTCAATCCCTCTAGTGATCCATGGTTTTTTTACATGACTCATTTGTGTCCTTTCTGATTGCCTTATGCGGCAAGCTATTTTCAAATAATTGTATGAATTTATCATGGAAGAGATTAAATTTTATGTTAGCACTTTCTTCATTATAAATTACATCCTATGTCATCGCCTGTAAACTATTCTTAAAAACATTTGCCCTGAGGTGAATAGTTATTCTAACTGATTTCCGCTGAGGAGTATCCATACTATGTTATTTACCCTAACTAACTGTGCTTCATGACGAGAGAAAGCATTTGTTACTGGGTAAACATTTATTTTCTTACTTTTAGCTTCATCAAAGGAAACATTATCAATTAGGGTCCTACTGTCTTTATCCATCCATGTTGGAAAGTTAATTACTGAGACCAATCTTAGGATCCAAATAAGGTATCTACATCATTTTTTTATCAGAATCCTTTTGAAAATCTGCAATGAAGTCACTGCAAACTATTAACTACTTATTGCTTTCTGACAACACGGTAAGTAATCCAGGTTCCTCATAAACAGTTGAAGATTTCCCAGTGGGGATCTACATTCAGTTACAATTAAAAATGAAATGTTTTTGAGTATTAATTCAAAAGCACACATTTCTATGTGCTGATCGCTATAAAATATACTTGTCATATGTTTTTGGACTTGCGTTCTGTCTTAATGTATGTAACAACCCCTCTTTTTGCTATGTTATAACAGCGCGAGTAAGCTGCAGTAGTGTACTCTTTTATATGTGACTTATCTAGCCCCTTGATTATGACAGCTACAGGACGTCTACCTTTTCAGAGCTCTCTAAATTTCCCAAACAGACAAGAAGCCCTTCTACCTTACTCAATCCTCTAATAATACAGTAACCACAGGGATCTTGCTATGTGTGATGATGGCACCCCGTATACTGTCTGCACGTATCCCATGTCCAGTACATTTCCACCTTCCAAATGTTGCAATTGGCAATGCGCTCATATGAGATTTCGTTTCAGTCAGAAGCACCCTGTTCAATTCCGTGTTGACACGGTAGTGTTTACCCAGGGATGGTCATGGAGCTGCAGGACCAGTACAAAAGTCCCACATTTTTGTGTGTGTAGTTGCTACTCCTGTTTTATCTAGGTCATTCCTATTTCTGTAATTACTGTTCTTAGCCAAGCTGTTCCCTGTCCCACCAACTACAATAATCTGATCTTCTATGCCAAAACTTTTGCACAAATTCCATATGTCCTCCACCATGTGGCTAAAGCCAGCACGTGGCTTCACAATACTTGTGACCTGGTATCCTTTCCATAACTTTTCCTGTACCACCTGGCCTACACCCCGCCCATGAATACTACCTAGCAACAATAGTCTTTTCTTTCTGCTCTCCTTCGGTGTCGACCTACACTGAGTTGCTCTGCTAGAAATCTTCTGCACCCCACTGTGGCCCACAGTTGGATGGGGCTCTTCCCCTCCCACTTCAGGTCACAAGTCAAATTCATTCTATACGTTAGCTGAAATGTAGATGAAGAGCTGTTCTCTTTTCACCCATTGATTGTTACCTTTACCAGTTCCCAAAATCTTTTTTCCCCTTCAGCCTATCTGATTCATTTCAGCGCGACTTAGTTAAAGCTGAAGGGTACAAATTTGTGCTTGCTGCTCAGCGATTCTCTTGTCTTTTTTGCAAGGCCTGCAGTCCCATGGGAGAGCCTCAGTGAGTTCCCCTTTCGGTTACTCACTAAAGTCACCCCAGTGAAATCCCAGCCCACAGTCCACACATACTACTCTCTCTTTGACTATCCTACGGCAGCATCCACATTTATCAAGCTTTGCAACACAGATTACACTCTTAAAAATAGAATTAAATTGGTTAACACTCTTTACACGACACGAATTTTCGTTACTTACGAGCAGCAAAAATTAGGCAACAGGCTAAGGCTTCAGGTGTATGTTATAACGTAAAAAGCTATTTATTTCCGCTTACAACAATTGCAGTGTCCGTTAAACTATCTTAATCACAACAGAATTTAACTTTATTGTACGCAAACTGCACGTAAATAACCGAAAAGTGCGGAAATCAAACAAATGAAGATTTATGTTAGTTCCGGAAATATCAACTTAACAGTGAATGGACACGTTAAAATTAAATTGTCGGTAAGAAAAACAGAACAATTAAGCGAGATTCTCTAAGTTAGCTGAGCCAAAAAGCAAACGAATATGCTGGTTACAACCCACCTTGCGATCTTTTGCGTTTTCTGAACAAACACGTAACGGAAAGGGATACCTTTAACAGTAAGTGTCGTGTGACTAGGGCCTCCCGTCGGGTAGACCGTTCGCCGGGTGCAAGTCTTTCGACTTGACGCCACTCCGGCGACTTGCGCGTCGATGTGGATGAAAGGATGTTGTTTAGGGCAACACAACACCCAGTCTCTGAGCGAAGAAAATCTCCGACTCAGCCGGGAATCGAACCTGGGCCCTTAGGATTGATATTTCTGTCGCGCTGACCACTTTTTTTTTTGCGTTGTATTTGGTCGTAGCGAACGTCGCATGACAGCCGTTGAAGTTCGTTATCGAGCATTTCACTCAGTTTTTTTTTTTTTATTGCAGATGCCAGCCTGCTCTCTGGCCGAACACGCTGACCTACCGTGCCGGCCCCACTCAGCTACCGGGGGCGGCCACCTGTGACACTAAGGTTACAAGACGCACTGGTACAGCTATTTAATGAGTAATTTTTACTGAATAACTGTTATTACACTGTAAATAACTTATCTTTACCAGAGCTCAAAAACTCTAATGTCTCACTTGGCGCAAGGCTACCAACTGTGAAATAGGATGCTGTTCCTCTACAACAATTTCCGTTACAGAACATATTCTTCTCATTTTATGAACTCGTATGAAAACACAAAATTCTGGTGCCATAACAAATTGTTTTGTTATTTCGTTTATTTTCTCTTAATCATTCTCATTCCTACGGCCTTTAGCGGAAGGTGGCATATTGTTTAACTTCGTAATTTTCAGTAAAATACCAGCAAGCAGTGGATGGGGTAAAAGGTTTAGGGTAATTTCGCAGTGGGTTTCCATTTCCGGCATCCAGTTGACGACGAAAAGAAGCATCCCTCTTATAATTTTGGTATGAACCAGCTCATCACAACTACCTTTTTTTAAATATATAATGTGTGTGTGTGTGTGTGTGTGTGTGTGTGTGTGTGTGTGTATGTGCGTGTGTGTAATGCCTTTGTTGTGAGTACTGTGGCTGATATAAGCGGATTTTTCCCCTCTGCTCCAAGTAGCGCAGCGGACTGTTTGAAATCCGACCCGTGACAGAGACTAATTTCTTTTCAGCTGAATACCACGTGTCGTTGTAGTGGGGGCAGAGGGTTTGCTAAATGGGAAAAAATGGAAGAGGATTTCAGTTCAGGCATTTGCCTTACAACAAGAGAAACTTCCCGTAAACCTTTGTCGGACCTAAAAGATGGGCACTATCTTCAGTTTCATATCATGAATGCTTCCACAATCGTCTATCTTACTTCCCACTGAATTTTTCTGTGTTATATGGTGGTACTTCATGAAACGGTATTGTTCCTCGTTAAAGAAGTAAATAAGATAAAATAATAAATAAATTAAAAATACGTTTGTGTGTGTACTTGTATGTGTGTACTTGAGTGGTGTGTGTGTGTGTGTGTGTGTGTGTGTGTGTGTGTGTGTGTGTACGTATGTATGTGTGTGAAGTGCGCATTGCAGCACAAAAAGCTGGACACGTGACTGATTTTTTTTCCAAATCAGAAACAGCCTCCGCACCTTTTTCCTAGTACTCTTCTGCTTTATGTGTTACCCACCAACGCTGTAATGCAATCAGGCAACTTCGACTGTTCCACGAAGCCTTTTTGAATTTATTTACGTACTTGAACGTTTCGTTGGGTACACACTGAAATCCTTATGCGACAGTACTGTGACACGACACCAGAATAAGTGAAACGCAATGCGTAGCCCATTGACGAAATGATGTACGTGAGATGGGTAGTCATACTGTTTTAATTATTATACGAAAAAAATAAAATTACTTGTATTATTTTCTTTTGTCTTCGGGTACACGTATGAATGCTGGGAAACAATGAAAAGCCGGCCGGTTCTAGGCGCTTCACTCTGGAACCGCGCGACCGCTACGGTCGCAGGTTCGAATCCTGCCTCGGGCATGTATGTGTGTGATGTCCTTAGGTTAAGTAGTTCTAAGTTCTAGGGGACTGATGACCTTAGATGTTAAGTCCCATAGTGCCAGACCCAACAATGAAAATACCACACCATTGTACTGCACCACTGCGCTAAATGAACAAAAACAAAATGAGACAGTCCATCTCCGCTCTATCAGTGGGACTGGATGCAGGCACTTTCAAACAAACTAAATAATAATTATGTAGCTTTATTTTTTCAAAGTGATAATTAGAACGCTTTGACTACCACCCGTTGAGCTCTTGGCACACAAGTTGCACGTAGGCAGTTGTTCTTCAGACATACGAGAAAAAGGTGATTGTGTGGTGCGGGTCGCCATTAAGCAAATATCTCGAATGAAATGCAAGGTATATTAGTAACGTGTGCGCTATATGAAATAAATATAGTGGTGAACATGTGGTGTGACAGGCATGTGAGGCTGAGACATAACAATTGAAGAGATTGGGAGTTTCGTACGGGCCCTCACATTCGCCAGAGAAGTTTGTTTGCTTACGTGCAGTTGTTTTAAACGCAATGCCACCTGGAACAAAAAGATTCCTGTGCTAAAAAGATGATGGAATCATTGTTTCACCTTGGGAATCGTAAGAAGCATCGCGCGCTTCAGCAGTGATTGCACCTTCGGGAAAATGTAAAAACAAGTAGAATTACGGAGAGATGGTTCCAATTTCGGACTCTCTCCGGAAAAAAAGATCTAAGTAGAGAGACAAAGCCTCAACTCGTTCACACACAGTATGTCTTTGAGTATTTTCAGAACCTTTCCTACCAGCGTGCAGACTACGAGGACGTGCTGAAAAGTAGAATTTTTTCTTCTGTTATCTGTATCGGACGTGAATATTACTCGGTCGACTTTCCTGCTTCGCTGAAGCAAGTTGCAACCTTCTGTCACTAGAGGGCTCTGAATAGTAGCATGGAACATGGCGGTGTGTGACGTAACTATATCGGTGAGTGAGAAACAGCTTGCCGCAATCGACTTTTTAACCGTACAAAACGTGCTTTCAATTTAAATCCATAGAGGAAGGAAAGCTGCGTGTGGTGACGATAGTACTGATATCAGTAACTTGTGATGTTTGGTTGTCCGTACTCGCAGTGAAGGAAACGTTGGTGCTAGCCCCAACGCGTGTGACAGAGCTCGGAGTGGGCCCATCCGATTTTCACATGTTTCCAAAACTGAGACAACACCTTCGAGGACTCCACTTTGACAGTGATGAAGCGGTGCAAGCAGAGGTGCGGATGGCCCTCCGCCAACAAAGACAAACATTCTGCAGTGATTGTATCAACAAACTAGTCTCTCGCTGGGAGTAATGCGTTTGTCGCTAGGTGGACTATGTTATAAATATGTAGAATGTTAATTAAGTGTGTTCTATGTAAAAAAAACTTTAACAGTTTTCGCATAAAAATTCAGAGGGATTATTTTTCAGCAGGCCCTCGTATTTTAAAACTGTACTTAGTTACTAGCACAGATAGCAAACTTTATGTTAGGAGATGGAAAGCCACCACAGAAATCACTAGCGCTCTCTAGGCGAACCAGGTCGGTGGGATACCATTACGAGAATACTGAAGATTGCACAAGTGCACCTTCAAATACATTTCGTGAGATGAAACAGAAAACGTCTATTTCCATGCTAAACACTTGTACATGGTTTTAATTATCACCATGCAAAAACAGAGATACGTTATTAAGTTATCCTGGTACGCACCGAAATTCCCGAGCCATAATGCAGTAGCACGCTGCTAGGGTGACCAGTACAAAAAGGAGATGCTTATTTATGACTAATCCTCAGAAGCACAAGTGTATCTACTCGATATTTTTTGTTACTGTATTTTATTTATTTTCTCATTATGTTCAATAGAAACCTTGAGAAATATGTTAAATAAGGATGTCGTTGTACCTGTGTTAACAGTACTTATGTACGATAAATCATAAAAAAAGCACATCGAAGATAATATGGCTATCTAAAAAACGGCGTTCGATTCCCTAGTTCATTTTTCATTTTGAATATCTTCCATTCTTTGATGTCGTGTATAAGTTAGAACTGTTCACGAGGCATGCGGGAACATTTGAAGAAATAATCTTATTCCATCAAATGTGCTTCAAGAGACGGTAGTCGTAGTCTTTTCGTTTAGTGTTAACCAGTAATTCCTTCTCCCCCCCCCCCTCCTGCCTCCCTCCACCACCGATTATTTAGAGAATCGAACTGCCACGTATAAAACTGTGGTGTCACCGCCAGACACCACACTTGCTAGGTGGTAGCCTTTAAATCGGCCGCGGTCCGTTAGTACACGTCGGACCCGCGTGTCGCCAATATCAGTGATTGCAGACCGAGCGCCGCCACACGGCAGGTCTAGTCTAGAGAGACTCCCTAGCACTCGCCCCAGTTGTACAGCCGACTTTGCTAGTGATGGTTCACTGACTACATAAGCTCTCATTTGCAGAGACGATAGTTTAGCATAGCCTTCAGCTACGTCATTTGCTACGACCTAGCAAGGCGCCATATTCTTCAAGAATGTATTCTGAACAGATAATATTGTGAATCATGTACCGTCAAGTGCGACGTTCATCATTAATGGATTAAAGTTAACTATGAAACTAATGACGTCCGAATTCTAATTCCTTGTCATGTCCCAGACCTCACGTCAGTATAGCCCTTCCCTCCTCACGCCAGCCTGCGTGAGCTAAAACGCGTGCATATTTAATGTTAAACTTGGAAAACCTCCATCGTTGAAGACGCAAAAACCATAATTATCTTGATTTAATTACTTTCTGATTATTCACCCATAGACTAGTGAAAAAGCAAAAAATTAAACTCGTAATAAACTAAAACGTCATGCTTGATGCTGAAGCTTTACCGTGTGAACAAGAAAGATTTATTTGGTAAATGACAAACTATTTTACTACCACTAGTTTGTGGGACTTTAAGCAAGAAAAGTTTTTAGATACCCCTTGGTCTAGCGACAATTTGTATACCTATCGGAAGAACAAACTTACTTAGCTATTTAAGCATTACGCACTTCCTCCAGCCCAGGGAAATAGAACAAATCGGTTGGTTTTTTTGCATTAGGCGGCATATAAAATCACTATTTGTTAATGGGCGGATCCTGGGAAAGCCCCGAAAAACCATAATTCTTGGTTAGGAAAAGCACCGGTAATAGAAATGGCCACTCCTATAATTTTTGTTCATGGCAGATCGTCGAAATTTTTGCAATATGTTCTTAACATGATATTCTCGAGTAACTTCGAAAGTTTCTTCGATATCGTAATCCATTACCAAGATCCAGAGTTTCAAAGTTAGCATACTTACGCCAAAAATAGATTTTTAGCGGTTTCTGAACCATAGGCCGCAGTTCCCCAAAGAATTAACCACAGAAAATTGATCAAATTTTAACTGCACCTTCTTTAAACATTCATCTAGAAACACAATTTTTACTAAAAGTGCCAACTGTGAGGATGGCAACTGCTGTAATTTCTATTCATGGCAAATCTTCCGAATTCCTACTGTATGTTTTTAAGATCAGGTTCTCTTGGGATCAATTACCCAAAATGACAGTCACAATCATTATTATTTTGCCGCTTCTCTGGGAGCCGTGGGACCTTTTTAGATACGATTATCCATTAACGAGATCCAGAGATTCAAATTACCGTACTTATACATGTAATATCCGCTCAGAAAAGTAAATGTAGTTTTACCTGGCGTAGTGAACACATGGCAAGGGTTCTAGCATAATAGCAAGGGTTCTGAGGTCACCAAACTATGTTTTTAGCTAGCATTTTTTCACCAATAAATCACTGTGACGTGTTGTCACTGTATAATGGACACGTGACTCCTATACAAATATATAGAAAGTGGTACTGCAGTAACAGAGAATGGGCTAAAAACGGTCTTATTAATATGCCTGAAAAGAAATTAAAATGACTGCCAAAAATTACATAAAACTGGAAAGACTGAAAATTCAGTGAAATAGCGCTAACAACATTTTTACTCTTTTAAGATACAACTCAAAAAGCCAGGCGTTTTCGATGAACTGCGCTCGATGAGCAAACTATCCACAAAATGCAAACGATTTTGGGTTAACTTCATATTATGCATACTTCTTTGTTGTTTACATGTGTCAAAGTATATAACTGTGACGAACTATACAAATAAACTGTCAAAATTTTACTGACTTGTAGAATTCATTCTATATAAGTAGCACACTCTGCTATTGCGGGCAAAAGAAGAGAACCATCGGAAAAACTTTTCTGTCGAAGTACAAAAGAGGCGAATATGTTCCCCATTAAATAACAGAACAGTAGAGAACCAATTGCATCACCCCTCATTCCGCATTCCACACCAAAAATTTCGCATCAAAAATATTCGTGCTTTTCGTGCTGAAAGAGAGTAGCATAGAGACAGTGACGGTGGAAGGAAGAAGTAGCCAGTGCCAGTGGGAGAGAAAGAGAGAAAGGACAATAATGATGATAAAAAGAAAGTGACAGTGAAAGAGAGAGATTGACTAAGACAATACTAGCGTGAGACGAAGAGAGAGGAGATATTGATGATCAGTGAGAGACAATGGCAGTAAAAGAGAAAGGGATATGGATGGAAATAAACAGTAGAAAAGGAAAATACAGATGAGTGGAGACCAAACGTAGGCTTCTTGGGTCAAGACCCCTCCAGACCGACGACTTTAACATGTAGGTATGGGGGAGGGCGCATTTTGTACCGAAATTTTAAGCTAGTTGGTATGAAAAAAAAAAAAGTTGGACCCCCTCCCTGAATTTTTGAGCTACCAAGGTATGCTGTAGACGGTGGCAGTGGAAAATAAAGACAGAAGGAGACAGTATAAGGCAGAGAGGGAAAATGGCAGTGGAATATACTGTAAATCAATGGGAGGAGAAGGAGGCAGTGTAAGAGAGCGATATAAAAAGTGGCGGTAAAAGTTAGATGCTGAGTATGAAGGCTTAACTACAAAGAGACACTGGGTAAAAGGATGTAGAATGTTAAATGTGTTAAAAGAGCTCGAATGTGTTCGCATGCAAAGATTTACGGCGAGAATGGCGGAATTAGGATCGAGGCAGCTGGTTCCCCACTTTCCTGCCAGAGTCGTTTGGTGAGGAACGTATTCGTCTTTTTTGTGCTCCAGCAGAAGCGTTTTTACGCTGGTTACATATTGTAAATATTGCCTGTTGGTTGCTGTCTCGAGTTCTTCGACCGGCGTTGCATATATGAGAGAGAGAGAGAGAGAGAGAGAGAGGGAGAGAGACGGATATAAATGCAAATATTTTTATGTATGGTATCTTAATATGTACACACATCAATGTCGAACAGCCTTCGCACAAACACATTACAAACTTTACAACCTGTTGGTTTCTTCACAGTCATAACTGCATCACTAAGTGGAGTATGCGTGTTAATAAAGACTAACCGTTTTGCATCCAGGTATCCACACTTCGACACATGACCTGCCGTCCAGGGGAAACTTAGCATTAACTGCTTACTCTTGCCGCATGCTCATGGAAGTACTAACCATCCTAAAAACATACCACTTGTAATATTTATATTTAAGCATTAGTCTGCAAATGACGTAAGTAGTGATGTAACGTTGTCCAATATACCACCCTCAGTCACTAACAGAAATATCTGCACTTATATCCGGTACACGCTGTATGTTCAGCTACCCCCACTGCTGTAGTTTGATGCAGCCCGCAATATTATATAAGGTAGTTAAAAACAAAGCGCGAGATTTTCATGTACTCTCGCTCGCTACGCCGAAACTATTAGTCCTATAGGAAAAAGGGACAGGACCGTTTTTGTAGGAAAAACTTGTATAATGTAGTTAAATTTTGCGCCATATACGTTTTCGCTAGAGGCAACACTTTTCGAGTTATTCAAGAAAAACGCAAAAAAGTGATGTTGAAACGCACCCCCAATCCCATTCAGCGGGCTCACCAGACATATGTTGTCCGTGGCACTTACTCCCACCACTATAAAAAAAATTTCCACTTTACGATTTTTTCCCGCATTCAATTATTTTCGATCTGACATTATTACGCCAGCGGCTTAGTTGAGCACTTAAAAATTGTAAAATTGACGTCTGGATAAATTTTACCTTACAATTATGTGACGTTTAACAGCATAAAATAAACATTTGCATCGTCGTATTCGTCAGGCTTTCTGACTACGAAACCTTAGTGCTTGTGGGGATTAAGTTTGGATCTAATTGTCAACTTAATGAATTTTAGAGTAACATTTATAAAAATTGCTTTTTTTTCATTGCCCTCATGGATAGTTTAAGTTAATGATGTTAACGAAATAGCCGACTACGCTGGTGGTGTAATACCGCAATCGAAATGTCCAACATATGGAGTAGTTCGTGTAATCAGAAATTTGCGTGCAGTGGTAGGAGGGAGTGCCACGAACAACATACTAGAAATCCTGACTGGTGGGGGATGAGTGTAGGGGTGGACGGGCATTTAAAAGCCACTTTTGTACGCTTCTCTTGAATAACTCGACAACATTGGCCTCCAGCGAAAATGTATCCCAAGACAGAATTTAACTACAGCAAATTTCCCATAAATAGGCACTGCTCATTTATCTGTAGGACTGATAGTTTTCGCGTACCACGCTAGAGAATACGAAAATTTCGCGCATGGTTTTTGTGAGCTGCATAAACGACAGCGATATGGGCAACTGGACCACCCTGTATACTGGTGGTGGTCGGAAACAGTCTTAAGGGCTGTATGGGTTGTCGCAGGTTGCGCTGAGAAAAAAGTGTTAAGAAAAAAATTTGATACGTTGCATCGCTTCCGAGTTATTTAGCATTGAAGATAGCCAATCAGGTCATCACACACGCAAATTCAAGCAGCTTGCGGTATCGTTGCTGCCGTTTGGTTTTCTCAAACAGAATCAACGTAGTTTTTGCTCTCCATCACATAGATTCCATACATTTCACATCTTTCTCCACCAAGAGTTACGTGGAAACTATTATGAAATTCGTGTTAAGATCTGTACGTATTAAGACAGAATACGCCAGATGTTTCATGTATCTTGTTTGGTGATGAAGCCACATTAACCAATCATCACCAGGTAAGCCGCCGAAACAAGCACTACTTATCTGTTGAAAATCCCCATTATCTTTAACAGTTGGAACATCAACGTCCATGCAGTGTGAACGGGTGGTGTGGGATAGTGAACCATTATTAACTCACAGCCCCGTTTTTCATAGACGGAACACTGAACGCGATGCTAGAAGACGTTCTTCTGCCGACTAGGAGAAACATGTGGTACCAATATGATGGCTGTCCAGCCCGTAGGGCACGACGTACATAGCATGTCTTCACTAATTGTTTCCAACTCGTTGGATTGGACGCAAAAGACCTATACCTTGGCTGGCCCGTTCTCCGGATTTCACGTCTGTGGACTTTTCTTCGGTGGGGAAAGCTGAAAGACCCTGTGTACAAGGACATACCAACTACAACCGGTGATATACAATGACTTATTACTGCGGCCTGCTCGGACACCTCCTCTGAAATGCCAGCACGTGTGCTTCAGTCGTTCTCACACCACCCTGTAAGCGTGTACTGCTGCTGCCGGTGGTCATTCCAAACACAACCAGTACGGTCAGTTTTCTCCTTACTGGTCATAATCCACATAACTAGTTTATGCACTTGCGTTGCTCTTGAGTGTGTGCTTCCAAAGGCATTGGGAACTATTCAGAATACGATAACTGGTGGACGACTCTTAATAGAATCTTGCAACAAACACCACTGACATTTTACCATACTTTCAGTCTTAATGTCAATAGGCATTGTTCCATTTTAAAAAAGTGTGTGATTGCGCAAGTATATATCTTATAATTATTCGCTAACAATACGAGCGCCTGACTACCAATCCATTCTTTGAAAACTGCTCATCAATAGTACTTTTCATTTCTGAATATTTATTATTTATGGTGCAAGTTTTAGGTGATTCATTCATATACATATACTCATGCTCATAAATTAAGGATAATGCTGATACGTGGTGAAACAACGCTCTGGCGGGCGGTTTACGGGTTTAAATCACCTCGGGGTATGACCATGCGGTGCATTTGACCTGCTGTCGTCGCACGGTGGCGCTGGCAGCAGTCCACATATGCAGAGGTGTGCTGGAGCATGTCAGAGTACGGTGCAGCTAGCAAGTGTGCACACGTTTTCAGACGTGCTAATGGTGACTGTGTGTCTAAAATGGCTCAAAGAACACATGTTGATGACGTTATGAGGGGTAGAATACTAGGCGACTGGAGGCTGGCCAAACACAGCAGGTCGTAGCACGGGCCCTCCGTGTGCCATAAAGTGTGATCTCAAGATTATGGCAACGACTCCAACAGACAGGGAAGGTGTCCAGGCGCTACAGTACGGGACGTCCACAGTGTACAACACCACAAGAACACCGATATCTCACCATCAGTGCCCGCAGACGGCCACGGAGTACTGCAGGTAGCCTTGCTCGGGACCTTACTGCAGCCAGTTGTCTCCAGACACACAGTCTACAGACGACTGAACATATATGGTTTATTCAACCGGAGGCGTCCAAGGTGAATTCCACTGACCCTTGGTCACAGGAGAGCCCGTAAAGCCTGGTGTCAAGAACACAGTACATGGTCATTGGAACAGTGGTCCCAGGTTATGTTCACGGACGAGTCCAGGCGATTCTCGCCAGGTTTTCATCTGGCGTGAACCAGGAACCAGATACCAAAACCTTAATGTCCTTGAAAGGGGCCTGTATGGAGGTCGTGGTTTGATGGTGTGGGGTGGGATTATGATTGGTGCACGTACACCCTTGCATGCCTTTGACAGAGGAACAGTAACAGATCAGGTGTATCGGGATGTCATTTTGTTGCAGTACGTACGCCTTTCCAGGGGTGCAGTGGGTCCCACCTTCCTCCTGATGGTATCATCCATCGAGCTGCCATCGTGAAGGAGTACCTTGAAACAGAACATATCAGGTGAATGGAGTGGCCTGCCTGTTCTCCAGACCTAAACCCCATCGAGCACGTCTGGGATGCTCTCGGTCGACGTATAGCTGCACGTCTTCAAACCCCTACGACACTTCAGGAGCTCCGATAGGCACTGGTGCAAGAATGGCAGACTATACCCCAGCAGCTGCTCGACCACCTGATCCAGAGTATGCCAACCCGTTGTGCGGCCTGTGTACGTGTACATGGTGATCATATCCCATATTAATGTCGGGGTACATGCGCAGGAAACAGTGGTGTTTTGTAGCACATGTGTTTCAGGACGGTTTTCTCAACTCATCACCAATACTGTGGGCTTACAAATCTATGTAGTATGTGTGCCCTATGTGTCTATGCTACTAGCACCAGTTTTGTGTAGTGCCACGTTGTGTGGCACCATATTCTGCAATTATCCTTAATTTATGAGCATATATATATATATATATATATATATGTATGTATATATATATATATACAGGGTGTTTCAAAAATGACCGGTATATTTGAAACGGCAATAAAAACTAAACGAGCAGCGATAGAAATACACCGTTTGTTGCAATATGCTTGGGACAACAGTGCATTTTCAGGCGGACGAACTTTCGAAATTACAGTAGTTACAATTTTCAACAACAGATGGCGCTGCAAGTAATGTGAAAGATATAGAAGACAACGCAGTCTGTGGGTGCACCATTCTGTACGTCATCTTTCTGCTGTAAGCGTGTGCTGTTCACAATGTGCAAGTGTGCTGTAGACAACATGGTTTATTCCTTAGAACAGAGGATTTTTCTGGTGTTGGAATTCCACCGCCTAGAACACAGTGTTGTTGCAATGAGACGAAGTTTTCAACGGAGGTTTAATGTAACCAAAGGACCGAAAAGCGATACAATAAAGGATCTGTTTGAAAAATTTCAACGGACTGGGAACATGACGGATGAACGTGCTGGAAAGGTAGGGCGACCGCGTACGGCAACCACAGAGGGCAATGCGCAGCTAGTGCAGCAGGTGATCCGACAGCGGCCTCGGGTTTCCGTTCGCCGTGTTGCAGCTGTGGTCCAAATGACGCCAACGTCCACGTATCGTCTCATGCGCCAGAGTTTACACCTCTATCCATACAAAATTCAAACGCGGCAACCCCTCAGCGCCGCTACCATTGCTGCACGAGAGACATTCGCTAACAATATAGTGCACAGGATTGATGACGGCGATATGCATGTGGGCAGCATTTGGTTTACTGACGAAGCTTATTTTTACCTGGACGGCTTCGTCAATAAACAGAACTGGCGCATATGGGGAACCGAAAAGCCCCATGTTGCAGTCCCATCGTCCCTGCATCCTCAAAAAGTACTGGTCTGGGTCGCCATTTCTTCCACAGGAATCATTGGCCCATTTTTCAGATCCGAAACGATTACTGCATCATGCTATCTGGACATTCTTCGTGAATTTGTGGCGGTACAAACTGCCTTAGACGACACTGCGAACACCTCGTGGTTTATGCAAGATGGTGCCCGGCCACATCGCACGGCCGACGTCTTTAATTTCCTGAATGAATATTTCGATGATCGTGTGATTGCTTTGGGCTATCCGAAACATACAGGAGGCGGCGTGGATTGGCCTCCCTATTCGCCAGACATGAACCCCTGTGACTTCTTTCTGTGGGGACACTTGAAAGACCAGGTGTACCGCCAGAATCCAGAAACAATTGAACAGCTGAAGCAGTACATCTCATCTGCATGTGAAGCCATTCCGCCAGACACGTTGTCAAAGGTTTCGGGTAATTTCATTCAGAGACTACGCCATATTATTGCTACGCATGGTGGATATGTGGAAAATATCGTACTATAGAGTTTCCCAGACCGCAGCGCCATCTGTTGTTGAAAATTGTAACTACTGTAATTTCGAAAGTTTGTCTGCCTGAAAATGTACTGTTGTCCCAAGCATATTGCAACAAACGGTGTATTTCTATCGCTGCTCGTTTAGTTTTTATTGCCGTTTCAAATATACCGGTCATTTTTGAAACACCCTGTATATATATATATATATATATATATATATATATATATATATATATATATATATATATATGATTATGTTTATAGAGTCATACTTTGTTACAGAGACTACGGTCTAATACGCGCTGTACCATGCAGTCACAGTTACAGCGTGCATAGTTTCGTTCTACGTCATGCACTAGTGCCCTCTTCTGCCGTAGAAATGGTAATGTTGTGTCCGATTCACTCCGCTTGTTGATTTATCTTGCAGTGGACTTGATACAGCGTTATACACAATGGTTCCATATTCGAATCAGGAGCTTGCCAACATGGTATTTACTTGCGGAAAGATAGATGGCAACAAGAGGTGGGTTGTATCAGACCTATCCCCGGCGACAACAACCACAGCATTCAGTGTTTACGACAATGGTTCGCCATTTGTCTGAGACAGGATCGTTTCAGGAAGCAGGAAATCATGAAGGATGTACCCGAAATGTTGGCATACCAGATTTGGAATGAAATGTGATTAACACTGTGGAAGGCGACCGCCCCGTCAGTACAAGGCAGTAGGCTCCCCAGTACAGGACAAGCCAGAGGCCGTGTGGAACATTGTCTGTAACAACTTTTACTACGCTTATCACTGACAGCATGCGCAGGGCTTACTTGCGACAGACTTTCCACATCGGGAGCAGTTTTGTCGCTGCTCCATAAAATTTCGGGCGTGCAGCCGCATAAATTCGACTTCTTCTTCTAATATTTCGGCCGAATACCCCCCAGCCATCTTCAGAGTGAGTCGAGGTGACTGACGCTCCAGCCCTTGCTCCGTCCTTTTAAACCCGAGGACCGGACCACTGCGCATGCAGCCACTGATACATAAGGCGCCAGAGACGTTGATCGGCGGCAAAGAGTATGGCATATGCACAGAATTAGATCTATGGCTGCGCGGTCGATCCACAAGGTGATATCGATGCATCACTGCGAGCTGCACCGTCGCGACGTCTTCGTGATTTTATTACAGAAATTGCCGGATTCCAAGATTTGTCCAAGCTGAAGCCGCTGTCTCTATTAATTAAATTCGTCGCCAACCGAATTTCAACTGCTTCTTTCACTACTGAGTCCCAGAAAGATGAAGTCGAGGCTAAAATTTCGACGTTATCGTACACCATAGAGTGCCGAGTGTCAATACAGTGCTCTGCCACCGCAGATTTTTTAGCTTATAAGAGGCGGTTGTACCTGCGGTGCTCTGTGCATCTCTCCTGGGCTGTACATGTCGTGTGTCCGATGTATGAACGGCCACGTTCACAGGGGATCTTGTAAACCCCAGGCTTCCGAAGCACCAAATCATCTTTAACGGAACCCAGGAGTGCCGCTGTCTTTGGTGGACGGCGAAAAATCATTTCACTTTGTGTTTACTGAGGATCCGTCCTATTTTTGATGGCAGGCTTCTCGCGTATAGCAGAAAAGCCGTGGATTTAAAACTTTCCGTGTCTTCTTCTGCATTTTTTATACCCACTGTTGGCTTCTTTTGTTGTGCCTTACGTATCTGCTATGGAGAGTACCCGTTGGCTTCAAAAACTCTTCTTAGGTGTATAAGTGCTGGAGCGTCAGTCACCTCGTCTTACTCTGAAGACGTCTGGACGGTTTTCAGCCGAAATATTGGAAGAAGAAGTCGATTTTATGCAGCTGCGCGCCCGAAATTTTATGGAGCAAAATTTTTCGCCGCGAAATATGAAGATGCATAGTTTTGACACTGGTTTCTTCACCAGGCAACCACGATTACGGAATTTGTGTCATCCATGCTATTCACAGTTGAGGCCACCATTACGCTGAGTGATATCTGCACCTTTCATAAGTCATCTGTGGGATAGTATGCAGTATGACATCAGCATCGGTGCAACCGTAATGTGTGGGCCGTGATAAATGGTGACCATATTTTGGGATCAGTCTTCCTTCCACTTCGCCTAACAGGTCGGAACCACCCGCGTTTCTTGCGGTAACTTTGCCTCCCTTGCTGGAAGAAGTGCCATTGATGATTCGAAGGGTTATGTGGCTCCTACATGATAGTGCTCCAGCCTACTTCGCCGTTAACGTAGGGACGCATCTCAATCGCGTGTTCCCTGGACGATGGATCGTACGAGGGGGTCCACCTGCGTGGCCCGCTCGTTCACCGGATCTCAAACGGTGCGATTTCTGGTTACGAGGCCATCTCAGAACTATCGTGTAGGTAGAGCCCATTCCAGATGCGGAGCAGCATATTCGTGCTGCCTGTGATACTGTTCGGACGCAGCCTGACCGATGTGAATGTGTGAGACAGAACATGCTATGGCGCGTACACGCAAAGATTGGGGCACTTGGAAACCTTTTTCAACACATACCGTGACTATGGCAGCATGGTACACCACATACGAGGGCAGTTCAATAAGTAATGCAACACATTTTTTTTCTCGGCCAATTTTGGTTGAAAAAACCGGAAATTTCTTGTGGAATATTTTCAAACATTCCCGCTTCGTCTCGTATAGTTTCATTGACTTCCGACAGGTGGCAGCGCTGTACGGAGCTGTTAAAATGGCGTCTGTAACGGATGTGCGTTGCAAACAACGGGCAGTGATCGAGTTTCTTTTGGCGGAAAACCAGGGCATCTCAGATATTCATAGGCGCTTGCAGAATGTCTACGGTGATCTGGCAGTGGACAAAAGCACGGTGAGTCGTTGGGCAAAGCGTGTGTCATCATCGCCGCAAGGTCAAGCAAGACTGTCTGATCTCCCGCGTGCGGGCCGGCCGTGCACAGCTGTGACTCCTGCAATGGCGGAGCGTGCGAACACACTCGTTCGAGATGATCGACGGATCACCATCAAACAACTCAGTGCTCAACTTGACATCTCTGTTGGTAGTGCTGTCACAATTGTTCACCAGTTGGGATATTCAAAGGTTTGTTCCCGCTGGGTCCCTCGTTGTCTAACCGAACACCATAAAGAGCAAAGGAGAACCATCTGTGCGGAATTGCTTGCTCGTCATGTGGCTGAGGGTGACAATTTCTTGTCAAAGATTGTTACAGGCGATGAAACATGGGTTCATCACTTCGAACCTGAAACAAAACGGCAATCAATGGAGTGGCGCCACACCCACTCCCCTACCAACAAAAAGTTTAAAGCCATACCCTCAGCCGGTAAAGTCATGGTTACAGTCTTCTGGGACGCTGAAGGGGTTATTCTGTTCGATGTCCTTCCCCACTGTCAAACGATCAACTCTGAAGTGTATTGTGCTACTCTTCAGAAATTGAAGAAACGACTTCAGCGTGTTCGTAGGCACAAAAATCTGAACGAACTTCTCCTTCTTCATGACAACGCAAGACCTCACACAAGTCTTCGCACCCGAGAGGATCTCACAAAACTTCAGTGGACTGTTCTTCCTCATGCACCCTACAGCCCCGATCTCGCACCGTCGGATTTCCATATGTTTGGCCCAATGAAGGACGCAATCCGTGGGAGGCACTACGCGGATGATGAAGAAGTTATTGATGCAGTACGACGTTGGCTCCGACATCGACCAGTGGAATGGTACCGTGCAGGCATACAGGCCCTCATTTCACGGTGGCGTAAGGCCGTAGCATTGAATGAAGATTACGTTGAAAAATAGTGTTGTGTAGCTAAAAGATTGGGGAATAACCCGGTGTATTTCAATGCTGAATAAAACAACCCCTGTTTCAGAAAAAAAATGTGTTGCATTACTTATTGAACTGCCCTCGTATTAGATCGCAGTCTCTGTAACAATGTCTGAATGAATAAATGGAAACCACGCATATGTATCCTCTTATCGATCAATCCCTACACAGTAAAAAAAAAAAAAAAAAAAAAAAATACCAATACGAATTCTATAGGTCAGTACCGTTTTGATAGTTTATTTATACGCTTCGAAACATTTATATACTTTGACACGTACAGATAACAGCTAAGTACATATAATGTAAGGTTAACCCAAATTCATAGATACTATGCTTATCGACCGCAGCTCAATGAAAATATCGTGTCATCAATACTTGTCTTATTGCGTCAAATCTTTAACGTAATACATCTTAATAAGTGGGTTATTACAGCATACCAAATATTAAAAGATGGTTACTAATTGTACGAAATACTATAAAAAGATTTTTTTGTTGTCCCTGGAAGCCGTTAGAAAGGCAAACAGGGACTGGGTCACGGTGAACAGTTGCCCATATTAGCCAGTCTCTTGGTTTCCCCGAAGCCGATGCTAATAGAAGAAGGAAACTGATGAGATGTAAAGCACGACAGCTGAAGCACCACGAGCGGCCGCCATTCGCCAGGAGGCTGGACACTTCGCGCCGTCTCACTGTTTTTTGTGCCCTTCTGTCCACCGTGATTTGAACTGACGACCCCCACGAGCGTCGTCTTGTAACACGGGTGCAGAACCACTTTTCTTTCCTATTTTCCATTTTGATCGTTATTTTTCGTTGTATTTGCTCGTAGCGGACGTCACATAACGTCCGTTGAAGTGCGTTGTTAGTCCCTTCACTCAGCTTTTTTAATACAAAGACATTCCAGCTCTCTGACCGAACACACTGAGCTACCGTGCCGGCAAGATTTGTACCTTAAAACAGTGAAAATGTTATCTGACGATCTGACATGAACAGAAGTTGCAGAATTGGCCGTAACTGTAGTCGGACGAACTTGGCGCGTGGGAAGTCTGCTGCCTCATTAGCCGAGCCTCTAGCAAATGGAAGCACGGCGAATTATCTTACTCTGGTTTGAAGCTCCTCTTGACGCTTTTTTTTCTGTGTTTGCGATTTAAAATATGGGTTTATTTCTTGTTATTAGCTGGCCGCTGTGACCGAGCAGTTATAGGCGCTTCAGTCTGGAACCGCGGCGCTACTACGATCGCAGGTTCGAATCCTGCCTCGGGCATAGATGTGTGTGATGTCCTTAGGTTAGTTAGGTTTAAGTAGTTCTAATTCTAGGGGACTGATGACCTCAGATGTTAAGTCCCATAGTGTTTGGAGCCATTTGAATTTATTTTCTTGTTATTCATCCAGACGTGCTTCGACACCTATGTATCATCTTCTGCACGTCAAATTTTATTTCTGAAATTTACATTGATTGTGAAACTGCGGTATTGTAGATGTGTTTTTGTCCCTTTCTTTTGACAGAATAACAAATTTCCCGTCTTTTTGCGTATCTCTGGTGGATATCCCTCTCTACTGCTGTTGCGTACACTGTTTCCACACTGCCATTTATGAAAATGTTTATAAAATTTCAGTCACAACTTTACTTCACAAGTAGTTTTCACAAAACGTGATAAACGTGAATTTAGCAGACACTTCTGTCTCCATACTCTGGCCTGAATCTCTGGGACCACGATAGGCGCAATAGATAAGAACGACAGCCACAAGACCATTTCCTAGTCAATGCGCAGAGCAAGGAGGAGTTTCGCACTTGGTGCCTACTTTAGTTGTATGTAAAGTTAATTATTTCTGATTCGTTTCATTTCTTCTTCCAGAAAGACGGAAAAATTTCTTACTTTGTTGTATCCATCATTGCTTTGTTGTTGTTGTTGTGGTCTTCAGTCCTGAGGCTGGTTGGATGCAGCTCTCCACGCTACTGTATCCTGTGCAAGCTTCTTCATCTCCCAGTACCTACTGCACCCTACATCCTTCTGAATCTGTTTGGTGTATTCATCTCTTGATCTCCCTCTACTAAATTAGTGATCCCTCGATGTCTCAGAACATGTCCTACCAGCCGATCCCTTCTTCTGGTCAAGTTGTGCCACAAACTCCTCTTCTCTCCAATTCTATTCAATACCTTCTCATTAGTTATGTGATCTACCCGTCTAATCTTCAGCATTCTTCTGTAGCACCACATTTCGAAAGCTTCTATTCTCTTCTTGTCTAAACTATTTATCGTCCATGTTTCACTTCCATACATGGCTACACTCCACAAAATACTTTCAGAAACGACTTCCTGACATTTACATCTATACTCGATGTTAACAAGTTACTCTTCTTCAGAAACGCTTTCCTTGCCATTACCAATCTACATTTTATATATCCTCTCTACTTCGTCCATCATCAGTTATTTTGCTCCCCAAGTAGCAAAACTCCTTTACTACTTTAAGTGTCTCATTTCCTAATCTAATACCCTCAACATCACCCGACTTAATTCGGCTACATTCGATTAGCCTCGTTTTGCTTTTGTTGATGTTCATCTTATATCCTCCTTTCAAGACACTGTCCATTCCGTTCAACTGCTCTTCCAAGTCCTTTGCTGTCTCTGACAGAATTACAATGTCATCGGCGAACCTCAAAGTTTTTATTTCTTCTCCATGGATTTTAATACCTACTCCGAACTTCTCTTTTGTTTCCTTTATCGCTTGCTCAATATACAGATTGAATAACATCGGGGATAGGCTACAACCCTGTCTTACTCCCTTCCCGACCACTGCTTCCCTTTCATACCCCTCGACTCTTATAACTGCCATCTGCTTTCTGTACAAATTGTAAATAGCCTTTCGCTCCCTTTGCTTTACAATTACTTAAGGTAATTAAAACCTGTCTTTGCAACTACTAAAAAAAGAGTACTTGTTTTACCGTATGCGATCAGTTTTGTTGGTTTAACACAACGTCAGTGATCTGGCGTAAATCATATTTATAACTTTGATTTGATCTCTAGACCTAGGGACAGTTCGTTACAAAGGATGTAGAAGCGTGGTTTTTCCTTACAGCTCGCACAGACTTACAAGGGCTTTTAGGTGCTCTAGACGTCAGATGGATAGTGCGGAGTGCTTCTGAAGACGAACAGAATGAAGCAGAGTTTAGAAGATGTTGTTTGACAGCGTTTAACGGTCTCCAAGGCAGCGACAGTCCCCGCGAGGAAGACAGCTTGTTTTTCTTGCAGAGAAGATAGCTAATTAGTCCGTAACTGTGCAACTGGTCCTTTATTTATATTGGATTTTTGTGTTGCACAGAAAATTAATCGTGCCGTGCAAGTTCCCCTTCTATTTCTAGATCCGTCAACAAATGAATAATCCTAGTTTGTCTCAACCCATGTCCCAACAAACGATTAGTATTACTCACACCCTTATTTGCTCTTATATTCTATCCAAATCAGCTCCAATTGTGTACCGTTGTCGAATTAATTTTTTACATCACTCTGGATCTTCTCGTTTCAAATGGGTTCACTTTCTTCGTTCCCTGGGTGATTACTGACAGTTAAGCATTTCCGTGCGGCGCTGCGTTTCTAAAGCACCGTTTCAAAACCTTCTCTCAACTGTCTCATCTCCAGGCGTCTCCGTTGTGTCGTCATTGATTATATATGACATTTTCTGTTTCTCATTATATAGTCTCAAAAATGTAATCTTCCTACCAGTGAAATTTTGTTTTCCCAGATCCCAATAAACATATATGTATATAGACAACTAGTTTCGGCAATTTAAATTGCCTTCTTCAGATCTGAAAAAGAGGTCCAAAATTTTTTAATATTTTTTAAACATTTAAACAGTACAATAATCGATAAAAATATGCGTATTACATACCGTCTACATACACCAACCATTTTGCCACTCAGACTGTTTAAGTATTTCAAAAAATTGTACAAGTTTTTCAGATACGAAGAAGTCAATTTAAATTTCGGAAACTAGCTGGCTATGTATGTACTGATTGCGATCTGCACAGATAAAACTTCTCTAGTAAGAAGATGACATTTTTCAAATTCATAGGTCTTGCTGACAGTGTCAGGTTAGCATTATAAAGTTTCATTTTCTGACAATATAATTATCACTAAACAAACGTTTTTACTTACTGGCCTAAAATCAAGTGCACAAACTCGAGGCAGTTTAAATTGTAACACACTGCAGCTCATTGCAACAGAATGCAACAGGACATTGATTGTGCGCGAAGCTCGTTGCAGATGCGGATAGCAGCAATAGAGGAGTTTTTGTTTTGTGGATGGTGACAGCTAGGATACTGCCTAGAAGAGACCGTGTTCTGCGATGGTAACCATTTAATCTCTGTGTCCCTATGTCGTAAGAAAGTAGTGTAAACGTCCCAGGAGTTAAACCCAGCCCTCCCGAAAACGAACCGAGTGTTTCGTCACGTACGTCGGTGTTCGGAAGGTCGCGTGAAGTTCCCAGTTGGTCTGCAAGGGCTCCACCGCCGTGCCAACAGAAGCTCGCGCTGTGGCTATTCAGGAGTAGCGAGTGACGGGATCTGACGAAAGTTCTTTCCGGCGTTACACTCTGGGCACGCTTTCGCCGACAGGGGATGAACAGGCCGGAGAGAGAGAGAGAGAGAGCGAGAGAGAGAGAGAGTGAGTGGGGGGAGGGAGGGGGATAGGGAGGGGGCAAACTTGGTAGCTGCCGTTCGGGGAACACAAGGTCACAAGGGCGTCAGTCGGCGCCGGAACCGGAAGTGTGGAGGCAGATAATTCCCCCGGTCGCAGGGACTCCCTAGCAGAGGCTACAAACAGGCGCCGGAAACTTCTTTTTTATGTATTCGTGTGGGCCGGAGGGTGGATGCGTGGGCGTCAGCACAACCAGCTACGTTTTGTCATTCGGGCTCTTTTTATTAACCTGTCGATGACTTCGGCAGAACGTTGAATATATCTACGAACTTTGTCTTGCACTATTTAAACTTCTGTACGTCCGTCTTACATGTTGTTTCCTATAAAGCACTGGCATAAAGAGTGATTCGTGAAGATAGGGATGAGGAAAATGGTAAATTAATCAATTTCCGGAAACAACCGACTCGAAAGTTATAAGCGAAAATCCTTCTGATACCTCTGACAGTGGAAGACACTGAGGTAGCAGAAGTCACGGGAAACCTCCTGGTATCGCCTCGGAACTCCTTTTGACCCGCCATAGTGCAGCTACTCGACGAGGCGTGGACTGTCGCTGGATGTCCCCTGAAGAAATATTGAGCCAAGCTGCACGTAGCCGTCCATAATTGCTGAAGCGTGGCCAGTGCAGAATTTTTTTGCACGAACTTACCTCTCAATTACGTTCGATGGTATTCATATCGGGCGATCCGAATAGCCAAACGATCCCCAGTAATTGTTCAGAATGTTCTCCAAACCAGCAGCGAACATAAAAATTCCATCGTTGTTTGGGAACGTGAAGTCCATGAATAACAGCAGATGGTGTCGAAGTAGCCAAACAGAACAATTTCCCGTAGTATCAGAGGACCCTATCCATGCCACGCAAACACAGCCCACAACATTATGGAGCCACCACCAGCACTCTCAGTGCTTTGTTAACATCATGGGGGCCGAGCGGTTCTAGGCGCTTCAGTCCGGGACCGCGCTGCTGCTACGGTCGCAGGTTCGAATCCTGCCTCGGGCATGGATGTGTGTGATGTCCCTAGGTTAGTTAGGTTTAAGTAGTTCTACGTTCTAGGGCACTGATGACCTCCGATGTTAAGTCCCGTAGTGCTCAGAGCCATTTGAACCATTTTTTTTAACATCATGGGCCCATTGCCTAGTGGGGTCTCCGCCACACTCGAACCCTATCATCAAGTTTTACCAACTGAAATCGGTACTCATCTGATCAGGACAAGATTTTCCAGTCATCTAAGATCCAAATAATACGGTCACAAGCCCAACAGAGGAGCTGCATCCGATGTCGCTCTGTTAGCAAAGCCACTCACGTCGGTCGAGTGCTGCCATGGCCCGTTAGCGCCACGCCACATTTCACCGCATCGTCCTAGCGGTAACCTTCATCGTACGTCCCACATTGATTTCTGGCTTATTTCGCGCAGTGCTGCTTGTCTGTCACATAGAGAACTACCCAAACGCCACTGCGCTCGGTCGGCCGTCGGGCAATGTCTTGTGCGTGCTGAGGGGTAATGCCTGAAATGTGACATTTTCTTGACACTGTGGATCTCGGAATATTGAATTCACTAACGATTTCTGAAATGGAATGTCCTATGCGTCTAACTCAAACTGCCATTCCGCGTTCAAAGACTGTCGATTCCCGTCCTGCGGCCGTAATCACGTAGGAAACGTGCATGCAAGTGCCCTTTTATACTTTTTGTTTGCGATATTACCGCCGTCTGTTTATGTACATATCGCTGTCTCATGGCTTTAGTCACCTAGTGTACGTGTACCGGTAGTGTTGTTGCTAAGACTGTTAGGTAGCCAACTTTCAAAAGTGGTAGTATGGACGAAAACAAGCAAAAAAGGTCAAGGAAACATGGCTCAGCTTAGAAGGTATGGGCACTTGTTCCTTTTCACTATAGTGAAACACTTCCCTTCTACTGAAGAAGTACTCATAGCTCTTAAGGTATGCATTTTAGAACCCAATTTTATCAGTCTTTTTTTTCCTTCTTTGATCCACACTATTGTCTCCCAGCACACGGAAAGCAAAGAGCTTGCAGTAGAAGAAATCTTTCTCACACTATTGAAGATGAACAAGTGCTCATAGCTTTTAAGGTATGCATTTTAGACCCCATGTTTGCTAGACATTTTTTCTTGCATTAGTCCATACTGCCTACCACCTCTGAAACATACCTGCCGTAGAGTTCTTGATAAAAAAATTATCGGTACATGTATTCCACTGTCAGGGGTTTCGGAACGATTTTCGCTTATAACTTTCAAGTCGGTCGTTTCTGGATCAGAGTCCCTTATCTCACATTGATACATTTCCCTTCTCCATCATCGATGAGAGTTTGTAACGTTATCATGGAATGACCCAATATATTATCGCTGTTAACACAACTGCTTACACGTGTGATAATTAAGAAGTGGATTCAGAGCTTTGTCAACCTAAGACCCTATATTCTCTTCCCCTATTGAGGTTTTAACTTATTTCCTGACCTCGTCAGTAAGCTGTATTGGTTCTGGTGCAGGAGGACAATTCGCCACCCAGGAGATGTATCCTTAAGGAGGTAGCACTCTTTCAATGCATTAAAAATACCTGATTTTCATGATTGTTTTCAGCTAAAATAAAAAGCAATGCTAAATCTGACGATATAAGTTGATTCCTTTCACTTTTGTCTTCAAGGGATCATTTTAGTGTCCACATCGGACGCTCCTGTAACCGATGCACCAGGACCTCTCGCGGATGGAACGTCTATCATCCATGGGCATTCGCAAAGCCGTCATCTTCCTCCTGTAACAAAATAATTTTGTTTGTCATTTTGAACATATTTTCTATCAGTATAAAAAGGGTAATTTAAAAATATTGAGTTCTAACAAAATAGTGATCTGTTGAAACAATTATCTGCCCACAAATTTGAGACAGAAGCGAGTACCGAAAATGGACTTTTGAACATATAGAATTTTTTTTTATATAAACTAAAGGACTTAACATCTGAGGTCATCAGTCCCCTTGACTTAGAACTACTTAAACCTAACTAACCTAAGGACATCACACCCATCCATCCACGAGGCAGGATTCGAACCTGCGACCGTAGCAGCAGTGCGGCTCCGGACTGAAGCACCTAGATCCGCTCGGTCACAACGGCCGGCGTATAGAAAATTCAGTTTAGATTATCGGCATCAAACTCCGATCCAAATCGTATGCACACTTCTGAAGTCATGTTTCCCGCCAATTCGGAATAAACAGTTTCGAAAAAAACGCGTTTAAAGTTTTGGGTTACATACTCTCCTGGAAATTGAAATAAGAACACCGTGAATTCATTGTCCCAGGAAGGGAAAACTTTATTGACACATTCCTGGGGTCAGATATATCACATGATCACACTGACAGAACCACAGGCACATAGACACAGGCAACAGAGCATGCACAATGTCGGCACTAGTACAGTGTATATCCACCTTTCGCAGCAATGCAGGCTGCTATTCTCCCATGGAGACGATTGTAGAGATGCTGGATGTAGTCCTGTGGAACAGCTTGCCATGCCATTTCCACCTGGCGCCTCAGTTGGACCAGCGTTCGTGCTGGACGTGCAGACCGCGTGAGACGACGCTTCATCCAGTCCCAAACATGCTCAATGTGGGACAGATCCGGAGATCTTGCTGGCCAGGGTAGTTGACTTACACCTTCTAGAGCACGTTGGGTGGCACGGGATACATGCGGACGTGCATTGTCCTGTTGGAACAGCACGTTCCCTTGCCGGTCTAGGAATGGTAGAACGATGGGTTCGATGACGGTTTGGATGTACCGTGCACTATTCAGTGTCCCCTCGACGATCACCAGTGGTGTACGGCCAGTGTAGGAGATCGCTCCCCATACCATGATGCCGGGTGTTGGCCCTGTGTGCCTCGGTCGTATGCAGTCCTGATTGTGGCGCTCACCTGCACGGCGCCAAACACGCATACGACCATCATTGGCACCAAGGCAGAAGCGACTCTCATCGCTGAAGACGACACGTCTCCATTCGTCCCTCCATTCACGCCTGTCGCGACACCACTGGAGGCGGGCTGCACGATGTTGGGGCGTGAGCGGAAGACGGCCTAACGGTGTGCGGGACCGTAGCCCAGCTTCATGGAGACGGTCGCGAATGGTCCTCGCCGATACCCCAGGAGCAACAGTGTCCCTAATTTGCTGGGAAGTGGCGGTGCGGTCCCCTACGGTACTGCGTAGGATCCTACGGTCTTGGCGTGCATCCGTGCGTCGCTGCAGTCCGGTCCCAGGTCGACGGGCACGTGCACCTTCCGCCGACCACTGGCGACAAGATCGATGTACTGTGGAGACCTCACGCCCCACGTGTTGAGCAATTCGGCGGTACGTCCACCCGGCTTCCCGCATGCCCACTATACGCCCTCGCTCAAAGTCCGTCAACTGCACATACGGTTCACGTCCACGCTGTCGCGGCATGCTACCAGTGTTAAAGACTGCGATGGAGCTCCGTATGCTACGGCAAACTGGCTGACACTGACGGCGGCGGTGCACAAATGCTGCGCAGCTAGCGCCATTCGACGGCCAACAACGCGGTTCCTGGTGTGTCCGCTGTGCCGTGCGTGTGATCATTGCTTGTACAGCCCTCTCGCAGTGTCTGGAGCACGTATGGTGGGTCTGACACATCGGTGTCAATGTGTTCTTTTTTCCATTTCCAGGAGTGTATTTTGCAGTTAATTTAAACATATCTCTAGTTAGCGAATGCTGGAGCATACAACAATCCTTCCAGACCCAAAAGCGTCCTCCTCCATCTACGTCCTACCCACAGTGGCTTTGGCAGCTTTTGTCATCCGTTGCTCCGCTCGCTCCATCTGATTTTCGTCCACTTTCGTCCAGAAGTTGTAACAGGCTGGTTCGATCTCAAGTTGGAAAACGTTCATAATTTTCCACAATGCTTGTTAGGTAGCCGTTGAAAATACATGCCGCCTGTGTTTCTCCCGCTGTGATTGGTTTCGGGGACACTTTTTCACAAATCGTCTTGTAACTCGATAAGGGATTTCTGGTGAACTTCGGATGAACACCACAATAGAGTAGACATCCCAGAGAACATTTTAGGCAAGAAAAAAGTTCTTTTTTTAATTTTTAAGGACTATCTCCTTAATTTAGCTGAGTGGGTGCTGATCTCAACCGGCTCTGCTGTTTTCAAAGGCGAGTGATTTCTACATCTACATCTACATTTATACTCCGCAAGCCACCCAACGGTGTGTGGCGGAGGGCACTTTATGTGCCACTGTCATTACCTCCCTTTTCTGTTCCAATCGCGTATGGTTCGCGGGAAGAACGACTGTCTGAAAGCCTCCGTGCGCGCTCGAATCTCTCTAATTTTACATTCGTTATCTCCTCGGGTGGTATAAGTAGGGGGAAGCAATATATTCGATACCACATCCAGAAACCCACCCTCTCGAAACCTGGACAGCAAGCTACACCGCGATGCAGAGCGCCTCTCTTGCAGAGTCTGCCACTTGAGTTTGCTAAACATCTCCGTAACGCTATCACGGTTACCAAATAACCCTGTGACGAAACGCGCCGCTCTTCTTTGGATCTTCCCTACCTCCTCAGTCAACCCGATCTGGTACGGATCCCACACTAATGAGCAATACTCATGTATAGGTCGAACGAGTGTTTTGTAAGCCACCTCCTTTGTTGATGGACTACATTTTCTAAGGAATCTCCCAATGAATCTCAACCTGGTACCCGCCTTACCAACAATTAATATTATATGATCATTCCACTTCAAATCGTTCCGCACGCGTACTCCCAGATATTTTACAGAAGTAACTGCTACCAGTGTTTGTTCCGCTATCATATAATCATACAATAAAGGATCCTTCTTTCTATGTATTCGCAATACATTACATTTTTTCTATGTTAAGCGTCAGTTGCCACTCCCTGCACCAAGTGCCTATCCGCTGCAGATCTTCCTGCATTTCGCTACAATTTTCTAATGCTGCAACTTCTCTGTATACTACAGCATCATCCGCGAAAAGCCGCATGGAACTTCCGACACTATCTACTAGGTCATTTATATATATTGTGAAAAGCAATGGTCCCATAACACTCCCCCGTGGCACGCCAGAGGTTACTTTAACGTCTGTAGACGTCTCTCCATTGAGAACAACATGCTGTTTTCTGTTTGCTAAAAACTCTTCAATCCAGCCACACAGCTGGTCTGATATTCCGTAGGCTCTTACTTTGCTTATCAGGCGACAGTGTGGAACTCTATCGAACGCCTTCCGGATGTCAAGGAAAATAGCATCTACCTGGGAGCCTGTATCTAATATTTTATGGGTCCCATGAACAAATAAAGCGAGTTGGGTCTCACACGATCGCTGTTTCCGGAATCCATGTTGATTCCTACAGAGTAGATTCTGGGTTTCCAAGAACGAGATGATACTCGAGCAAAAAACATGTTCTAAAATTCTACAACAGATCGACGTCAGAGATATAGGTCTATAGTTTTGCGCGTCTGCTCGACGACCCTTCTTGAAGACTGGGACTACCTGTGCTCTTTTCCAATCATTTGGAACCCTCCGTTCCTCTAGAGACTTGCGGTACACGGCTGTTAGAAGGGGGGCAAGTTCTTTCGCGTACTCTGTGTAGAATCGAATTGGTATCCTGTCAGGTCCAGTGGACTTTCCTCTGTTGAGTGATTCCAGTTGCTTTTCTATTCCTTGGACACTTATTTCGATGTCAGCCATTTTTTCGTTTGTGCGAGGATTTAGAGAAGGAACTGCAGTGCGGTCTTCCTCTGTGAAACAGCTTTGGAAAAAGGTGTTTAGTATTTCAGCTTTACGCGTGTCATCCTCTGTTTCAATGCCATAATCATCCCGGAGTGTCTGCATATGCTGTTTCGAGCCACTTACTGATTTAACGTAAGACCAGAACTTCCTAGGATTTTCTGTCAAGTCGGTACATAGAATTATACTTTCGAATTCACTGAACGCTTCACGCATAGCCCTCCTTACGCTATCTTTGACTTCGTTTAGCTTCTGTTTGTCTGAGAGGTTTTGGCTGTGTTTAAACTAGGAGTGAAGCTCTCTTTGCTTTCGCAGTAGTTTCCTAACTTTGTTGTTGAACCACGGTGGGTTTTTCCCGTCCCTCACAGTTTTACTCGGCACGTACCTGTCTAAAACGCATTTTACGATTGCCTTGAACTTTTTCCATAAACACTCAACATTGTCAGTGTCGGAACAGAAATTTTCGTTTTGATCTGTTAGGTAGTCTGAAATCTGCCTTCTATTGCTCTTGCTAAACAGATAAACCTTCCTCCCTTTTTTTATATTCCTATTAACTTCCATATTCAGGGATGCTGCAACCGCCTTATGATCACTGATTCCCTGTTCTGCACTTAAAGAGTCGAAAAGTTCGGGTCTGTTTGTTATCAGTAGGTCCAAGATGTTATCTCCACGAGTCGGTTCTCTGTTTAATTGCTCCAGGTAATTTTCGGATAGTGCACTCAGTATAATGTCACTCGATGCTCTGTCCCTACCACCCGTCCTAAACATCTATATCTGGTAAATTGAAATCTCCACCTAAGACTATAACATGCTGAGAAAATTTATGTGAAATGTATTCCAAATTTTCTCTCAGTTGTTCTGCCGCTAATGCTGCTGAGTCGGGAGGTCGGTAAAAGGAGCCAATTATTAACCTAGCTCGGTTGTTGAGTGCAACCTCGACCCATAATAATTCACAGGAACTATCCACTTCCACTTCACTACAGGATAAACTACTACTAACAGCGACGAACACGCCACCACCGGTTGCATGCAATCCATCCTTTCTAAACACCGTCTGTACCTTTGTAAAAATTTCGGCAGAATTTATCTCTGGCTTCAGCCAGCTTTCTGTACCTATAACGATTTCAGCTTCGGTGCTTTCTATCAGCGCTTGAAGTTCCGGTACTTTACCAATGCAGCTTCGACAGTTTACAATTACAATACCGATTGCTGCTTGGTCCCCGCATATCCTGACTTTGCCCCGCACCCTTTGAGGCTGTTGCCCTTTCTGTACTTGCCCGAGGCCATCTAACCTAAAAAACCGCCCAGTCCACGCCACACAACCCCTGCTACCCGTGTAGCCGCTTGCTGCGTGTAGTGGACTCCTGACCTATCCAGTGGAACCCGAAATCCCACCACCCTATGGCGCAAGTCGAGGAATCTGCAGCCCACACGGTCGCAGAACCGTCTCAGCCTCTGATTCAGACCCTCCACTCGGCTCTGTACCAAAGGTCCGCAGTCAGTCCTGTCGACGATGCTGCAGATGGTGAGCTCTGCTTTCATCCCGCTAGCGAGACTGGCAGTCTTTAGCACATCAGATTAGCCGCAAGAAGCCAGAGAGGATTTCCTCCGATCCATAGCGACACACATCATTGGTGCCGACATTAGCGACCATCTGCAGATGGGTGCGCCCCGTACCCTTCATGGCATCCAGAAGGACCCTTTCCACATCTGGAATGACTCCCCCCGGTATGCACACGGAGTGCACATTGGTTTTCTTCCCCTCTCTTGCTGCCATATCCCTAAGGGGCCCCATTACGCGCCTGACGTTGGAGCTCCCAACTACCAGTAAGCCCACCCTCTGCGACCGCCCGGATCTTGCAGACTGAGGGGCAACCTCTGGAATAGGACAAGTAGCCGTGTCTGGCCGAAGATCAGTATCAGCCTGAGACAGAGCCTGAAACCGGTTCGTTAGACAAACTGGAGAGGCCATCCGTTCAGCCCTCCGGAATGTCTTTCGCCCCCTGCCACACCTCGACACGACCTCCCACTCTACCACAGGTGAGGGATCAGCCTCAATGTGGGCAGTATCCCGGGCAGCCACAGTCGTAGTCCGATCGGGGGATGCGTGGGACGAGCTGGCCGTCGCCGACAAACCCCCACCCGGACCCCCACAGTGATGCCCATTGGCAACAGCCTCAAGCTGTGTGACCGAAGATAAACACTGCTGGGAGCGAAGGGATGCCAACTCAGCCTGCATCCGAACACAGCAGTTGCAGTCCCTATCCATGCTAAAAACTGTTGTGCAAAGAACGTCTGAACTAATCTACAGAGAGCACAAACAAATCGACACAAAATTTAAACGGTTATTAAAATACAAGATTGCCTAGTAAATGCAGTAATGCTGCTACTTGCGCACTGCTGACACACTGCTCGGCGGCGGAAGGAGACTACGCGATTTTACACTATTCAGGTGCTAAAATGCGATGCTACAACTCTCAAATACTATAATACGCCCGAAATTTTCCACAGGCGGCCGCTGTTTCTTAGCACCCTTTGGGAAAGAAACTAATGAAAGCTGACAGTGGAAAAATTTTAACAGTCAGTCCTGTGCAAGTGCTAGTTTCATGAACAAGTGTTTACACTGTACTTCTGAAAACTTTGGGTACAAGAACTACCAGCATTAGCATTAAATGGCCAACGTTCTTGAGACTGACTGATCGAAAGGCCTGAATGTTCAAATAATATCGCGGAGTGTGTTTGCAGTTCGCGATATTGGATGTCTACGGGCAGCCGTCACGAGGGTAGAACCAGACCGATGGGTCCTGTGGGGCGGAGTTCCGGTCTTAAAAGTGTTACGTGTATGGAACAGGTTCCTGTGAATGGGTATGTAGGGCTCGCCTGTTTTCCGATTTTGTGAGAGACTTTGCGGATTAATGAGTGAGCACTTCGTAGGTTCACACAGGCCGCAGATCAGAAATTGGAAGCATCAGCTATGTAGCTGGTGGTAGGGTTTGATAACAGCGAGGTGGACTTGGGTAAGTTGTATGGAAGACAATAAACCCTATTTGTTCCAGTGATAATTTCTGGTGTTTTTCAATGTCTCCTTCTCCCTTTTAACTTTAGTCTGTCATTCTGGTCTGTTTATAGAGCAGACGATGGAAACCGGATGGAGAAGCTGTAGTGAATATTTGCGGTGCTCCTTTTCCAATCCAGTGGTCGGATTTGAGAATAATTTGAAAGGAGAGGATTGATACAGGGCGCTGTGGCATAGGAGTAGTAACAATTTTGACCATGTGTTGTGGGTCAAAGCGAAGATGGAGACCTTTATTTATCCGCCAATGAACGGCTCCGAGAAATAAAGTACATCCCGTAATTTGTCTCGCGCGCTGCACATGACTAAATCCGCCCTCTCAATGGAAGTGAAAACGTACGTGAATGAGGAGATGGTGACGCCACAGCGCAGATTTCTATGTACCACCAACCACCATAGTACGAAGCGTGAAATATAGAATCTGGCATGGCAGATTTTTGCCTAATGGAGAGGAACGTGGCCAATGGCCTGCGGCGTCGATTTTTTGTGTCACAAACGGAACTTACGAGACGACATATTGTAAGAAGCTAAACACTGTATTTGGTGTTTTTTTTTTATTTTTCGGGTTTCTGTACCTAAACCGATAAAAACAGAACCCTCGCAGCATTACTTTATTGTCCATCGGTCTGTTCGACTGTTAAAAACAATTTTTCCCGAAAACGAGTAGTAGGAAGTTAAAATTTGTTACGTGGTAAGGTCTAAGGTCCCTTGGTGATGCAAAAAACTGAAGCTTCTAAGCCAGTGCAGCGAAAAGATACGGCCATTTATGTCACATATTTTGATCATCGGAAACCCACTCATCAAAACCTACAGGCTACTTCTCGTTCACCTAGTATCAAGAAATTTGGCAAAAAGCAATGTTTCACAGTACAAGCAAAGGGAAAAATTCTATAAAAGTGTGAATTCGTAATTATATCACACGAAAAAAATTTCTTTGTCTGTCTGTCTGTCCGTCCGTTACGACTCTTTTTTTCCTCTGGGATGGGTGGACGTATCAAGTTGAAACTTACGTCACATGATAAGCTCTACGATCCCTTCGAGGTGTAATTTGCTATAATAAAATGACAGGAAATCACATATCGATAGTTAAAGGCTTCCCGTATTTTAATGCTTTAGTGTTATAATTTGTGTGCTATGAACGTATACCGTTTCAGTGCTACAGCACAATGACGATCAACCAAACGCGCATCGTTTTAGGTACAGTTGGCCCTTGTTAAACATCAAGTAATGAAGTTCGTAAAAAGCAGCTGCTACACAGTGTAATTGAGGTGCTGCAACCGTGTCGAAGTTCAATTGATTGCATCGTGCATTTTAAATAAAACGGTAGCACATTCGCTTCTACCTACTTCCTTTTTTTTTTTTTTTTTTTTTTTTGTTTCCTAAAAGATTCTGCGTCTTTCTTATTAATTTAATAGAAGAATTATCTACAATATTCATCATTATTTACTATAAATAATGTTTTTACTGCAGCTCTTGTTCCACAGCCCAATGTCTTGGAGATACCTCATTGTCACTGCCGGTCTATGTCGGAAAGCAGACACACATTGCATGTTGGAAGTCTTTGCTATTATGAAACTTTGTGTAAGGTATTCATACCTATCTCTTAGTTTTATGGATTACATCATGTTTATATATAGCCGGTAAATATCTTTTTCTATGATAGTGAACAGCTTCCAAAAAAATGTCCTCTTCCAATCGAATGAAATTGCGAAACGACCCCGATATTCAAATCTACGTGAAGTACTTTACTTCAGAGTGATGGTAGTCAATACAACATCGAGACTACGGATATTATGCACGCTAAAACTGACATTAAACACTATAACTATATTGAATTTGGAATCGGAAATGAGGTAGCGTTCCAGCTGAGTTAGGTAATAACTTCTGCTAGTGTCTATCCCAGACCTAAGTACGGATTATGTAGTGTTCCTCTACCAGAAACTCGCTGTTTAAGCCAGTGACGAATCTTCTTCGCGATTTGCTCCACTCTTCTTCGACGATCGCTTAAAGAGTCAACGAGGCTACTTTACGAGCGTCCATTTTCATAAAGAAACTGTGTGATTTGGCCGCGAGACGCAGCCAACAGCTGCCGCTGGAGAGCGTTGCGACGAGAAGCACGTAATATTTCGTGGGATGTAGGCAGGTCGTTTCAGAGCGCGTAGCAGCCGCGCTGGACACCACGTCTGGTGTGCTTCTCGTTGAGAAATACGTCCCGTATGAGTATGGCTTAAGTGTGAATGGATTCTGACAAAGGGTGGAAGTGTGACTCAGCCCGTGGCCACTGAAGCTCTGTGGGCAAACCGGGAAGGAACCTTTCAAGGCTGCCGAAAATCATTTTCTTGTCACATACATGGCTAACCATTAAAATTTCGACACCAGGAAGGACAGTAAGTAACCAAATTTTACTTGTTGTGCCTATAAAGTATAGGAGGAAGAGTACAATATTGCATTTGTTGGTGACTTTGGCGTGTATAGGATGCAAAATTTCGTACACAGAGCTGCCACCTCTTTCAGCAATAACAGCTCTAACCTAGGCGGGCATCGAGTAGAATTGAACTTGGATGACAGTTACAGATTTGTCATCCCGTGGTGCTTCAAATCGGTGTCAGAGTTTGTTAACAGTAGAGGCTGAATGGGGTGAATTGGGGGGGGGGGGCGTTTCACTCTCTCGGCAGCCCATGATTGGGGGGGGGGGGGCGGGGAGGGAGGGCCAGAGCGTTTCAGTCTCTCGGCAGTCCATGACCAGATGTCTTCAACGGTTAACAGATATTAAGAACGCACTGATAAGGGCTGCGAGATAGGACAGTACACCATGGACAACATGCGGTCCTGCATTATCTTGTTGAAAGATAATATGACGGAGACCTCGAAGATAGGGCACAACTACTGGCCTTAGCACATTCAAAATGTAATTTCTGATTCTCGAATTACCAGCTGTGTGAATTGCACGTGATAATGTTGTGTACCCACGCCACGCACTATATTATTTATCTCGTGGCAGGTGTTCTAAATGTATACGTTTAAACAAATCGCGATTACAAATGGTTCAAATGGCTCTGAGCACTATGGCACTCAACTGCTGAGGTCATTAGTCCCCTAGAACTTAGAACTAGTTAAACCTAACTAACCTAAGGACATCACAAACATCCATGCCCGAGGCAGGATTCGAACCTGCGACCGTAGCGGTCTTGCGGTTCCAGGCTGCAGCGCCTTTAACCGCACGGCCACTTCGGCCGGCTACGAGATAGTTATATATACATAGATTACAAAAAATAGGTCAATTAACAAGACAAAGGTATTGAGCAAATCTGAGTTATAACATTTCTCCAAAACTGAGCCACCTCTTCGGTATTTTCGATGCCAAGCAATAAATTTTGTTATGAGGACGAAAATGGGCAGACAGCGTATAGGCATAAATGACTTACTGTTCGTTCTTGGCCACATTCGCACTTTCTGTCCTCCGATGTGAAGCAACGTAACTTAAGCGATGGCTTAGCCCTGCCGACACCAGTTCTCATTCCATTAAGGGAGCTTCAGGCACAACAGTCCTCGTTGATAGCTAGCCGGAAGATGTTCACACGGCTCCATCGAGTCTTGGAGCATAGATTTCCAAATTGAAAGTCTCGCCTTATTTGCATGTACTTCCAAAGGCTTTAATGTCTGCAAGAGACATTTCCTTTGTTTCAGCCTGGGTTGAGAAAGTTGATTACCAAACGGTGGATTAGCTTCAACACCCTTCGCTCTTGATCAGGAGCGACTTCTCCAAGAATATTTGGAGGTGCCAGGCCAGCAAGACAGTATATCTTCTCGACAGTGGAGGGTTTTAGTCATCCAGCGATTAACCTGTAAACTTCATTTAAAGCAGAGTCCATAATTATTGTTGGGTTGCCACATAGGGGATGTAAATATGGCAGCACAGTAGCACAAAGCCAATGCTGTGGTTCTATGAACTTGTGGTTTTGCATACCAATTTGTACCTCTTAGCTTCCTGGGGAAGTTATTTCTGGCACTGACTTTATGCTTAGTGTTGGAACAGTGTGTTCTAAATGTGAGGCAGCCATCCAGCATTACTCCTAGGTACTTAGAGATGGAAGAATGTTGCAAGAGGGTTCCATTCGAGTAAAAGAGTAATTTCCTTGAAACGTGTCTATGCCTGAGGTGGAAGGTATAAAATTGTGATTCTAAGAAGTTTGGCTTCAAGTGGTTGGATCTGTAACATATCCCCAGTTCTTCAAGCGTTATCAAGGGTGACTTCTATCTATTACAAGCTTGCACCCAGGCAAGTTTCAGCAAGTTCGTACGCATCGATAAAGCCAAGTACTGAACCCATATGACTATAACAAATATTGGGTGGGTGCATAAATTCATAGCGTTTTTCCGTAAGTTTGATAAACACGACGTGTATACATAATAGAGACTTTAGTCATCAGTAATATAGTCTCCTTCACTATTTACGATAGACCACCAAGGAGCCGGCCGCGGTGGACGTGCGGTTCTATGCGCTCCAGTCCGGAGCCGCGCTGCTGCTACGGTCGCAGGTTCGAATCCTGCCTCGGGCATGGATGTGTGTGATGTCCTTAGGTTAGTTAGGTTTAAGTAGTTCTAAGTTCTAGGGGACTGATGACCACAGCAGTTGAGTCCCATAGTGCTCAGAGCCATTTGAACCATTTGAACCACCAAGGCCGGGGTAACTTCTCGATTCCGCGACTGTAGAAATCACGTGGTTTTTAGGTGAATAACTCATCGAGCCATATTCGGAGCGCATTTTCATCTGGAAAGGAAGTTCCTTGAAGATTGATCGATAGAGAGTGGAGAGGTGAAAATCTGACGACGCAAAATCAGGTGAATAAGGTGCGTGCGGAATGACTTCGCAACCCAACTTCCGTATAGCGTTTTTTGTCAGTCTGTCATAATGCGGCTGGGCGTCATCGTGGAGTAGCATGACTTCATGCAATCTTCCTGGTCGTTGTTCTTGGACTGTGTCTGAAAGACGGTTCAATTGTTGAGAATAAATGTCAGGAGTAATGGTTAGACCTCGGAGAAGCAATTCGTAACACCACACCGTCCCTCTTCCACCAAATGCGAAACATTATCTTTTGTAGATGCGCGCAGATCTTTGTTCGGGCAGTTGCTGATTTATTTGAGCTCAACCATTCCTTTCCTCTCCCTAAAGACGCCATTTCTCGTCACCAGTAATATACTGGATAGTAATGGGGGGCTTAGAGTATGCGGTATACATATAACTGATTTGTGGACCTTCCCCATTGCATGCAAATGTCGCACGATGGAAGAATGATCGCAGTCCATCACGTTTGCCAGTTCTTGAGTACGATGACGAGGATCACTGTGGATTAACGAGGTTAAATTATCTTCATCGACCTCGAAGTTCTTCCTGAACGTGGCGAGTCACTAATGTCAAGCCGATTCTCCTAAAAACAAGAAAACCATTTTCTTTCCGTGCTCTGCCCAATGGCATTATCCCCATACACGGCGCAGAAGTTTCTGGATGCCACCGCTGCTGTCACCCCTATACTGAACTCAAACATAAGAATTTGTCGGAAGTGTTCCGATTTCTCCTCTTGGCACTTCATTTTCTAGACTCTACAACCCAGTTACTCGAAATGACAAAACGACAATATGTGAACCGAAATAGCAACAGTGAACTAGAAATAAAAAATGACAGTCGATAAATAAACCCCTAGCACTCGGAATACCAAATGCAAAACAAAAACGCTACGAACTTTCGCACCAACCTAACACAATCTCGCGAAGTTCGCGCTTCTCATATCCTACAAACATGGATACTTCCATCGTGATGTATGCAGAGTTGGACTGCTCTGAAGAAACGTGTTGCCGCTGCAGAGTCCAGAGTCGTTGTGCGCAAAGTTCCCGACGTGTCTCGGTCTGCTACCACGTCAAGCGAAGTTGCAGGAACAGTCGCTACGTTGGCGGTACGTGGTGGTCGAGACGTCGTCGCACTATTCTAGTCGATACTTGTCGCAAGCGAGCCAGTCTCCTGCCTCAGGGCGTGTGACATGGCTGTACGAAACTACACTGCCGAACGAACAATATTTCTGTCATCTCGGGAATTAGCCGTGCGTGTCTGCTGAGATACTGCACGGCGATGTACATTGACCCTCTTGAACACATCTACACCATATTCACACGGCGGCCTTGGGATTATGACCAAAGAGAGCAGCAGTATTGCGATCATGAAACAATTAAATGCAGTCCTGATAGGCTACAAGCCTTCTGCTGCGGGATTCTGACACGTCCAGCTAGATGGTTCTTTTCCTCATACGAGGCATAATGCAATATGCTTACAAACCAATCAACATTCAAATGCGGATATTTGGCTTCCGCTATCCTTCCGTATTGTAAACGTTATATGTCGTCCCTGTACATGTTGAAAATTGTTGGGGACAAGATCTTTGTCTTTGCTGTTGTTTCGAATGGACTTTTACTCTATTCTTCGACTAGCAAGACCTGATCCGCACGAAATCGTGAAACTCGCCGTTCCTCTTCGCGATTTGTTGAACAGGTGTGCTAAAATGTGACTGAAAATAGTCGTCATGCACACACGAAGACGCGAATGTTACGAAAATACTAAAGGCTTGTGAGAAGTTGTAAGTCCAAAATTGTGTACAAGGGTAATGAATACTTGTTATGGCTCTACCAGGTCCACCTTGAAGTATATATCTCCCTTGCTCCTTGGAGAACTTCCAGCTCTGCTTCGAGTAATAGTTTACGAATCCTCCCATATTTTTTTGTTCTAGGCGGTTCCATTCGCCATCTTTCGTTTGTTAGTATAGAAGTCTCCATCTCACACAGCGTAGTCTCGAGGCCATTAAGAAAAATGTGAGTGGTAGCACAGCAATATGGATACTAGCGTTGTAGAAAATTGTTGCCACTATCGCCTGATGTGGCTTAACAATGTAGCCAAGTATTAAAGTGGAACGCAACACGGCTGTAATACGTTTGATTCTACAACCCTGTATCATGTGTCCGAAGGCATTTTTAACGAATTAATGACAAACGCCTTTTAATTAACGGCAGTTTTGATACAGCATTATTTATTACGAAATTACATAAATTACGTATAATAGTAGGAAAAATAGTTAGTTCTGCTGATTTTTACACCGCCTGCAAGTTTTTGGGGTAGTTTGTTACACAAATCCATAAATTTAGTATTTATAAGTTTTTAAGACAGAAATTGTGGTTGTTTGTAATAACATGGCCACGTTGTCGGACATCACCAAAATAATTTTATGCAAAAAGGTAAGTATGTATGTTGTAAATTCAATTTCGAAATTATAGTTATTTTAAAAAATACAAATTCAAATACTAAAGTGACAATACAGAAATATCTTGAAAATTAGAAAAAAGTCATCTTTTATGAATAATTCAGTTGGAGCATTTTTCTTGGTGCAGATGTTGGTAACGTGCCCAATAATGAATACCAGTTTGGTAAGACTTAAATAATCGGTATCATGCAACCAGAACTCAGTTTGTGAATATAACATATTTCGAGGAATGCTCTTAGATAATAATGTTTTGTAATATATTTATAACTCCAGGCAATTCAAGTATTTGTACTAGAAGAGATTCCGTCGAACAGAAGGTACTTGCATAACGAAAATTGCTAAAAATGAAGATTTATCTGTACTTCAAAGTCGCATGAAGTTTTTATAACTGCGAGAAATTCGTCTATCTTACAAAATAACGCACGGAACTGATTTAATATTTTGACTCTAATGAGAACTAGGGAGATACAGTGTACAATTACTTCAGTGAATTGATATAAAACATATGCGGGAGACAGACAAGTACCAGGAAAGTCCTTCTCTTTTCACTTCTGATAGCGGACTTTTTTTAGGACGAGTCAAGGAACATGTTACATGCTCCCATACACATAAAAAGACTGGAACCTACGCAGTTGCTTTTTCTTCCCGCGCACTACACGTCGATGATAAAGGTTGGTTTGGTTGGTTTGAGGATTAAAGGGACCAAACTGCAGAGGTCATCGGTCCGATGATAAAGGAAGGACATAATTGCACTGTATAAGCTCATCCACACGCTACACAGTGCCTTGCGAAGTACAAATGTAAATTTAGATTTACGTTGGCGCTGGACGGAACAGTAAGAACAACTACTATAGGAATTCACAGCGATGAGCAAACAGCTGCTATCGGCGGGAGATTAAACATTAAATATTCTTCTCTTGAATCACATTGTCATGTCATTCCACCCCACATAGAACAGTCCGCCATTATTATACCAACAAAATCAAGTTTGGTGCTACTCATCCCAGCAGAAACATTTCCACATCGCCCAATTGACGTCATCCACTTCGGGAAACAGTCACTGGAGATGTAGCCAAGGACGCATTCATTGTCTCTCTTACATGAAGTCGTTACCGAGATTTTCCTGTGATTAAACAATTAGATACAGAGGAAACTGTCGACATTACCTCTCATGAAAAAATAGCCTTCCCGCCGCAATGTGTTTGTCTGAAGGAAAAAATCTATAAGCTCTTCATGATAGGTACTGCCGAACATAGTCATTGTTTCCAGAATGAGATTTTCACTCTGCAGCGGAGTGTGCGCTGATATGAAACTACCTGGCAGATTAAAGCTGTGAGTACCGGGCGTGAGTCGTGCTTCGGTAGCTCAGATGGTAGAGCACTTGCTCGCGAAAGGCAAAAGTCTCGAGTTCGAGTCTCGGTCGGGCACACAGTTTTAATCTGCCAGGAAGTTTCATAGTCATTGTTAGCATTCCACCTCTCCCATCAGTCCAAGTTGCACTCACAGTGAAATTGTGGATCATGTCACTAAAAAGCAAGAAATTCCTCTACGAATCAATACGTGGTGTAGTCTGCACAGACAGCAATGCAGGCGCTGCCTCTTGCATCCAGTCGATCGTACGTACTACTGTCACTTCTCGCCTAATCATATCCCATACGTGCTCGATTGGAAACAAGTCTGAAGATCGTGCTGGCCAGGGAAGTTGCTGCATGCCTTGCAGAGCACCTAAAGTTCCACGGAAAATGTTTAGGCGTGCACTATTCTGTTGCAGGAACGGCAAAGGAATGGGTCTAACAACATACTGCACGTACCGAGTGTTGGTTAGCGTCCCCTCCAGAAACACCTAAGGTGAACGAGAGTCGTAGCTTAACGCACCACGGACCAGTGTGCCTTGGACGATGCGCTCCACGAGACAGCACTCGCCAGGTCTACGTAATACGCGCAAACGAGCATCACTTGCGTGAAGGCAGAATCTGCTTTCATCGCTGAAGACCACGGCGCTTCATTCCTTCTTCCAAGTGATTCTACATCTACATCCATACTCCGCAAGCCACCTGACGATGTGTGGCGGAGGGTACCTTGAGTACCTCTATCGGTTCTCCCTTCTATTCCAGTCTCGTATTGTTCGGGGAAAGAAAGATTGTCGGTATGCCTCTGTGTGGGCTCTAATCTCTCTGTTTTTATCCTCATGGTCTCTTCGCGAGATAAAAGTAGCAGTGAGCAAGATACTCCTTGACTCCTCGGTGAAGGTATGTTCTCGAAACTTCAACAAAAGCCCGTACCGAGCTACTGAGCGTCTCTCCTGCAGAGTCTTTCACTGGAGTTTATCTATCATCTCCGTAACGCTTTCGCGATTACTAAATGATCTTGTAACGAAGCGCGCTGCTCTCCGTTGGATCTTCTCTCTCTCTTCTATCAACCCTATCTGGTACGGATCCCACACCGGTGAGCAGTATTCAAGCAGTGGACGAACAAGTGTACTGTAACCTACTTCCTTTGTTTTCGAGCTATAGTCCCTTAGGATTCTTCCAATGAATCTCAGTGTGGCATCTGCTTTACCAACGATTACTTTTATATGGTCATTCCATCTTAAATCACTCCTAATGCGTACTCCCAGATAATTTATGGAATTGACTGCTTCCAGTTGCTGGCCTGCTACATTGTAACTAAATGATAAAGGATCTTTCTTTGTATGTATTCGCAGCACATTACACTTGTCTTCATTGAGATTCAATTGCCATTTCCTGCACCATGCGTCAATTCGCTGCAGATCTTCCTGCATTTCAGTACAATTTTCCATTGTTACAACCTCTCGATACACCACAGCATCATCTGCAAAAAGCCTCAGTGAACTTCCGATGTCATCCACAAGGTCATTTATGTATATTGTGAATAGCAACGGTCCTACGACACTCCCTGCGACACACCTGAAGTCACTCTTACTTCGGAAGACTTCTCTCCATTGAGAATGACATGTTGCGTTCTGTTATCTAGGAACTCTTCAATCCAATCACACAATTGGTCTGATAGTCCATATGCTCTTACTTTGTTCGTTAAGCGACTTTGGGGAACTGTACCGAACGCCTTGCGGAAGTCAAGAAACACGGCATCTATCTGGGAACCCGTGTCTGTGGCCCTCTGAGCCTCGTGGACAGTTAGAGCTGGGTTTCACACGATCGTCTTTTTCGAAACCCATGCTTATTGCTGCAGAGTCGATTTCTAGTCTCCAGAAAAGTCATTATACTCGAACATAATACGTGTTCCAATATTCTACAACTGATCGACGTTAGAGATATAGATCTATAGTTCTGCACATCTGTTCGACGTCCCTTCTTGAAAACGGGGATGACCTGTGCTCTTTTCCAAATCTTTTGGAACGCTATGCTCTTCTAGAGACCTACGGTACACCGCTGCAAGAAGGGGGGCAAGTTCCATCGCGTACTCTGTGTAAAATGGAGCTTGTATCCCATCTGGTCCAGCGGCCTTTCCTCTTTTGAGCGATTTTAATCATTTTTCTATCGCTCTGTCATATCTTTCGATATCTTCCATTTTGTCACCTATGCGACAATCTAGAGAAGGAACTACAGTGCAGTCTTCCTCTGTGAAACAGCTTCCGAAAAAGACATTTAGTATTTCGGCCTTTAGTCTGTCATCCTCTGTTTCAGTACCATTTGGTCACAGACTTTCTCGACATTTTGTTTTGATCCACCTACCGCTTTGACATAAGACCAAAATTTCTTAGGATTTTCTGCCAAGTCAGTACATAGAACTTTACTTTCGATTTCGTTGAACGCCTCTCGCATAGCCCTCCGCACACTATATTTCGCATCGTTTAATTTTTGTTATAGACTGATTTAATGTTCCCCTTTAGCAAAAGGCGAAAGATTTATTCGTCTTGAAGGGAAACCAGTAGAGTTGTCCACGACAATGCTGTGGCTTCAGTCGGAGTGGGGCTAGAGCTGTGCTTGCCCGTACTCCCACTGCTAATAACAGGTTCGCAACAGTTCGTGTTGACACGTCTCGACTCCTAAGCCCGTTCGTCTGTGCTGTGGTAACCATACGATCTGCCACTGCTGCCCTTGCAGTACGACAATGCTGCTGGGCGCCTGTGAGGCGTGGATGTCCAGAACCTCGTCTACAGGTGTGGGAATGTTCACGTGACCGCTGATTCCAGCGTCGTCGCACAGCAGACGCAGCACGTCCAAACTGTGTGACACTTTCCGAAATGACCGTCTCGCCATTCGGAGAGGTCACAACTTGACCCCTTTCAAACTCGCTCAGTTGTCTGTAGGAAGAACGAGTGCATCTCCGTTGCGTGGTTGGCTGCTTGCTTCACGCGCTTTCACCGCAATGAGGGCTGCGAGCATTCCCTGTTAGAGGATAGACACAGATGGCCTGTGGTAGCTAAACCTCTACGCTATCTTCATTAACTAAAACTTCCGGGCTGAATTGCCGTGGTCCATATATAAAACTGCTTCTCCTTCCCGACGTTTCGTTGCCTACTGCGGGCAACATCTTCTGAGGTGAGTCGGCGACTGGCTGCTAGGCGCTGGAGGTCCCGCTTACATAGAGCGTTTAGATGGCGCCACCACTCGTCACGTGCTTTCGACTTTAAAACTATCTCTGGCTAGTACCATCTCTCTCAATTACAGGTAATCGATTGTCACTTCGTTGGTACAGAGTCGACCGCCATATCTTGTCTAGTTTTGATCCTTCCTTTTTAAAGTGGAAAGCACGTGATGAGTGGTGGAGCCATCTAAGCGCTCTACATAAGCGGGACCTCCAGCGCCTAGCAGCCAGTCGCCGACTCACCTCAGAAGATGTTGCCCGCAGTAGGCAACGAAACGTCAGGAAGGAGAAGCAGTTTTATATATGGACCACGGCAATTCTGCCCGGAAGTTTTAATTAATGAAGACGCTGGCCGTGAAAGCTTGAATGTTATGACCATACGCTATCTGTTGGCAGAAGACGTTGAAACCGTTATCAGTACATCACTACAGGTAGTATATCTTTGCAGCTGAGCCGGCCGCGGTGGTCTAGCGGTTCTAGGCGCTCAGTCCGGAACCGCGCGACTGCTACGGTCGCAGGTTCGAATCCTGCCTCGGACATGGATGTGTGTGATGTCCTTAGGTTAGTTAGGTTTAAGTAGTTCTAAGTTCTAGGGGACTGATGACCTCAGATGTTAAGTCCCATAGTGCTCAGAGCCATTTTTTTTTTTTTTTTTTTTTTTTTTTTTTTTTTTTTTTTTTTTTTGCAGCTGAACTAATTTTTTCCGGCATTGTATTAATAGGCCAAGTTATTAAGCAGTCGTAAAGGCAGTAATAGTTGTAGTAAAAACAGCTTGTGGAGTAGGAATCATAAAATTTGAGGAACTGAAAAAGGGATAACTAATCATGGGATAAAATGAGGAGACTGGTTGCTCTGTAACGATCCAAATCGTACGGAAGTGGTACAAGGTGACCGTGTGGTTCTCTCAACGCTGACATAAGTCATGGCAGTGAAATGATTTGTGTAGGTCTGATGGGTCTGTTCAATCACGCATTAAGATGGGGTGACGTGCAAACGTGACAGAATGGTAGATACGAACTCCCGTCTTTGGACGTCCCCATGACTACACCGGGAATGTACGAGTAGTCGACCGATTTGTTACTATGGCAACGCGCTCTGTGCAACATGTCGACAAGGAAGGGTGCACGAGACACAGGTGTGTAACAGTGCATCGGGACAGAGCCGCAAAAGGGCCACATTCCGGGCGAATATTGCGGACGGAATTACATGCAATAGTTATTTGTTTTTGGGTGCGTTCCAAAAGTTTAACATAGAGCTGCACGCCTACAGTGGGCCAAACAAAGAAAGTGGACTAAAGCGGACGGCTCATTTGAAATGACTTGAATCATTTCAACGTATTAACGTCACAAGGCATTTAACCTTCCCACTGTGCAGTGCTTATTTCATACCGGAGGTGGTTCTCTAATGTTGAGGGGGGTCTTTCTCGTACAATCAGTGGCCCCACTCCTTCATGAAAATGAACCAGGAGGTCCGTATCAAAGTTTCGTTCATCAAATGTTGCGTTTTCTTCTACTACTTCATGATGAACATGCTGTGGACATTACCATGCACAAATACGTTCCTGGCTTGACAAACATTTAGCACCCTTTCTAGCACCACGACTGACCCGCTAAATCACTCAACCTCAATCCCCTAACAAATGTCTGGCATATGTCTGGGACTCTTTCGAGCTGCGAATGAACGTAGCAGTCAACATAGCGACAACCCGGAAGCACTTTTGGATGCAATTTTCAGCTGACGGCGTCAGGTGGGAAGAAATCTGTGAGTTGAGACCATTATCAAAGCTAGAGGTGGTGAAACACGGTATTAGTGCGATGTCTCCTGGACGTATTTGCCCGGTATGATAGTAACAGTGTAAAATGCATTTTGAAGACACACAATGAAGCAAAGAAGAGAAATACGGATATATTTATTCCGTTTTAAAGTAATGTTCATGGGCACAATACATTTATCCCAAATACTGCAACACTTTCAGAAACTGTCAGCGGAAACTTCTTTTGCATCCCATAATAGATGTCAGTAGTCTGATGTCTGGTGTATTTGCACACTGCAAGCTTTTTAAGATTTCGGTTGCACGTATGGATAAGAAAAAACCTGACGGCACCAGATCAGGAGAGTGCAATGGTTGTTCGATACGGCAAAAATTCGTGCACGCAGATCTCAGGGTGCTAGCGGCCATGGCCACACAGCGAATTTCACAATCTCGTCCTACAAGAAACTGGAAAAAATGAATATGAATGCCACATTACTAACCAACTAACTAAAGTGGCGCAGCACTGACCTTTGACTTCATAACGTAAACGGCATCGTTCAGTCGTGCCAAATTTCCTCAAGACGCAAAGGCTAAGGAGGAGTATTCTACAACAGGCGCGTTCTACAGGAAAAAAAAAAAACTATACATGCAGTCTACCTCAAAATAAACGACAGTGATACTGAAAATTACTTTTTTAATAAATCAGCTAGTAACTAAGAGGTAAAGCTCAAAACATCTCAGGATTTGTTCCTTCTCTGCCCAAAAATCTTTTACATACCACTTTTCCTTGAGGCTGGAAATTTGAGAAACTATGCTGATATTCGTCTCTTCTACTTACGACTCATTACACATTGTATCCACATTAATACCTACAGAACTTATGTTTGCCATGGACTTCCCCACGCCAGATCTCTTCTTTCCATTTTCCCGACTGTTGTGGTGGTGCGTTGGTTAAGTAGTGAAAACGACCGACCTACCTCTCTCATATCAGTAACTGCTTTATGCCAATACAAAGACCTACCTCAGAAAGTTAGGTGACCAGCTCCCTTCCCGAACCCTATACAACTAGATTAATGCACTGATTCCAGTAACCTCAATGTAGACGAAACATTAAATTCCAACTTCGCTCCCATACTGGCTCAGTGGCTCAAAGTAATGTGCCACACTACAAAATCCAAATGTGTCTGGGTCGATCTCCATTCAGTCCTAGGATTTTTATGTGCCACTTATTACTTATTTCACCTCTGGTAATGTCTGTGGATGTGACAAACGCGGAGTTGCATAGTTGTTCGGAATCCACGTTAAACTATAGGTCTCCCTATAACTGTCTGGGGGAGTCACTTCAAACGTCCTCCGACATGATCATGCCTAGTAAAGCACCGTATCACTTAAAATAATCTTCTTATTGATGATTGCCTCACTTTATTCAATTCTTGCTATTTTTTTCTTTTTTTATGTAGATAATCTTCGTAAACGGGCTACAAAAGTGGTCCCTAATGCTCGCCTGCCCTCTCCCTCTCACTTTGTATGCCTTGCACTTCGGCAACCTAATGTTAACGAAGCACAGCAGCACACCAAGCAGAGGCCGGTTAGCACGGTAGGTAGACGTGCGTTAGCTTACAGAATACCTGCCCTATCGGTGGGCAGCAGTATAGGCTGACCTTTTTAAGCGACCATCGACTCTGACTGGATCATCACGAAAAGCCTCACCGGTAACAGATCAAGACTCAACAGATCGTCGTCTTACCTCAATTCTGTCTTCTTCATGTGTCACTACAATACAGTACGGTCGCAGGTTCGAATCCTGCTTCGGGAATGGATGTGTGTGATGTCCTTAGGTTAGTTAGGTTTACGTAATTATAAGTTCTAGGGGACTGATGACCTCAGACGTTAAGTCCCATAGTACTCAGAGCCATTAGAACCATTTTTCGTAACATTTCATAAACAATTACTTTTCGCAGCTACATGGCTGTCAAAAATCTTTATTACCTATGTGTTACACTGCTGGTGTGGTGAATCTACTCGGGAAAGGAAAACGCAGTCACAGTAAGCGAGAGCTATTATGAAACAACTCTAAAATGCTACCGCGGGAACTGAATGCAACACGTTTGGGCCTAAAACAGCAGTAGTGACAGAGCAGTAGGTGAGTAAAGGGCAGGCGAGGCTTTCGTCAGACTCTCATTCATCCGACATAAACCGTGGCGCGGCTGCCAACGCGGACGCGCTTTCGTCGTAATTATGAACCGTCATTCCGGATGTCTTAATACGCTGGGAAACCTCACTGCGGAGAAATGTGGTGTTTAAGGTGTTTTTCCGAGCTTGAGGTTTCAAAAAACTATTTTTCTTTTGTTTAGGTTGCATGGGGGCTTAATTATTAAATTTTAGTAGCTGTGCGTCCGGTTACGAGGTCTCGTAACCGGTTGGCCCTGACTAGTTTTAGTACGCAATCTGACTGCATAAAATAACAATAAAGAATGAAAGGAAATTTCCGTTACCACAATTGATTAATTAAGTACCCTGCAACTATAAAAGCAACGAAACAATAAAGCACAAGTGTAACTGTTCTGTGTGTGCTAGTGTGACTCAACGTACATGTATCTGGCTCGGTTCTTCCTCAATACGACAAGATATTTTAAACACCATTTGCAATGAACTAATTGAAAAACCAGAAATACTATACAACTGCACATAGAAACCAGAATTACAAGTCTAATACACGAACACGATCCAGATGCTTTGTTGACTGAACCTGTGACCAAGAGGCATTATTATTAAGGAGATGGGAATTAAAAATATTTTTTTGTTACCTCCCTATATATTGACGAAAAATACACTACTCTCTCACCCAGCAGAACAATAACTGCACACGACATGCTCTCTACTACTACTGCCTCGACATTCTCTCAACAACTACTGCGCCAGTGGAGGCGGCGGAATGATATTCTTTGGCGCAATCTCTGGCGCTGTGACTCAGTGTAGCCACCTTTCATATGCCCCTCCTCCACGGGCTAGAATTTGATGGTATTTTTGCCAGAATTGGTGGTGAAAATACCACCAAATTCGACCAAAAAAATATATATATACAGACAAAAATAAAAAATGATATTAATAAGTAAATATCACATAACTAAATAAATTTTGACTTTGCACTGACCCTTCAATAACCTAATGTATAAAATACAGTGACGAATACAAATGCTTGCATACATGTGATTTTACATAATAGTTTACAGAAGTATTATTCAATCAATGGCACCAGCAATGACGAATAGGTGCAGGTAAGAGTCTCATAACATTTCATAAACAAAATTGTTAAGGCTTTCGTGGCCACTTGTTGACAAACTGCCAATTGGCTTCTGTCCCGGGTTCTTCGGCCGACGTTCATCTAATGATTTTTCTGACGTTTCGCCAGCACGAGTGGCTGGCATTGTCAAAGCTTCACCCTCCATTGCCGGTGGTGAACTGGAGCCGAGCTCGCGGCCGCAGACTATATGTACCTGGCGCGCCAACGTCCGAGGGCTTCTCCGCGGTCATTTCCGGTGCAGTTCTCCTCTTGCTACCTGCAGTACGGGAAGCCAGGATCCGTTTACCTTAAGGCTCTCCTCTTTCTTGTTGAAACTGCTCGCGTGTTTTTGTATTTCACAGCTTCTCTAAACAAGCGCGTGTGATAGTGGTTCTGTACAGCCAGAACTTCCGTGTCGGCGAATTTTATTACGTGGTCGGTCTCATTCAGTGCGTGCTCTGCCACGGCCGATTTCTCCACCTGCTCCAACCTGCAATGTCGCTTATGCTCTTTGATCCTGGTGTTAATGGATCGTCCAGTCATTTCGACATAAACAGTAAATACACAAAAAATCAGTTTATACAAATATTCACATAAAATCTGTACAATAGTTCAATGAACGAGTAGCACTCCTCAGAGTAGTTGACAGTTCCAACAGTAGCACCCAGCAATGGTCAACAGGTGCAAATAGCAGTCTCATAACATTTCATCAGCACTATTTAAATAGCTCCAACAGTGGTACCCAGCAATGTTGAGCAGGTGCAGGCAGCAACAAGTGACATCATTTCAGTAGAAGCAGTTCCAACAGTGGCACCCAGTAATGTTGAGCAGGTGCAGACACCAACAAGTGACATCATTTCAGTAGAAGCAGTTCCAACAATGGCACCCTGTAATGTTGAACAGTCCAGGTAACAGTCCATAATATACACTATCACTAATTAAACAGTTCATCAGCAGTAATTAAACATTTCCCAGTGGCACCCATCAATGTTGAACAAGTGCAGGTAACAGTCCATAATATTCACTATCACTAATTAGACAGTTCATCAGAGTTCATCAGCAGTAATTAAACATTTCCAAGTGCACCAATCAATGTTGAGCAAGTGCACGTAACAGCCCATAATATTCACTATCACTAATTAAACAGTTCATCAGAGTTCATCAGCAGAAATTTAACATTTCCAAGTGGCACCCATCAACATTGAACAGGTGGAAGCACGAACAACAGTTTGAATGCACACACAATTGCTTTTACAAAATTATTATCAATGCTCTTACACTAAACATACAAATTATAATAAACACACAAACGATATCAGATAATTGCCATACACAAATATCAGTAAACCTATAATATTTATGGGTGTCAGTGCAAGCCACAACAAACAAGTAAAATAACATTTAGGAGATAGGTCGGTACCAATTATTTGGGATTAGGAAAGGAAAATACACAAAACACACTCACTCGTCTTTCATCCACATATTACTTATTACTGTGTAATTGAATAGTGTTAACTGTGTAAATGCAATTCTGTCAAAATTTGATGTTCAACATGTGTATCAACTAGTAGTGGCAACAGTGTATAACACTCAATAATAGTTAGTCAACGTCATAGTCATCATGTCAAGACCAATGTTTGCCAATGCAAATCAAAATGTACGGTTGTTGAACAACTGTCAGTGTGCCAAGATATGCAAATACTTCCTCTCTTCAAAAAAAAAAAAGTATATACTGCTTATCGATTTAACAAAGTGTGTGTGTAGACAATCTTCCTTCCACTTGAGTGTTCTAGTCTGCCATCTTCATCCTCCTTGTTCCATATAAACCAACAAAAAAATATGATCCTCACTTACTTTACCTCTTATCCACCAAAACTCCAATAATCATCAACATCACATAATCTCAATACTTCAATAATACCTCTTACGTCGATACATATAAACCTTATCATCAATATCATTTACCTTACCTCTTGTCCACCAAAACTCCAATAATCATCAACTTCACACAATCTCAATACCTCAATAATACCTCTTCAATACGTCGATACATATAAACCTTATCGCCAATATCATTTCACTTGCATAACAACTCTTTCCTCTAGTCAGTCTCCTCGAACAAGTACAGATAATATCCTAGTGCAAACTTCAATTCCTCATCCCATACAATCCAAAGACACAATATCCACACACAACCTCTGTGTAATACACCTAACCCAAATCTTCTACTCATTATGAATTATAAAATACATTTTGGTTACCTTGTCCATCATTAAATAAAAGAAATGCATACATGACCTCTAACAGCCTTTAGTTTGAATAACTCTCAGTAAGTAAGTATGAGTACGGAGTGTGAATGATCGTAATATTTCACAGTGTGTACACCACTTCAAGAATGATGGCAAAACAGAAGCAAACATGTGGAGTATTTTTTTTGTGTCAAATGTCACTTGCTATTTCAATTGCTCACGAAGAATGCAGTGTAATAACTGTCAATGGTCTAAACCTAGTGTTGGTATTTCATGTCGTTAGCTTCCTTTCTATTAGCATAAATTTATACAGCTTCCATAAAACCTCCAGCTCATGTGACTTCAATGAAGTTTCTTGCACCAATGTCGTTGGTAGAATTACAGCAGTTCATTTTCTTACCTTAAAATATAAAGCACTGAGCGTAAGCAAAACATGGAATAGCAAGTAAATATACCAGTAGAGAACAGAATGCCAACAAGTGGATGCAGCACAATTCTTACAACGAGGCTCTGCCAAGCGAACAATCTATAATTAATACAATAGTGTGACCTAAACTCTCTGTTCGTACACAGTACATCAGCATTTCTATATACCAAATTAAAGAGTAGTTGTGACGACAAACAGAAATGTATAAATATGCAATCCATACGCATAGCAGTAAACACATATCTTACGTAATAAACAGGTCATTAGCATCATATCAGCATAAGCAAATAAATGTTCATATGTCATCTTAATAAGTAAACATGAAGGCGCAAGCAGATAAATGACAAAGTATAACTTACATACCTAACCACATCAGCACAATTAATCAGGTTACAATTATAATTTAAATAAATAAGCACAGCAGGCACATAATAGAAAAATATAACATCAGTGAAAAAGCAGTGCAGCCAAGCGATGCATAATATACAAAGTTACAACCCAGTTCCTTAATAATCATTGTCAAAATCAGTTAACGTACGCAAGCACGTCGCTTCACAAGTAATTTCATAGAACATGAAATTTAGCACAAAGTATGAATCACGTAATCGCGAGCAGCAAATTACGTCTAAAGTTCGTACCTAAGTGGAAATATGTTACCTGAAAAATGAACTCAATTAATAGTTACCTTTTTTAGTTTATAACTTTCTTCTTGGAAATTACATTCTTTCTGAAATTTTCTCGATAGCAAGTCGTCTTAACGTCTGACACGCACAGAATTTACCTGAAGTTCTTAAATATTTTATAGAACCGTATCCTGAAAAATACTGAACGTTAATAACATAATTCATCAAGTCACTATAGCTTTATACTGAATTTAGTCGGAGAAATTAAACTGTGTATTTGTTTACGGCTGTCAGTGCATTCGCACTGAGCGCTCGATCAGCTGTAGGCGCGTGACGTAGGAAGCAATTGTTTGCGGGCAACGACTGCCTTGTGCGGCGCGCAGACTTGACTTGCTTTGAGTATGTGCCGCCGCCAAAACACAGCGCGGTATCCTTGTATTCTCTGCATGTTTACGTATAACTGTTGGTTTCTCGAAGGTATGTCATCCCACAAAAATTTTAACGTTTGATATGTGATGTATTCCCTTAGAGCGTCGAGATTTAAGAGTTTCTACTTCGACAGTGTTATCATGAATAATTTTACGAATTCTATATGGACCGTTATAAAAGAGAAAAAATTTGCGACACAAGCCTTTTCCTTTGTGCGACAAACTGTGAGACTTAATTAACACCTTCTGACCAACTGACAAGATTTTTAAATGACCAGGACGCTTAGCTGATTTCTCTCTTCTAGCAGCCGCAGATGCAATATTTTGCAGAGCCATGTTCACAACTTCAGAATGCCGCAGTTTCCGTGAAGGCGGAAAAGCAACGATTTCAGATATGCGATTTGTCGGTGCTTTGTTTTTTAATATCAGTATAGGCGGTAAAGAAGTTGAGTCATTAGGAAGTTCATTCAGAATGTTTTGAAAAATATGAAGATACTGATCCCACGTTCTGTGATTCTGATGACAATAAAGACGACACAATTTATTGATTTCCTTCATCCATCTCTCTGAAGCGTTAGATTGAGGGTGAAAAAGTGAAATGAAAATTGGTTTAATTTTACGACGCCGTAGAGTACGAAGCCAAATTTTAGAGCGAAACTGTGATCCATTATCTGATATAACCTTATCAACATGACCAACTTCTTTAAGAAAATGTTTGATGAAAGCATTAGATACTGAACGAGCTGTTACTTTGCGTAACGGTGTAAAACACACATATTTTGATGTCAACTCCACTGCTACGAAAATGTATGCAAAACCATTAGTAGAACGAACCACTGGACCGAACAAATCAACTGCAGCCATCTCCTTTAATTTCGCGGGAATGATAGGAAACAACGGTGCTCTGTGAGAAATTGTTGGCGGCTTAGCCTTTTGACATAATTTGCATTTGGCCAGAACAGATCGAATACGTTTTTCCATATTACTGAAGTACCAATTTTCCCGTAATTTATGAAAGCATTTTCTGGGACCAAAGTGTGCATAACTGAAATGTGTATACCAAATCAGCTTATTAACCCACTCATCAGGAATACAAACTAACCAAACAGAGTTGTCGACCGATTTTCGTTTAAAAAGAATGTCATTGCGAACTAAATAATGCTGTCTAATCGCTACGCTTTCCTTTCTCCTCCACTTCTCCTTAATGTCCTTCCAGATTGGATCCTTATTTTGCTCCTTAGCGATGTCCTGGAGCGAAGACGAAATAAAGTTCTCAAACGCAACACCTTAAATATACATCAAACAATAATTCTTTTCCTTGCAGTCCTCTTCAGCACTTTGTTTCAAACCCATAGGTGCACGTGATAAGGCATCAATAACAATATTTGAAGAACCATGTATGCAAACAATACTAAAATCAAATTCCTGTAGATACAGCGCCCATCGTGACAATCTGCCGTGAGTTAATTTTGTCGACATAAGAAATTCCAGAGCTCGATGATCGGTGTAAACCTTAGTATGTCTGCCATACAAAAATGTGCGAAATTTTGTGAAAGCCCAAACAACAGCCAAAGCTTCAAGTTCCGTAATCGAATAGTTCTTTTCTGATTTAGAGAGAACACGACTTCCAAATGCAATAGTTTTCTGTACTACAACGCCGTCTTCTTCTATCTCTTGAAATAAGTGTGCCCCTAGGCCCTTGTATGATGAGTCCGTCGCCAAACAAAAATCTTTAGATAAATCCGGATGTGAAAGAAGTGGAGCAGCAACTAAAGCATCACGAAACTGTTCAAATTCTGACTGAGCTTCCTCATACCAACACCAATTAGATTTCTTTCCAGATAGTTCGCATAAACGAGGTGTGGCCAAATTGTCCAATCTAACAAAGCGTCTAAGAAAATTACAGACACCAAGAAAACTACGAACATCACGTTTTGTGGTAGGAACAGCATAATTACGAATAGCGTCTAGTTTCTCTGGATCAGGAAGAATACCTTCTGCAGAAATAATGTGACCGAGAAATTTCACCTGAGAACGACCAAATTCAGATTTTTCTAAGTTCACTGTAATGCCAACTCTTGCAAAGATACGTAATAATGAATCCAAAATTTTGTTGTGCTCACTCCAAGAATGTTTAGCAATAAGAATATCGTCAACATATGAAGTAATATTGTCACGAAGATAAACAGGTAAAATTTCGTTTAAGCTACGAATGAATGCTGCTAAAGATACAGTAAGTCCAAACGGTAATTTCCGAAACTGGTAACAGTTACCAAAGGCTAAAAAGGCAGTGTATTTTCTACAATCAGGGTGGAGTTCTATTTGCCAAAAACTTGCGCGCATGTCAATCGTGGATAAAACTTTAATTCCATGAAAATGTTGAAGAAGTTCATCTAAATTTTGTGGGCGGTCAGTTCCAGGAATGATGATATTATTTATCTGTCTGGAATCCAGAACCAAACGAATTGACCCATCCTTTTTAAGAACGACATGTAATGGGCTGGTATAAGGACTGGCTGCTGACTCAATAATGCCTTGATCTATCATGTATTGAAGTTCACTCTTAACCTTATCTCTGTAAGCCAAAGGAATAGCGTACGTTTTCCCGCGAAATGGTGAGTGTTCTTTTACTTTAAATAAATATTGTAAGCCTTGTATAGTTCCTGTGTGATGACTAAACACTGTAGCATGTGAAGTCAAAATTTGGTGCAGCTCTTCTCTTGCAACGTCATCTGGCACTTCAGCTTTCTTAACCTTTTCATTAATTAATTCTTCGCTATTAATTATATCATCCATCGCGTCTCTGTATCTATTGTCATTGTCATGAATAAACACACCGTCGTCATAATGCTCAACGAAAACATCAGAAGTAAGAAACCTTAAACATTTTGTATCTGACTCAGATCTTGTTAAACACTCGAAAAATTTCAAACATTTCGGCAACAGTCAAATTCACACTTCCTTCTTTAAAGTTCAAAATTGCCTTATGTGCGTTAAGAAACTCCATGCCTAATATAATTTGTGTACTGAGTAATGGAACAATAATAAAATTAGCAGAAAATTCGTATCCTTGACAAATGAAATTTAAGTTGGTCTGTTGTTTGACTTCCACACTTTTTCCAGAAATCGCTCCTCGAATTGTAGTTTTAGAAATAGGTAACAAAGGACAGGCAATAGTTCTTTCACATATACGAAAAACTGATTCACTAATGACGTTCAATGGGCTCCCAGAATCTAAAACTGCAGTGAACTTATTCTTACCCACACATACTTCAATAACAGGATGTAAAAATGCGCCTACATTATTTTCTTTTTCGTCTAGCAAAATGTCTCTCATGTCTTTCAGGCGTACGTAGTGTAAAGTCGTAGTGTCATTACTTTCTGAGCCGTCTACATTGCTGCCAGAAGCCGAAGCTGCAAGTCATTGTCGATTGTTTGCATCACGTCTTTGATTATTCGCGTCATTTCGCGGATCAATTTCTACGATTTGCACTTGTCTCTCTGAAGTTCTGTCACGTGGAGGATGCCAATTAGGTCCTTCCTGTCTGTTAGATGCAAATTCTTGGTTGTGTCTGTTATTAAAATTTCTGTTTTCCTGTCTGTCTGCATAACTACTTCTTGTGTAATTTCGACTGTCACTTCTGAAATTATTGTTGTATCTACTACCCTGATTATTTCTGTAGTAAGAATTTCTATTATTGTATGAATAATTTCTGTCTTGATGATACCGATTACTGTTTCCGTATGATTGATCATTCCGGTAGGAATTACCGTTATTATAACTGTCTGTGTAATTTCTGTTAGAACGTCTGTTATTGTCATAAGGCTGGTATCTATTGTCCTGTCTGTTACGTCTGTCATTCTCAAAATTACCGCTATAACGTCCGTTCCGATCACTATCCCTTTTCTCTGAAAATCTATTGTAATTACTGTTACTGAAAAAATTACAGGAAGTCCCATCGTCGTTGTCATACTCGAGTTCTTGTAGCAAAGTCTTAAAAGTCTCAATGTCGTCTTTACATCTTCCGGCTAAAGCAATTTGTCTTATGGATTGTGGCAGCTTAGTTAAACAAATGCGAATTAATTCAGTCGGGCTATAAGGGTTGGACAGGAATTGATTCTTTCGAATCATGTCTTCAAAGTATTCTGCCGGCGTGCGGAACTCTGACTGTTTAAAATTACGCTGCATAATAAGACTATGTATGACTCTGTCTTGCGTGTTTTCGGACCAATATGCCGATAAAAATGCATGATAAAAATCATTTAAATTATTACAATATCTAATAAGTGTGCGCATGCGCGTCGCCGGTTCGTTTTTCATCAATATCCTGAAAAACTGTCACTTTTGAGTAATATAGTCATATCCGGTTATTCCTTACTGACTCCTTTTCTAGATAGATCGATAGTTGAATAGTTGTTTTGATAGATATAAAGAATAGTAAAAGAGTAGGCAGCAGTGCAGAAATCGAAAAGGGAAATAGCAGCACTACAGCTCGGGGCCCTGTGCACGCTACGGCACATATTCACTTAGTGTAGTGAATCCCCTGAGGACTTAAGTAGCCACACATAAATTCCAGTTTGTGACTTAGTGGCCAATTTGGTGGACGTTCGTACATAAATTGATCTAACCATGAACATGGATGTATGTCATTCTTAGAATTGTGAAAGATCTTAAATTTCCGAACTGTTAAAAAGTGTTTATAGTCAAAGTTTTCTCCTCGTGGCGACAAAGACCTGCCGCATCTGTCTCAGTCCGAATGTCGATTATTGTCGAGATAGCGCACCTGGCTCTCTCTTGTTCCTTCTCGTAAATGAAATAAATTATTTTCTTCAAAACCTGCTGCTATCTGTGATTCTAAATTTCTTCTACTGTCTTTTCCTACGACTTCGCTTTCAATTTGTTTAACTTGCTTTCGTAACGCCTCAAATTCCCTTTTAACGCGTTCATTAAATTTTCCTTGATTTTCAACATGTTTATTTATGTTCTGGTACTCTTCGGTTTCTGCAAGTGGCAGTGGAGTTGTATCATCTGAATCTCTGTCCCCATTTAAACTAAGACTTGTCAATTTATCTGAAATCTCCTCAACTCTTTCCGATAAGTCACCTATTTGTTCCTTCTGTTTATTTACGTCTTCCGTAAGTGTCGCGACTCGGGTTTCAGTATTGACACATTTAGTAGTTAACTGTTCATATTGTTGTGTTAGGTTATTTATTCTGTCATTTGGTACGGATTCCTCGATTCTTTCAAATATTTCTTCCTTATCGTGTGCACGTTGTAAATTTAAATCTGAAAATTTTTGTACTATCACGCGATCTCTTTCTTCCTGTTCTCAATCCTGCTCCTTTTCTCTGATTTCTATTGAAATTAATCTGTTATTGTGAGCATTCAAAATCGGTTGTACTTCTTCTGTAATTTCTTTCTTTAATTCATCTTTCATGTTTTTGAAACATGTCTCTATTCGTGAGTCTGACCGTGTTTCCATTGTTCCCGTATCAGTTTTGATTGTTCCTATTTGTGATCCCAAATTTAATACTGCACTCATCAACTGCTCCATATTAACTGGTTCGATATTCTTTTCGCCCCTAACATTTCCTGTAAAGCTAACTTCCTTTGGCATAGCCGTAAAGCTATCTGTGTTCGATACTATTTCAGAATCTTCTATCGTTAATCTCATATTCTGAAAATTTTCCGATTGTGAAAAATTTTGAACTGGTTCCGGACTATTTTCCCGGCTTATTAAATTGTTTCTACTTCATTATTCATCATTCTGTTCTCCTGTGTTGGCGAGTTCGCCATGTTAACAATTTCGTTATTCTGACTATCCATCATTTTTGCCTTTTTCATCGATTGCGTAATCATTTACAAAACTCGTCACTATACGAAAATTACACACAATATAACACTTTATTACCAACAATACCATTCAATCGAAATGCTTCCCGACAAACACGATTAACGAACAATTAAAACCTTCACAATTGCACAAAATTGTCAAACCCGTATACGAGACATCAAAAATTAAATTCTGCAAAAATACCATTAGAAGAATGACAAGACAACTATAAATGTTGAGTTACCAAATCTACACATGAAATATAGACTAAAATTACTAAACTACAAATTACTACAACAGTACTACTGTCTGCTATATTTACTATCAAAAGAATACCAAGGGACGATCCGAAGCAGCTGTCGCCGCGTGCATGGGGGCTTAATTATTAAAAAACGCAATAAAAATAATTTTAGTAGCTGTGTGTCCGGTTACGAGGTCTCGTAACCGGTTGGCCCTGACTAGAATTAGTACGCAATCTGACTGCATAAAATAACAATAAAGAATGAAAGGAAATTTCCGTTAACACAATTGATTAATTAAGTACCCTGCAACTATAAAAGCAACGAAACAATAAAGCACAAGTGTAACTGTTCTGTGTGTGCTAGTGTGACTCAACGTACATGTATCTGGCACGGTTCTTCCTCAATACGACAAGATATTTTAAACACTATTTACAATGAACTAATTGAAAAACCAGAAATACTATATAACTGCACATAGAAACCAGAATTACAAGTCTAATACACGAACACGATCCAGATGCTTTGTTGATTGAACCTGTGACCAAGAGGCATTATTATTAAGGAGATTTGAAATAAAAAAAAATTTTTTGTTACCTCCATATATATTGACGAAAAATTCACTGTGATCTTTGCAACATCTTCCAAATATACATTACACCAACCGAACAGCATCTACTCTCTCACCCAGCAGAACAAAAACTGCACACGACATGCTCTCAACTAGTACTGCTCTCGACATTCTCTCAACAAGCACTGCCCACGGCAACCTCTGAACTACTACTGCCCCAGTGGAGGCGGCGGAATAATATTCTTTGGCGCAATCTCTGGCGCTGTGACTCAGTGTAGCCACCTTTCAAGGTTTCTTGCCATTTTCTAATTCCTTATGGTTTCAAGGATACGTGATCTAAAGGATTTTGTCGGGAAATTATACATTATTCTCGAAAATCACGTTTCAGTGGAAGCACGCATACGCACCCTTCAGCCGCTCTCGGCATTTGAGCCGTTTACGAGTTCGATCGAGATCTATTTCTCTGTAAAGCTGTAACATACAGTGTCGAAGAAAATAGCGATATAGATGTAGTACCTGACCACCAGATCTCCCAAGTATATGCTCTCGACAAAACTGAGATGCAAAACAGCGGTCGTGTCGAAACATTGTCACAGGAGTTCGATGAATGACAATTCGCAGCACGAATACTATTCTCAAAGTTGGTATAAATGGAAGCAAGCTAAGATGAACGGGACTCTGGATACTTCTGATCATAAGCCACTGATTTACTTCTCTGACAGAAAGAAATCGCTGATAAAAAGTGTCTTTCAGTATCAGCTTTTATAGTCTTCGGCCTAACAAACTGAAATGTACTTTGTTTATACTTTAAAATACGTTTTCGCAGCAAAAATGATTTCAGTGTTTGATTTCTACAGCGACCAGAGATGCTCGCCTGATAGATTAATACAAATAAACGCATCCTAATCTATATTACACTTACTACTTCACTCTCTTAGGATTATATTGTATTCATTTTTATAACTAATACTTAAATATTTCAATTAAACTAATTGAAGTTCATTTTTATTAAAATTACGGCTTAAGGTCGTAAAAGCTAAGCTACAACCGTCGTCCTCCCGAATGCAAGTATGGTGCTCTAACCAATGCGCCACCCCGCTCTGTGTTTCTTAAACTGGTTCACTTGATTATAAAAAATAGCTACTTGGTAAAATTGGATACCGTTTTGGATTTAACAAAATAGACACTTGTAATTTTGGAATGCACCTCAAAAACCGATACATTTTTGATAATGTTTGTTATTTACTTACATTTAAAGGAACAAAGTAGGTCGAATTTCAGTACCTATGCTTTCAAGCAGCCGCCATTTTGACGTTCGCTTCACGATATTTGATTTTCGAGATTCACGCTATAGAGAAATTAATTCTGATAATGTATGTATGGTTAATAGCGATTGCAGACCTATACTTCCATCTCAGTTGTGCAAACTGTTTAATGTGCAGTCCAGGCAGCGGTATTTTGACGGCCGTTTTGTGCTGCATAGGAACAGAGGAGAACCGAAGCATTTGAGATATGTCGCTACAGACGAATTTTGAAATTTAGATGGACTCGTAAGGTAAGGAATGAGGACGTTCTGCGCAGAATCTGAGAGGAGAGGAGAATATGGGAAATACTGAAAATAAGAAGGAACAGGATGATAGAACATTTGTTGAGACATCAAGGAATAACTTCTATGGTACTAGAGGAAGCTGTAAAGGGTAAAACATGTAGAGAAAGACAGAGATTGGCATACATCAGTAAATAACTGAGGACGTATGTTGCAGATTCTATTCTGAGATGAAGAGGGTGGCATAGATAAGGAATTCGTGGCGAGTCGCATCAAATTAAACCACTCAGAAGACTTGTGACTCAAAAAAAAGGCTCATCAGTTTAATGGCCAAAATTTTTTTGCGTAATATTTAAGTTACGTACTTACATTTGTTAATAAAGATTTATATGAAAAATAATTATTTGCAGAAAATGTTGAAAATGACCATAAAATAAGATTTCGAGACCGGAAAACCCCCTTCATGTAGTACAACTGCACAAAATCTGGTGATCAAGAATTTATGGCACCACTTTTCCTCTCCTTGCTGACCAACCTCAGGCTCGAAAAATTACTTCCATGGCCAGGATTCGAACTGGTTACATTTGAGACGAGCACCACCGCACAGGCATTTACTAGCAACCTCGATTATGGAAGCGGGTATTAGATAAAATTTATGGTAATGCTAGCTGACAAACACGGCATAGCCCAGGTATTCGTTTTGCCAATTTTATGTTAGGAGCGAAAACCAAAAATGAAATATGTTGATAGTGAAATATCGGAAAATTTTCACTTCCATGTATTCGTGAAAACACTTAATAATACAAAGTAATATGCATAATGTTCAAATGCATAGTACAGTATTCAAATACAGAGACATGAGACCGGACAATTACTGTGCCCTAGGCGCATCTGTTTAGCGTACCTACAACGCGATTTTGTAAACTTCTCTGCCGGCCGTGGTGGCCGAGCGGTTCTAGGCACTTCAGTCAGTTGCCGCGCGACTGCTACGGTCGCAGGTTCGAATCCTGCCTCGGGCATGGATGTGTATGATGTCTTTAGGTTAGTTAGTTTTAAGTAGTTCTAAGTTCTAGGGGACTGATGATCTCAGATGTTAAGTCCCATAGTGCTCAGAGCTATTTGAACCATTTTTTTTTTTAAAACTTCTCTACGGCGACTGCTCTTCGTATCTCTATAGACGGCTGTCGTTTTCGCCTACTTCGCAGTTGAAAGCTGTTAAAAGCGCTGCCAGGTGTTAGGGATTTCCTTAAGCTGACTCGACTGTATGAATGTCTAACGTAAGTAGTAAAGAATAAGTGTGTTAACAATTCATGCATGATGCGGCATTTTTCTCTTACCTCAGTGTTTATGACGTCTTATTTCTTGAACTATGCGTCGTATAATAGTGCATTTGTTTAGGGATATTCAGCGACATAGGTGGCTACTGTTAGCGACTGATGTTGCAAATAGAGTTAGTAGAAAGGAAGTAACAAATGAGGTAGTTTTTCGCCCGTCTCAGCGTTTATAAAGTCGTATCTCTTCAATTATATGTCGTACCGTGATATTCTTTTATCGGCTATGTGGATACTGCCTCCGAAATTTATTGTCATTCGTCATACGTCTACATATTGACAGCGGAGGTTCGCCTAAGATGAAATGACACTACCAACATCTAGACGATGGCATACAAGGAGTAATTTTTAAGATGCTATATCTGTGAACGGAGCTAGAGGAAGCCTTCAAATGTCGTTCAGTAACAAGTATTCCCTCCAGTGTATATTAAATAAATATACAAAATCTTTATGTCGGTTCAAATGCGATCGAAGGAATCTGAAAACGTCAGTCGAAGTTGCTATCTCAAGTAGAGGCATCTGTGACTCAACACAGCAGTTTTTAGCTTCACGTCGGCTCCAAACTTTCCAACATTTTGGGTTGGTGCATAAGTTCGTAGTGTTTCTCCATACGTTTACCACACACAACAGATATACATAACAGAGACTTCATTCATCAATAATATATTGTCCTTCACTTTTTACAACAGTCTGCCAACGCTGGGGTAACTTCTAGATTCCCCGACTATAGAAATAACTTGGTTATGAGGGGAAGAACTCTTCGAGTCCTGATTGGAGCGCATTTTCATCCAGAAAAGACGTTCCTTGAGGGTTGTTCGATAAAGAGCAGAAAAGGAGAAAAGGGGGGGGGGGGTGCAAGATCAAGTGAATAAGCTGGGTGCGGAATGACTTCCGAATCCAACTCTTGTATACTTTTTTTGTCAGTCTAGCAGAATGCGGGAGGGCGTAATCGAAGAATAGCATCACGTCACGCCGTCTTCTTGGTCGTTGTTCTTGGATTGCGTCTGCAAGGCGTCTCACTTGTTGACAATAAACACCAGCTGTGATGGTTATGCCTCGGGGAAGCAATTCGTAGTATAACACACCGTCGCTGTTCCACCAGATGTATACATTATCTTTTGTGGATGTTCACAGGTCTTTATGTGGAAATTGCTGCTTTGTTTGGGCTCATCCATTCCTTTCTTTTCCTTACGTTAGCATGAAAACACAATTCCTCGTCATTAGTGACGATACAGGATAGGAATAATCGGTGTTGTTAACGAGCCAACTGATAGCGAGAAAGCAGAGATGCACGTTTGGCCACCCGCAGGTTTTTTTGATTTTGGGTTAGAGCATGCGATACCCACACACCCGATTTTCGTACCTTCTCCTTCCTATGCAACTGTCGCACGATGTTGGAATAATGACAGTTCATCACATTTCCCGGTTCGCGTGTACACTGACGTGTATCATGGATCATTGTGGATTAACGCGTTTAAACGCTCTTCAACAAATCCCGATGGTCTTCCTGAACATGGAGAGTCACTGTTGTCAAAAGGATCCTCCTTAAAACGAGAAAACTATTTTCTTACCGCGCTCTGTCCAACGGAATTATCCCCACACAGGGCGCAAATGTTTCTGTACGTCTCCGTTGTTGTCATACCTCTACCGAACTCAAACCGAAAATATTCCGATTTCTCCACTTCGCACTTCATTTTTTGGCGTCCACAGCTCCAGTCTCCAAATCATAAAATGACAATATGTAAATTCAAATAGTGACAGTACAGTATAAAAAAATGACAATCGATAACTAAACCCATATCAATCGGAATACCAACATGCAAAACAAAAACGCTACGAAGTTATGCACCAACCCATCACTTCCAAGCAGGTAGTTAAGGGTTGTACTGAAAATAGCAGACAATTGTTTACCGATAGCCTCAAAGAGAACACTAATACTTATCCATCTTATACTTAATGAAGTCAGAATTCGAAGATAAAAAAAACTTCTTCATATTCAGGGTAACATTCTTAGCTAATGTCTGCAGCCAGTTGTTTTTTCTCGTTTGCATGAAATCTCTTTCTTGAAAGCCAGTAATATATAGAGATACTTTTTCTTGTTGTTAGACATCATCTCTAATGAAGAATGTTTCAAGTTAGTTTTCAAAATATATTTGGAATTATTTTCCTCAACGTACTCCTCTCGACGAACAAAAATACCATCTGCAAATTTTACTGAAAGCACTATTTCAGTATAGTTCATTAGATATTCTAATATCCACGTTTGTACTTTGGTTTGATATACTATGCATAATTATTTTCGAATGTTCTACTATTGAGGTGCGCTATGTACTATTGGTAGCAACCTGTCCACGTTGAGAGTCAAAAAAATGGTTCAAATGGCTCTGAGCACTATGGGACTCAACTGCTGAGGTCATTAGTCCCCTAGAACTTAGAACTAGTCAAACCTAACTAACCTAAGGACATCACAAACATCCATGCCCGAAGCAGGATTCGAACCTGCGACCGTAGCGGTCTTGCGGTTCCAGACTGCAGCGCCTTTAACCGCACGGCCACTTCGGCCGGCGTTGAGAGTCCTTGAGTATGAAATGTCTTATTGCCATCACTTACGTTAGCCATACTTTGCACATACTATCCGAATCAGCTGTTTTATCATCATAACCAGTTTCGGGATCTCACTCAGTTTTCAAGTACGATGACCTGCTGAAAGCGGCTCTGGAGGTAAAATTAAATATATGATACAGCTTAAGCGAAAGGACGAAAACAATTTCCCTCTCACAGTTATATGAAGCTACTTACCTGAGAGCCAGCATGGACAAAATTCTGCACTTGGCGACACATGCGTAGTTTCCTGCTGAGCTCCTTCCACGTATCACACATCTTTTAATCAGCTTTCCTAGCCATGACCCTACACTCAGCACGATAAGTTCATCATGGGTTAGGTCGAGGGGAGGTGCGAGGTAAGGATTTAGCATTCTTCGCAAAAGCGATCATTTTGTCATTTTGTTGGAGCGTGGAAGACTTTGGGAGTAAGCAAAAAAAAAAAAAAAAAAAGCCTTTTATGTTAGTCAAAACATTTCGTGGAAAAAAAATTTCTTTTGTTTCGAAATATTATGTAATACTCTATGCCTGTTTCTGTACTTGTTTTTATACTACTACTAGTTCTAGAGCTATTAGTTCCTTATCCGATTTTTAATTTTAATTTCTTTCACTAAACGTATATCATAAAATTATATTATACCTGACAACAAAGCGCGATTAAAACTAGTCGTAGATTGCTTTATTATCTTTTACTCTTCCAAACGCCGTTGAATATGAAGTGTGTTTGAGATGTATACAGGGTGAGTCACCTAACGTTACCGCTGGATATATTTCGTAAACCACATCAAATACTGACGAATCGATTCCACAGACCGAACGTGAGGAGAGGGGCTAGTGTAATTGGTTAATACAAACCATAAAAAAACGCACGGAAGTATGTTTTTTAACACAAACCTACGTTTTTTTAAATGGAACCCCGTTAGTTTTGTTAGCACATCTGAACATATAAGCAAATACGTAATCAGTGCCATTTGTTGCATTGTAAAATGTTAATTACATCCGGAGATATTGTAACCTAAAGTTGACGCTTGAGTACCACTCCTCCGCTGTTCGATCGTGTGTATCGGAGAGCACCGAATTACGTAGGGATCCAAAAGGAACGGTGATGGACCTTAGGTACAGAAGAGACTGGAACAGCACATTACGTCCACATGCTAACACCTTTTTATTGGTCTTTTTCACTGACGCACAAGTACATTACCATGAGGGGTGAGGAACACGTACACACGTGGTTTCCGTTTTCAATTACGGGGTGGAATAGAGTGTGTCCCGACATGTCAGGCCAATAGATGTTCAGTGTGGTGGCCATCATTTGCTGCACACAGTTGCAATCTCTGGCGTAATGAATGTCGTACACGCCGCAGTACACCTGGTGTAATGTCGCCGCAGGCTGCCACAATACGTTGTTTCATATCCTCTGGGGCTGTAGGCACATCACGGTACACATTCTCCTTTAACGTACCCCACAGAAAGAAGTCCAGAGGTGTAAGATCAGGAGAACGGGCTGGCCAAATTAATGCGTCCTCCACGTCCTATGAAACGCCCGTCGAACGTGTACCTCACCCCTCATGGTAAGGTACATGTGCATCATTGAAAAAGACCAATAAAAAGGTGTTACCATGTGGACGTAATGTGCTGTTCCAGTCTCTTCTGTACCTAAGGTCCATCACCGTTCCCTTTGGATCCCTACGTAATTCGGTGCTCTCCGCTGCACACGATCGAACAGCGGAGGAGTGGTACTCAAGCGTCAACTTTAGGCTACAATATCTCCGGATGTAATTAACATTTTACAATGCAACAAATGGCACTGATTACGTATTTGTTTATATGTTCAGATGTGCTAACATAACTAACGGGGTTCGATTTAAAAAACGTAGGTTTGTGTAAAAAAACATACTTCCGTGCATTTTTGTATGGTTTGTATTAACCAATTACACCAGCCCCTCTCCTCACGTTCGGTCTGTGGAATTGATTCGTCAGTATTTGATGTGGTTTACGAAATATATCCAGCGGTAATGTTAGGTGACTCACCCTGTATACACATTCAGCATTTAAGGTAAATATTTTAATGGGTTATGATGTCCATAGGCGCAGCGTCTAATGTGTCAACACTTAGTTGAGCATTTGTAGGCTTGAACTTACGATTTTAAGCTGCTAAAAGTGTCTTAGAAAGTGCATTTTTGAGGGGAAAAAGTAAACACATTCCCCTTTCAAAAGTTGTAGTTCTATAGACTCAATGTCATGTAAGAAGCTTAGTTAGAATTAATATGTCGAACATCAAACTCTTTTCCACATTTGTCAGTAGTTTATCTGCACTTATGAGTTTCAATATGTACGTTCTTCTACATTATGTACTATTCATCATCATACATGTGGTTTCAACCAAGACAGAAAAATCAAACAGTAACAGTTCTCGCCTAATGATGAGAAAATAACCAAATGAGGAGTTTCTATGAGAATAATAGTTTCACCTTAAAGATTTGGAACATATTACCATCATCAGATCTATCTGTATGTTTCTTATATAAATTGTGTAGAATTGCTACTTCATTGTATAAGACTAAACTGAATTAAAATTTTGTTAGGTGTTTTATTACAGAGGAATCGTGCAGGGAAGAAATTCAAGTGTAGGCTTTATACTAACTATGAAAATTAAAAACAATATGATGGATACTGAAGGAATGCCACAAATAATATCATGACCTATTTCTTAAAGTAAGTAAAAGGTATCTCATGGAAATCATTCAGGTTTACACACCATCAGCTCATGTTCTGACAAATAAGTAGAGGGATTCTACAAAAACCCACAGAAGCTGGTAAGTGACAAATTTCTCCCACAAAATAATAATGTTAAACAAAAATTTTGTTTTAGATTATTATTTTGTAGGGGAAATTTGTCATTTACCAGCTTCTGTAGGTTTTTGGTCAAAATATGAGCTGTTTGTGAGTAAACCTGCACACACCTGATATATATATTGGTCGAAACATTACACACAAACCGAGCGGGGTGGCGCAGTGGTTAGACACTGGACTCGCATTCGGGAGGACGACGGTTCAATCCCGCATCCGGCCATCCTGATTTAGGTTTTCCGTGATTTCCCTAAATCGCTCCAGGCAAATGCCGGGATGGTTCCTCTGAAAGGGCACGGCCGACTTCCTTCCCCATCCTTCCCTAATCCGATGAGACCGATGACCACGCTGTCTGGTCTCCTTCCCCAAAACCAACCAACCATTACACACACTCACACACACACACACACACACACACACACACACATATACATACATATATATATATATATATATATATATATATAAAATTTTTGTTATACATTTTCATTAAAAGTATATAAATATAATATAAAGTACAACAATTTTTCCCTTGACATATTGTCTCTAGAAGAAATGTAGTGAAAATGAACTTTACAACGATCTAATGAAACTAAAAATGAAGCTTAAGAAGTTTACTATATAATATGAAAAAAGTTAAAAACTCTTATAGTATGAAAAGGCACTAAACCACTTTCGATTTACAAGTGACTATAAACTTGCAGAATGTTGAGTAAAAGTATATACAAAATAGAAAGTGTGTTAGTTAATAGGAGATTCTGATTTAATAATTTAAAAGTAAAACCGAAAGCAGATTTACATCTCAGTAATGCCTGGTGTCTGTGAAAGGGTTAAAAAGAATGTGTAGTTTTATTAAAAACTTTTTCATTAAAAAGATTTCAAATTTTGAGAAACCTAAGTAATGATTTCATTTCATTTTTCGTTTATAATCATCATTTTCTTAAATGACATTCGTTTTGAATACATTTTGAATGCAGTGTGCGTCACTAACAGCATTATTATCAAATGAAGAGAATTTTGAGTGGATGTAGTGATGTCTTTCTTAACAAGTGGTAAATTATGGCACGTAGTGCATCTCTTTTTTCTTTCACCTTATTATGTAGCAATAGCGTCGTCATTGGCAGCTATGCCGATATCGAACAGAACTGAATGCCCTTTGCAGGTAAGACGATGTCAGGGCCTAATTACTGAACTCATTTGGAAGGAGATTTCCTTGTTGCATGCGGTGAAATAAATTGGAACTGAGCACATTCTCGACACACAATGTATGGCGACTGTGAGTATTTCCGTGACAAGCTTAGTTTCATTTAATACTGTCAATGTTCAAAGTGCTTTTCATTAAAAATTTCCAATTTAAATTATTTTCATTTTATTAGATACTTTTCGCAATTTTGCATTATTAAATAAATATTTTTCATTAAACACTCTCAAAGTAAACCAGACTAAATCAACTAATGAATTTGGCAGCTTAGAAAATGAAGGACGCATTAACTTTGACAAACGGGCAGTTAATTAACAAAGGTACTTACGCAAACCTATTACAGAGGAAGCGAGCGCTTCGAAAAAATGATAAAAAGAACATTTTAGAGATGCTGAAATTAATAAAAGCATAAATTCCTCGGCAGGATGGGATAAGATAAAATAAAATGAAACCTTGATTAGACAAACAACTGAAAACAATATAAGCATAAATAAAATAAAATGGTCATTTATACTGGGCAGACGCCGAATTCCAACATCGAAGACGGAAGAGCAGCAACAATCATCAGAGAGAAAATTATAAGAGTTTTAGAAAAATTATTTAAATATACGCATATACAGCGAATAATAGAAACAGTGATTTCCCTGAGGTATACAAGATGAGGTGTATAAAGCACTTCAGAATATTGAGACTTGGAAGGTGCCTAGAGATGGTGATGCTTTAACAGAAATAATTGTAGCTGGTGGGAAGGAATACAAACGATATTTTCAAAATGGTTTACAAGATGTTTACAGAGCGTCAGAAGCTCGCTGAGCTGCATACCTCGCACTCGTGCTACAAGAAACTGACGGATCTGTCTATTCCATCGGTGTGTAAGTGGAACGAATAGCCAGAACACTAGTTGCGCCTTTATGCTCAACCTGGATGCAGCATTCACACACGAAACGGACCAGGAAGTTAGACTACTTGTAGCCCAACCTCCACGAGACGAAAGCAGACACAGCTATTAAGCACACGCCATTTAGGAAAGCTCCCGGTTCAGAAAACATTCAAAAACGTTTTCTAAGTGATTTCACGCCTAAAGCGATAAAGCACCTAACACACAGCTAGATGGGTATCCCCCAACACACAACTTTTCTTTTGGAAGTGATCAAGGTAATATTTGCCTGGAATCACAAAATTACCGCCAGATCTGCCCTCTGAGCATTACTGTGAAGGTGTCTTCACAGCATCACCAAGGATGGTTCAAATGGCTCTGAGCACTATGGGACTTAATTTCTGAGGTCATCAGAACTTAGAACTACTTAAACCTAACTAACCTAAGGACATCACACACATCTATGCCCGAGGCAGGATTCGAACCTGCGACCGTAGCGGTCTCGCGGCTCCAGATTGTAGCGCCTAGAACCGCTCGGCCACTCAGGCCGGCCACAACATTTCACTAGCCAACTGCGTCGACAGTGGCATAAGGTAACACTACTCCACAAGACATCTCTAACCAGTAGAATATAACAGATCTACATCTACATTGATACTCGTCAATCCACCTTACGGCGGATGGGGGAAGATACCCCGTATCATTATCATTTCCTTTCCTGTTTCACTCGCAAATAGAACGAGGGAAAAACGACTATCTGTGTACCTCCATAGGAACCCTGATTTCTTGTATCTTCGTGGTCCTTAAGTGCAGTGTATGTTGGAGGCAGCAAAATCGTTCTCCAGCCAGCTTCAAATGCCGGTTCTCTGAATTTTCTCAACAGTGTTCTTCGAAAAGAACGTTGCTTTCTCTCCAGGATTTCCCATTTGAGTTCCCGAAGGATCTCTGTAACGAAACTTCCTGGCAGATGAAAACAGTGTGTCGGACAGAGACTCAAACTCAGGACCTTTGCCTTTCGCGGGCAAGTACTCCTCCGTCTGAGCTACACAAGCTTTACTCACGCCTCTTCCTCACAGCTTTACTTCTGCCAGTACGTCTCCTGTGTAGCTCGGACAGTACAGCACTTGCCCGCGAAAGGCAAAGGTCCCGAGGTCGAGTCTCGATACGGCTTACGTTTTGACCTGTCACAAAGTTTCATATTAGCGCACACTCCGCTGCAGAGTGAAAATCTCTGTAACACTTGCGTGTCGTTCGAACCTACCAGTAACAAATCTAGCGGGCCGCCTCTGGATTGCTTCGACATGAACCTTTAATCCGACCTGCTACCGATTCCATACACTGAAGAATAGGTCGCACAGACGGCCGGAGTGGCCGAGCGGTTCTAGGCGCTACAGTCTGGAACCGCGCAACCGCTGTGGTCGCAGGTTCGAATCCTGCCTCGGGCATGGATGTGTGTGATGTCCTTAGGTTAGTTGGGTTTAAGCAGTTCTAAGTTCTAGGGGACTGATGACCTCAGAAGTTAAGTCTCATAGTGCTCAGAGCCATTTGAACCATTTTGAATAGGTCGCACTTGCGTCTTAAGGGCAGTCTCCTTGTTCCATTACATGTCGCTTTGCAACGTTACGCGCAGATGTTCGTACGACGTGACTGTTTCACTCAGGGCACTACTAATGCTGTATCCGAACATCAAGAGTTTGTTTTTCCTACCGTACACCACAGCCTCAACATCAAATAACCGCAGATTTCTGCTCACCCTGTCCGCCAAATGACTTATACACACAGAGAATAATAGTGTCCCTATCACACTTCCCTGAGGCACTCAGTACAAACAAGGAAACAAGGGCAATGTTCCTAGATGCCGGGAAGACCTTCGACCGTCTCTGGCACAACAGCCTCATCTACAGACCGAGGTGGCTCCGGTTTCCGCAGAACGGTTCGAATGACTCATATACTCCCTTATCTCACAAACCGAACGTTCAACTCTGACATTCAGTACGAAAAGGCATCACATCACGTTATTTAGATCGGAGAACTCCAAGGTAACATCTTGGGACTACTATAGCCTAACTTCTACATAATATCGGAGCGACATTAATGAAGAGATATTCTGACACAGGACAGGAAGCCATTAAACATTAAGGGGCTCCGGAAAGGCTCAAAATCATGAAAAGTTCAATTTTTACTTTTTTGCGTTTTCTGAATCTGCAGACTATTACCTTTTAATAGATATATAATTTATTCAATTCCGAAGACTACAACTATTGTAAATTTTTTTTTTAAATGTGTTCTACATGGGCGTGACCCACTGTGGCGCTGTTAAACTGCTGTCAAATGGTGTTATTATTAACGTCCGTGTTCATCAGGTACATTTTAGTGATGTGAGATAAAGTATGTGTTGTGGCTAACCTGTGATGGTTCAATATATATCGCTGGTGTGATTGTCGATTGTTTCATGTTTATTTACTCTGTCGTTATCTCGAAAATATTCGTAATTAATTCTGTTTCTTGAGTCTCTGTTTTGTTGAAGTATAATAATGAGTAAAAGTAAAGTTATTAGAAATCCTCTGAAGGCTTTTAAGAAAAGGAGAAATGTTGGAAAGCCAAAGGTATGTGTTATTACTGTAAACAATAAAGACGATAACCAAGTGAGTGAACCTAACCTCTCAAGTACACCTGCCCATAGCAGTCAAAGTGGGAAAGAAAATACTTCACAGAAGAAGCTTGGTTCAATGAGTGAAAACTATGAATGTTTTATGGGTGAATCGGATGTGAATGAAATGTTTCATATGTCGGTTCTCAAAGGAATTTTTTCAAACTGTGTAAGATGTATTCATTGTAGTGAAGTTGGTCTGGAACTCTCCATAATAAAGCACGTGGGACTTGCTAGTGAAATACAACTGAAATGTGATAAGTGTTCATACATGGCAACCTTTTGGAACAGTGTTGCAGTAACTGCAACTGAAGAAAATGGTAGCAAAATCTACGAACACAACAACGAGCGATGCTTGCTTTAGACAAGGAACGCCTTCGGGCTGCAGACAGGGCTGTAAAGAGTCTAGAAATACAAGCAAGAGTAAACAGGAGGAGGAACAAGAGGAAGCTGGAGGAGGAGTTTGCAGAGGATGAAGATAATCCATCCTATGGACCTGGAATGCACTAAAAAGTTAATCCAATCTTTGTCGCTCGATTCCCAAAACTTTTATTTTCTCATACTAATTACATGTTTTCTAAGGATCTTCCAAACATATTTGTTTCAAACTTTCAGTAAATGTTACACAGTACCTTCTGCATAATTTAACACAGCCATTTTCCAAAAAACTGTATATTTTTGAATATATAAATAAAAAATTGCAAAAAAATGTTGTGAATTTTCATTACAATTGAAAAAAAATCATCTTTAATAACTGAACTAAAATTTTGTAAAATCCCTGTGTTAAGTTGTAGCCCATATTCCAATAAATAATCTGTAAAAAGTTCAACTTCCTACCTCAAATACTTTGTGAGGAAAGATGTAATTTATAAGCGTTATTTTAACATTGCAAGTATAGGGCGTTCCAGAGCCCCTTAAAGCACGACTACGCCCTAGCTGGAGATATAGCGTGTTCAAGTCCACAAATGCCATGTAATTCTCTTCATACACAGACTGAAAAAAAACCTGCATAAATATTACACTGCACATGTGGCCAATGCGTTTCCGTGAAAAAGGTCTGTTACCTCCGTGTCTGGCTGGTTTGGTAACCGACTTAGGGCAGACCACATACAAAATGCCACCAACAGCGTGCGTGCGAGACTCACGTAACTCTACCCGACGCTTAACAGGCAAATCACTCTAAACGGGTGGGGTCGAGATTCGCGTACATGACTCCCCTGAGACCATCTTGTGACACACACAGCTCCATTCTGGGGATAAGCAGCCGTAATGCATCTGCGGCAATTGCAGGTCACGCAGAACAAGTTCTATGGATCGTACGCAATGCTCCACGGATATACGCATCGGAGAAGCGAGGTCCTCACGAAAAATTAAAGAGACTCGCCATGCGATTCCTTTATAAGAGTTTTTTTTACATAGGGAAGCCTGACTATGTCAAGTTTAAACTCAAACCTTAGGTAAAATGATATTGGTGAGCACCGGTACGTCAGCCAGCAAAACCAGCATCCAGCTGCTAAAGGACAGCCGATAACGCGCAAATCGCATACAGAACCAACAGGTCTATGTATGATGAGTGGCCGATTTTGCGGTCTAATTGACATTTCTGCTGATGACTTTGGTATGTTACAGGAACGAGACCGCTGCAGCTGCCCAAAGAGACATCATCGGCGCCCTTCAACAATGGTAGCTTCTCAGTTACCAACATATCGTTGCATCCGTGCATGAACTGCAAACAAAATCCGCCAGCAGCTCCAAAAACCTGTTCAGACTGTCGGAGTAGATTTTTTTCCTCTGTGGGACTCCTTTCTCTTTGCTCTAAACCTGTAACCTTGAAAAGTTTCCTGTTACTTTTTTATGGATGGGACAATATGAGTGTCCGCACTGCATGCGCAGACGCATGAATATCGCAGGATCACACCCTGAATGCTCTGTAGCAACTAATCCTTTCGCAGATGTGACAATGGAAGTTTATTGACGGTCACCACGGAAGCGCGGGCGTAAGGGGCTCCGATACATAAGAAAAATTGAAATAAACGAAAAAAATACTGTTGACATTGCAATGTTCGCCTCTAGTCCAAGTAAACTTTAGAACCAAATGAAAAACTTAGAAGACGAATAAAGGTCTGAGAATCAATTACAATAAAACTAAACTAACAGCCTACGAACACATCAAAAAGAAAATAGGAGAAATTGTAAATGATAAACTATTTGAATTCTTGTGTTTATAAAAGTCGACCGTGATGAAATTATGAACAAAGAAACAAAAAAAATTAAACACAGGAGTAATGGTGACATAGAAATCTTCTTGTACACTACATTTTTTTTTTTTTAAATCTAAGCATCTGGTATGTCTGGAAAGGAATATGTACCGTTCTGCTTATGGCAGTGAGACGCAGACTTTTAATGAGAAAAAATATTCAAAACCTGACAGACACTCATCCAGCAATGCTGAAATGTATGTTCGAAATTATTAGGAGGAACAGAACAACAAATGGACCATGGAAGAGACTAGACTAGAAATGAAGATGAAATGGTGTTAATGTCGGAAAGGTACGGAGGGGGGGGGGGGGGGGGGGGGATGGAGAAGCGGGCTGACGAATGTGGATAGGAATGTATAACATATAATCCAAGGAAGTTCTTTGCTTGATTCCTAGATATAAGACGAGTCCTAGATGATGATGTAATGAGAGATGGGTATATGACATTAGAAAACATAGGTTCTTGTAGCTGGAAAGATCTTATCCAAAAGCCGATTTGAAATGAATGATCATTTTTATTATCATCATTATGATTATAATTATTATTATTGTCATTATTATTCAGACAAAATGTTTAATAACACACGTAAGCCGAGAAAGATTGCTTGCTCTAAAATAACATAAGCTGCACTATACATTCTGCGAACCACTTTTATTTGTGAAATAGAGTGAGGAATAATATGGACACATTGCAATGTAATAACTATATTACATTATGGTTGTTACTGCTGAAACCTTAGTTTAAATAGCTCTTCTAAAACAGAAGAACTTCGCAGTTTTCACTGAAAAGGTGCTAAGTTTGAACATATTTACTTACTGCTGCTTACCTGAAACTCACTTCTTTGTTACTTTTTGTGCACTAGTTTCGTCAAACATGAGAAACGTCGTTTGCATTTAAACAAATCTCCAAGCCTTTATGACAATTTCATGGTCTTCTGCTACTTTTCATTTCCTGGGGATCATTCCTTTTATAAACTGTTGTGTCATTTATTTGAAAATCAGGATTTTAATCTGAACAATCCAAAACTTTGAAGAGAAGTTAGTTTCTATTTCGTCAGTTATACAGTTATAAATAAGAATTATGTAATATACATTAGAGAAAGGGTTACGGAAACAATATCTCAGGGGAGAACACACACCCTGTCACGTGCAACATCCTCGAAACTCGTCCGTAGCGGACAGGAGCCAATGCCAGGTTCTCTGCAGAATGTGACTAAATAGCGCCTAGAAACCAACATTGTGTCTGACTGAGTATTGACACCCTTACTTGTGACTGCCGGGTAACATAACGTGCTCAGTGTCTACAGAGGCAAGATGAAACATATTTGAAAAATAGGATGTTGTTACGTATCGGACTGTTTTATGAAACCTTTGTATTATCTCTTTTGCAATATGCTGGCAGTAGGTAACAACCATCACCCTGTTGAATGAATTGCACTCTGAAGCCACAGAAGAACTAAGTCGCTTTGACCGTATCAACATTTTAACTAGACTGCTGCAGAATATGAGTCCACTCCATTGACTGCTTTCTTTCCATGGCTTCTCCAGATGCGCTGACACTACTGAATGTAAAAAATCAAAAAAATCAATACACGGTAATATTTCCTGAAGTTCACGATGTGCTACTTAAGATGATGTACCTGGCAATATTTTTTTAACTAGCAGAAAACCGAGGAATATTCAAAATCTTTCTACGCCGGGATATCTAAAATTACATATTTGGCAATATGCCAAGCTTAAATCCAAAATAAAAGAACACCCTCAGCTAATAATCAGAATTAAGTCGGGAAGAAAAATACAGTCTGCAGTACCACGTGGAAAAGATAAGCCAAGAGCTATTAACCCAGGACGCGAGATAAACAAACGTATTTGTCTGATTTATTATATGCCGTATTGGTACAATCCAGGGACTCAGCAGCACGGATAGTATCTTGAGAGTTGCTCCCTTTGCACGCCAAATTTTATCATTTAATATTTGGAGGTACGTTTCTAGCAGTTACCATGCTGTCAGTTTTCAGACGCCGTTGCTAAATGTGGTCTTCAGTTCTAAGACTGGATTTATGCAGCTCCTCATGCTAATCTATCCATTATAAGCCTCTTCATCTCTGCGTAGTTACTGCATCCTGCGTCCATTTAAAACTGCTTAATGTAATCAGGCCTTAATCTACCTCTGTATTTTACCCTCTTCCCCCCCCCCCCCCCCACCAACACACACACACACACACACACACACACACACACACACACACACACACATAGTTACCTCCATTACCAAAGAGGAGATGCCTCGGAATGTGTCCTATCCTCCAATGATTTTCTTCAGTCAAGTCGTACCACAAATTTCTTTCCAACCCGATTAGATTCACTAACTTATCAATAGTTAGTCGATCTACACATAAAAACTTTAGAATTACTCTGTAGCTCAACATATCAAATCTTATTTTCTCTTAGTGTGTGACCTGCTTAACGTAGACATTTCGCTTCCATAGAAGCGTACATTCCACACAAATAGTTTCAGAAAAGATTTTCCTATTATTTCGATTTATATTCGGTGCTAAAAATTTATCTCTTTCAGAACTGTTTTTCCTACGGTTTCTAGAATGCATTTTATATTCGCTTTACTTTTGCAGTTATTAGTTATTCTTATTTTTAGTGTCTATTTTCCATAAAACCTTCAGCATACCCTACAATCGGCTACAATCCGTTACCATTGTTTTACTTTTGTTGATGTTCATCTCATAAGCACTTTCGAAGACGCTACCCATTCCGTTCAACTTATGTTAAGCCCTTTGTCGTCTCTGACAGAATTGCGTCATCGACAAATCTTAAACTTGTTATTTCTTCTCCCTTTTAGAACTAAATTGAACTCCGCTCGAAACAGGCCATGAAGGTCCCGACCGGCCGCCGTGTCATCCTCACCCACAGGCGTCACTGGATGCGGATATGAAGGGGCGTGTGGTCAGCACACCGCTCTCCCGGCAGTTTTATCAGTTTTGGTTGGCGGTCTCAGTCAAGTAGCTCCTCCGTTAGCCTCACAAGGGCTGAGTGCACACCGCTTGCCAACAGCGCTCGGCAGAACGGATGGTCACCCATCCAAGTGCTAGCCCAGCTCGACAGCGCTTAACTTCGGTGATCTGACGGGAACCGGTGTTACTTCTGCGGCAAGGCCGTTGGCTCTTCTTCCTCTTAAATAATGCAGATAAGTGACGGCTGGGAAGGAAATCATGTTTGTCTTCTACATTGTTGTTGGACTCCGAACTAGAGATCCCCACACACCAGCGATGGATCGCAGCGATCTCCCGCATATGGTATCGCTGCAATCAGTCAATTGCCTCGACCCTGCCACACACAAACGATTTGCCAAGTAGTTTCAGCAAATATTACGAACAGCCACTGTGACGAAAAGTTCTGCTGTGGACGATGAACTACAGAGTGTAGCTGCAGTCACAGCTGATCTGCGTATGCTCACGAATATTAACAAAAAATAAATTTAAGAAAAATGTCAGTGTAAATTATTAAACTTGTTTAGAACTAGTTTTGTTGGGAGTCGTATATTACATTACAGAGTGTATTAAATTTTTCACTGACTCCTAGGGGATTGTGTACATCTTTCCAGTGTGCTAAAACAATTCACTTTTTATTCATTAGTCCTGAAATCCTTTTCAATTCGTCAGTCTTAGAGTTTAGCTTCAAATATTTACACAATATGTTTTGAAATCTCAATGTGCCTGTAGGAATATCAATAGCAGGACTTTTGTCAGAAATTGGATAAGGGAGAGTTAGATGATACGAATTGACAACAGACTTGAGTACAGCTGTCTAACAGATGAGCCCTGAACATTTAAATTAAAATTTGCACTTTATATTATGGTGCATCGTCTCAAATGGAAAGCCAGTCTTAAGGAAAGAAGGGAGAGCAGAAAGATGGAAGGAGTATATGGAGGGTCTATACAAGGAAGGCGCTCTTGAGGGCAATATGATGGAAATGGAAGAGGACATAGAGGGAGAAGAGGCGGGAGATACGATACTTCGTGAAGAATTTGACGAAGCACTGAAAGACCTATGTCGAAACAAGGCCCAGGAGTAGACAGTATCCAATAAGAGCTACTGCTAGCATTAGGAGAGCCAGCCATGACAAAACTCTTCCATTTGGTGATCAAGATGTATGACACAGGCGAAATACCCTCATACTTAAAGAAGAATATAGTAACCTTAATTCCAAAGAAAGCAGGTGCTGACAGATGTGAAACTTACCGACTATCAATTTAATAAGTCACGGCTGCAAAATACTAAAACGAATAATTTACAGAAGAATGGAAAAACTCATAGAATCTGACCTCAGGGAGGACCAGTTTGGACTCCGGAGAAATGTAGGCACGCGAGGCAATACTGACCTTACGACTTCTCTTAGAAGATAGGTTAAGGAAAGGCAAACTACGTTTATAGCATTTGAAGACTTAGAGAAAGCTTTTGACAACGTCGACTGGAATACTCTCTTTAAAATTCTAAAGGTGGCAGATCTAAAATACAGGGAGCGAAAGGCTATTTACAATTTGTACAGAAACCAGATGGCAGTTATAAGAGTCGAGGGACATGAAAGGGAAGCAGTGGTTGGGAGTGAGACAGGGTTGTAGCCTGTCCCCGATGTTATTCAGTCTGTATATTGAGCAAGCAGTAAAGGAAACAAAAGAAAAATTCGGAGTAAGAATTAAAGTCCAAGAAGAAATAAAAACTTTGAGGTTTGCCAATGACATTGTAATTCTATCAGAGACAGCAAAGGACTTGGAAGAGCAGTTGAACGGAATGGACAGTGTCTTGAAAGGAGGAAATAAGATGAAAATCCACAAAAGCGAAACAAGGATCCTGGAAAGTAGTCGAATGAAATCTGTTTATGCTGAGGGAATTAGATAGGGAAAAGAGACCCTTGAAGTAGTAAACCAGTTTGGTATTTGGCAATAAAATATCTGAAGATAGTCGAAGTAGCGAGGATATAAAATATAGACTGGCAAATGCAAGAAAAGCGTTTTTGAAGAAGAGAAATTTGTTAACATCGAGTATAGATTTAAGAGTCAGTAAGCCCTTTCTTAAAGTATTTGCATGGAATGTAGCCACATATGGAAGTGAAACATGGATGATAAACAGTTTAGACAAGAAGAGAATAGAAGCTTTTGAAATGTTGTGCTACAGAAGAATTCTGAAGATTAAATGGGTAGATCACGTAACTAGTGAGGAGATACTGAATAGAATTGGGGAGAAGAGAAATTTGTGGTACAACTTGACTAGAAGAAGGGATCGGTTGGTAGGACATGTTCTGAGACATCAAGGGCTCACCACTTTAGTACTGGAGGGTAGCGTGTGGGGTAAAACTCGTAGAGCGAGACCAAGAGATGAGTACAGTCAGCAGATTGAGAGGGATTAAGGTTGCAGTAGTTACTCGGAGATGAAGGGGCTTGAACAGGATAGAGTAGCATGGAGAGCTGTATCAAACCAGTCTTTGGACTGAAGACCACGACATCAATAACATAATTCTGTTTAAAAGTTAAAAACTTTAGTGATGCGTGTAATTGTTTCATAAATATTCACCGGATGGAATGCATGCGGTGGTTGCTATGGACTTCTCAAATTCTACAGCAGGAGCTTCAAAATGAGAATCACTGCAAAATCGAAGGGTGTGTTCTGTGTTACGTCTTAACGTAAATGTCAACTCCGTCTTCACTTCACTACGCAGAATTGTTCGTGGTCCCTGAATAGCGAAACTTCTTACTCAGCGTGGGTAAAACGAGACGAGACGAAACAAAAGTGCACACAAACAACAGCAGAAGCGATACGCTGCCATATTGCCACACTTTCCTGCTAACCTGCCAGGCAGCCATACTGCAAGCACGAATCGCATGCGCGATCCATCAGATTGCCTGGAATTTCCATGCCATGAGCGACCGACCACTGCGAAAGGCTCACACATGTGCGATCTGCGAAGCGGCCCATCGCTTGTGTGTGGGACCGTTAAGACTGGCGCTTCTGCGCGCCTGTACCTGCGTCGCTGCGACCTCCGGGGACTTCTACACAGCTGCAGCAGCGCATTGTTTGCCTCTTTGGATCTGCCGCAGCCGCCACAGACTACGGACGAAGCCTGCGGACGTGCCTCTCGCAGCTGGGGTCCGGACACGAGCCCGCGCCATTCGCAGACAGAACAAAGAGACTCCCGAGTGCGTAGCACCCTGCTTTCCCCCCCCCCCTCCCTTCCCCGCCCAGCCGCTTTGTTTTTTACAGTGGATAGCGGCAACTGCAGGGCTACGCGGAAACCACCAAGTCTCCCGGTCACACGCTCTCTCCGCAACTAGTTCTGTTCTTCGCACGACGCCACTAAACGAAACCTCACGTTGCGACAAGCGGAGCTCGCTGCGTACCTTGAGCACAGCGAAATTTTCTTTGTATGACACACAGCGAGCAAACGAAAGCAGAAAATTGGCTACTGGAATCCAAAGGTCAACTCCGAAAAAAGAGGGACGCTGTTAGTCTATCCAAAATCCAAACAATCTCATGTTCAGCGAAAGAGCGTAGGGGAGCAGATGTAGGAATCTTACCTCGCCTTACCAGTGCGGAGTGACACTTCTACGTAGCCTGAGGTTCTTCTACATCTTCATCTACGTTTATACTCCGCAAGCCACCCAACGTTGTGTGGCGAAGGGCACTTTACGTGCCACTGTCATTACCTCCCTTTACTGTTCCAGTCGCGCATGGTTCGCGGGAAGAACGACTGCCGGGAAGCCTCCGTGCGCGCTCGAATCTCTCTAATTTTACATTCGTGATCTCCTCGGGAGGTATAAGTAGGGGGAAGCAATATATTCGATACCTCATCCAGAAACGCACCCTCTCGAAACCTGGACAGCAAGCTACACCGCGATGCAGAGCGCCTCTCTTGCACAGTCTGCCACTTGAGTTTGCTAAACATCTCCGTAACGCTATCACGCTTATCAAATAACCCTGTGACGAAACGCGCCGCTCTTCTTTGGATCTCTATCTCCTCTGTCAACCCGACCTCGTACTGTCCCACACTGATGAGCAATACTCAAGTATAGGTCGAACGAGTGTTTTGTAAGCCAGCTCCTTTGTTGATGGACTACATTTTCTAAGCACTCTCCCAATGAATCTCAACCTGGCACACGCCTTATTAATTAATTTTATATGATCATTCCACTTCAAATCGTTCCGTACGCATACTCTTGCTGGGATAAGCGGCTGTTCACAGGTACAGGCACTTTTAGGAGGTCTAGCAGTGTTGAAGAGCGTGCTGTAATCTACGACAAGTCCTTAGACAGAGGGAGAACGAGTGGATGTAGACGCGTGTCATTTGCCTGCGTTTCCGTTGCAACGGTTTTGTTTTCGTTGTCCACCCATATAGACTTTAATTCTAGGAATATCTCAAATGGTTCAAATGGCTCTGAGCACTATGGGACTTAACTGCTGAGGTCATCAGTCCCCTAGAACTTAGAACTACTTAAACCTAACTAACATAAGGACATTACACACATCCATGCCCGAGGCAGGATTCGAACCTGCCACCGTAGTGGTCACGCGGTTCCAGACTGCAGCGCCTACAACCGCTCGGCCACACCGGCCGGCTAGGAGTATCTCTCCAGGAGTACCGCGATGACTCCCTTGAACAGGCATGGCCTAGAGGTAAACTCGTCGGTCTCCATTAGCGAATATTTTGCAAGCTGCAAGAGACATCCAGACAACTCGTATCGTTTACAGTGGAAATCACGAGAGGTTAGTCTCATTACGCTCCCATTAGACTTATTTACAATATTTACAAGAGTGCCAGTGAATATGACGTGCACCAAACGACTTTTCACTATTTATAATATTCAATGGTTGTCAAGCTTTCTTCGTTACTGAAATTTCTGTGCGAAGCCCACACAAGGCAGAAACTGTTATATTGCTAGAGAAGGCCGAAATGCACGCTATAAGCTCACGCAGGATGGCGTGAGGTCTGAAACAGGATACGTAATGAATGCTATAAAGAAAAGTACGTAGCTTCTGGAATACTTAACTTTAATCCATCATTTGTATACATCGTTCTTGATGAGACATGCTTCATACGATAACTATCAATTGCTATGTCGCCTTGCTAGGTCGTAGCCATTGACTTAGCTGAAGGCTATTCTAACTACACTCCTGGAAATGGAAAAAAGAACACATTGACACCGGTGTGTCAGACCCACCATACTTGCTCCGGACACTGCGAGAGGGCTGTACAAGCAATGATCACGCGCACGGCACAGCGGACACACCAGGAACCGCGGTGTTGGCCGTCGAATGGCGCTAGCTGCGCAGCATTTGTGCACCGCCGCCGTCAGTGTCAGCCAGTTTGCCGTGGCATACGGAGCTCCATCGCAGTCTTTAACACTGGTAGCATGCCGCGACAGCGTGGACGTGAACCGTATGTGCAGTTGACGGACTTTGAGCGAGGGCGTATAGTGGGCATGCGGGAGGCCGGATGGACGTACCGCCGAATTGCTCAACACGTGGGGCGTGAGGTCTCCACAGTACATCGATGTTGTCGCCAGTGGTCAGCGGAAGGTGCACGTGCCCGTGGACCTGGGACCGGACCGCAGCGACGCACGGATGCACGCCAAGACCGTAGGATCCTACGCAGTGCCGTAGGGGACCGCACCGCCACTTCCCAGCAAATTAGGGACACTGTTGCTCCTGGGGTATCGGCGAGGACCATTCGCAACCGTCTCCATGAAGCTGGGCTACGGTCCCGCACACCGTTAGGCCGTCTTCCGCTCACGCTCCAACATCGTGCAGCCCGCCTCCAGTGGTGTCGCGACAGGCGTGAATGGAGGGACGAATGGAGACGTGTCGTCTTCAGCGATGAGAGTCGCTTCTGCCTTGGTGCCAATGATGGTCGTATGCGTGTTTGGCGCCGTGCAGGTGAGCGCCACAATCAGGACTGCATACGACCGAGGCACACAGGGCCAACACCCGGCATCATGGTGTGGGGAGCGATCTCCTACACTGGCCGTACACCACTGGTGATCGTCGAGGGGACACTGAATAGTGCACGGTACATCCAAACCGTCATCGAACCCATCGTTCTACCATTCCTAGACCGGCAAGGGAACTTGCTGTTCCAACAGGACAATGCACGTCCGCATGTATCCCGTGCCACCCAACGTGCTCTAGAAGGTGTAAGTCAACTACCCTGGCCAGCAAGATCTCCGGATCTGTCCCCCATTGAGCATGTTTGGGACTGGATGAAGCGTCGTCTCACGCGGTCTGCACGTCCAGCACGAACGCTGGTCCAACTGAGGCGCCAGGTGGAAATGGCATGGCAAGCCGTTCCACAGGACTACGTCCAGCATCTCTACGATCGTCTCCATGGGAGAATAGCAGCCTGCATTGCTGCGAAAGGTGGATATACACTGTACTAGTGCCGACATTGTGCATGCTCTGTTGCCTGTGTCTATGTGCCTGTGGTTCTGTCAGTGCGATCATGTGATGTATCTGACCCCAGGAATGTGTCAATAAAGTTTCCCCTTCCTGGGACAATGAATTCACGGTGTTCTTATTTCAATTTCCAGGAGTGTATCTTCTCTGCAAATAAACGAGGCTTCGTCAGTGTTGCATCGCTAGCTAAGTCGTCCGTACAACTGGGGCGAGTGCTAGTAAGTCTCTCGAGACCTGCCGTGTGGTGGCGCTCGGTCTGCGATCACTGACAGTGGCGACACGCGGGTCCGACATGTACTAATGGACCGCGGCCGATTTAAAGCTACCACCTAGCAAGTGTGGTGTCTGGCGGTGACACCACAGAAACGATTTTAAGTTTCCGTCAATTTGGAGTCTTTTTAAAGCCTTTCGTCAGTCTTACCAGGTGCAGAAGTATTAAACCGGAATTTTCCTATAGATGTGCTCGCCGTCAGTGTCGGGCCAGGGAGGCCGCGTCTGCAGCGCCATCTGCTTCCCGTAACGGCTGACGAAGAGTGTCAACACACAGTGACTCAAGTTCCATACATCGATATCTGTTTCAAACCAGTAAAAACATCGAGTTTTGTGCATACAACCTACGATCTGCGGACGGCATTGGCTTTCTGTTATCATTTGAAGAAAACAGCAGTAGAGTCGCATCGAATGCTTGTCGAAGCTTTCGGCAAACATGCTCTTGGGAAAACAAACTCTTTCGAATGGTTCAAAAATTCGAAAGTGGTGATTTTGACGTGAGAAACGACAAGCGCGGGAAACCACCGGAAAAGTTCGAAGATAACGGGGCAGTTCTAATTGGATGAAGATGATGTTCAAACTCAACAGGAACTCGCGGAACAATTGAATGTGACGCACAAAGGTTCTCTTCGGTTGAAAGCTATGGGAAAGGTGCAGAAAGCAGGAAAATGGGTTCCGCATGAACTGAACGAAAGACAGCTAGCAAATTCAAAGACCACTTATGAAATACTGCTCGCCAGATACAACAGAAAGTCCTTTCTCCATCGAATGGTGATAGGTGATGAGAAACTCATATATTTTGAGAATCCTCAATCCTCGCAAATCATGAGTGAATCCAGACAAACAATCGACATTCACTGCAAGACCAAATCGCTTAGTAAAGAAGACAATGCTCTGTGTTTGGTGGGATCAGAAGGGTGTGATCGCTTTGTTTGTTGTTGTTGTGGTCTTCAGTCCTGAGACTGGTTTGATGCAGCTCTCCATGCTACTCTATCCTGTGCAAGCTTCTCCATCTCCCAGTACGTACTGCAGCCTACATCCTTCTGAATCTGCTTAGTGTATTCATCTCTTGATCTCCCTCTACAATTTTTTCCCTCCACGCTGCCCTCTAATACTAAATTGGTGATTCCTTGATGCCTCAGAACATGTCCTACCAACCGATCCCTTCTTCTAGTCAAGTTGTGCCATAAACTCCTGTTCTCCCCAACCCTATTCAGTACCTCCTCATTAGTTACGTGATCTACCCACCTAATCTTCAACATTCTTCTGTAGCACCACATTTCGAAAGCTTCTATTCTCTTCTTGTCTAAACTATTTATCGTCCATGTTTCACTTCCATACATGGCTACACTCCACAAAATACTTTCAGAAACGACTTCCTGACACTTAAATCTATACTCAATGTTAAGAAATTTCGCTTCTTCAGAAACGCTTTCCTTGCCATTGCCAGTCTACATTTTATACTTCGTCCATCATCAGTTATTTTTGTCCCCAAATAGCAAAACACCTTTACTACTTTAAGTGTCTCATTTCGTAATCTCATTCCCTCAGCATCACCCGACTTAATTCGACTACATTCCATTATCCTCGTTTTGCTTTTGTTGATGTTATCTTATACCCTCCTTTCAAGACACTGTCCATTCCGTTCAACTGCTCTTCCAAGTCCTTTGCTGTCTCTGACAGAATTACAATGTCATCGGCGAACCTTAAAGTTTTTATCTCTTCTCCATGAATTTTAATACCTACTCCGAATTTTTCTTTTGTTTCATTTACTGCTTGCTCAATATACAGATTGAATAACATTGAGAGACGCTACAACCCTGTCTCACTCCCTTCCCAACCACTGCTTCTCTTTCATGTCCCTCGACTCTTATAACTGCCGTCTGGTTTCTGTACAAATTGTAAATAGCCTTTCGCTCCCTGTATTTTACCCCTGCCACCTTCAGAATTTGAAAGAGAGTATCCCAGTCAACATTGTCGCTTATGAGCTGCTAAAAACTGGTGAATCGGTTAACACTGATCGCTAGCAACAGCAAATGATCGATTTAAATTGAGCGTTACGTGAAAAATGACAGGAATATAGAAAAAGGCAACACAAAGTCATATTGCTCCATGACAACGCCCCATCACACATAGCAAAATGGGTCAGGGAAACGATCGAGGGGTTCAGTTGGGAAATACATGCGGCTTATTCTCCAGACTTGGCTTCGTCCGATTATCATCCATTTGCATCACTGGGACACGTTTTTGATGAACAACGCTTCAATCCGTATGAAAATGGACGAAAATGGTTCGGACTGGTTAGCTTCAAAGAAGACCTGGTTTTTTGGCGTGGCATTCATGCGTAGCCTGCCACAGAGGTGGGAGAAATGTAAAAATAGCAATGGAGATTATTTTCTATAAAATATTGTTTATTAGTTTAAAACAACAGAGTGGTAATTGTTGCAACCTAATTCCGGTTTCATACTTCTACACCTGGTAGTTGCTGAATTCTTTCTTCCTTTCCGTCGACATTTAAAATTAATCGGCCAAATTTGTGACCGTGGAACTCTAAGTCTTCTTCAGTTTTTTCACCAATGAGTAAACATATCGATGGACTGTTGATACAAATGTATGAACTTATCCTTCGGTTACACCCTTCAGAGGCGCCTTCCGCTGCAATTCCACTTACGTCGTGGCGTATGCTCGTTATAGAGCCACAGGTTCAGAAATAGTCTAGAAGGCGTGAAGCTTCTGATTCTCAGATGCCCTCTCGTGAATAGACAGCCAACAATCATCCAACATTTCCAGGGTAAGATACACTAGAGCTGAACACATTCTTATGTAACTGTCCACAAGGCCGCAACACTGAGCTTCTTCCCACTAACATTGATTAAAACAACTGGAACTCGCAATCACTGTTTCAGGAAACAAAACTTCTGGCTGACTGGAGGATAGTAATTTCGAAGTCCCTCATGAGAGACGCCGGGTTCCATCTAAAAGCGTTGGTTTTCGCTAGGTAGCAAAACGTTCACTGATGGAAAAGTATTCGTTTCCTCCCAAGCACTTATAGCATCGGCGTGAAGTATAAACAACTCTCCAAACTGTTCGTTCGATCCCTTGAGCCCCCCATTCACATAGAATGATTTACAGCTTGATAAACATCATTTTCCCATTTCGCTGGCAGACATTAATACTCTCTCACTCGGTCGCCTACTGTCACCTGAAAATAAAAGTTTGCTGACATCATTCATCAATAAATTGTTTTCTTGGAAGAATGTTACTCCAGAATCGGTCGGATCTTGCGTAAGTGCCATATCTGTTCCTCCTCCTCTTTCTTGTTCCCGAAACTTTTCTGCTTATGCAGATCGTTCACAGAACGTCTTAGAAGCTTCTCTTTTCTACCACACACTATCATTTAGCACCTGCTCTCACTGAGGTCCACTTCGGTTCACATCATCCTTCACTGGGTCTCTCCATCTGACATGTATTTTATCCTAAAGTGATGCAACTACTTTTTCGCACTTCCATGTGATGATACTGATGTTCGTACGTCGTAGGATCGATTGAAGAGCTACCCTACTTCTTCACCGTAAACTGATGAAATTGCAGTACCTGTTTCTTTACTCGCTCCGTATGTTTTCTCATTTCATTTGCTGCTTCATATGCAATACAAACGTGGCTGCCTTCACCTAAACCGGTGTTGATTTTAGTGGAAAGTATTCCTTTGCATTTATTCTCTTGATGTAACTCCATCTTCACAACACTTAGAACACGGAAAACTGCTTGCCGGACAGAGATCAACTGCAGTACGGAACTCTGTGAAAAACCACGCACCACAGCCGTCTGTCAATTGTGTGGACAGTGCAAAAAGTGACCTTCCCCAGTAGTACGTCGCAGGTAGCGACGGACAGGCTGGTGCAACCGACTTCTGAAACACCCTGTGCCGAGGCCCACTACTTGCAGTGCCCTGGCCTCCAGAAATGTAAACACATTCCACCTTGTTATAAGTGCCTCTTAGTACAAGTGTCACAGTCCCTTGTCGGCGAAGTCCTAGTGGAGGAGATGGTCTGCCGATGCCTTCCTACGACCTGTTATGAAGTGTCAAGTGTGTAGCTGAGACGAGTGTTCGTACAGTGTAGTGTCGGGGCTGAGTTGTTGTGAACAAAAGCGAGGGAGGCAGTGAAACCCGGTGTAGGCACTTCGACTACTTCTTTCGAAGAGCACCACGAGGGCTGCCGAACTTCGTCAGACACTGCGGAGGAATTTCGAATTTAATACAGGACAGAGAGTGGACTGGAGAACCAGAAGACTTGTAAACTCATTATATGTTAACCAAAAAGCCTCTGTTACAGTGAGAGGAGAAAGTACAAACTGGGTCGGACTAGGAAAAGGAGTAAGACAAGGATGCTATCACCTACCCTTTTCAACCTCTACTTGGAAAATATGATTGACCAATAGTCATTAGATAACAAGGGAGTAGAAATTGGAGGAAGAAGAGTAGGGTTTTTGAAGTTTGCTGATGACATGGTCCTTCTAGCCATAGGGGGAAAAGAATTACAGGATTTTGTGTATACCATTGAAGCTCACGGAAAAAAATATGGAATGAAAATTAACACAAAGAAAACAAAGGTATTGGCAAATAGGAAATAAAGAAATAAATATTATGCTGAACGGAGAAATATTAGAATAAGTGCAAAATTTTAAGTAGTTTGGAAGCAGGATAGACACTGACTGGGAGTGCACCACAGAAATTAAAACAAGGATACCAATGGCAAAAGAGGCATTTTGTAAGAAAAGGAGAATTCTCTGCAGCGATCTGAACTTAGGAAGAGACTCATAAAATGTCTTGTATGGAGTGTTCTTCTATATAGCACTGAGACATGGACTTTCAGGAATAAGGACAGAGAAAGGCTGGAGGCTTTTGGGATGTGGACATGGCGGAGAATGGAAAGAATAAGTTGGGTGGACAGAGTAAAAAATGAAGAAGTACTCAGAAGAGTGGGAGAGAAAAGACAGTTACTAGATGTAATAAAAAGGAGAAAAAGAAATTGGATTGGGAATATATTAAGAATGTCGGACTGCCAAAAACAGTTTTAGAAGGTTATGTAGAAGGGAAAAGGAAGCGAGGAAGGAAGAGATTTCAGATACTGGATAACGTGATGGACGGAACAACATACAGTAGCCTTAAGAAGGAAGCAATGGATCACAGAAAATAGAGAGGTAAAGGACCTGCTAATATAGCAGAAAACTGATGATGATGACAGGACATTGGCACAAAGACTGCTGAACTGTAACTTGACGCCATCTCCTCTCCTCCCCTTGCCAGCCACATACTGACCGTAAAAAATTTCTACCACCAGGATTAGAACCGGACGGGCGCCACCCACACAAACGTGCATTAGCGACCTCGGCTATGGAGACGAATGTCTATCCACTAAAGTACCGAAAAATCCAGCTATTGCTACTGCTATTACGTTAATCTGTTACCGATCAACGAACTTCTTCTCCATTTCAGGCCTCTTTCGGCTTCATAATTGTTTCCAGTGATTTATTCTTCACCTCGGAATGTAATCCACCGCTGTCTAGGGAACTCTGATATTTTCCATTCTTTTTAAGAGATCGGTCCAATTCTATTATTTAATGTCTTCAGTTCGTATCCTATCCATCCTCATACAGTCTTTAACATTCCTTAAAAATATCATTTCTGCCAGCTGTATTTTATTCGGTTACTTTTGAGTTGGTACCCAACCTGGGGCTAATTACCCCATGAGGGTTGAAATGAAATTTTCTGAGAGGTAATAACTAAACGATTCGATTCTGTTTCAGTCACGAAACTAAATTATTTTCAAAACATCATTACTATTATCACAATTTTGTAAAACTATGGTACTCATAATTTATGTTATCAATAATTTTTTTCTCAATTAGAATCATTAATGCAGTGGAGATAACAGGTTCCTCACATAGTCCACCCACTACACACATGGTTGTGTTTTGTCCCTTACATTACCGATGAGAAAAGTGAGGTAAATATGAAACAAATTCTAGATATCTCGAGAAAATGTCTTTTCCAAGTTGTAGCTCTGCAGTAGTCCAGAAACTGCTTCATTACTCGCTTCGAAACAGATAAATGAATTAATTGATAACACGACACAACAGTAACTACATAACGGCTACTATATTGCGGTACACAGTATTATTATTATTCTTTCCTTTCTCAGACGTTTGTCTGGTTAAAAATGGAAAGTGACTCGGACCTTGATCAAGCGTGACTTCCTTTTAACTGTACGGTATATGTTACAATGCATGTAGGAACTTTCGAGTAACTGAACATGTACCAATAATTACAGATCTCTGTAGTTCTATATATAAGTTTGGATGTAGCTGTATTGCGTTGATGTACTGGTGGATATTGTGTGGTATGACTCCTGTAGTTGATAGTATAATTGGTTTATTATTATTATTATTATTGTTATTACTATTAGTGGCTGTGGTCAGACACAAAGCATTAACAACCTGAAGTCTTCCAATTTCTCCCGGTGATTTACGAACAGTAAGTATATTGCACACATCTTAAATTGGTTGCAGTGTGCAGGTCAATCAAGTGCCGCAATGGAGAGGAGTAATGCAGGGAACTATGTTTTGCAGCAAGTGTTTAACCTCACTGTGGAGGGATGCTGATGATGGTGGGTGAGCGAGCTGGGAGGGGGGGGGGGCAGGAAGGGAGGAACTAGCTAATACAGAAACTAGCTAATATCTTATTACATCCGTGGATAACGGGTCAGAGAGGCTGGGAACCATTGCTCTATACACTGGTGAGCCAAAACATTACGATCGCATTTCGATAAGACAAACAGCCAAAGCTGCAATATATCTCTGGTTTATTAGTTGATGATGATTAGTTTCGGGTATTTATTCAAAACCCATTCTCAAATCATCCAATCAGGATACATATTACTCCACGTGGCAAAAGTATTATATTCCAAAGCCGGGACAGCACGTTAGTAAATGTGTGATTGTAATTACGGATTTCCAGCACGCTGGGATGTTGAAGGGCCAGCAACTTGTGGTACTATTTCAATATGACAGACAGATAATGTTACCAAATTGCTCTTGCTTATTGCAGTGCCTCCACGGATGTTCCTTACAGTTACACAAGCAGTAGTCACTCTGTCACGCAGATAAGCAAATAACGCCGGGCTAGTGTACCAGTAGCCAACATACAGTGAATGATCTTTAGCAAGGTAGCATTTAGTGAAGCAATAACAATACTTCTAGGTATTCTAACATTTACACCAAATTCAGTTTCTTTTTTTACGTCCATTGCTGCTCCCACCTAAATAATAAAGTCAAGAATATATCCAGTTTGACAATCACACAACACAAAAAACTTTACGGCAAGTCTATGACGTTGGATAGAACGTAGTGTATGAAGAAAAGACGACCCTTGTAGAGAACTAAGCTTTCGTCAGTTCACAAATTTTTAAAAGGAAGGAAAGCATCTGGAAAAGCATTTCTTAGATGATCCACAATTCACCTAATTTTCCGGATTTTGTCATTTCTAGAGTCATCATTCATATGTACAAAGTGTTTCATTTTTTCTCACTTCAGCCACTGGAAAGTTTACGACAAGGAAAAAGTAAATTTAAAAACTGTGTTTTTTCCAACCTCGCAGTGCTGACTTTTCACTGGCGACGTTTCCAAACGTGCTCGTAATGTAGATTACATTGCTCAGTTATGTAGTTTAAATTTTCTTGTCTAAAAAGAATTAAGAAGTAGTCATAAATAGTAGATGAATCATCTAAACTGACGATTTTACAACCGGAATGACTGTAATCGAAGTCATACACTTTGGGGTCCATATCAGAGTCTTTGCATCTAAAATCATCTGTTTTGCGTCTTTTATCAGATCTGTCAGGCGTATGCTCAGGCTCTTCTTCGGAATCGGAGGAAGAAGCGATAGTAACATCAAAATCTAGATCTGCACTTACTGGATCGGCGTTTGCTGGTTCACTAATATTTTGAATACTTGTGGTGGCGGATTCACCTACAGGCTCATCGGCATCACAGTCCGTCCAACCGTAAGCAGTTGGATTGGGTGTAATTTAAGTCTTCGTCCTCCTTTTGATTTAGAATACTCAGCAGCTCATCTTCTGTCAACGGGCGGTAACGTCGTGTCATTTTATTTTATAACACGGAAAGCACAGCACACAAACTATTTAATGTTACGACACCAATGACCTCTAAAGAGAACTGAGCATTCAATAAGTCGTTAGGGTATTTCCGAGCATTCAAATAATTAGACCGCATACTGGTGCAAAAATCGTCTACTCGCAGGCCGGGTAGCAGACGTAATACGATTCTGTAAGATTGAAGCCGGGAACTGTTGCAATTATTTTTCATAGCAAGTCGTATATATACGACTGGAGCTTTCAAACGGTTAGCACATATAAACACCTGGAGCAGGGAAAGGATTCATTCTTTCTACTTGGAAGAGTATGGTCTCTCTGTTTGTAACAGTATGCTCCAGACTGTATCTGCTCATTAACATTTCACTACTGTTCTTTACTTGTAACTGGTTTCATAACTTACACACAGAACGTCATGTAGACGTGGACTATTTGCACCTAAGATCACCCACTGTAAAACCAGTTACTCACCAAATTCCGTTCCTAAACGTTTGCATATTAAACATCCTACTCACTTGTTGAACAGTTTGCAGATAAGGCATACTTGTGTAACCGCATAGCTGTAATATCTAAGCATATATATTTAATCTCCTAACCTATGAACATGCTGTCAAGCAATTGGAAGACACGAGCATTACTTACATTTTATAATGTAAGCGAACTTTCTGACCCCTATTGTATCATCTCTTATTAACTTATTTTTTATGAAGAACGTTCGTATTGCCTGTTGTTTGTTATAACTGCCATGACAAGTACACACTTAAGAATGACACCCTTATATCTGTAGCCGAAAGATAAATATACTGAAGCGTCAAAGAAACTGGTATAGGCATTCGTATTCAAATACAGAGATACGTAAGCAGGCAGAATACGGCGGTCGCGACGCCTATGTAAGACAACAAGTGTCTGGCGTAGTTTTTAGATCGGTTTTTGCTGCTAAAATGGCAGGTTATTAAAATTTAAGTAAGTTTGTACGTGGTGTTACAGCCGGCGCACGAGCGATGGGACCCAGCATCTCCAATGCAGAGATGAAGTGGGGATTTTCCCGTACCACCATTTCACGATTGTACCGTGAACATCATTAATCAGGTAAAACATCAAATCCCCGACATCGCTGCGGCCGGAGAAAGATTCTGCAAGAATGGGACCAACGACGACTGAAGAGAATCGTTCAACATGACACATTTGCAACCGTTCCGCAAATTGCTGCAGATATCAGATGGACGTGTACAGGTATGGAGATAACCTCATGAATCCATGGACCCTGCATGCCAGTAGGGGACTGTTCAAGCTGGTGGAGGCTCTGTAATGGTGTGGGGCGTGTACAGTTGGAGTGTTATCGGACCCCTGATGCATCTAGATACGACTCTGACAGGTGACATGGAGGTAAGCATCCTGTGTGATCTGAGACCTGAGTTTCTCCTGGCGTATACAACTTTCAAATAACTTCCGGGAATTCAGCCAGGTAACACTTTCAGCGACCGCCGATATTTCGGCGGGAGAACACCCCGCCATTTTCAAGGCAAACTGCAACGGACAGGCGGCGTTCATGCAAATTTAATACCTCGGTTCTCCGACAGAAGCAGGAAAGATAACACACACACACACACACACACACTGAACACTAGTGCCACCAAAGATGACCAAAGTCAGAGCTATCGATAGTGAGACAATCAATTCGCAGGTGAGGCAGCATTGACTCTGTTCCTCTGTTTTTTGACAAGGGAGAGAGCCGGATTCCAAACAGAGTTTAAACAGAAACCTCCATCCCTGTTAACGAGGTTGCTCGCTAATTTAATCTCAACTGCCTCCCTAATAACACTGTCCCAATAGCTGGACGTGCATGCCAATATCTCGGTGTTATTATATAACATGGGGTGACCAGTATCCAAGCAATGTTCGGCAATAGCAGATCTACTTGGCTGCTGTAATCGTGTGTGCCGTTTATGCTCAGTACATCTGTCCTCCACGGTCCTGATAGTTTGACCAATATATGCCATGCCGCAGCTACAAGGAATACGATATACACCAGCCTTCCGCAGTCCAAGATCATCCTTAACGGAACTCAAAAGTGCTCTAATTTTAGATGGAGGTCGGAAAACACATTTCACATCGTATTTCCGTAAAATACGACCGATCTTATTGGACGTGTTCCCTACGTAAGGCAAAAAGGCAGTAGACTTAGGTGTTGACTCAGAATTATCATCCATCACCCGATGTACAGTTGGTCGATAGCGCAACGCACGTTCAATCTGTCTATCACTATAACCATTTTGACGGAATGTAACTTCAAGATGGGACAGCTCAGCTGGCAAAGTCTCAGCGTCAGAAACGACATGTGCCCTGTGTACCAAGGTACGAAGTACTCCTTCACGCTGAGCCGGATGGTGACAACTATTACCTTGTAAGTACAAGTCGGTGTGAGTACGTTTCCTGTAGACTGCGTGTCCCAATGATCCATCATCCTTCCTCCTAACCAACACGTCGAGAAAGGGAAGGCAACCATCCTCTTCCACCTCCATCGTAAAACGAATGTTCGGGTGGATCGAGTTCAGATGTTCTAGAAAGACATTCAAATTCTACCCACCGTGAGGCCAAACAACGAAGGTATCGTCAACGTATCTAAAGAAACAGGCGGGTTTTAAAGGCGCCGACTCCAATGCCACCTGTTTCTTTAGATACGTTGACGATACCTTCGTTGTTTGGCCTCACGGTGGGTAGAATTTGAATGTCTTTCTAGAACATCTGAACTCGATCCACCCGAACATTCGTTTTACGATGGAGGTGGAAGAGGATGGTTGCCTTCCCTTTCTCGACGTGTTGGTTAGGAGGAAGGATGATGGATCATTGGGACACGCAGTCTACAGGAAACGTACTCACACCGACTTGTACTTACAAGCTAATAGTTGTCACCATCCGGCTCAGCGTGAAGGAGTACTTCGTACCTTGGTACACAGGGCACATGTCGTTTCTGACGCTGAGACTTTGCCAGCTGAGCTGTCCCATCTTGAAGTTACATTCCGTCAAAATGGTTATAGTGATAGACAGATTGAACGTGCGTTGCGCTATCGACCAACTGTACATCGGGTGATGGATGATAATTCTGAGTCAACACCTAAGTCTACTGCCTTTTTGCCTTACGTAGGGAACACGTCCAATAAGATCGGTCGTATTTTACGGAAATACGATGTGAAATGTGTTTTCCGACCTCCATCTAAAATTAGAGCACTTTTGAGTTCCGTTAAGGATGATCTTGGACTGCGGAAGGCTGGTGTGTATCGTATTCCTTGTAGCTGCGGCATGGCATATATTGGTCAAACTATCAGGACCGTGGAGGACAGATGTACTGAGCATAAACGGCACACACGATTACAGCAGCCAAGTAGATCTGCTATTGCCGAACATTGCTTGGATACTGGTCACCCCATGTTATATAATAACACCGAGATATTGGCATGCACGTCCAGCTATTGGGACAGTGTCATTAGGGAGGCAGTTGAGATTAAATTAGCGAGCAACCTCGTTAACGGGGATGGAGGTTTCTGTTTAAACTCTGTTTGGAATCCGGCTCTCTCCCTTGTCAAAAAACAGAGGAATAGAGTCAATGCTGCCTCACCTGCGAATTCATTGTCTCACTATCGATAGCTCTGACTTTGGTCATCTTTGGTGGCACTAGTGTTCAGTGTGTGTGCGTGTGTGTTATCTTTCCTGCTTCTGTCGGAGAACCGAGGTATTAAATTTGCATGAACGCCGCCTGTCCGTTGCAGTTTGCCTTGAAAATGGCGGGGTGTTCTCCCGCCGAAATATCGGCGGTCGCTGAAAGTGTTACCTGGCTGAATTCCCGGAAGTTATTTGAAATCCTGTGTGATCACCTGCATCCATTCATGTCCACTGTGCATTCCGACGGACTTGGGCAATTCCAGCAGGACAATGCGACACCCCACACGTCCAGAATTGTACAGAGTGGCTCCAGGAACACTCTTCTGTGATAAACACTTCAGCTGGCCATCAAACTCCCCAGACATGAACATTATTGAGCATATTTAGGATGCCTTGCAACTTGCTGTTCAGAAGAGTTCTCCAACTCCTCGTACTCTTTCAGATTTATGGACAGCCCTGCAACATTCATGGTGTCAGTTCCCTCCAGTACCACTTCAGACATAATCGAGTTCATGCCACGTCGTGTTGCGGCACTTATGCGTCCTCGATATTAGATAAGTGTACCAGTTTCTTTGGCTGTTCAGTGTAATAGTAAACGAATGAACTGTACAGATTCTCCCTCTCTTTTTGAAAACAGATTCTTAGAGCTTAAGTTGCGTGTTAGTACACAAGTTATTAAACCAAATGCGTACCTCTTAGTTCAGTGTTCCCCATTCTGGTATGTAATGGAAGTCTTAAAGTACTATAGTTACGACTTTAGTATCTAAGAATGTACAATTAACAACATTACACGGTAATTCTTTATTTACAAGGATAAAACCGCAGAATCTATATAATTTCAACTATTTCACCAGCGCCACGGTCACAGCGATTCACTTCACCTGGTGTAAGATGTGAAGTGCCCGTAAATACCAAACATCTGAAGACGAACCGTCAGCGGCTTCAAGGCTAGCTACCGGAAGAATAAACGTTTTGTTTTAAAAGTTATGTAACTGGTCACAGTATCAATACAAAGTGCCCACTGTTTTCACCACAATCGCAGGTTCAACGTCCATAACGGGTAAGATCAATTTATCTCCCACGCACTGTTCGAATCCGAAACGACACTAGGGCAAAATGACAGTGATGCACAATATACCCGCCTTCACACACCAAAGCTTGGTCTGTAGGCAGATGCAAAGTATGGTGTTATCCAAGGCGTCCAGACAGCACTAATTATCAAGAGTGCCACCATTCAACTAACAGTCATATCTCAAGCAGAGTCCTGTACGTAGCCGCACCATCGACAAGTGGCTGCAACTTGCAAAAAGTCTCCTGTGTGCACGGCATTTGTTTCACCAGTCGTTAGTAATCGTAGTCGGTCGTTAATCAAGTGACTTTTTCTGACACGTATGCGTCACAAAATTCGTCTATATCTTTAAGAATCTCTCGTCCAAGTTTATCATTCAGTTTTTTTACTATTTTGTATCCACAGATGTTTTGCTGTATTTATGACAGTGAATCTATTTTACCTTTAGAGGCTCATAATTAGAAAGAGTATCTTGTTGCAAAATTAACACAAGTCGTCACAGAGGTTTCACTGTGACCACTGAAAAAGAACTGCATGTGTTTACTCTTTTCTCCCATATTTCCCCTCCATTAACACCAGTACTAAAATTATTTGTATGAGAGTATATGTCACGTCATCCTGACCATGTGCTACGCCTCATTAACACGTTACCTTAGTTATGAGTCTGCTGCTTTCCCACATTTCATAGTTATAAAGCAGTTAGTCTGCAGCGATGATTTAGATAGAAACTGTCATGATGTGACACTTGTGAATGAGACGTTTTATAACTGACGATGGCAGGTGGTTTGAACAAGACTGATTGTTTTTAATAAAATGACTCACTACTATTGTGCAAATCATTATTGATCAAAAATGGTAAGTGCTGAAGGCTTTTGACATGTCAGTGTTTTTGGAAAGTTTTATTATTTTCCTCAATGCTGCCGGGTGTCGATTACTCAATCAGTAAAAGAGGAGCCCTTATTGGATCACTTTTTCGTCAGCCTGCCTATCCATCTGCTTAGACCGTTTCTTTCTCAGGAATGGGAAGAGGTGTCAAGCTGATATTTATGTCCAATTCTAAGGTCTACATTCCACTAGTGGTGCAAAAAATTGAAGCTTCTAATTCAATGCAGTCACAAGATACGGCCATTTATGCAACATATGGTAGATGTAGATAAACATCCTGATACTCGCAAACTCACTCAGCAAAACCTACAGATGAGCATCCATATACAGCACATAATTAAGTTTGTACGGAATCCTGAGAGCGCGAGTCCTACTCGATGTTGTCCGGTTTTTTATGATTTATTTTTATTTAGCATTTGTTTGATTGGCAGTATCCATTATTTAGAGCTACCTTATGAACTGCATCTTCTTGATTTAAAGGGAAATTGTAGGTACTCTAGATGTAGAGCTACATTTCCGTAAGTGACACGGACAAAACAAGAGTCAGTATAGCTGGCGGTGCTGCCCGAAAGAAAACTTGAAGTACGCTTTCCGACGTGTTACGTACCTGAGTCGACTGCTTGAGACTAGTAAGTCTACTGCAACGCCCCTGGCGTTTTATTCCTGTACTGAGTCTGGTCTGTTTCTTCTGGTCATTTTCGTTTACACGTCACCACCAGTATTGTTTATGAGGGCTCTCTGCTGTGCGTTTTGGGACCTGAATGATGAAAGTGAGGTTGTGAGCGGATATCCGTTTTACAAAACGATCTAAATATTGTAACAAAATGTAAGAACAAACAATGATTATAAGAGTTCATTATTGACCAAAGCAGAAATCATAGTGGAAGTTCTTAGCAGAGGTCGTGTGATAAATTCTTTACCCTCTTTTGAACTGAAAGAATAGGAAAAGTGTCATCCAAATATTTGAAAATATATACATTTATTTGTTCGAGAAAATATATACTTGTAAACACATGAGCATATCTATAACGCAGTAAATAGCGCCTTTTTCTTTAGCCTCTGTATGTCGTTTTCTTGGTAAATGCCAATTAACATCGAAAATTATCTTTCTCATCAAATAATTCTGGCATTTTCACTGTTGGGATAATTTTCATTAAAATACGTCTATCTGTTTACGCTTTTAAACAATGGAAACTCCAGGTAGGAATATGTAAGTGTCTTTTAATTGTATATCTTCAACATTTCGCGTCCCTGTCAGCAACTGTATAAATATTAATTTTAATAATCAACAGCCTCAGTTGCACTGTGTGCCAAGAATTTACCTAGGTTTCAGTCGGGATAACCCAACCTTCTTCAGAATAACAGTAACTACCGTTTGTCCATAGTGGACATCGTCAAGCTAAAACTACAAATCCATAAATTATCGTCAGCCTGCAAAAACTTATCTGAAACTGCCTCGGCCCCGCTTCGCGACCGCAATGCGGCAGCCACGAGTGCTGTACTGTGCTGCCAGTAGTTTGTAGTTTTAGGTTGACGATGTCCACTATGGACAAAAGGTAGTTATTGTTATTCTGAAGAAGGTTGGGTTATCCCGACTGAAACCTAGGTAAATTCTAGGTAAACGATGCAACTGAGGCTGTTGATTATTAAAATTAAAATTAATCTTTTAATTGTGCCTATCTGCAACTTACCGTGTCTTCTTGATATATTTAAGTTTTTATTTATGCATAGAGTAGACGTTACATCCGTGAAATGTAAATATGTTTCCGCTTTCAGGTACATCGTCTCCGCCGCGCGGGGTAGCCGTGCGGTCAAAGGCGTGTTGTCACGGTTCGCGCGGCTCCCCCTCTCGGAGGTTCGAGTCCTCCCTCGGACATGGGTGTGTGTGTTGTCCTTAGCGTAGCTTAGTTTAAGCTATATTAAGTAGTGCGTAAGCCTAGGGACCGATGACCTCAGCTGTTTGGTCCCATAGTGCATACCACAAATTTCCAAAATTTCGTCTCCCTTATAGGAGAACACTACTAGAGAAAAGTAGCAGGACCTTGCGTAACTTCCCAGTGTGTCACGAAAACAAAGCAAACAACATAATAAAGAGTAAGATGACACGACAGCATAAAATCCATTTCTACGATAGGATTGAGTTCGGCCAAAACAGATTAACTCCCTGTGTTGGCAGACACCATCATAGGTCCCTCTTTCTGCGCATGTCCATTGAGCAGCACACTCGGAAATACAGAACTCCACGCTCGGCAAAGTCTGTAGACGACTGACGTCACAGACACACTAGCGTCATGATTTGATGCTAACTCACACCCAGGCCAAAAGGCGCACGCACTTCGAGTAGTCGATTTTGAGCAGAAAGTCGTTCGTGTAAAACGGGCCTAGGACGACACCCGTACCGACTGCGACGTCGGCAGTCGCTTTCTCCCGCGGTTGTGGAAAGACAGCCAGGACAACAGGGCAGCGGGCAGCGGGCGGTACGGCGCGGAGGGGCAGGAAGTGGGTGGCAGCCTCACAAAGCGGACAAACACGCATTGTCCGCGCCGGCCACCGTCCTATAGATGAAGCGCTCCCTCCCACACACACACACACACACACACACACACACACAGCCTCAACAGGCTTGTATGGGCGCAGGCACAGGTAGAGACACGAGCCGTTTTGTCTCGCTGCTCTTAAGCAGCGGTACCTTCCGGAAAACACGTCTCCTCGCTTCAGACACCTGAACCCTGCCACTCACTCTCAAGGGCAGCCAACTTACTCACCGCTGGCAAACGTCCCTAAGTAGAAACGTTCGTGAGGACAGATACACAAGAATCACCAAAGAATGGAACACTCGGGTTATTTGCCTCGAAAACAGATCGAAAAATCACGTCGACGCCATTTAAATTTCTGAAGTACTCCTCAACACAATATGGCGGAAGAATGGAATATACGCATCTACATTAAATGTATCTAAGCGCGTGTACACTAGGTCGACGAACGCCATCTAACGACAGCCAGTGTATTCGGCCGAACGTTGGTCGCCAATGCATTGGCGTTCGGCTTGTCATCCACACCAAGCGGAAGGCTTGGGGCGAAGGGATTCAGCCATGCGGAATCGCAGTTCGCTCAGATAATATTTCAATGTTACTTGTGTTTTGTTATTGTTGTAAAGCAACGTTTTAATTACAATTTCATCGGCCGATATTTTGAAGGAAGAGCCGGCCGGGATGGCCGAGCGGTTGTAGGCGCTTCAGTCTGGAACCGCGGGACCGCTACGGTCTCAGGTTCGAATCCTGCCTCGGATATGGATGTGTGTGATGTCCTTAGGTTAGTTAGGTTTAAGTAGTTCTAAGTCCTAGGGGTCTGATGACCTCAGACATTAAGTCCCATAGTGCTCAGAGCCATTTGAACCATTTGAAGGAAGAAGAGGATTTAGCAATCGTCGCGTGTGCAGCATTCATTTTACTTCAAGAAGCTGCTTATCAGGTGAAGAAGAAAAAACGATGCTGGAGGACGATTTCTCTTTTAAAATGTAAGAACCAGTGTGGTGGGACAAAATTAACGTCTGCATTAAAGCTGAGCCGTAAATACAAAACCAAAAAGGGGTAATGCAGGAGTAGGTCTAATAATAAATAAGAAAACAGGAAAGAGAGGAAGTCCCATGAACAGCATAATGAACGCATTATCGTAGCCAAGACAGACGTGAAGCAAACACTCACTACATTAGTACAAATTCATATGCCAACCAGCTCTACAGATCGTGAAGAGACTGAGAGGATGTGTGATGAGATAATAATTTATTCAGGTAGTTAAGGGAGAGCAACATTTGATTCTGAGGGGAGACTGAAATTCGGTAGTAGGAAAGAGAAGAGAAGGAATATAGTATTTAAGAAAATGGAACACCTACAGCCGTCCCTATGATGTCATTTATTGAATGGCTACCAGTTTCGGGGCTTCAGTGCACCATCTTCAGGTCTTAGCTGATGCTGAAGGGTTTAACATTTGCATTGAAGCGCCGAAACTGGTAGCCATACAATAAATGACATTATAATGACGGCTGTAAGTGTTTCATTTTCTTACAGTAGTGAACGCCTGTACTCCCCCAGACCTCCTGGCACCAGGATTCACATGGAAAAATAGAACGTGAATATGGTCTGGCTGAAAGGATTGAAAGAGGAAGCTGTCTTGCTGAATTCTGCGCACAGCATAACTTAATCATTGTTAACATTTGGTTTAAGAATCGTGAAAGACTGTTGTATAAGTAAAAGAGACCCGAAGACATCCGAAGGTTTCACATTGTGTATTTAATTGTAGGACAGGGATTTCAGAACCAGATTTTAAACTGTAAGACATTTCCAGGGGCAGACGTGGACTATGAACACAATGTAGTGGTTATTAGCTTTAGATTAATAACTGTATAAATTGCAAAAAGGTAGGAAATCAACGAGATAGGACCTGGATGTTGAAAGAACTAGAGAATGTTGAGAGTTTCAGAGAGAGCATTAGGCAACGATTCACTGGAACAGGGGAGAAGAACTAAGCAGAAGACGACTGCGTAGTTTTGAGAGATGTTATAGTGAAAGCAGCGGAAAGTAAAATAGGTAGAAATACAAGGCCTAGCAGAAATCCTTGGATATCACAGGAGATACTGAATGCAAGTGACGAAATGAGAAAGTATAAAAATGTAGCAAGTGAAAAGGAATACAAACGTCTAAAAAATGAGACTGACAGGAAGAGAAAAATGGCTAAGCGGGGATGGCTAGAGGAGAAATGTAAAGATATAGATATATGTATAACTAGGGGAAAGATAGACACCGCTTACAGAAAAATTACAGATGCTTCTGGAGAAAAGAAAATCAGCTGTGTGAACATTAACAGCACAGGGGGAACATCAGTTCTAAGCGAAGAAGGGAAAGCTGGAAGTTGTAAGGACTATACGGAGGGACTACACAAGGCAAATGAATTTGAAGGGAATATTGCAGGAAAGGAAAACGGCATAAAAGAAGACGACGTAGGAGATATGATACAAACAAGGACCTTGGAGCAGACAGCATCCTGTCAGAACTACTGATATCCTTGGGACAGCCAGCCACGACGAAACTATTCCACTGAAGGTGTAAGATGCATGAGGCAGGTGAAATACATTCGGAATTCCCGTTCCAACAAAGCAGGTGCTGACAGATATGATTATTACCGAAATACCAGTTTAATAAGTCACGGTTACAAAATACGAACACGGATTATGTACAGAACAACGGTATGGAAGTTTGGATTCGGGAGAAACGTAGGAATACGTGAGGCAGTACTGACCCTATGACTTCTCTTAGACGATAGGTTAACAAAAGGCAAACCTACGCTGTAGCATTTGTAGACTTAGAGTAAACTTTCGACAGTGCTGAATCGAATACTCTCTTTGAAATTATGAAACTAGCGGGGGGGGGGGGGGGGGGGGGGGGGGGGGTAAAATACGGGACCGAAAGGCTGTCTACAACTTGTACAGAAATCTGACGGAAGTCGTAAGAGTCGAGGAGCATGAAAGGGAAGCAGTAGTTGAGAAGGGAATAGAACAGCGTCGTCTAACAGCGTCGTATAATAGCCTACCCCCAATTTTATTCAAACTGCACATTAAGCAAACTTTAAAGGAAACCAAAGAAAAATTTGGATAAGAAATTAAAATTCAAGGAGAAGAAATAAAACTCTTAGATTTGCCGACGATATTGTAGTTCTGTCAGGGACAACAAAGGGCTTGGAAGAGAAGTTGACCGGAATGGACAATATCTTGAAAGGACGATATAAGATGAACGTTAACAAAAGCAAAACAAGGGTGATGGAATGTAGTTTAATTAAATCAGAGATTCCGGGGGAATTAGTTTAGGAAGCGAGACAGTGAAAGTATGAGATGAGTTTTTCTATTTGGGCAGGTATTTGTCTGGAGTGTAGCCTTGTATAGAAGTGAAACGTGGACAACAAACAGTTCAGACAAGGAGATAATGTAAGTTTTTGAAATGTCGTGTCACTGAAGAATGCTGAAGGTGAGGTGAGTAGATCATGTAACTAACGAGGAAGTGCTGAACTGAATCGGAGAGAAAAGAAATTTGTGGCATAACTTGACTAAAAGAAAGGCTCGGTTAATGGTGATCACGAATGTAGTATTGAAGGGAAGTGTGGTGGGAGACGAAGAGATCAATACAGTGCGCGGGTTCAAAAGGGTGTAAGCTGCAGTAGTTATTTGGACATAAAGTGGCTTGCATAGGATAGAGTAGCGTGGACAGCTGCATCAAATCAGTCTGCCGACTAAAGACCACAACAACAAGCATAAGGATAATTTTCAAATCTAATTTACAGACGTCAACATAAACTTTTTTTAACAAATGACTGATTCATTTCTATCAGCCCATTTAGCTATGACAGCAGACCTCTTATGTCACTTCATGTCACATCTTGAGCCGAACACTGCCTCCTCCTTTACCTACGATTGAGTCTAGTGATCGGTACATTTCATGTACCCATTATCTGTTTCATCCAAGTGTTTGTACGAGTGGACTGATTCTAATTGCGACATCAAAATCTGGATATCTGTACAGTTTTCATTTAGACAGTACTTGACTACGGAGAACTGCATTTGAGGTTACTATTAATATTGTCGACGAGATGACAGCACCAAATGGGCAGCAAGAGCCCATTAATTAGCTTTGATATAGTGTCAGTTTTTACAGGAGTTTCCCTGGCAGCCTTGGGCCCTAATTGATAACAAATTTCAGCTGGACATTACCGCTTTGTTTCGGCATGCTCTTTTTCACCCTGTTTTATATTTAACCAAGAATTGACGCTCTCTGGAACATTTAGTTTATGTTAAGCCCACCCATACTGATTTTTATCGACAACCGTTGAGTTATCGTCACCCGTCACAAACTATGAGTGTGATCAAAACCTCGCAGATAGAGCTTATGCCTACTTGGAACCAGGTTGTTTGCCTACAGAGCTCGCCCACTTAAAGACACTGTTCAAAGTAAACGGATATTCTACCCAGCAGCCACTATCGATAAAAGCCAAAAGCCAGGCACTGGATGAAGAGAACGCCGGCAAAGTCACTGGCGTTCCTTCCCTGTGTTGGCAATATATCAGTCAAGATCGCCAAAATCTTCCAGAAATTTCAGGTTAAAGTGGTTTTACGCACGCCATCTAATATTGCAGATCCCCTGGTATCAGTGGAGTACGATTTGCTATTGTAGATGGCTTGAATTTACAAAATATCTTGCCCACGTGGTATGGCTTACACAGACCAGACCAAGGGCACTGTGGTAGAACGCTGCGCCGAACATCAACCCTGTATTCGCATTTTGCAACCAACTGAGTCTGCTGCTGCTGAACATTGCATCTCCACCGGTTTTGAAAAAAAAAAAAATGGATATTTGTGGTAAGTTCCTCTGGGAGCAAACTGCTAAGGTCATCGGTCCCTAGGTTTACACACTACTTAATCTAACTTATACTAACTTGCGATAAGACGATACACACACCCATGCCCGAGAGTGGACTCGAGTCTCCGACAGGGCAAGCTGCGCGAACCGTGCGTGGCAAGGCGCCTCAGACCGTGCGGCTACCCCGGACAGCCCGGTCTTTGAATGGAACGTGTTAAAACAATAATTTTACTCACAGCAACATCCGTTTGGGACTCCATTACTAAATATTCCTTGGAAATATGAAAGGCGGAACATCTGACGACTCCATGATAGCGATTACCTGTTGGATAATGCGTCTTTCAAGTACAAAGTCTGACCTGTACGGGAATATACAAAGTGGATGTACGAGAGCGGGCAGTAGACGCATGGTTGACGACATATGGAAGTTTGAGTGTGGCCGTCAGTCGTGCACGGGTAGCCAAATGGTGAGGCGATAAGCGCGAAATCCGGGTTCGAGTACCGGTCAGGCATAAATTTTCATTGTCGTCATTCCAGTCCACAGCTGTCGGTTGTTCTTATTCGCAGCTGCGAATACGTTTAATGTAAATGGATAGTGTGTGGAACCCTACCGGTTCTATGATTTGTTTAAAACGGAGACGACAGAGTACGCCGATGTCCACGGCAAGCGACAGCCCTGACACCTGTTCCGCAATTCCACCAGCGAGGGTGCTGCCCTCTGTGTATTGTGAACAGTCCATCGACACGATCTTAACGCATGGGCGAAGTACACATAGGTGCCAATGACTGCGGGACAGAAGAAGTTTTTTATAGTGCTCAGTGGCTCGCCTGAAAGTGGCTGGTAGGTAGTCAGTTGAAATGTGGAGAGTACAAAACGACGACAGCTGCAAGCACGGAGTTTCCTTAAATAAACATTTTATTCTTTTTTGGAAGGAAAACTACAATAAATAGGGCGACTACTGCACCAAACTACGATTACAGGAATAGCCTCACAGAAAGGGCGTCTTTACATGGTACTTGTACGCGAACGTGGATCGGGTCTGATTATGACATCCTAAAGTGCTCTTTCACATTTAATAGAATTCCAGATGTGAAACAAAGTCTAAATCACGTCGAATTTCCGTATCACGATAACAAAACGTAAACCAGTACAATGCAAGATCGCTTCCTGGGTCTGAGGCTATATTGCAATACCTCTTTCTAAAGTTGAAGTGCAGTATTAAAATTGGCTCGCTTTTGAAGATTTGTCAAATAGACATCGTGCTGGTATGAACTGGCAAAGCAAAGTGATGGAAAATCTTACCAGAAAGTTTACTAAATTAATGTACTGATGGTGTGTAAATGAAAACTTGTTTGAGATTATCTTGGAAACTACAGATGCAAACAAAGCAGAAAAATAAACTTCGTGGATGGTATTCACGTGAACACAGACAGTGCAAGTTCGATTCGCTCGATTCGGCAAGTCGCCGACGTGGCGTCAAATCTGCACCAGGCGAACGGTCTACCCGACGGGACGCCCTAGCCACACGACATTTTTTTTCAGATTAAATACAAAACCATATGTCATGTCTTGTCCTATAACCTAGAATTATTTACTTGTGTTGCTCTCCTGTTTTAATTGCAGATACAACACTTACATAAGCTGAGCCTTTTATTTTTGCAGTTTTAATTACATGTCGCTTATAAACCTCAGTATTTCTTACACCTTGTTGTTTCTTGGGCTTCGTAAATGTATCTTCAGCTATAACAGCTATTATGTGACAGTTGCTCTAGCAATATATAGAAAAAAGAAAGCTGGCTGACGAAAAGCAAAAAGTCAACAAGCGATATTCTGCAACCAGTCATTCGATAAAGATGGTAGATCCGTACTCTGTGAAGGACTTGTAACCTTTTTCAAACGACATCAGAATTACGCAGGACGAATACCTCACGTGTGAGCATGGGATCTGCCTCCTTTTTCTACACAATAGCCGCGCGGGATTAGCCGAGCGGTCTTGGGCGCTGTGCGGCTGGTACCGGCGGAGGTCCGAGTCCTCCCTCGGGCACGGGTGTGTGTGTGTTTGTCCTCAGGATAATTTAGGTTAAGTAGTGTGTAAGCTTAGGGACTGATGACCTTAGCAGTTAAGTCCCATAAGATTTCACACATTTTTTTTTCCTACACAACAATGCATTTTGTGTTGCGGAGTGCCAGTCTACCACTACTTAATCCGATATCAGCAAAAAATCATTCCTCAGTTTCTGATTCAAGTATCTATTATTATGTTAAAACAATTTATGCACTGTATCGTTATTATGATTAAAATCTTACACGTTTGTGGCAAGTTAAAAGTAATATTTAGAGGGGAAGGGAGTCAACCCTGCACCTGTTCTTCACACAAGTCTAAAATGAGTAAGTTTTTTCTTCTCAACAAAACTGCAGGCTATATCCACATTCATCCCTTGGTCTCCCTCTACAACTTTTATCCCCCAGCCCGCAACCTTACCTTCACTGTCTAATTGACCATCCCTTGATGCCTCAGACTGTTTTCTGTCAACCGTCCTCTTCTTTCACTCAAATTCTGCCATCAATTTCATTTCTCTTCGACTCGATTTAGTACTTCCACATTAGTATTTGATCTACTCATCTAATCTTCAGCATTCTTCTGTAACACCACATCCGATAAGCTTCTATTCACTTCTTATCTGTGTTGCCCACGATTCACTTTCATGTAAGACTACAGTACAGACAAATACTTTCAGAGAAGAAACTATATCCAACGTTAACAAATTTACCTTTTTCAGAAAAGTGCATTTTTATGCTTTCTACATAAAACTAAGTAATTTTACTGCCCACAAACTAAAAAAGCTCCTCTACCAGTGCCTCAATTGTTTATGAGTGTCGACTCATTAAAGGCTACAAAGAGATCCTTCCGTGATTGTGCACGTGATTCGGAGGTTTGAATTAACCGGCTGTTTCGGAATCGCTCCTGCGAGAGACCTATGACCAATAGCGTCTGCCACAAATTGTTGAAGAAGTTATTGTTTCCATGACTGACAATGCTGGACCCCTCTTTAAGCAGTGCACGAGCTGTGTCACGCCAGCTGAAAATTGCATGGTCCACCTTTCGAAAAGTGCTGCCCACAATTGTGAAATGTTTTTTGTATTGCGGTTCCAGGCTGTCTTGATGCAACTGGTGATAACATTGAGCAACGTTTGTGGAACGTGGGCAAGGTACGCAGTTAACAAATGTTGCACTCTCATGTGGAAATTAAAATGTGTTTTGCAGGCCGGTGTGGCCGTGCGGTTCTAGGCGCTTCAGTCTGGAACCGCGTGACCGCTACGGTCGCAGGTTCGAATCCTGCCTCGTGAATGGATGTGTGTGATGTCCTTAGGTTAGTTAGGTTTAAGTAGTTCTAAGTTCTAGGGGACTGATGACCACAGATGTTAAGTCCCATAGTGCTCAGAGCCATTTAAAATGTGTTTCTTTCAACGGTTTATTCGTCATTTCTCTTCCATATATCTTTACAAATATTTCCATCAAGTTTCACTGTCCTACGATCACTTGTTTTTCATGGGGCCCTCTAAAAAGTAGCGAAAGTTTAATTATAGCCGCCCTATAACCATAATAATTTGTTTACACCTGTGATTAGTAGAGTGGTTTTCCTTTTTGAGAGAGGGAGGGTGTCATGGCCCTCAAGAACTCTCTCCCCCCTCCCATCCCGTCACCATGTTGGGTTCAGACTTGGTTCCATTGGAGCCAATCTTGACTCTTAACAGCTCAAGAGCCTGCTTCTGAGCTTATGGGTTCCCCATGAGCTAGGGGTCTCGCTTTGTCTGCTACCTGGACCTGATAGGGTGGCTTTCCGTAATACGCCTGAAGCATTCACAAGGGAGGCTGACAACAGACACCGGTTCATCTGCGAGGCTCGCTTAAGGGTTAGAGACTGTCCCGTGGTGTCAGTCGTCTAACCAGTACCATTTCCATCAGAAATAATAATGCGAGAACTCCTGGCAGAAGGCACAGTTTCTGGATGAGAGTTGTTAGCCTGTTAGAAATAAAAAGAGGACGGCGAATGAGAGAGTGCCATGGGCATGATACGCGAATTGGGGTAACAGTCATTAAAACAAAGACGTTTTTCTTCGTTGCAGGACATTCTTACAAAATTTCAATTATGAACTTCCTCCTGAAAATTGGTGCCCACCTACACAGGGAGAAATGATCATGATAATAAAGTAAAAGAAATCAGAGCTCTCACGAAAAGGCTTAAGTGTTTGATTTCCCGCGTGCTGTTCGAGGGTGCAACGGTAGAGAAATTGTTTGAAGCTGGTTCGATGAATCCTCTGCCAGGCAATAAATTGTGAAACTTCCTGGCAGATTAAAACTGTGTGCCCGACCGAGACTCGAACTTTTTTTTTTAACCATATTTCTTTAAATATATTAACAACGATACATTTAAAAAAAGACATTTTATTCTATTAACCTATTATATTCCTAGTGTTGGTTAATATTACTGTCATTTTATATGTTTTCGTTTTTATATTTTCCTTTTTCGTTTTTCTCTTATTGTTGTTCCTTAAACCCTTTTCCATGGCCATTTGTCGTTTTTTTTTTTTTTTTTTTTTTTTTTTTTTTTTTTTTTTTTTTTTTTTTTTTTTTTTTTTTTTAGGCGTTAGACATTGCAGGACAGGCATAACAATTTATATTTGGCATCGATGCATTGATTTTGAGTTTACGTTTCTGTATGTGATGCACTTGTGATGCCACAGGCACATTGTGTATTCTGGTTTGATCTCTTCCTCTAGTTACACTGTTAAGAGGGACAGTATGAGGGAAACGTCACCATGATAGGTGGAGCAGAAGTGGAAGAAACTTTTTTACATATACTACAGAATATACCTAAATTGAAGAAGAGAGAAAATTTTGTCATATTACATAAGAGGAGCAGAAAGGAGAGTGTGAGTAATCAATAGAATTTTATAAGCGCAAAGTAAATGAAATCATTTAAAAAATATCTAATAATAGTAATGAGTAGGTGGCACTTTCCACTAAGTAATGCTTCTTTCCTAGTCAGTATAGTAAAAAAAAAACTACTATACTTCACTATTTGATGCGAGAAGAGAAAGCACTTTATCTTTTGTGATGCACTTGTTCGCTATCACTGCACACGTTCTCCTTGTGGTGAGTGTGGTGAGGTGAGGTGGCTGGTGGCGGTGCTGAGGGTCACAGGCTGGGGAGGACTCTGGCGACTGCTGTCTGCAGTGGAATCTGCAGGAAGTTTTTGAAGTTCTCGTGGTATCGCCTGTGCTGCTGGGCTGTCTTGTTCTCCTCCCCGGGACCTTTGCCTTTCGCGGGCAAGTGCTCTACCAACTGAGCTACCGAAGCACGACTCACGCCCGCTACTGACAGCTTTACTTCTGGCAGAGATACTGGCAGAAGTAAAGCTGTGAGTACCGGGCGTGAGTCGTGCTTCGGTAGCTCAGTTGGTAGAGCACTTGCCCGCGAAAGGCAAAGGTCCAGAGTTCGAGTCTCGGTCGGGCACGCAGTTTTAATCTGCCAGGAAGTTTCATATCAGCGGACACTCCGCTGCAGAGTGAAAATCTCATTCTGGAATAAATTGTGAATAGCGGAGTAATCATGTAGATTTTGATGGAGGTGTAGATGTCCGTGTTTCTGCCAAAACCCATTGCTCCTGCTTCTGAGATTTGATTGGCTGAAATGTCTAAGCGTTTCCGTAATCGTTTGGAGTTGGGGAAACATGAGTCGATCGACTGCCTTCCTGAATTTAGCAGATACGTCTTGTGGTCTCTGGTACGGAAGTGCTGTGTGATAATGTTACTGGCTGCTTAGTCGTTTTAAGTCATCGTCAAAGTTATTCCTCCAGTAAAGGAGGCTTATAAGAATCTGAAAACGCGCTCCTGTGTGTGGGTGATTTTATAGACGGTATTGCGGAGTAATGATTGCGCAAGCGGTTGGTAGGCAGAGCCTGTGTTAAATCGTGAACTAAATAGTAAGCTGGAGGCTTGGCGGGGCTTAACTAACGCTAATAAACGGCGTTTGTTTCCTTGTTTTTATTTTATATGGCGCTCTCGACCTAAATAGCTTTGAAGTATTACCATGCTATGTCTTCGTGAAAATTTGAGCGGAAGTGGCAACGAAACAGTGGTAGGTATACAGTCAGCGGTGAATGTCGTCGGAGAAAGGCAGTGAATAAACAAGAGATAACTGCAGCGAGTCTCCGAGGGATAATATTTAAAGTGAGTGATGAGATAAGTAACGCATTGAGCAAGTTTCCAGCTAAACGAGGAAAGAAGCCTATAGACTGATGCTGTATGCGCTAATGCATACACAACAGGGTAATGTGGTAACGTACCCAGAAGAGGAGACAAATAATAGGGGAAAGATAAACTCACGTGAAGAACAGAGCACCAGCGGACTAATTAGCAACAAATTTGTACCAAGCTCATGACTGTGCAGGATGGAAGTTAATAAGGGACGCCGCGAGAGCGCACCCACGTCCCATTACTCAAACAAAAAATAAACGGTAGATGGAAGAGACGCACTCAGAAGGCGGTGGACACGTGGCTGCCTACTTCAGAAGAAACGCACGTATTTCCTGTACGAAGAGCTACAGTGAAGGCCACAAGATGTTGTCCTTCGTGCGTCTTCCTGCACAAAGACCTAGTACCGGCCAGCACTGCACAGTGTTTCGTGATCAATTAGACGATGAGAAATAATTTTGCTACGGTTACAATGCGCTACGATAAGGAATCTATGAACTTCCAGTTCTAGAACCACCGAAAAAAGATATAATACAAGCGCAAACTGCTGTCCTCTGCCCTCGCTGGGTACACATTGGAATTCTTTTGTCTCTTCACATTGTAATCTCACTTTTAGGGAAACTTTCTAGTTAGTTCCAATTAAGGTTTCCCTTAGAAGACGTAATTCTGACAAAAGTAACAGAACCCGTTAAGCTGTCCTCGACGGCGTGTCCACCACTGAACAACACCGCCAGTAATGTCCTAGGGAAGTGTGATAGGACCACTCTCGTTCTGTGCATACATAAACCGTCTGACGGGATGATTTACACAGATTTCTACTTGGTGTGATGAATGACAGCTTGCTCTAAATGTAGAAAAATATAAGTTAATTCAGTTGAGTAGGAAAAACATTCCCTTAGTGTTCGAACACAGCGTTAGTAATGTCCTGTTCGACAGTCACGCCGATTAAATATCTAAGTGTAACGTTGCAAAGCGATATGGAATGGTACGAGTACGTAAAAACGGTAGCAGGGAAGGCGAATGGTCGACTTCGGCTTATTTGGAGAAAGTTAGAAAAATGAGGTTCATCTGTAACGGAGGCCGCGCATAGAACACTAGTGCGACCCGTTCTTGAGTGCTGCTCGAGAGTTTGGGATCCCCACCGGTTTGGATTAAAGGAAGAATGGCTCTGAGCACTATGGGACGGATTAAAGGAAGACATCGAAGCAATTCAGACGTACTTTTTACCGGTAAGGTCGATCAATACGCGAGTATTACGGATACGTTTCGTCAACTCAAAGCCACGATCTTTTCGCGAAAGCATATTGAGAAAACTTAGAGAATCGGCGTATGAAATTGACTCCGGAACGTTTCTTCTGCCGGCAACGTACGTTTCGTGTAAGGACCACGAAGGTAAGAAAGAGAAATGAGGACATATAGACAGCTGTTTTTCCCTCGCTTTGCTTGCTATGATTGAGAGGCTTCCGTCCTCCTTTCTACTGCAAACCTAGTGTTTTTGTATGGCGATAACTAAAGAACGATCTATGGTTAGTCCCATGACTAAATCGGACGTAATGTTCCCACAGTTGCAGAAATAAGAAGCTTGTGGCTGTTCCTTAAAAGGGTAGATAGTGACAGGTGAAAGGTCTCTGTTGGATTCCTTTCATGTTACTTTCTTAAATCTGTTGTCATTTACGGCATAAATTCCTATTCTAAATTTACTGTGGTGATTCTGACTATCTGGGAGGAGACTGAGCAGTGGAACGTGTTACTTTTACACATAAACAAGAACGATCTGTCACACTACTACACTTTAAAACACAGTTTATATGTAATTCATGTCACACAGTCTCAAATCTAAAATATCTAATGTTATCTTAAATTGCAACGCAGTGTAATTCGAGTGTGAAGTTCAAAATATCTTCCAGTAGTTGCTTTGTCACTACTTTGTGAGTAAAGTGGAACCACGTGTTGACGATCTGTAACTCGAACTAAGATCATCAATCTTAAATGCGAATGTGCGTGAGATCATAACGTCTCGTCTTGACAATATTTTTCAATATAGCAACTTTCCTTTATGTTCAACCCACGTGGGGTGTACTTTGTGAGACTAGTACCACGTGCTTATACAATTGTTTGACCCAACAGGTTAATAGTAAGACGATAGTAACCAGTTCGAAGTTTTTCTTTTTTAAATTGCGTTTCGGTGTAATTTACTTTAACTATCAAAATTATTGTGGATACACTCTTTGTGTAAACCAAGGTGACCACGTGAAGCATGTGGTGTAATGATCAAAGTTGCCCTCAGCTATTCTTTTCGGGAAGCTTTCACAGAGAGTTAGCATAAATTTAGTATACCAGTGTGTGGTAATATCATGACAGACAGGATTGCGCTACGAACGTAACTTCTTTCGGTGAAAATTGAATCGGTTGTTTGTGGTTAATTTCCTCTTGCATATGTTTCAACGTTCTTCGTGTGTTATTTTATGAATGCAGTGTTGTATGCAGTCTCCCAATCTCGGCTCCATATTTGATGTGTTCCGTAAGATTACAAACTCACATTTTCACAATCCCAAATAAGACACCAGTTTAGTTATGAATCAAGTTTTATATGTTGAAATTTTAACGGAACAATGATCAATGTTAAAATAAATGTGCAAATATAAACTGATTTGTTTCTTTTTATTTAAATTCTCATTTTATATATATATCACCGGTTGTCGTAAGGTGACTATTAAAAGATTATAATTAATGTCAGCCTGGTTGGCAATTTGGTAAACTAAACTGGATACCTGGTGAAAGAGTTGGTGAGTAATGAAAGGATAACTTCCCCAGATAGCTCACAACTTTAACCCGCTTTTATTATCTTGAATATCAGCACCGCTTTCAGAACAACTTAATGCATCAACATTACACAGGCAGTATTGTCGCCAGCGATTATGCGGGGGAAATAAGTCTGGCGGAGACGCAAAAGATACGCCGTCTAGCGGATAAAAAGCAGCCATCTGATGAAAGGCTGCGCTCTGCATAAACACGTCTATCTTGCTACACTGTCAGTGAATCCATCGGCCTGACCATTTTGCGGCTCTCTCTATCAGTAAAGCCAACAAGTTAACTAGAAGTTTCTACACACAAAAACTGCGAGTTACAAGCGCGTTGTTAATCCTGCTTCGTCCGTGATCTGCTGGGCCGGAGATCTCTGCCGGCCGGGGTGGCCGAGCGGTTCTAGGCGCTTCAGTCCGGAACCGCGCGACTGCTACGGTCGCAGGTTCGAATCCTGCCTAGGGCATGGATAAGTGTGACGTCCTTAGGTTAGTTAGGTTTAAGTAGTTCTAATTCTAGGGGACTGATGACCTCAGATGTTAAGTCCCATAGTGCTCAGAGCCATTTGTACCATTTGAACCGGAGATCTCTGGTTCAATTCCTGGTGACCACCTCGGACTGTCATGCCGAAGGAAGCACAGGAAAGCGATCCATTCAGTCCAGTGAAAACAAATGAAAATTTGCTTCTGTGAAGAAGCAACGAAATCGACCCACATGCCCTGAACGTGGATTCAAATCGGAAGGCTCGCACCTGGCTGGGATCTGATTTTTTAACCATTACACACAAGAACTAAAAATAACCAGACAAATTGCCACAGAAAATGATTACAAAATGAACACTGTTGATAAGCTACACCATAAAATAAAAACACAACTGACACTGAACACACAGAACAATATCACAACACAACAACCACTCAACAGAGAACACACAAGGCACACAAGAAGTATAAACCACAAACAACAAGAAAATATGGCGCACCCTGACATTTGACAACAAAATAGCACAAAGAATAAGGAACATCATGAGAAGACAAGGTCTACATGTGGCATATAAAACAAACAATACTGAAGAAAAGATTAAAAATACTCAACACCAGCATAGATAAATTTAACAAAGCAGGTATATACCAGCTAAACTGCAAAGATTGTCGTTCAGTATACACTGAACAAACATAGAAGTTTCAGTGTAAGATACTCAGAATATTTAAGAGCACTGAAAAGTGACAGCACGCATTCTACATTTGCAGACCACCGCCTCAATAAAGACAACCACCACCTCAGTGGCCTAGAAACAGACTTCTTAATCCTACAACACAGTAATCTTCTGTACCATTTTTAACAATAGAACAAAATTACCGCATCCAAAAAGCTGTCGCACAGGGCAAAAATAAAAATTATCGATGACCTTATAGTACTATGCGACAAAATAGTATTCAGCACTGTAAACGAACTATCGGAAAATACAAAATAATACATATGTACACACTCCAGCGCCCGAAAAGAAACGGAATAGATTCAAAGTTCGTGGACGTATTGATCGACCTTACCGTTAAAAAGTTTTGCAGCCTGCGTCTGAATTGCTTCGATGTCTTCCTTTAAGGCAGCTGGAAGCACATCAGAAACGTAAATTTGTGCTGTGAAACGTGTGTCCAAGCCACAGCATCATAGTAAGACACAGTATTCACAAATGAGCAGAAGATATGAATCAACAGTATCAGACTACGAAACATATGTATAACAAAATACGCCAAATAGTTCTCCGTACCTGAGCTTGACGAAATTTTTACCTACATCCACACATCAGTCCAACTACACAGAAACAACAAAAATATGTCTTGCACACAAACATAAACCAACCACAGCTCAGGACTAGCCAGATACTAGAATGGTAGGGCCAAAAACTGGCATATGCCACGATTTTTATCTGAACGTACATTTTAAAGATTGGATTATAAACAAAAACTCAATGCAGACGATGTCCTAACATCTCTCAAGTTTGCAGACATGTAGCTGAATTCGGTTGACAGCCACAGTAAACTCACAGTGTAAAATACAAGGTAAAGGGCATACGTAATATTAATAACAACACAATGCATTGTAACATTTTTCCTAACCTAAACATAATCGGTATGTATGTATTTCAGGAACATAAATGAAAAGACCCACTTAGGATGCTACAACTGTGGTGAAACATGTTTGAGTGCTAAAGCGAAACAATAATTTTTGTACCTGCAAAAAAGTGGACCCATCCTTAATTCATTGCTATTTAATCATCACCTCTGTGCTACTCGGACTGTGGCAAAAGAAGCGTCCATAAAAATACACCTCCAAAATGCAGCTACTAGAATGCAAGTACCGATATGATTATTTGAATAAATCCATCTTCCATAATTCTTCGAGTGTATAACCCGTGAAGGCGTCGCCTTCGGCCCCTTGCTACACTACTAACACTGGCCAAAAGGTAAAAAATAACGAAAGATGAGACGACCGCTCTTAATATCACTTCTCACCGGTTGATATATATCCATGGCATCGTGCAACGGTCGTTCTTATCCTTGTAATAGGGTTATCCACATATCACTTTTCAGAAACTGCTGATAATCAGCTAATTTTTGTGAAATGCAGAAATGCCGAAAGGTAACACAGTCAGTGCTAGTAAACAACTCGACGTACTCTAGCCGGTGCGTGTATCACACAGTACATACAGCAATGACATGAGTCACGTGCAAAATTTAATGAAGGCATGGGTGCATGTGCATGCTGATAAACGATATATTTAGCTTTATAAAAGACAACGAATTAAATAGGAACACACAAATTTATAAAATCGAGCGATGTTGAAATAATAAGATCTCAATTCGATGAAGAAAATGATTTGTTACCTTAACTCAAATCACTATCACCTGTTGGCGGTAAAATATTATGAGCGTTCAACGATCTGGCTACTTATCGCTATGAGGAGTAGTTCAAAAATGTGAAACGATTCAGTATTCCGTGTGGGGCAATCAGCAACACCTGAAGAATAAAACCACAATTTAAATATTGTAAATGAGATGATATTGCATATGTGGTTCATGGAATTAAAGTAACAGGTAACATATCACTCCTCTTATGACAACCACGCATATGCAAAAAGCAAATTTTGAATTGTGTGCATAGCGAAGATTCATTTTTTGTGTTCTTTGTTGTGACAAAACATCAAATGTTTAGTGTAGGAGAAAAGGCAAAGATCCGGTATTACTCAACTTTAAAAGAGGCATACTTTGGTATGCCACAGCAACGAATGTGCCACACTCAGAATTTTCGCACTTTGGTCACTCCTACTGTGTAAAACAGAGCAGCGAAATCGCCACATTCGTGCTTTTGGCGTTCATTTGAATGTCCTTAGATCACTGCGAAAACACGAATGTATTAATTGCCCTGAAAAGTTTCTTTCTAAAGATTACGATCACGTATTTTGGTATTATTTATGTCTCTCCATTGATGAAAATGTGATTGGGAACACTTCTGTTGGTCATTTGCGTATCCAGTTCATTACAGACGAAAAAGGATAAAAATTTGAGGAAACAAAAGAGGCTGAAACAAGGGTCCTACATAGGGTCAACGTGAACAGAGCGACTGGGGCACCCCTTTCTGTCTACTGTGTACCAGAATGGAGATCCACACAAGAAGTTTTTCCTACGTTGTGGACCACAGTCATGTAGAACTTTTTGAATAAGATTCCCGTCATTTGGCTGTATAGTTTACTTTCCGTTCACTTTACACTACAGCGACTTCTGCTTAATGCTCATTATCGACTGCAAAGGTGAAATATCACAAAGTGTCCGATGTGCTTGAATGACATGTATTTCGGCGATGACATGTCATTTAGGAATGATGGACATTTTATGGTATTTTAGTTTCACCCTGGATAATAGCTATAAAGCTGAAGCCACTCTAATGTGAAATGAATGGATATTTAAACACAGTCAAATGGCTGGTGGTTTGGCTCAATGAAGAGAGAACGTGTGGCGCCTTATTCGGTCAGCATCACCCTCCGACGCGAGTTATCTGGTTAATGGTTGCCACTTTTGTGTCGCTCATCGTTATCATCACAGAATTTTAAAGGACTTTTCTTACCAAATATTTTGTCACATTTAAGACACATAAAAATCGCGGCGAAGAGTACTCTTTTCTACTGGGAGGAACTGTAACAAACGAAACGTCTTTGGCTATTTTATGTATTCCTTGTTGTATTCCTTGTCGTTCAACCATTCGCCCTCTTTTGAAAGAGATTTGCAGTTAACTGGCGTTGTTGGCCTAAACCTTCCATCTTCTTGAAAGCACTGTACAGAGTGAGCCTGAAGTCTTTTCCTGATTGCAAAAATTTATTTCTATGAGCTTATGATTTAAGCTACTATTTGTAGCGAATCACATAGCTGTATCTAGCATTGTTTCTTGGGAATAAATTTTGTTATCAGGGAAATAATTCATGCACACCCTGTACATTTTGATACTAGCGCCTGATTTTACTAAAGACATTTGTGTGGAGCGTTTTGAATGAAATTCCCGCCATGTGACTATATTTTAGCATCAATTTACACTCCTGGAAATGGAAAAAAGAACACATTGACACCGGTGTGTCAGAACCACCATACTTGCTCCGGACACTGCGAGAGGGCTGTACAAGCAATGATCACACGCACGGCACAGCGGACACACCAGGAACCGCGGTGTTGGCCGTCGAATGGCGCTAGCTGCGCAGCATTTGTGCACCGCCGCCGTCAGTGTCAGCCAGTTTGCCGTGGCATACGGAGCTCCATCGCAGTCTTTAACACTGGTAGCATGCCGCGACAGCGTCGACGTGAACCGTATGTGCAGTTGACGGACTTTGAGCGAGGGCGTATAGTGGGCATGCGGGAGGCCGGGTGGACGTACCGCCGAATTGCTCAACACGTGGGGCATGAGGTCTCCACAGTACATCGATGTTGTCGCCAGTGGTCGGCGGAAGGTGCACGTGCCCGTCGACCTGGGACCGGACCGCAGCAACGCACGGATGCACGCCAAGACCGTAGGATCCTACGCAGTGCCGTAGGGGACCGCACCGCCACTTCCCATCAAATTAGGGACACTGTTGCTCCTGGGGTATCGGCGAGGACCATTCGCAACCGTCTCCATGAAGCTGGGCTACGGTCCCGCACACCGTTAGGCCGTCTTCCGCTCACGCCCCAACATCGTGCAGCCCGCCTCCAGTGGTGTCGCGACAGGCGTGAATGGAGGGACGAATGGAGACGTGTCGTCTTCAGCGATGAGAGTCGCTTCTGCCTTGGTGCCAATGATGGTCGTATGCGTGTTTGGCGCCGTGCAGGTGAGCGCCACAATCAGGACTGCATACGACCGAGGCACACAGGGCCAACACCCGGCATCATGGTGTGGGGAGCGATCTCCTACACTGGCCGTACACCACTGGTGATCGTCGAGGGGACACTGAATAGTGCACGGTACATCCAAACCGTCATCGAACCCATCGTTCTACCATTCCTAGACCGGCAAGGGAACTTGCTGTTCCAACAGGACAATGCACGTCCGCATGTATCCCGTGCCACCCAACGTGCTCTAGAAGGTGTAAGTCAACTACCCTGGCCAGCAAGATCTCCGGATCTGTCCCCCATTGAGCATGTTTGGGACTGGATGAAGCGTCGTCTCACGCGGTCTGCACGTCCAGCACGAACGCTGGTCCAACTGAGGCGCCAGGTGGAAATGGCATGGCAAGCCGTTCCACAGGACTACATCCAGCATCTCTACGATCGTCTCCATGGGAGAATAGCAGCCTGCATTGCTGCGAAAGGTGGATATACACTGTACTAGTGCCGACATTGTGCATGCTCTGTTGCCTGTGTCTATGTGCCTGTGGTTCTGTCAGTGTGATCATGTGATGTATCTGACCCCAGGAATGTGTCAATAAAGTTTCCCCTTCCTGGGACAATGAATTCACGGTGTTCTTATTTCAATTTCCAGGAGTGTATTTCACACTATCGTGACTTCAGTTTTATAATCATTATCAGGGGCGTAGCTGCAACATGACGAAATAAAAATGTGCACTTACATACGTCAATGTTAGGTGCGGTTGTGTTGTGGATACAATTTCGACGGCCAACAACATTACCGCAATTCCCAACAGTATAACAATGACGTACGTAAGTTCACATGTCCATATTTGCAAATAACAGCTGCTCATACATTTGCAGATGACAGCTACATGCCGGAGAAACGGAAACAAAACACAGAAACGTGCCGAAAAAACGGCAACAAATGAAGAAAATATTCTGTGATTTAGAAGTAAATAAGGTATTCATACAGTATCAGTACCTGGAACCAAACAACACATGTAATAATGTAAAATAAATTTGTAAAGCTTATTTGGATAATGAAATGTGTAAATTTCAGAACAGGGCAACAGAAATATGTGAAAATTTTTAACGGAAGTATGTTTAGCTCACGCTGTTATTGTGGTCTTCAGTCCAAAGACTGATTTAATGCAGCTCTCCAAGCTACTCTATTCTCTGCAAACCTCTTCATCTCCGAGCAACTACTGCACCCTACATCTTTCTGAATATGCTTACTGTGTTCACCTCTCGGTCTCCCGCTGTGATTTTTACCTCCCACGCTGCCCTCCAGTACTAAATTGGTGATCCCTCGATGCCTCAGAATGTGTCCTACCAACCGATCCCTTCTTTTAGTCAGTTTGTACCACAAATTTCTCTTCTCCTCAATTCTATTCAGTACCTCCTCATTAGTTACGTGATGTACCCATCTAATCTTCAGCATTCTTCTGTAGCACAACATTTCAAAAGTGTCTATTCTCTTTTTGTCTAAACTGTTTATCGTCCATGTTTCACTTCCATACGTGGCTACACTCCGTAATCTATTACACTAATCTCAACGACTGATAAATGAGAAGGAGGAGTTTAACTATGATTCATTAAGCCATGACAATAATCCACCTTTTCATGAAGTTCTCACACCTAGACAAATTAGCAAAATATTTCCTAATAACTCTCGTGTACAATTATTGCTTCCTTGACATTTATTTCAACTAAAAGACAGAACCATATGTTGCATTACAAAATTTCTAAAGAAAACTGGATTGCCGTAATAACTGGTTTCATCATTCTTCCTCTAATATAGTCTCATCAACGTCTTTCCTCAAACTGTTAGATTACTTTTTAAATAACGCTGCCTGCACTACACAACAGGTCAACTTCCACCCTTTTTTAAAAAAAAAATACATTGCAAGACTGTCCAAAACACACTGCCTGCTACTCTCTTCAAAATGGAGTAACCTCTCTTACTAACATCGGTGGTGTCAAAAACAGACTTAAAAAGAATGTGCGTATATCGATACTGCAGAGGCTGAGAATATTTATCAAATTCACAATTTAATTCACGTTTATGGGCAAAACTTTTTGCAAATCGTCACGGCAAATGCATTAACGTTTTGTAATGTTTGTAGCCATGAAGATTTTGCATATTTTAGAATAAAGAAAGAACCACTGATGATGCTGTTTTTCTCTGTAACTAGTTAGGGAAGAAAATAAAAACAAAACAACAGTGTTTTGCATCACGGCGGATCCACAATCCCACATTCTTTTTATGTAAATACGGACCAACGGAAGAGTTTCAAGATAGTTATTTTACTGGGAGTACTGTGCGTGTTTGCCTCAGACGAAAGTTCAGGGTATTTCTCGTCGGGAAGGTGCGCTACCGGTATGGCCCAAAGTTTCCGCTTCTACATCTACATCTCCGTCATTACTCCGCTATTCACAATTAAGTTGCCTGGCAGAGGGTTCAGTGAACAACCTTCGAGCTGTCTCTCTACCGTTCCACTCTCGAACGGCACGCGGGAAAAACGAGCACTTAAATTTTTCTGTGCGAGCCCTGATTTCTCTTATTTTAAGGTGATGGTCATTTCTCCCTATGTAGGTGGGTTCCAACAGAATGTTTCCGCAATCGGAGGAGAAAACTGGTGATTGAAATTTTATGAGAAGGTCCCGTCGCAACGAAAAAGCCTTTGTTTTAATGATTGCCACTCCAATTCACATGTGTGACACTATCTCCCCTATTTCGCGATAATACAAAACGAGCTGCCCTTCTTTGTACTTTTTCGATGTCATCCGTCAGTCCCACCTGATGCGGATCCCACACCACACAGCAATACTCCAGAATAGGGCGGACAAGCGGAGTGTAAGTAATCTCTTTGGGAGACCTGTTGCACCTTCTAAGAGTTCTGCCAATGAATCGCAGTCTTTGTTTTGCTCTACCCACAATATTATCTGTGTGATCGTTCCAATGTAGGTTATTTGTAATTGTAATCCCTAACTATTTAGTTGAATTTAGAGCCCTCAGACTTGTGTGACTTGTCGCTTGTCGCCAGAAGGAGGTCAGTCAGTCAGTCAGTCTCGATAGGAGAGCCGAGCGGTCCTGGGGAGTGGGGCCGTTCTTCGCAGAACTCGAGTTGAGGCCCGTCATGTGCTTTTGTTGGCGAACACTGGCATCCTGTACTCGCTGGGGGCACGACGTGTCAAAACGGGGCAGCAGTCATCTTGTCCTCTTCGTGGGTTACATTGCTGCCTACACCAGTCACCCTAAACCCAATCACATAGTGTTCAATATCCGAGGGAACTCGACCAGTAAAATCAGTCCGACGAAGTGCAATGCGATAACGTTCACAAGCAAAAGGAGACCTCCGAACCGTCAAATCTCTAACTACCAACGGGACCTTCCCTGGAGTGACACGGTCAGATATTTAGATCTAAAATTTTATTAAAAAGACTCTTGCGGAATGATTACACATCCAACGCCTGTAATCGAGATTCGGGTGGCTATATCAATTATACCCATTGCTCGAAGGGAATGGACTGATCACCCAATTCAAGTTACGCACATGGAAGGCGGTCATCCTTCCAACTTTTACTTTATGGCTGCGGGAATGGGCCACGCCTGCAGGAGCTCACATGGGAAAACTACAAATACCTCAAAATAAGGCTCTGGTTCATCACAAACCCAGTTACGCACGGAGACACAAACATGCCCACGATCTTACCAATCATTCTACAGAAAACCCAGTCATGTTAAACAAATTCAGAAAACTCATTAACTCACCTCATCCTTAGACACTGACCCATTCCACGTCAACTACAAACATCCGAAAAACACTAGCTATTACCTTTCACTTCAGGGTTTAAGTCAGTCAAAGCACACACATTCACACACACCAAAATACAAATCAAAAACACTTGTAATCAGCAGCCCTCCCTCCTCCCCCCCCCCCCCCCCCCCCCCATGTTTCAAAACCCAGAGGCAGACAGAAGGCATCAAGGCAAAGCCCACCGCTCGTCCAAGGCTACACTGACGGAAAAAAGAAGAAGGAGTTGTGTGAGAAAACTAAAGTTAGTAGATGCGTTTCTACATCTGAAAGATGATGTCTAATCAGATTTCGCGCCGGTCGTATTACAGTGGCGCAAGTAGCACCGCAGCGAGTACTCAAATCAGGTTTGCTGTAAATACCCGTTGTAACGGTCGTGAGCTTTAGTTACCTTTCAGATTGGACATGGGGAACTGATGTTAGTCAGGAATGCCTTTAAGCCGATAAAGACGCCATTATCAGCACGTGACAGTTGGAAAGAGGTCGTATAATTCAGCTACAACAAGTCGGATGTTCCTTCTGCGATACTGCAGTAAGACTTGGAAAGAATATAGCCACTGTAAATGACTCCTGGCAACGGTGGTCACTAGAATGTACGATCACAGGAAGATCGAGCTACGGACGGTCACGTAGCACTGCCGAGAGAGAAGACCATCGTGTTCGGCTTGTGGCTCTGATGCGTCGTACCGCATCTGCAGCGGCAATGTGGGCACCACAGTGTCTCAACGAACTGTTACAAATCGGCCACTTCAAGGACAGCTCCGAGTCAGACGGCCTGTAACGTACATTGCAGTGACCCCAAACCAACACCAAGCGAGAGCTCATTGGAGGGTCTGTTGTGTTTTCTGATGAAAGCCGGTTGTGCCTCTGTGCCAGCGATGGCCGTGTGTTGGTCAGAAGGAGGCCGGTTGAGGATCTTCAACCAACCCAACTGACGTGGCAAGAAGTCCGAGAACGCTTTATACAATCTGTCTGTCTGCTAGACACGCTGGATCCAAACCTGGAGTTATGACCTTTAGTGCGATTTCTTATGACAGGATGAGCACTCTTGTGGTTATCCTGCGCACCCTGACTGCAAATTTGTACCCCAATCTGGCGGTTCGACCTGCTGACCTGCCATTCATGAACTACAATCGATAGGGTGTTTTAGAACAGGATAACGTTCGTCCACATACGGCTGTTGTAATCCAACATGCCCTACGGAGTATCAAGATATTGCCTCGGCCTGCTCGATCACCATATCTGTCTCCAGTCGAGCACATACGGGACATCATCGGAGTCAACTCCAGCGTCATCCACAAACAGCATTAATCGTCCCTGTATTGACCGAGCAAGTGCTACAGGCATTGACCTCCATCCCACAAACCCACATCCGGCACATGTACAACGCAATGCATGCGCGTTTGCATGTTTCATTCGACATTCCGGCAGTTACACTAATTATCAGTGTACCAGCATTTTACATTTTTAACGAATTATCTCGCGTTTACATTAACATGCTATCTTGCGATCTTAATCACATAAATACGTTACCTAGACAAATGTATTCCCGAAATATCGTTAATCTACATTTTTTTTCCTTCAGTGCACATGCACACGAGTCCAGACATTGTACACAGTGCAGTAGGGGGACAAGGACCGCCGAGCCGCCACTGCTCTCCACAGAGAATAATTGAGCACGGTATTTGTGCCTTTTCTGTAAGGACATCAAAGAACGTCGAAGGACAGGCTGCAACGACGCTGCCCAACCAGCGTGAGAAACTCCAAAATTTTTCTGTATCCAATCGAATGAGTCGCCCTTGCCATAGGGCTTGGTGCAGTGAGCCTGGCCATTCGGTGAGACACAGCTACATGCCAGTAGCAACCTGTCTGTTAAGCTGCGTTTTTGTACGCCTAGAGTGGTACGTCTCTGCTACATTTCTCGTTTTTACGTGAAAACCGATATTCTCTTTCATCACATTTGCAGCAACAATGAGTTGCCTCCATCATGTGGAGATTTTTGAAAGCTGGTAAGAATGGTTCAAATGGCTCTGAGCACTATGGGACTCAACTGCTGAGGTCATTAGTCCCCTAGAACTTAGAACTAGTTAAACCTAACTAACCTAAGGACATCACACACATCCATGCCCGAGGCAGGATTCGAACCTGCGACCGTAGCGGTCTTGCGGTTCCAGACTGCAGCGCCTTTAACCGCACGGCCACTTCGGCCGGCAAAGCTGGTAAGAGGAGAGTTGTCAACTAAGATTCTTCTTCCGGCCGCTATATGGTACAGGCACAGGATACTGACTGCGGAGGAATGAAAGTGTCGCAAGTGTGGTCCGCTGTCCACATTCTGAGCAACTCCACTTGTTCAGCAACGCAACTTGTGTTGCCCAGTTAATATTTTTTTTTTTCGTCTCATTAAGTTTGAATTCACGTTATGCCCAAATCTGGATATCTGGTACCCTCCAGCGTAAGCAATAATGTCTGTAATTTCAATCGAGGTTTTTTTTTTTTTTTTTTTTTTTTTTTTTTTTTTTTTTTTTTTTTTTTTTTTTTTTGCTCTCTATCAAGTTTTATGTTCATTTTGTTGATTCAGTGCAGCAAATAAAAACTGCTATACTCAGTCTTGCCTTAGAATTCACAATCCCTTAAACATTCTAGAACTTTCACTTGCTTAGGTGACCTGCAGATAACAAATACAATTTGCAGCGTACCTGAGTTGTTATTCTCACTATGACAGAGTCTTCATTAATATTCAATATAACGATCAGTTTTTTGTGTTACAAAAGGTAACAAGCATTGACTTGCTCATTTATTACTACAATAAATTTTTTTATTAAGCAGAGAGAGATATTTTCGATCACCCCTAGATCTCAATGATTTTCGTGGTTTTGATGATAATTTGGTTAACGACCTTGCACTATTTAGATATAGCAGACAGTGACATTTTTATAGCAACTTTTCATCGTACATTATATCAAGGATGTAATGGGCCCCTCACTCAGATTCATACACTTAGGCGACAGAATTCATGGGATACCTCCTAATACAGTGTTGGGCCTCTTTTTGTCCGGCAGCTCATCGGGGTGTGGATTCAACAAGTCGTTAGAAGTCCTCTGCAGAAATATTCAGCAATACTGCATACATAGCCGATCACAACTGCGAAGGTGTCGCTGGTGCAGGATTTTGTGCATGAACTGACCACTCGATTATGTCTCATAAATATTTGACAGGTGGGCAAATCATTCCCTCGAATTGTCCAGAATGTTCTTCAAATTAATCACGAAAAATTGCGGCCACGGCGACATGGCACATTGTCATCCATAAAAATTCCGTCGTCGTTTGGGAACATGAAGTCCATCAATGGCTGCAAATGGTCTCCAGGTAGCCGAACATAACCGTTTCCAGCCAATGGCTGGTTCAGTTGAACGGCAGGACCCAGTCCATTCCATGTGAATACAGCCCACACCATTGTGGACCCACCACCAACTTGCATGTGTCTTGTTGGCAAATGGGACCCAAGGCTTCGTGGGGTATGCCCCACACTCAAACCCTACCATCAGTTGTTTCCAACTGAAATCGGAATTTATCTGACCAGTCCGCAGTTATTCAGCCATCTAGGGTCCAACTGATACGGTCATGAGGCCAGGAGAGGCTATGCAGACGATGCTGGCTGTTAGCGAAGGCACTCGCGCCGGTCGTCTGCTGCCATAGCCTATTAACGCCAGATTTGGCTGTAATATCCTAACGGATACGCTCGTCGTACGTCCCACTTCGACTTCTTCGGATATTTCACGCAATGTTGCTTGTCTCTTAGCACTGACAGCTCTACGCAAACACCGCTCCTCTTGGACGTTAAGTGAAGGTCGTTGGCCAATGTGTTGTCAATGGTGGGAGGTAATGACCGATGTTTAGTATTCTCTTGGCGCTGTGGATCTCGGAATATTGAATTTCCGTACGATTTCCGAACTGGAAAGTCCCCTGCGTCCAGCTCCAACTACCATTCCGTGTTCAAAGTCTGGCGTTGTTCACGATCAACTGATGACGAGCAAGTATGCACACATGGCTATCCGCTGAATTATGAAACTTTGGTTAACAGCACACGGTACTTATACAAATTGAACCTTCCCTATTTCATGCAAATGTCACACGATAATAGAATGATCAAATTTCTCGAGTACACTGACGTGAATCGTGGATCATTGTGGATTAATGCGTTTAAAGGATCTTCATGGCACCCCAAGGGTCTTCCTGAACGTGGAGAGTCACTAATGTCCAAACGATCCTCCTTAAGACAAGAAAACCATTTTCTTGCCGAGCTGTGTCCAGTGGCATTATCTCCATACACGGCGCAAAGGTCTCTGGCTGCCTCACCCCTCTGCTGAACTCAAACAGAAAACTATGTCGGAAACGTTTCAGTTTCTCCATTTGGCACTCCATTTTCTAGGGTCCCCAGCTCCACTCACTGTCTTCAAATGGTTCAAATGGCTCTGAGCACTATGGGACTTAACATCCATGGTCATCAGTCCCCTAGCACTTAGAACTACTTAAACCTAACTAACCTAAGGACAGCACACAACACCCAGTCATCACGAGGCAGAGAAAATCCCTGACCCCGCCGGGAATCGAACCCGGGAACCCGGGCGTGGGAAGCGAGAACGCTACCGCACGACCACGAGCTGCGGACTGTCTTCAAATGACAAAAGACAATATTTAAACTAAAATATTAACACTGAACTACAAATAAAAAATGACAGTCGATAAATAAACCCATGTCCACCGGAAAACCAAATTGCAAAACAAAAACACTTCGAATTTATGTACCAGTCTAATATGTACAAAGAAGATCAGCACGACTGATGACATTTCTTCGGCACTTGTAAGAGTATCATATCAATACTGAGAACGAGAATTGTACAAACAAAAAATGAAACGAGTATATATTCAAAACCAACGTACGAAATCACAATAACCTCTTTTAAATGAGAAACCTACGAATATTTTATTGGCGCATAACTCCTCCATTAAGGATGGTATCCTGTACGTTAGATTAAGTGTTATCGCCCTGTAACCTACAAGCGGACTTTTTCTGACACTCATTCCGTGAATGGAACTTCAGGTACCTTTGGTACAATGAAGCGTGACCTCTGTTGCAGTCCACAGCTCAGCACATTCACATCGGTAACGATGTTGAGCATCAGACCTCTCTCCTGCTTACTAGATCCAACCTAGCTCTTTATCTCATTACGTGAGTGCGGTTTCTTCGCCGCTCGTGCGGAAGGTGACGTGTAAATGCGTCGTCAAAAATTGTTTAGACTGATGACGACACACTGCCCCATTTACGACTTGAAGTTGCATCATATCTGTGGTAGGTGCGCCAAGAGCTAGATGTGAATATGCCGCCGTTCTTGGATCGTCAGCTGTTGTCTTTCACATCACGTGCGAAGCGGGCGGCGTTTCAACATTAACACGGCCTTCTACATACGGGTCGAATCCCCCCAGCAGGACTTCCGTAGTGACGAAAGCAGGTTCTACATAACTGCGGGCAGAGTATGACTTCACTAACTGCCGACGATCGGAAAAATTGTTGCGCACATTATTTCTTTTATTAATCTCCTCCCATTAATAAGGTGCGGAAAATTTAACTCTATTGAAAACAAATTATATATCCGCATTAGGTTACAACACCAGAACACGCACATAACATCCATCCCACCACCACCCACATGCGCGTAGTAGTTTCCATAAAACCGCGATGAAAGAGAGGGAAAAAAAAAGAAAACAAGAAGAACGCGACACACACCAAACAATGTCAAGCTCCTTTCCTTTGACCTACTGTGTTCACATAAGGGTCGCTTCTCCTCCTCTCGTCTACCAGTACCACGTCCCACCAGTATTCTACGGCTTCTTCTACAAACATTTCGGCGAACTACCTAATGTCAATAATTTACTGCCACGATATTTCGGCGCATAGTCTTCTGGCCATCTTCAGGTGTATACTGAAGATTGGCCCAAAGATTGTGCGCCAAAATATCCTGGTAGCAAGTCATTAACATCCGGCATTTCGCTTGAGATTTCGTGGAACAATCTGCACACAAGGAAAGTTTTAAATTTCATATTCTGTACCCTGTTCGAAATCCCGATCCCCAAGTACGAACTCGTAGCCATAACAGCCACCTGCTGCAGTCTACTCCGTCTCCACAGGTGCAGTATGACTTCATTTGATCTTAGTTTGCTTTCCTATAGTACGAATTACTATAGTATAGTATAGTTTTCAGTATACGATTGTTTATAAGTACTTGTACCATGACGTTACGTGTTAACTATGTTAATTCTACAAATTTCACGTCTGATGATAACGGATAAAGGCTGGTCAAGGTATGACAGATAGCGTATGAAACAGGCAGGAGTCACTGATTTCATACGCTAGCAAATATGTCTTGATTAACCTTTTACGCCTAGTAACGATGTTGTGGTCAATCAGTTCTGCTGAAAGCACGATGTGAGCATGGCTTCTGGTCAACCGAAGTCGGTTATTGTCTACTTGTAATTACATTTTGTTGCGATCAAGACCATTTAAATTTATAATACGCTGGATGGGCGAAAAGAGATTTGAACCATCGTACAGTGTCTTACCACTGCGCTCCTTCGCTATTTTTTATGTTATACTGATGTAGCCTCATGGTCAGAACAAAGGATCTAATTTTTTCACTATAAAATACAGGTTTTTTAACCAAGAGGTGCAGGAAGTTTGGTGGTGGTGGTCGTCGTCGTGGAGGGAGAGTATGATCTCTAAACCAGTGAAGTCTGTGAGCTGCCCGCGATCCTGTGTGGTAAATGTGATGGGAACGAACTCACGACATCATTGTGAATAACAGGCACGAAAACTGGAATTTTACCTGTCGTGGATGCCCAAGGTGCATGAAGGTCAGCTGACATACTACAGTGGGAAATCTCAGCGTCCAAATGGTCCGAGGGAGAACTATGAGCGCATGCTTTCCTCCTTTTTTCTTTTTTTTTCTCCGCAACCTCAGATCGGTTGCAAAATTAAACACACAGTGAAAATCCGGTGAAGCTTGAAGCTTTGCGCAGATGTGTTGTACAGTGTCTCCAGTAGGCCCTTCTGTCACGCTGAACTTTTCAGTTCTGACTGCACGGTGAACACGGAAAGACTACAGTGTCTCTCGCCAAGTGTCAAGTGCCTTCCGAATTGTTGTGCCTGATTTAATGCATCCCACATAAAGTAACTGGCATGCGTTTCCTTCTTTTTGACAATTTTAGTCCTTGCACTGCAGGTGCAAAGAAGATGCTCCTGCAGCGTTTTCGAGGGAAGTGCTTGATCACCCACAATACAGCGGGAATTTGGCTTCCGCTGATTTTCAACTCTTCACAGGTATCGTTGCCATGAGGATAGCATTTTTACGCAGACAACGAGTTGCACACCAGCGTAGGGAACTCGCGGAAGTCACAGGCAGTTGCCTTCTATTACGAGGGTATGGGAAATCTCGTACCAAGCTACGACAGATGTCTGAGAGTCGTGTGAAGTTAGCACCCCTTTTTCGAGAAATATACATTTTTTTCAGAGTTCTTGATAGATATGGCATAGTTCTAGAGTGCTTTGTACAAAATTTCAATAGTTCTGCAGAATTTAGCGAAGAAAACAACAATATTCGAAAAAAATTTCGTATCGAAAACGTTCTTTGGCAATTTCCGCAAAATGTAAATAAGTACAAAGAGTTCTGAGCACAGTTCTGAACAGAGCTCCAAGAGTTCTTTCGAAAATCCAAGTAACATTTTTTTGTGCAGCTAATAGTTTACGAGATAATTGCATTTTAATGAGAAAATCTTTTCACTTACTGTGAAGTTGGCACCCTTTTTTTTAGTAATATATCTTTTTTTCAGAGTTCTTGATAGATATAGCATAGTTCTAGAGTTCTTTGTACAAAATTTCAATAGTTCTGCAGAATTTAGCGAAGAAAACAACAAAATTCGAAAAAATTTTCGTATCGAAAACATTTTTTGTCAATTTTCGTAAAAATTAAACTTGTACAACAGTTCTGAGGACAGTTCTGAACAGAACCCCAAGAGCTCTATCGAAAATCCCAACAACATTTTTCTATGGCGATAATAGTTTGAGATAAATTGATTTAATATGGGACACACTTTCATTACGGAAAATATAAATATATTCGTACAACAGTTCTGATGACAGTTCTGGACACCACGTGAAGAGTTCTATCGAAAATCCTAGTGAAATTTTTTTGTGCAGGTAATACTTTAAGAGGTAATTGCAACTTAATTAAGAATTCCATAAGAGCTCCTACTGTGAAGCTGGCACCCTTTTTTTCACAAATGTATACTTTTTTCAGATTTCTTGATAGATATGCCATAGTTCTAGAGTTCTTTGTACAAAATTTCAATAGTTCTGCAGAATTTAGCGACGAAAACAATATTCGAAAAAATTTTCGTATCGAAAATATTCTTCGTCAATTTTCGCAAATTGTAAATAAGTACAACAGTTCTGAGCACAGTTCTGAACAGAACTCCAAGAGTTCTATCGAAAACCCAAGTAACATTTTTTTGTGCAGCTAATAGTTTACGAGATAATTGCATTTTAATGAGAAAATCTTTTCACTTACTGTGAAGTTGGCACCCTTTTTTTTAGAAATATATATTTTTTTCAGAGTTCTTGATAGATATGGCATAGTTCTAGAGTTCTTTGTACAAAATTTCAATAGTTCTGCAGAATTTAACGAAGAAAACAACAATACTCGAAAAAAATTTCGTATAGCAAACATTCGTTATTAATTTTCGCAAAAAGTAAATTCGGACAACAGTTCTGAGGGCAGTTCTGAACAGAACCCCAATAGGTCTATAGAACATCATAATTACAATTTTTTGTGCAGCTAATACGTTACGATATAATTGCAATTTAATTAGGGAACCTCTTCACTTACTGTGAATTTGGAATCATTTTCTTCAGAAATACATCTATATATTTTCAGAGTTCTTGATAGAAATGTCATAGTTCTAGAGTTATTTGTACAAAATTTGAATAGTCCTGCATAATTTAGCGAAAAAAACAACAATACTCGAAAAATTTTTCGTATCGAATACATTCTTTGTCAATTTTCGCAAAAAGTAAATTCGTACAACAGTTCTGAACAGAACACCAAGAGCTCTATCGAAAATCCTAATAACATCTTTTTGTGGCGATGATAGTTTATACGGTAACTGCTTTGATGTTAGACCCACTGTCTCCACAGAAAAAGTAAATTCGTTCAACAGTTTTGATGAACAGTTCTGGTTAACACGTCAAGACTTCTATCTATAATCATAATAACATTTTTTGTGGTTGTAATAGTTTGTATGGTAATTGATTAATTGTGGGGCACTCTTACTCAAAAAAAAAAAAAAAAAAAATTAAGTCTGTTCGTATGCTCTGATGCCAGCTCTGGATAGCATTGTAAGAGTTCTATCGAAAAAACTAGTAACATATTCTGTGCAGGTAATTGTTTACGTAGTAACTGCCATTATTAAGGAATGCTTATGAGCATTTCCCGTGAAGTTTGAACCCCTTTTACGATAAATATAAATTTTTTTCACGGTTCTTGATATATATGCAATAGTTCTAGATTTCCCTGCTCAAAACACGAATAGTTCTACAGAATTTCGGGAAGAAAACAATAACACGGCAAAATTTTGGTATGGTAAAAAATTATTTGTCAGTTTGGAAAAAATAAATTTGTATAACAGTTCTGGATAGCACCGGAAGAGTTGCATTGAAAATGATAAGAACATTTTTGTGGCGATAATAGTTTATACAATAATTGTTTTAATCTGATACTCACTTTATCTAATATAGCAAAATTCGTAGAATAGTTCTGATGACAGTTCTGAATATCACCCACAGAGTTCTACCAAAAACTATAATAACATTATTTGTGACGATGACATTATATGAGATAATTAATGTGGGACTCACTTTTGTCATGTAAAAGTAATAAATTCGTACAAAAGATCTGACGGCATTTCTTAATACGACCCTAAGAGTTCTACCAACAACTGTAATAACATTTTTTGTGGGGATAACAGTTAATGAGATAATAGCATTTTCGAGAGACCCACTTGGTCTACATTATAATAAATTGGCACAACCCTTTTGCTGCCAGTTCTGGATAGCACCGAAAGAGTTCTTTTAAAAACCCTCATAACATTTTTATGGTGCCAGTAGATTATGAAATAGATTGTGTGTTCACTCTGCAGTGGGTGTGCGCCGATGTGAAACTTACTGGCAGATAAAAACTGTGTGCCGGACCGGGTCTCTAACCCCAGGCTGTGACCAAAGAATATCGTCACAATATCCTTTCGTCCAGGAGTGCTTCTTCTGCAGTTTTCGTAGGACAACTTCTACGAAATTGGGAACGCAGGAGATAAAGTACTGCTGGAAGTACAGCTATGAGTACCATCGTAAATTCTCACTTTTATTTTGGAAAACCGAAAATCGAAAACCGGATATATATTCTACTAAATACAAAATGTCTACATGTTCAGCACTATACAAATGCCAGTACACCTTCTTAAGACTGACTGTAGTAACTGTAGGTGGAAGCGTGGGATGTGCACGCTTAGATGATTCAAGGAGAGAAGGCTCGTCAGTGCAAAACAAACAGATGGCTGAGAGAGCAGATACATTCACACGCGCCACTAACCAGATGGTGTCACACCTGTCGAGAATCGCACCAGAGGTACAATGAGCTGTGGTGGAGTGCTGTTGGCGTCGTTACTATGCAACTTACTTGATGGGCATCAATACACCGTTATATTAATGTACAATACTTGAGAAACAATGTCATTCACACACTCCGAGTTCCTTATCACTCAGTACTAGACTAAATTACCGGCCTGGTGATAAGCAGCCTATGTACCTCACCGACTACACATCTTCGTGTTATAAGAAAAAAAAGAGAAAAATACCAAGGGACACAAAATATGAATCCGGATAAACCGGAAATCCGGATTATTGAGGACCAAAAAAACGAGGTTCTTATTTACAAATTTCGAACTTCTTATTAACTTTAATACTGTATCCCCTCAACATTATAACACCTCTATCAGTCATGTATTGAATTAGGATTTAAACATACTACTTAGTTCGTTTGTACGATATATTCAGTAAATATACTTACATTTCTATACATTGTAAAGACTTTTAACTCTCGCTGTAGTGTAACTCATCAAACTTCCACACTTCCTTTCTAACTAGAACAAATGTTTGCAACAATATTAACGACATCAATTTCAAATTTATTCGTTACACACAGCACATGTTTTTATGTATCCTAGCGGCTGGTGATGTTGCAATATAACTTTCATCCATGAGGGTCCTGGGCATATTTTTAGCTGTTAGTGGGTCCTGGATGTCATGAGAGTTCAAAACAATTACTGTTTTACGTGATAAAATTCATCTGGTTCTTCCTGATTCTAAAAATATACACTTCATGTGTGCCTTTCATTGTTGTATGTATGATTCAGTATCGACGCTAATGCTCTCTTGATGAGATATGAGCCGATTGCTCGTTTTTATCCACTGTGCCCTTTCGTATTTCATTTCAGCGATTAGTTTATTTGTTTATCAACGTAGTAAGTAGTACAAAGCTAATCCAGAATGTAAACTGCACTTAAATTCTGTTTGAACTGTTTAATAGTCAGTGTCCGCTGTCTGAACGTCAAATATCAGATTAATACACTGCGCCTGGTTGCGTTATTTTTATAGGAATTTTATTATTTTAAGTGGGAAGTACTACATAATGTTGAAGAAATTCGAAGCATATTGTTCGAAGAGCATAATATTATTCGAAATTTACCTGTACCAATAGGTGCAGCCAAAGCAGCATTTGTGATGCTGTAATTACCTCATAGATAACGATATTTGTCTATTATAGTTTTGTATTCCAATCAGAATTTTGAGAGTATCAAAGCCTCATTTCAGCGTGAGAGAGGGGTAAAATCAATAGATGATATTGAATTGAAAGCCTTCATCAGTCTCTTGTTTTTAATTGTTGTTAACAAAAGTAACAGATAAAGCCTGGAAGATCTGTGTGGAACTGATGGTGATGGCATTGAAAAATTTCACCTCGCAAACGAACATAAAACGTTTCAAATTTATTCTGGAGAGACTTAGATTTTACAGTCGCGCTATTCGTGATGAAAGGAGACAATTAGACAAGCTAACAGCTATTCGGGAAATATTTACTGTGTTTGTACGCAACTACCACATATCTTACACCCTTGGAGAAAACGTTACAGTAGGCAAGAAGCTGGAAGGATTCTGTGGAAGGTACAGTTTTCGCCAATATGTATCAATCAAAACAAACGAGTATGGATTCTTAAGTGTGGATTCTTAAGTATTTTACCTGTACAATTTGGAAATATACGCTGTGTTGCAACCAGAAGGATTTACCAACTGAGCAATAAACAATTTGATGTTGTTCTGTGACTGTGTAAACCTATATATCAGTCAGGTCGAAATGTGAAAGCGGACAACTGGTTTACTAGTACTGGAATGATAATAGAGCTATGAAGGGAGAGTTTTTCTTTTGTTGGCATGATGAATAAAAACAAGTGTGGAGATTTCTCTAGAGTTTGCTATCAGTAAAAGAAGGGCTGCCCACATTTCCTTTTTTGACTTCCACAAGACTAAACTCTAGTTTCCTCCGTACCTAAAAAGGGGAAGTGAGTGATCCAGGCATCACGTTTGCATGAAGATAATTCGATAGATGCTGACATTGTAGATAAACGGAAGCCATCCACCGTAAATTTTAAAATAGCGTTAAGTGTGGTATTTTCACAGCGGATAAGCCGAATGCTTTGTACAACGCTGCAAGAAATGTGCGCCGCTGGTCAATGGTTGTATTTTTATAATGATCAGTACAGTTGGAATCTATGCACAAGTGATTTATTGTGGCAACAGGAAGAATTGTATCAAAAGGAAAGGGTTCCTGAATCAGCTTTGTTATACAATGTTGTTTTCTTCGCTAAATTCTGCATAACTATTGAAATTTTGTACCGAGAACTCTATAACTATGACTTATCTATCAAGAACTCTGAAAAAAATATATATTTCTGAAAAAAAGGGTGCCAGCTTCACAGTAGGAGCTCTTATGGGGTTCTTAATTAAGTTGCGATTACCTCTTAAACTATTACCTGCACTAAAAAATTCTACTAGGAATTTCGATAGAACTCTTCACGTGGTGTCCAGCACTGTCATCAAACTGTTGTACGAATATATTTATATTTTCTGTAGAGAAAGTGTGTCCCACATTAAATCAATTTATCACAAACTATTATCGCCATAGAAAAATGTTATTAGGATTTTCGATAGAGCTCTTGGGGTTCTGTTCAGAACTGTCCTCAGAACTGTTGTACCAGTTTAATTTTTGCGAAAATTGACAAAAAATGATTTCGATAGAAAAATTTTTTCGAGTATTGTTGTTTTCTTCCCTAAATTCTGCAGAACTATTGAAATTTTGTACAAAGAACTCTAGAACTATGGCATACCTGTCAAGAACTGTGAAAGAAATATATATTTCTGAAGAAAAGGGTGCCAACTTCACAGTAAATGAAAAGATTTTCTCCTTAAATTGCAATTATTTCGTAAACTATTAGCTGCACAAAAAAATGTTAATTGGGTTTTCGATAGAACTCTTGGAGTTCTGTTCAGAACTGTGCTCAGAACTGTTGTACTTATTTACAATTTGCGAAAATTGACGAAGAATGTTTTCGATACGAAATTTTTTTCGAATATTGTTTTCGTCGCTAAATTTTGCAGAACTATCAAATTTTGTACAAAGAACTCTAGAACTATGGCATATCTATCAAGAAATCTGAAAAAAGTATATATTTGTGAAAAAAAGGGTGCCAACTTCACAGTAAGTGAAAAGATTTTCTCATTAAAATGCAATTATCTCGTAAACTATTAGCTGCACAAAAAAATGTTACTTGGATTTTCGAAAGAACTCTTGGAGCTCTGTTGAGAACTGTGTTCTGAACTCTTGTAATTATTTACATTTTGCGGAAATTGCCAAAGAACGTTTTCGATACGAAAATTTTTTTCGAGTATTGTTGTTTTCGTCGCTAAATTCTGCAGAACTATTGAAATTTTGTACAAAGAACTCTAGAACTATGCCATATCTATCAAGAACTCTGAAAAAAATATATCTTTCTGAAAAAAAGGGTGCCAACTTCACAGTAAGTGAAAAGATTTTCTCATTAAAATGCAATTATCTCGTAAACTATTAGCTGCACAAAAAAACGTTACTTGGATTTTCGAAAGAACTCTTGGAGCTCTGTTCAGAACTGTGCTCAGAACTCTTGTACTTATTTACATTTTGCGGAAATTGCCAAAGAACGTTTTCGATACGAAAATTTTTTCGAATATTGTTGTTTTCTTCGCTAAATTCTGCAGAACTATTGAAATTTTGTACAAAGAACTCTAGAACTATGCCATATCTATCAAGAACTCTGAAAAAAATGTATATTTCTCGAAAAAGGGGTGCTAACTTCACACGACTATGTCTGAGTCAGGGCAGCGACTATATAGCTGGAGAGTGTTGCTAAATATTGCAAATAAAACATTTTTGATTGTCACTATGATTTCCATTTCGTGACCGTTAGGAGGTTAAAAAAAAAGTTCGTCGTAAACCAATGTCTTACTTACACACGAAATAAATTCCTGATATGAGTACCGTTTATTGTGAAATTTGAGACAATGTCGTCTAGAGCAGTCAATAATTTTATTTGTTCCAACTGCCACCGTGGGATCCTGTAATGAAGAAGAATTCAACTATCTGTAAAGGATTCAAATAGGGATATGTACAACCCCGATTTCTTTTCAGTTTGTATGATGAATACGTGATGAGAACTGCAGGTATAATAGATATGGAAACGGGAATTAAAATTAGAGGGCATTTAACTATCAACTTAAGATATACGGATGACAGAACACTTACAGCAAGTTTTGTAGAAGACGTTAAAAGTACGAAAGAATGTGAAAAGTGGATCTAATACTAAATGCAAAGTAAATAAAACTTTTGACAACAGGAATGAAGACAAATAGGTGACAAACGGAGAAATCATTGTAGACGTCGTTAAATATATATTTTTAGGATCCACGATTTCAAGTCTCACCTCCTGCACTGAGGAAATAAGAAGAAAGGTACAACTTGGAAAAGCCATTACGATTAAATTAAGCATGTTGCTGAAGGAAAAGAAATGAAAGTGTCACTACTGAGCAAAATAATGTCATGGACAATGGAAAAAGTGCATCGGAAGAAAATCAGTTCTTTTGAAATATGGGTTTGAAGAAGGATCCTGATGATTTCATGACTGTAAAAGTAAAAAATAAAACAGTCGTGGAAAACTTAAAAATAAATATATCTTCGGAGGCCAAAACACTCCATATGAAATTAAGGTACATTAAGCGCATCATGAGACTGTAAAGAAATTTCCAAAAGTTGAAAAAATCTTAAAAACTCCTCGAAAGAATCCTTTACTTAGGCGACTGATGAAGGAACCTCCAAGCAGCTAATGCAGCCAGAAATAATTTTCATTCATTTTCAAAATAAGTTTAGAGGAATACTTCAGATTTTTCGGAGAAATTTTGAAAATTTCTATACAGTAATAATGCATAATCTAAGCTGTGGCTGCTCTAACAACAAACTAGTGCACATCATGAGAGCAGAAGACTCACTAGAATAAGCTGTAATGCTTGGAGAAGCCCAGAGATGTAAGAAAAAACCAAGGAGATGGTGGATGGAGGGTATCAGTGAAAGCACTGGGATGATCCTTGAAGAAATGAGGATCGAAACAACGCCCAGCAATGCATGAGGGGACATGGTTAACCGCGTCATCAGTAGTCGGAAACGATTTTATGGATCACAACAACAAAGCATTTAATTTAACAATCAAGAAATCTCACTCAATAAACGTACGGCTTCCGAAATAAAGCTCAACGTCAATATGGCAAATGGTATGCCAAAGCAATATGCTAGATCGACTCGGAAATTTACACGAGTCGGCAAAGAGTTGGCGCTAGTGAAGAATAGATTCTTTTTTTCTGGACACACACACACACACATATATATATATATATATATATATATATATATATATATATATATGTGTGTGTGTGTGTGTGTGTGTGTGTGTGTGTGTGTGTGTGTCCAGAAAAAAAGAATCTATTCTTCACTAGCGCCAACTCTTTGCCGACTCGTGTAAATTTCCGAGTCGATCTAGCATATTGCTTTGGCATACCATTTGCCATATTGACGTTGAGCTTTATTTCGGAAGCCGTACGTTTATTAAGTGAGATTTCTTGATATATTGAGTGAGATTTCTTGATATATATATAAAACCAGCAAACTAATAGCGTTTAAAACTACAAATACGGAGAGTTGCACATTACGAAACATGACTTCATAAAACCGAAAAGACTCACTGAAGTAAAGGCAGATGCCTGGATGAGATTCATTTGCAGCACCGTAACCGACTGTGGTCCTTTGGTGAAGAGGCTACACGGGTAGAGGGGGCTGTGTGGAAGGGACTGGGCGGTTTTTTAGGTTAAGGGTCTCAGGAAACCACAGAAAGGGCGTTCGTCTAAAAGGGGACAGGTAAACCGCAGTAAGGTAGTTTAGAAACAATCGGTATTGTAGTTGTAAATTGTCGTAGCTGTGTTGGGAAAGAACCAGAGCTCCAAGCCCTAATAGAAAGCAATGAAGCTCAAATAGTTATAGGTACGGAAAGCTGGCTAAAGCTGGAAATAAGTTCAGCCGAACGACCTAACAGTTTTCAGAAAGGATAGATTAGATACAGTTAGTGGAGGAGTATTTATTGCTGTCAGAAGTAGTTTATCTCGTAGTTAAATCGAAGTAGATAGTTCCTGCGAAAATGTATGGGTAGAGGTTATACTTGACAATCGGACTAAACTATTAATTGGATCGTTTTACTGACCCCCGCCTCAGAAGATTAAGTTGCTGAACAGTTCAAAGAAAATTTGAGTTTCATTTCTAGGTACTCTACTTATGCAATCATATCTACTTTCGATATGCTGGAAAAATTATACGTTTAAAGCCAGCGGAAGGGATAAAACGACATTCTAAATTGTACTGAATGCTTTTTCAGAAAATTATTTTGAACAATTAATTCATGAGCCCACTCGAAGCGTAAATGGTTGCGAAAGCATACTTGACCTCAAAATGACAAATAACCCTGGACAAACAGGGAGTATCATAACGAATACAGGAATTAGCGACCACAAGGCAGTTGCTGCTAGGCTGAATACCGTAGCACCCACAACCATCAAAAAGAAATGCAAAGTACATCTATTTAAAAAGAAGCTGATAAAAATGCTCCTGGCGCCTTTTTAAGAGACTGTCTGCACTCCTTCCAATCTGTGTAAGGGTGGAAAAGATGTGGAATGATTTCAAAGAGATAGTATCGACGTCAGTTAAGAGATATATACCACATAAATTAATAAGTGGTGGTACTGATCCCTCATGGTACACAAAACGGTTCAGATGTCCAGATGTCTGTTGCAGAATCAACGAAGAAAGCATGCAAAATTTTAAAAGAACGTAAAATCTCCGAGACTGGCAAAGTTTTGCAGAAGTTCGAAATATAGGGCGTACTTTAATGCAAGATGCTTTTAACAATTTCCACAACAAAACTCTGTCTCTAAATCCGGCAGAAAACCCAAAGAGCGTCTGGTCATACATAAAGCACACCAGTGGCAAGACGCATTCAATGCCTTCAAAAAAATGGCTCTGAGCACTATGGGACTTAACATCAATGGTCATCAGTCCCCTAGAACTTAGAACTACTTAAACCTAACTAACCTAAGGACGTCACACAACACCCAGCCATCATGAGGCAGAGAAAATCCCTGACCCCGCCGGGAATCGAACCCGGGAACCCGGGCGTGGGAAGTCAATGCCTTCACTGCGCGGTGAAGTCACTGATGACAGTGCCACCAAAGCAGTTTTATTAAACACGGTTTTCCGAAACTCCTTCAACGAAGAAGACGAAGTACATATTCCTGAACTACAATCAAGAACAACTGCCAAGATGAGGAACACAGAGTAGATATACTCGGTGTAGCAAAGCAGCTTAAATCACTTAATAAATCCTAGTGGTCTGGCCCAGATTGTATAAGAGTCAGGTTCATCTCAGAGTATGCTGATACAGTAGCTCCACATTTAGCAATTATATACAACCGCTCGCTCACAGAAAGATCCGTACCTAAGGGCTGGAAAATTACCAAAGTCACACCAATACCCAAAAAGGGAAAGAGGAGCATACGCTGAATTACAGGCCCATATCAGTAACGTCCCCCCATGAACCATGGACCTTGCCGTTGGTGGGGAGGCTTGCGTGCCTCAGAGATAGAGCGATACAGATGCAACCACAACGCAGGGGTATCTGTTGAGAGGCCAGACAAACGCGTGGTTCCTGAAGAGGGGCAGTAGCCTTTTCAGTAGTTGCAGGGGCAACAGTCTGGGTGATTGATCTGGCCTTGTAACATTAACCAAAACGGCCTTGCTGTGCTGGTATTGCGAACGGCTGAAAGCGAGGGGAAACTACAGCCGTAATTTTTCCCGAGGACATGCAGCTTTACTGTATGATTAAATGATGATGGCGTCCTCTTGGGTAAAATATTCCGGAGGTAAAATAGTCCCCCATTCGGATCTCCGGGCGGGGACTACTCAAGAGGATGTCGTTATCAGGAGAATGAAAACTGGCGTTCTACGGATCGGAGCGTGGAATGTCAGATCCCTTAATAGGGCAGGTAGGTTAGAAAACTTAAAAAGGGAAATGGATAGCTTAAAGTTAGATATAGTGGGAATTAGTGAAGTTAGGTGGCAAGAGTAACAAGACTTTTGGTCAGGTGAATACAGAGTTATAAATACAAAATCAAATAGTAGTAATGCAGGAGTAGGTTTAATAATGAACACGAAAATAGGAATACGGGTAAGCTACTACAAACAGCATAGTGAACGCATTATTGTGGCCAAGATAGACACGAAGCCCACACCGACTACAATAGTAGAAGTCTATATGACAACTAGCTCTGCAGATGATGAAGAAATTGATGAAATGTATGATGAGATAAAAGAAATTATTCAGGTAGTGAAGGGAGACGAAAATTTAATAGTCATGGGTGACTGGAATTCGAGAGTAGGAAAAGGGAGAGAAGGAAACATAGTAGGTGAATATGGATTGGGGGTAAGAAATGAAAGAGGAAGCTGCCTGGTAGAATTTTGCACAGAGCATAACTTAATCATAGCTAACACTTGGTTCAAGAATCATAAAAGAAGGTTGTACACATGGAAGAATCCTGGAAATACTAGAAGTTATCAGATAGATTATACACTCCTGGAAATTGAAATAAGAACACCGTGAATCCATTGTCCCAGGAAGGGGAAACGTTATTGACACATTCCTGGGGTCAGATACATCACATGATCACACTGACAGAACCACAGGCACATAGACACAGGCAACAGAGCATGCACAATGTCGGCACTAGTACAGTGTATATCCACCTTTCGCAGCAATGCAGGCTGCTATTCTCCCATGGAGACGATCGTAGAGATGCTGGATGTAGTCCTGTGGAACGGCTTGCCATGCCATTTCCACCTGGCGCCTCAGTTGGACCAGCGTTCGTGCTGGACGTGCAGACCGCGTGAGACGACGCTTCATCCAGTCCCAAACATGCTCAATGGGGGACAGATCCGGAGATCTTGCTGGCCACGGTAGTTGACTTACACCTTCTAGAGCACGTTGGGTGGCACGGGATACATGCGGACGTGCATTGTCCTGTTGGAACAGCAAGTTCCCTTGCCGGTCTAGGAATGGTAGAACGATGGGTTCGATGACGGTTTGGATGTACCATGCACTATTCAGTGTCCCCTCGACGATCACCAGTGGTGTACGGCCAGTGTAGGAGATCGCTCCCCACACCATGATGCCGGGTGTTGCCCCTGTGTGCCTCGGTCGTATGCAGTCCTGATTGTGGCGCTCACCTGCACGGCGCCAAACACGCATACGACCATCATTGGCACCAAGGCAGAAGCGACTCTCATCGCTGAAGACGACACGTCTCCATTCGTCCCTCCATTCACGCCTGTCGCGACACCACTGGAGGCGGGCTGCACGATGTTGGGGCGGGGGCGGAAGACGGCCTAACGGTGTGCGGGACCGTAGCCCAGCTTCATGGAGACGGTTGCGAATGGTCCTCGCCGATACCCCAGGAGCAACAGTGTCCCTAATTTGCTGGGAAGTGGCGGTGCGGTCCCCTACGGCACTGCGTAGGATCCTACGGTCTTGGCGTGCGTCCGTGCGTCGCTGCGGTCCGGTCCCAGGTCGACGGGCACGTGCACCTTCCGCCGACCACTGGCGACAACATCGATGTACTGTGGAGACCTCACGCCCCACGTGTTGGGCAATTCGGCGGTACGTCCACCCGGCCTCCCGCATGCCCACTATACGCCCTCGCTCAAAGTCCGTCAACTGCACATACAGTTGACGTCCACGCTGTCGCGGCATGCTACCAGTGTTAAAGACTGCGATGGAGCTCCGTATGCCACGGCAAACTGGCTGACACTGACGGCGGCGGTGCACAAATGCTGCGCAGCTAGCGCCATTCGACGGCCAACACCGCGGTTCCTGGTGTGTCCGCTGTGCCGTGCGTGTGATCATTGCTTGTACAGCCCTTTCGCAGTGTCCGGAGCAAGTATGGTGGGTCTGACACACCGGTGTCAATGTGTTCTTTTTTCCATTTCCAGGAGTGTATAATGGTAAGACAGAGATTCAGAAACCAGGTTTTAAATTGTAAGACATTTCCAGGGGCAGATGTGGACTCTGACCACAATCTATTGGTTATGACCTGTAGATTAAAACTGAAGAAACTGCAAAAAGGTGAGAATTTAAGAAGATGGGATCTGGACAAACTGATTAATCCAGAGGTTGTACAGAGTTTTAGGGAGAGCATAAGGGAACAATTGTCACAAATGGGGGAAAGAAATACAGTAGAAGAAGAATGGGTAGCTCTGAGGGATGAGGTAGTGAAGGCAGCAGAGGGTCAAGTAGGTAAAAAGACGAGGGCTAGTAGAAATCCTTGAGTAACAGAAGAAATATTGAATTTAATTGATGAAAGGAGAAAAAATAAAAATGCAGTAAGTGAAGCAGGCAAAAAGGAATACAAAAGTCTCAAAAATGAGATCAGCCGGAAGTGAAAAATGGCTAAGCAGGGATGGCTGGAGGATAAATGTAAGAATGTAGAGGCTTATCTCACTAGGGGTAAAATAGATACTGCCTACAGGAAAATTAAATATACCTTTGGAGAAAAGAGAACCATTTGTGTGAATATCAAGAGCTCAGATGGAAACCCAGTTGTAAGCAAAGAAGGGAAAGAAGAAAGGTGGAAGGAGTATATAGAGGGTCTATACAAGGGCGATGTACTTGAGGACAATATTATGGAAATGGAAGAGGATGTAGATGAAGATGAAATGGGAGATATGATACTGCGTGAAGAGTTTGACAGAGCACTGAAAGACCTGAGTCGAAACAAGGCCCCAGGAGTAGATAACATTCCATTAGAACTACTGACGGCCTTGGGAGAGCCAGTCCTGACTAAACTCTACCATCTGGTGAGCAAGATGTATGAGACAGGCAAAATAACCTCAGACTTCAAGAAGAATATAATAATCCCAATCCCAAAGAAATCAGCTGTTGACAGATGTGAAAATAATCGAACAATCAGTTTAATAAACCACAGCTACAAAACAGTAACGCGAATTCTTTACAGACGAATGGAAAATCTAGTAGAAGCCAACCTCGGGGAAGATCAGTTTGGATTCCGTAGAAATACTGGAACACGTGAGGCAATACTGATCATACGACTTATCTTAGAAGAAAGATTAAGGAAAGGCAAACCTACGTTTCTAGCATTTGTAGACTTAGAGAAAGCTTTTGACAATGTTGACTGGAATGCTCTCTTTCAAATTCTAAAGGTGGCATGGGTAAAATACAGGAAGCGAAAGGCTATTTACAATTTGTACAGAAACCAGATGGCAGTTATAAGAGTCGAGGGACATGAAAGGGAAGCAGCGGCTGGGAAGGGAGTGAGACAGGGTTGTAGCCTCTCCCCGATGTTATTCTATCTGCATATTGAGCAAGCAGTAAAGGAAACAAAAGAAAAATTCGGAGTAGGTATTAAAATCCATGGAGCAGAAATAAAAACTTCGAGGTTCGCCGATGACATTGTAATTCTGCAGAGACAGCAAAGGACTTGGAAGAGCAGTTGAATGGAATGGACAGTGTCTTGAAAGGAGGATATAAGATGAACATCAACAAAAGCAAAACTAGGATAATGGAATGTAGTCGAATTAAGTCGGGTGATGCTGAGGGAATTAGATTAGGAAATGAGACACTTAAAGTAGTAAAGGAGTTTTGCTATTTGGGGAGCAAAATAACTGATGATGGTCGAAGTAGAGAGGATATAAAATGTAGACTGGCAATGGCAAGAAAAGCGTTTCTGAAGAAGAGAAATTTGTTAATATCGACTATAGATTTAAATGTCAGGAAGTCGTTTCTGAAAGCATTTGTATGGAGTGTTGCCAAGTATGCAAGTGAAACGTAGACGATAAATAGCTTAGAGAAGAAGAGAATAGAAGCTTTCGAAATGTGGTGCTACAGAAGAATGCTGAAGATTAGATGGGTTGATCACATAACTAATGGGGAGGTACTGAATAGAATTGGGGAGAAGAGGAGCTTGTGGCACAACTTGACTAGAAGAAGGGATCGGTTGGTAGGACACGTTCTAAGACATCGAGGGATCACCAATTTAGTATTGGAGGGCAGCGTGGAGGGTAAAAATCGTAGAGGGAGAGCAAGAGACGAATACACTAAGCAGATTCAAAAGGACGTAGGTTGCAGTAAGTACTGGGAGATGAAGAAGCTTGCACAGGATAGAGTAGCATGGAGAGCTGCACCAAACCAGTCTCAGAACTGAAGACCACAACAAGAACATCACTAACGTGGATATGCAGTAGGGTTTTGGAACATTTATTGTGTTCGAACATTATGAATTACCTAGAAGAAAACGATTTATTGACACATAATCAGTACCGATTCAGAAAACATTGTTCTTGTGAAACAGAAATAGCTCTTTTTACTCATGAAGTAATGAGTGCTATCGACAGGGCATATAAAACTGATTCTATATTTTTAGATTTCCGGAAGGCTTTCGACACCGTTCTTCACAAGCGTCTTCTAACCAAACTGCGTGCCTATGGAATATCGCCTCAGATGTGCGACTGGATTCGTGATTCCTGTCAGAAAGGTCACAGTTCGTACTTGACCCTGAATAAAGAAAAGTGTGATGTTACTCGCATGCGTACTGAAAGGAATCCGCTAAATTTCGATTAACCGGTAAGTCACACAAATCTTAAGGCTGTAAATTCAACTAAATTAGGGATTACAGTTACAAATAACCTAAATTGGAACGATCACATAGGTAATGTTGTGGGTAGAGCAAACCAAAGACTGCGATTCACTGGCAGAACACTTATAAGGTGCAACAGGTCTACTAAAGAGAGTGCATACGCCACGCTTGTCCGCCCTATTCTGGAGTATTGCTGTGCGGTGTGGGATGCGCATCAGGTGGGACTGACGGATGACACCGAAAAAGTACAAAGAAGGGCAGCTCGTTTTGTTCTATCGCGAAACAGGGGCGATAGTGCCACAGACATGATACGTGAATTGAAGTGGCAATAAATAAAACAAAGGCGTTTTTCGTTGCGACGGGATCTTCTCATGTAATTTTAATCACCAATTTCTTCCTCAGATTGCGAAAACATTCTGTTGACACCCACCTACATAGGGAGAAATGATCAACACGATAAAATAAGAGAAATCAGGGCTCGCACAGAAAAATTTAAGTGCTCGTTTTTCCCGTGCACTGTTCAAGAGTGGAACGGTAGACAGACAGCTGGAAGGTGGTACATTGAACCCTCTGCCAGGCACTTTATTGTGAATAGCAGAGTAATCACTTAGATGTAGATGTAGAACCTAAGGAAACGAGGTTTCTCTATGAAACACGTGTATGACAAAATCCTCTTTCGGCCATTTCTTGAGTATCGCTCTTCAGCCTGGGGTCCTTTGCAGGTAGCGTTAATGGAGATGCAAAGAAGAGCAACACGTTTCGTTGCAGGTTCGTTTAGCAAGAACAAGAGGCGTACAGATATGCTTATGGAGCCCTGGTGGCTTTATATGCCATGGGCATATTTATTATTAACATTGGGAGAGCACACGTTCCAAGACGAGCCAGGTAACATATTGCTTCCTCACCAAACGATAAAGAACAGAAAATCAAAAGAATCCGAACTCATGTGGAGGTTCAAAATGGTTCAAATGGCTCTGAGCACTATGGGACTTAACTAAGATCATCAGTCCCCTAGAACTTAGAACTACTTAAACATAACTAACCTAAGGACATCACACACATCCATGCCTGAGGCAGGATTCGAACCTGCGACCGTAGCGGTCGCGCGGTTGCAGACTGTAGCGCCTAGAACCGCACGGCCACACCGGCCGGCGTTCTTCCTGTACATTTTTCTTGAATGAAATTGGAGAAAGTGATATGGATATCCAAAGTATCATCAACTACACACACTGACGTCGATTGTGTAGCAAAAGTGGAGATGAGTCTTGAAAAGCTGGTATAGAAGTATCGTAGCGGCTGTACTTACAAGGGAACCTCCCCATCGCACCCCCCTCAGATTTAGTTATAAGTTGGCACAGTGGATAGGCCTTGATAAACTGAACACAGATCAATTGAGAAAACAGGAAGAAGTTGTGTGGAACTGTGAAAAAATAAGCAAAATATACAAACTGAGTAGTCCATGGACCATATACGCAACATAATGACAACATAACCGCAGGAGCGGCGTGGTCTAGTGGTAACAGTCGGCTCTCAGCCGTGGCAGCGTGCGGACGGCCCCGCGCGCCGGCCAGTGCTCCGCTGCAGGCGTTGTTTACTTCCGCGTCGTAGCTTTCAGGCTTGCGTCCGTCCACTGTGTACAACATGTCGAGCGCTTACCGCCGTGCGACCCTTAAAGTTTCCTTCCCAGCTGAACATGCGCGACCTCGTGCACATGAAGTTGAAACGTTCATACGTGAAGAAGTTCGTTTAGATCCTAACCACGTTATCGGAATCCATTTTTCGATCACGGGTAGTGTCGTTCATATTAAAATGACAAACACCGAGGTGTGTGAAGATGTTATTCGCCGCCATGCCAATGGACTTACGTTCTAATACTCTGATGGTCACGTCGGAGCTGTAACACTTGAACACGCAGAGTACGGTCAACGCACGATTAGGGTGTTTGAACTACCTTTTGAAGTGCCGAAGGACGAAGTTGTCTCTGCGTTACAACCATACGGTAACGTCATCGGTTACGTAGAGGAAAAATGGCAAACCTTCACGACCTACCATGTCCTTAATGGTGTGCGTCAGGTCAAAATTGAACTGAAAAAACGTATACCATCACACCTGACCATTGGCGGGGTGCGAGCCATTGTCATGTACGACGGCCAACCCCGAACATGTGCGGGTTGTGGACAAGAAGGTCACGTCAGATCCGCCTGCATGCGACGCCGCCTGATCCAGACGCCGGTCGGCGAGGAAGCGTCCCCAGCGGTGATGACTCAGATCCCTGTCACATACGCCAAGGTTGCCCAGGAAGGTAGCACGTCTACACAGAGTCTTCCTGCTCCGTTTACGACGTCTGATCAGGTAGATGCAACCGCTCCTGAGATTCCTTCTGAGGTGCCACAGACGCCAGATCCTGACCTGCCGAATCATCACAGCACTGTGACTGAAAATGCTACTGAGATGGACGTTGATCCGGGAGTGGTACCTACTTCTGCTTTCCTTCAGGCTGGTCCGGAGTCAGACGAAAGCCACCCGCAATCGGACTCTGAACGAAATGTTCGAAAACAATGGTCGACACGAAAGAAAGACACGTAGCCGTACACCCCCTGATGAATCCATTCTACGAATGGATACCAGGGATGCAGACCCGAAGATGGACGACAAACCGCTCTTTGATGACCAAAAGTCTGATACGAAAGACCCGCCACAGGCGACCACTGGCAACGAACACCCCTCCTTACTGTCGCCGTCGCCCCCACAGGTCGACGTTGAAGAGGGCCTACCCGATGAGACGAAAACTACGTCTCCTCTCCACGTGGATGATGTGCACAGCCGGTGCCCTACCGCAGTATCAGTCTCCTGGGCAGACGACGTGGAGATCGAAGGGACTGGGGTGGACGCTGCTGATGATGGGGCGCCCCCATCGGTTGCGCCCGCGCCCGCAAACTCTCCACAATAGCAGCCTCTTCAGCGGACCGGCAAGATCGACGACCTCTCGCTCCTGAAGAAGGAGCCCCACCTGTGCCTGTGGGACTGCAACACCAGCATTATCGTGTCGCAACGATTAACCTCGCGACCATTCGTGCGCCCCACAAACTGGCGCTGCTCCGCGATATGATTTATGATGCGGACATAGATGTTGCGCTTTTTCAGGAAGTGCATGTCGCCGATTTTTCACCACCACATGGCTTCACGGTGCATCTTTCTCCCGCTTCGGACACCGGTAGTGGTGTTGCCATCATCTTACGCGAAGGTCTTCGTGCCGAAGATGTGCTATACCTCCCCAGCGGCAGAGGTATGGCCCTTACTCTCTTTGGTGTACGCATCGTCAATATTTATGCGCCGTCGGGCTCCAGCTACCGTCGTGAACGCAATGCCTTCTTCGCGAATGAAGTTACACCCCTTTTTATGGGACCACACGATGACTGGGTCATGGGTGGAGACTTCAACTGCACCCAGCGACCTCAGGATCAATTGCCGCGTCACTCACCATGCGCAGCTCTGGAAACAGTCGTCATGCGGCTACAATTTGTCGACACGTGGAGACATGTTTACGGTGATCTTTTGCGCTTTACGTACCACACTGCGCACTCCTCTAGCCGACTTGATCGCATCTACATCTCGCGATCCCTAATTCAACACACTCGACAGGCTGAAATCTGGCCTGTTGCTTTCTCAGACCATGAGGCTTACTTCTGTGATGTTGTTCTCACAAGACAGGCAGTATGGCACGGACGTGGTTTATGGAAACTGAACACGGCACTTCTTAATTCACCTGACTGTCGACTTCTAATAGAAGACACTTGGATCACATGTAATAGACGCCGACCCACGTATCCGTCTACCATATCCTGGTGGATCCAGTGTGCAAAACCTGCTCTTCGAAAAACTTTAATCCGGTATGGCAAAGATGTTGTCGCTTGGAGGAAGAGCACTATGGATTTTTACTACAGAATCCTACGAGAATGCTCCACGATGCCAGCCTCCCCTGAGCGCCATACAAGGATGAACCAAGCTAAGGCCCAAATCTCCAATCTCATGCGACGGCACTTGGAAGGGGCGATAGTACGATCTCGTACTGCTGATCGCATGCCTCATGAACATCCGTCGATGTACCATATCATCCAAGAACGACAAAATCGACGCCGAAAATTGATTCACGTCCTAACGGATCAAGAAGGGCGTCGCTACGTAACCCAATCTGCCATAGGGAATGTGCTTCACGCCCACTACCGGCAGCTCTACGCCGCAGTTCCACATTCCCCAGAGTTGATCGAGGAAGTCTCACAGCTCAACTTCGATGGTATCCCAGGAGATGCGGCGATTGAATTGATGTCGGAGGTGACTGATGAGGAAGTCCGCGATGCGATCCGGGCAGGAACCATCAATCGCTCCCCGGGCCCCGACGGTCTTCCCCTCGAATTTTATCGCACCTTCCGTGATTTGTTAGAGTCCGCATTCACCTCCATCTGTCGAGAACTGATGTCTCCGGAAGTACCTGTGCCGGACGCTTTCATGGAAGGAATTATTATTCCTGTACATAAACCGCACGGTGGCAACAATATCAGTGATTATCGGCCCCTCACCCTCCTTAACAGTGATATGAAAATCTTCACTCGCCTTTTGGCAGCACGACTTAAAAACGTTGCCCGATATGTTGTGTCGCCAGACCAAGCATCTTTGGGAGGCGACAACAATATTCGCACGGCTTTATGCCGCTACAGGGATATGATCGCCGTTACCCAGGCACAACGCCTCTCTGGAGCACTTGCGTCTTTGGACTTCAGTCAAGCTTTTGATAGGGTTGACCATTCGTTCCTTACGGCCGTTCTCCACCATATGGGTTTCCCGGTCGCCGTTATCACGGTAGTGATGCGCCTTCTGCGGGGTGCCTCATCCAGGATTATGTACAATGGCAGACTCACTCCACCGATAATAATAGGTCGATCCGTACGTCAAGGTTGCCCTCTATCAGCAATTTTGTACGCCTTTTCCTTGGAATCCTTGCTATGTGGACTAAGACAACGTTTGGTAGGGTTGTCCATAGATCGCTACCGATTCTGTTGCACGGCCTATGCTGACGATGTCGTCATCTGTTTACGTAATGCCGACGAAGTTCGAGCTGTTTTGACGTGGGTAGCGACTTATGGTGAGGCGTCAGGTAGCTCTTTAAACGTACGTAAGTCACAAGTTATGTTCATTGGCACGGGACTTCCCGTGGAGTGCGTTACACCTCTCACCACCGTTGATACCATTCGTTGTTTGGGAATAGATTTTTCATCTGATCTCCGGCGTTCAGCCACCATCAACTGCCGACGCCTCCTTTTAATGATCAGAGCAGGTCTTATGGACCATCGCCTTCGATCCCTAGATATTCTCCAACGAGCTCGATATGTCAATACATATATCGCATCCCGAGTTCCCCATGTAGCGCAAGTTCTACCTTTCCCGCTTACTGTGGCACGTCGCATGTTGGCAGCGATGGCATCTTTCGTCAGCTCTGGGATGTTGTTCAAAATTAACTATGTGACTCTTACTCTTCCCCGTGAACGAGGTGGGATAGGTCTGTTTCACGTGCCGGATAGAGCTCGCGCCCTATTTGTCAGCTCCCAGATGACGGTATGGACACGTTGCCCAACGAGCCTCACTGGTCTCCTCCTGTCGGCATACTCGCCGGTCTCACTGTCAGCCCCAGTGATGATCTCGGATGTTCCGGCCCAGTTCCATTATATACGGTACTTCTTTCTGGAACTCAGTTATCTACGCCTCACCTTACCAAGACAGCTTTTACTCAAGACAAAGGCAGTATACAATGTCCTCCAATTAGGTCGTCCACCTAACCCGATTGAACTAAAGTTCCCACAGGTTGACTGGCGTCATATATGGCGCGCGGTGTTCGCCTGTTACCTTGACACGAATGTTCAATCTGTCTGGTACATAACTGTCAATGGTAAGCAAATCAACCAATTTCGCCTTCATCGTATCCACCTCGCCCAATCACCTCTCTGCTCCACGTGTGGAGTGCCAGACAATGATGAACATCGGTTTGTTTGCGGACCGGCGGCGGAGGTTTGGCACTTGGTTCGAAGTATTGTGGCTTTTCTAACGCGGGACATTCCGGATCGGATTACTCCCCTTTCATTAATATTTCCGGAACGTGACTATTTTCCTCGGACAAAGACCAATGCTGTGAATTGGATTCGCGGACATGCCATTCACTACTTATTTGGACAAACTGTAGACTCTGTACTCGATTTTTGGACATACCTCAATGACCGTCATTATGTCGTTGTCCGTCACCCAAAATACAGACAATTTTTCTCGAACTTCCTTGGGAGTGCTTTCCACGAGCCACCTCGCAGCTGGAATGTGTTAAGCCAAGAGAGGAGAAGATTTCCTGTTTGAACCAATGAACATTTCTGAACAATTGAACGGAACACATCAATTTCGAGAAGACGTGACTCAACATATTACCAGCGGGGCGCAGAAGGCCTCTGATCAATTACCCACAAAAAAAAATAATAAATAAATAAAATAAAATCAATAAATATCAAACAAAAAAAAAAAAAATTAAAATAAAATTCAGAAAAAGGAAGATTTTGTTTTGTTTCTAAGGATAGCCCTAACCTTGATTTCCCATATTTCCCCTGGTATATAGGCAGCTCTCTGGGGTAGGTTTAGTCAGGAGCCAACGCCTGAAGTGGCCCAGATTTTTTTTTTTTTTTTTTTTTTTTTTTTTTTTTTTTTTTTTTGTTGTAGGATGAAAAGTGGCGGTGGCACTTGTTTTTTTTTATTTCCATTTTATTAAAAAAAGGGGGCAGCGAAAAAAAAACAACAAACAAAAAAAAAGAAAAGAAGAAACAAAAAGAATTAAAAAAGAAAAAAAAAGAGAAAAAAAAATGACCTCAGCAAAAAAACAAAAAAAAAAAAAAAAAAAGTGGTAACGTGAGCATCTACTGAACGAGAGGTACCTGGTTCAAGTCTTGCCTCGAGTGAAAATTTTACTTTCTTTATTTTTGCGTAGTTATTATCTGTCCGTTCGTTCACTGACATCTCTGTTCACTGTAATAAGTTTAGTGTCTTTGTTTTGCGACCGCATCGCAAAACCGTGCGATTAGTAGACGAAAGGACGTGCCTCTCCAATGGGAACCGAAAACATTTAATCGCAAGGTCATAGGTCAACCGATTCCTCCACAGGAAAACATGTGTGATATATTTTATACGACACTGGTGACGGCATGTGCGTCACATGACAGGAATATGTTGTCGACCCACCTAACTTGTACACTTGGCGAATGGGTAAAAAGATTCTTCTACCTTGCCCGATTTAGGTTTTCTTGTGGATGTGATAATCACTCCCAAAAAAGTGATGAAAACATAAGAGTTTGTCACATAAACTGAAAATAAAAAATTAAAATTTTTCCGCAGCTGCTCACGTTACCACGAGACCACAGCGCGCGTGCGTTCCTAATTTCATAGATATTGGATATCATCCCATGAACTACTCAGTTTGTATATTTTGCTTATTTTTTTCACAGTTCCACACAACTTCTTCCTGTTTTCTCAATTGATCTGTGTTCAGTTTTTCAAGGCCTAACCACTGTGCCAACTTATAACTAAATCTGAGGGGGGTGCGATGGGGAGGTTCCCTTGTTAGCTGTTTGTTTTCACAGTCAAGGCGGTTACTACGGTCACAGTAGAGCTGTGTGTGTCGTCATCTGCCAAGTGAAAGGTGAGTAAGGCCTGTGGCCTTGGTATACCTGAGTACAGCGCGCAGCGCCCGCAATCCCAAACAGCTTTATGTAATGCGTGTGTGCTGCGTAGGGTAGGAAGGCTCTCCCCTCGTTCACCTGTACACGTCGCGTTACTTTGCGGCAGGAAGTGAGATCCGCGGAGGAAGTTGCTCGTCGAATGTGCGTGCAAATTAGTGACATCTTATATAAGCCTTACTGCGAACGGCCTCGCCTCTTCAAATACACCAGTTCCCGTGAGATCACCGAAGTGAAGCAGCGTTCGACGTGGCTGGTATTTGGGTGGGTAATCTGCTGGGTACGACAAGTGCTGTTGGCGGATTTCCCTCTGTCTTAATGGCAAAGTGCAGGAGATGCGGTGGCGTGAAGTAGCTGATCACCAGACTTAGTAACAATGTCCTGGATTGTATTCCAAACTTTTCCGCGGTGTTCTCACGAAGTGAGGGCATGTCACGCTGTTGACGGTCTTCCGTCCGTCGGATGGGGACATTAAGCTCTGCACACCCCTTGCTATTCGCGAAGCACAGGCTATGTGCCAGGGCTCGGCTTCACCCTCCCCCTTGTCTCATCATCATCCAACACAAACATGATACTGCACTACACCCGCACCCATTGCACATATGAGAAACACTTAACCCTCGCATTACCAACCGGGGTATTCTGACTACCACAGTTTGATTTTTTCCCTATAATAATATTATCTGAAGGGCCACATGCATGTGGTTTCATGACTTTGTACTAAAATGATTGACGCTGAATTCACACTCACGACTCTCTCATTTTTTTGGCTTTATCATTGTTATTCCAGTCATTTATTGGTGGGATTGTGAGACTACTCCACTTGGAATCAAACGTCTTATTTTCTTATTTGTAAAACAGAAGATTTTGGGAAATATATCTGTCATTCATCTTCTTTGTTGAGTTTTGCCATAGATCCAATGTTTGTTATTGTTGCTGGTTACTATTGTTGAGTTGAATTTGACGTTCACTGTTGAGCTGACATTACACGAGTCAGTATTTCATCGGCAAGTAAGGATGTCCAAAGGACTTTCTAGCGAAGAGATCATGGAAATTCTATACAATTCTGATGTCAGTCACGATGAAAATGCATGGGACATTGATAATGAACTGAATGAATTTATGGAACCTCTTGATAAAGACCATATCATAGCATCAGATGAAGCTGATGATGAAATATCAGAAGACACTACACATTCACGTGAACAAGTAGAAGAAGAAGAAGAGGATGAAGAAGAAGAACAAGACGAAGACACAGGAGATTTGCTTGTTTCTAGAAGTGGACTACAATTTTCTAGTGAACCACCAAAAGGTGGGCGGCGTCGACGTCGCAGCATTTTGAACGTAACACCTGGCCCAGTGAATGACGGAAAAACAATCGCCCGCATCTCGTGGTCGTGCGGTAGCGTTCTCGCTTCCCACGCCCGGGTTCCCGGGTTCGATTCCCGGCGGGGTCAGGGATTTTCTCTGCCTCGTGATGGCTGGGTGTTGTGTGATGTCCGTAGGTTAGTTAGGTTAAAGTAGTTCTAAGTCCTAGGGGACTGATGACCTAAGATGTTAAGTCCCATAGTGCTCAGGGCCATTTGAACCATTTGAAAAACAATCAAAACAATAACAGAGTCATTTTTATTATTTATGGCACAGGAAATCGTGAGCATCATTGTAGAAGAAACGAACAGGGAACCCAAACAAGTAATTTCTTTGTGGAATGCATCTCATTCTTCGAACAAAACGACATGGAGAGATATACATGCAACTGAAGTGTACGCTGTATTAGCAATTCTAATACGAGCTGGTCGAACTCATGGACATCGCACAAGTGCTTCCGACCTGTGGGGAGGTAATGTTGCCTTTCGGCAACCATTCTTTTCTGCTGCCATGTCAAGAAACCGATTTTTGTCTATACTGAAATTCTTGCGATTTGACAACAGAGAGAATTGAAGAAACCAAGGACAAGCTACAAGCCATCAGGGTAGTGTTCGACAAATTTCAATCTAACTTGTGCATAACTTTTATCGTTATGAATACGTGACCATTGATGAACGGTTAGCAACGTACCGAGGAAACTGCCCTTTTAGGGTTTATATGAAGAGCAAGCCTGCCAAGTATGGTATTAAAATTTAGGTTTGTGTTGAAGTGAAGACATCTTACTTATTACGGACCCAAATTTACACAGGAATGGTGGACAATACTCGGGAAGTGAATCAAGGACAAAGAGTTGTTTTGGATCTGGTGGAACCATTTCTGAATAACGGTCATGGTGTAACAACTGATAATTTTTTCACCAGTTTTCCATTGGCTGCTGAACTACTAAAACGAAACACGGTATCGGTTGGAACCTTGCGTTCCAATAAGAAAGAGATTCCGAAGGAATTCTTGCCAAACAGAAAGAGAGAAGTTCACTCTTCAATGTTTGGTTTCACAAATGACTTGACCCTAGTTTCCTATGTTCCAAAGAAGGGAAAGGCAGTAATACCACTATCTACTCAGCATAATGAGAGACAAGTGAGTGGTGAAGAAATTGAACACAAACCCGAAATCATACTTCACTACAACAAAACCAGAGGTGCTGTAGATAATGGGGACAACATGACAAGAGAATACAATTGTGTTAGAGGAACGAGGCGGTGGCCACTAAGAATCTTCATGGAAATGATAGATACTGCAGCACTGAATGCATATATTCTGTACACTCAAAGATTTCCTGAATAGCAGAAGAATAACCGAAGCCGACGTAAACTCTTCTCGACTGAACTGGCATTTGGACTCAGCGAAGGCAACATGGAAGAAAGAGCCAAAAATATCAACGGTCTTCATAAAGATCTACAAAATGCACTGAAAGCTTGTGGTATTGCAATTCCTACGGCAGTGATCCAGACCCAGTGTTCCAAGTTTCAAATGGTTCAAATGGCTCTGAGCACTATGGGACTTAACATCTATGGTCATCAGTCCCCTAGAACTTAGAACTACTTAAACCTAACTAACCTAAGAACAGCACACAACACCCAACCATCACGAGGCAGAGAAAATCCCTGACCCCGCCGGGAATCGAACCCGGGCGTGGGAGTGTTCCAAGTTTCCTAACGCCACAATTATGTCAAGTTTGCAAGAGAAACAAAGATCGGAAAACAAGATTGTGTTGTGTAACGTGCAAGAAACCTGTTTGTAATACACACAGGGAAGAAACTGTTACTGTGGAGTGCATGCAGTGCAAAAATGTACTTGACTGAAAAGTTGAAAAGTATTGTGTTATTTTACTGCAGTGACTGTTGAGGTACGTAGATTATTAATTTTCTTTTCGCTGAGTACTGAATTTAGTGAAAGATATAAAAAATGTTTGTACTTTGTATCTGTGATCTGATTAAATACTTCTAATAGCCTGAAAAACTGTTTTTCAATACTAAATAAACCCATTCAATGGCAATAACGAAATCTGAGAACAAATATTAGCCTACAATAAAACACAAAACTCTTTTGGGGTAGTCCTAATACCCCGCTTGGTAAAATAGAGGTGTGAAAAAGCTTGGTAAATGGAGGATCAAAAGAACAACTCTGACACTTTACCAGTGTGCGCCGACAGAAAAGTCTTTCCAATTAGGCGACTGAACTTGCTCTTCAGAGCCTCTCAGCCAATAATGTCATACGACTGTACCTTTTTATAAACCTTAGCGTGGCAGCTCTTACTGCCAGCCGACTGTTAATATAGTTTTCATCTTTGACAATACTTTTTGTATGTAGTAAATTCAAGTCACGTCGTCGCTGGAATATCAATTTAAATTGCAGCTTCCCAATGACAATCTGGAGAATCAACTGGTTGTCAGCTCAGAGCTGGGTGAGGCCACGCTTCCTCTAACAGAGCCACATGCCGAACGTCAGCATCGAACTGATTATTGGCTTACTTTATTAAATTATGTCCATAAACGAATATTAGCAGGTAGCGCCTTCTGGAAGGATCAGATTACTTAATAGAGCAAATGTGGAGTACAAAATAAGTTTCTTTTATGTCTGAACCCAGCCTTATTAACTAATATTAAAATGTGAAGTCACTGAAATCCAAAAATGAAACAATAATTTGGTCAGGAAAGACAAACCTCTCGAAATTTTGTCAATGTTTCGAAATCAGTTATGTAAGCTATTCGACTGGATAGGACAATTGTTGTATTTCTACCGAATTAGGATTTCATTGTCATTATTGGCACCCCCCCCCCCCCCCCCCCCCCCGTGTGACGTAAGTAATGTATGTAATCTTGCTGTATTAGCAGTTCGGACGAGGTCGAAGAAGAAGCCTACATTTGATACAGTGCACATTCCTTGAAGAAGCACCGACTGAGACGGCATAATGTAGCCAAGAACAGCAGAGTTTAAATCCCAGACCAGCCATCCCGATTTGGCTTTCCCGTGGCTTACCTAAATCCCAGCAATCTGTCAGGGTTGTTCCTTAAATCTTCATCTATATACGTACTCTACAACCAACCATACGGTTCATGACGGAAGGTGCTTTGTACCACCGCCAATTATTCCCGTTGCACTCGCCGCAAATAGACCGACTGTCTACACGCATCTGTTCAAGCCCAAATTTCTCTCTCTTGACTTCGCGGCCCTAACGCGAGATATATGTTGATACCAGTAGAATCGTTCTGCAGTCTGTCGCGGATGACGGTTGTCTAGACTATCTCAGTAAAGTTTCGTGGAAAAAACTTCCCCTTCCCCCCAGGGATTCCAGTTTGAGTTCACGGAGACTTTCAGTAATGCTCGTGTGTTGATCGAACCTTCTGGTAATAAATAGGACAAGGTCGTTTCCTTCACTCGACGAAGTACAAATGAGCTATCTCCTCGTCCTTCATAAAGTCGATATCGACGAAACAGAAATATTTATTCTTCTTTCCTTCAACTCCCCAGACATGTTCCCAAGCGAAGACGAAACTCTAGGATAAGATTTGGCGTTGATCAGAGCATAAACTAGAAACTAAGAAAAGGTAACGTCTCGTATGGACCGAAGTAGATGGCTGTAATATGTCAGGTCGGACGCTGTGGCCGAGCGGTTCTAGGCGCTTCAGTCCGAAACCGCGATGCTGCTACGGTCGCAGGTTCGAATCCTGCCTCGGGCATGGATGTGTGTGATGTCCTGAGGTTAGTTAGGTTTATGTAGTTCTAAGTCTAGGGGACTGATGACCTCAGGTGTTAAGTCCCACAGTGCTCAGAGCCATTTGAACCATTTTGCAATATGTCAGAAAATGACAGTGGTATGTGTTACGCAGGAGCGGTAATACTCTCCTCGACGTTTTCGAAAAACAGAGACTAAGCGTTCATTCATTGTAGAGGTAACGAACGCTCTGGGATTGTCTCCAGCTCACAGCAATGCAAACGCAGGTGCCCTGCGAAACTGCAGTCTTCCTCTAAGCAGATACGCTGCAAAATAGTCATTCTTCTATGATAAAGCTGTCCCACTCTTAGAAAAGGCACACGGCAGTAATCTCCAGTAGTTAAATTACCACTTCTACAATCACTGCCGCTACACTAGATTATGCCGCTAGAGGAAGTGGTAGGACTGGGTTGAACTGTGAGTGGTTATGGCTTCTTGCTAAAACAATTTTTATTTAATTTAAACACGTTCTGAATATTTGTTTTCTCATAAAGGAGCACAATTTAGAAATTTAAAAGACAATTACTTTTCCCATGACAAAACTGTTACAGTGTGGGCCAGCAAATCAGCTTTGTAACTACTCAACAAGGAGGATTTACTCAACATCAAAATGCTGCACTACAGCGAAAACACGTGAACTATCAGGGCTGCTTCACAGTACAAAATTGATTTTAAAATACATACCTATTTAAAGTTACACACAAAACTAATACGCAAGAAACAAATTCTACATCAAATCTTTAAGAAATTTTTTATAAAAAATACATAGTCCAAATAAGTATCAATTGCAACGCGCCACTTAAATAGGGAGCGGGTTGATCGCATAGAATGTAACGAAAAATCAAATGACACCAAACCCAGTGGCTAAAAGAATCGAGAATTGACAGATATAAAGCACAGTTAGAAGGGAAGTACTGGTTTTACAATGTGTGCTTATCAGACTGAATTCACTCAGTACACACAGCAGCACACACAACTGAATAACATCTGCAGACGTCCAACACAAGAGAACAGCCCTGTGTTCTAACACATACACACACACACACACACACACACACACACACAGGCAATCACGCTGTCTCCAGGTTCTGCTTCGATAACAGCCAGCCAGATAGCCTTGAAGCAAACTGCGCCCAATCTTGCCGTATAGCAAGTCTCTGGCCAACACCGTCTTCCCTGTTGTCGCGTATCGACCACGGCAGCTACGGTGTGCAGTGAAATCCAACGGCCGTTTCCACTGCTGAGCTCTGGCCCTGGTAGATCCTCGCTCGCGGGTCCACAAACAGGCTCCTCGTACTGCCAGCTCTTCTGCGAAGGTTCGCTGGGTGGCACCTGTGCCGCGATGCACGCGGCGCAGCGCTTCCACCGAGCTGCTCAACCTTGTATGGCGGGCAGTGGCAGGGGTTTTAACGTGTCGCGACTGCGTGACGTCCTGTGAGGGCACAAAGATATTGCAGGTAAATACATAGAAGTCTGGTGGTGGAAGAAATATTTTACCATCAGCATTTGGCTCACAAGTGAAGTGGAGACGCCAGTGCAATGAGCTGGATCGCCAGGCGAGAAGCCAATGTCCTATTTTAAATCCCAGATCTCTCTGCAGTTTATGATGTGAAGCACATGATGGGACTGATAATCAAAATGTTTGTCAGCTGGCGAACCCGTTGTACTGAGCATGTGGCTACATTAGATATTACCCCCAGTGGTGTGGCAGTCTCTCGGGTATGATTACAAGAAGCTTTCAGTAACACAGATTTGGAGAAAGTTTTGGGCAGAGCAATAGTCGAATACCCTTTGTGTCGAGTGAGATCAAGGAAAAAGGACAATATAAGGTCTTACGTTGGCGTTTTGAAAGATAAGGGGGAGGTCTCGTCCTTGTACATGTACAACATCGTCTCGAAACAACCGGCTATGGTAACCAGAGCTGATCGTGTTGTGAACTCAACGTCGCCACATACCATGACGCCAAGTGCTGGGTCCGTATGACGATGACGAATGTATTCTGACAACGCTCGTTCTCTTCAGAGACTCCACGCATGGATATGTCCATCGTGATGCTGCACCCAGAACCATAACTCGTCTAAAAAGGCGACGTGGTTTTTGCTATTCCATCATCCAGGGTTGTTGGGCGCGCCACTGCTACAACGTCAAGGGAAGCCGCAACAATGGTCGCCGCACTTGTAGTCCGCGGTGTTCCAGCCACTGTCGCACTCGTCTTGTTAATATTTGTCTTGATGAAAAGAAAACAAGCTCATTTCCTGATAAAGGATCCTGCACGACCAAGTGAACAATATTTCTGTCCTCTTAGGCGCCAGTTTCGTGGGCCCATTGAGATCCTGCATGGCGTAGGGTATTACACTCCTCTACACCTGAATTCCATATTCACATGACAGTCGTGGGATCCTGACCAACCCGTCTCAAGCAGCAGTATCGTGCACCTATGGACGCAATACCGCACTATGACACTGCCGCTGTCGACTATCAAAGCACATTTTCCTAACTTGGGACAAAACACTATTTTTTCATAACAAACAACATTCAAATCAGATTTCTGAACATGAAACACGCTTTGCAATGTTTCCTTATATACAGAATGTAGAATGTAGAATGAACACTCAAAAAATAAATAAATAAATAAAAGAAAGAAAGAAAGAAAGAGCTACGCACAACGAAGGAATTATCCGAATGGGACGGAAATCGGTAGATGTGATGTGCAAGTACAGACGAACAAACGACTACGGTTTCAGAAAAATTGGATGATTTATTCAAGAGAAAGAGCTTCACATATTGAGCAAATCAACAACGCATTAGTCCACCTCTGGCCTCATGCAAGCAGTTATTTGGCTTCGTATTGATTGATAAACTTGTTGGATGGTCTCCTGACAGATATCGTGCCAAATTCTGTCCAAATGACCCGCTAGATCGTCAAAATCCCTAGCTGGTTGGAGGACGCTGCCTACAATGCTTCAAACGTTCTCAACTAGGTAGACATCCAGCGACCTTGGTGGCCTAGGTAGGGTTTGGTAAGCATGAAGACAAGCAGTAGAAACTCTCGCCGTGTGCGGGCGCACATTACCTTGCTGAAATGTAAGCCCAGAATGTCTTGACACGATGGGCGAGAAAATGGGTCGTAGAATAGCGTCGACGCACCGCGGTGCTGCAAGGGTGCAATGGATGACAACCAAAGGGGTCCTGCTATAAAACGAAATGGCACACCACACCATCAGTTCTGGTTGTCGAGCTGTATGGTTGGTATCCCACCGCTGTTTGGGGCGTCTCGAGACACACTTTCGGCCTGGAATCTCATTGGCTGGTGTAGAATTGTCTTTAGAGACGAGTGCCGCTTCGAGTTGAGTCCGATGTCCAGAAGACGTGTCTAGAGACGCCATGGACAGCGGTGGGAAACCAGCTTGACCGTCACCCTCCTTACGGCCCGACAACCAGGTGTGATGAATATGGGGTGAATTGTTTTCCTAGCAGGACCGATTTGCTTGTCATCCGCGGCATGTCGACGAATTCTACACCCCATTTCGTTGCCCTTCGTGTCAAACCATCCTGGGCTTACATTTTGGCAAGATAATGCCCGTCCGTACATGGCGAAAGCTTCTATTGCTTGTCTTTGTGCTTGCCAAACCTTACCTCGGCCAGCGGATCTCTCCCCAATTGGGAGTTGGAGCATTATTGGCAGTGTCCTCCAACTATCTTGGGATGTTGAAGACGTAATACGCCATGTCGACAGAATTTGGCTCAATACCCCTCAGGAGGTCCTCCGACAGCTCTACCAATCAGTGCCAAGCACAATAACTGCTTGCTTTTTTTTCACACTCAAGAGATCCATTCTGCAGTCCTTTTGGAGAAACCTCGAATAAAATTGTAACATTTACAGACAATAATATAACTTTTCTGCAGTCAATTGGGAATTATTCAAGGTTAGTCACGACAGTATAACAAAGACACTGTTTGATAAAGTTTAATTCACAATCACATTTCGCTTTCGGAGTTTCCTTGTACCTTCTGAGGAGTCCTTTGCAGACTACAGTGCAACTTTTCTGCTGTCAAATGGGTGTTATTCAAGGTCAGGCACGATAGTCTAACAAAGACTCTCTCTGCCAAAGTTTAATTCGCGATCACAGTTGGACCTTGGAGTCATCTGAGGACTCGTCTGCAGAGTCAAGCTACAGTTCTGTATTTGCACTCAATCGCTACCAGTGAGATTGATATATAGAGTGACTCCGATCCATGTGGAAGTGTTAGCCGGCAGCTGTGGCCGAGCGGTTCTAGACGCTCAGTTCCGATACCGCGCGCGGCTGCTACGGCCGCAGATTCGAATCCTGCCTCGGGCATGGATGTGTGTGATGTCCTTAGGTTAGTTAGGTCTAAGTAGTTCTAAGTTTAGAGGACTGATGACGTCAGATGTTAAGTCCCATAGTGATCAGAGCCATTTCAACCATTTGGAAGCGTTATCTTCAGAGTTGTTGTTGTTGTGGTGGTCTTCAGTCCTGAGACTGGTTTGACGCAGCTCCCCATGCTACTCTATCCTCTGCAGGCTTCTTCATCTGCCAGTACCTACTGCAACCTACATCCTTCTGAATCTGTTTAGTGTATTCATCTCTTGGTCTCCCTCTACGATTTTTACCCTCCACGCTGCCCTCAAATACTAAACTGGTGATCCCTTGATGCCTCAGAACACGTCCTACCAACCGATCCCTTCTTCTAGTCAAGTTGTGCCAAAACTTCTCTTCTCCCCAATTCTATTCAACACCTCCTCATTAGTTATGTGATCTACCCATCTAATCTTCAGCATTCTTCTGTAGCACCACATTTCGAAAGCTTCAATTCTCTTCTTGTCTAAACTATTTATCATCCATGTTTCAGTTCCATACATGGCTACACTCCATACAAATACTTTCAGAAACGACTTCCTGACACTTAAGTCAATACTCGATGTTAACAAATTTCTCTTCTTCAGAAACGCTTTCCTTCCCATTGCCAGTCTACATTTTATATCCTCTCTACTTCGACCATCATCAGTTATTTTGCTCCCCAAATAGCAAAACTCCTTTACTACTTTAAGTGTCTCATTTCCTAATCTAATTCACTCAGCATCACCCGACTTAATTCGACTACATTCCATTGTCCTCGTTTTGCTTTTGTTGATGTTCATCTTATATCCTCCTTTCAAGACACAATCCATTCCGTTCAACTGCTCTTCCAAGTACTTTGCTGTCTCTGATAGAATTACAATGTCATCGGCGAACCTCAAAGTTTTTATTTCTTCTCCATGGATTTTAATACCTACTCCGAATTTTTCTTTTGGTTCCTTCACTGCTTGCTCAATATACAGATTGAATAACATCTGGGAGAGGCTACAACCCTGTCTCACTCCCTTCCCAACCACTGCTTCCCCTTCATGCCCCTCAACTCTTATAACTGCCATTTGGTTTCTATACAAATTGTAAATAGCCTTTCGCTCCCTATATTTTACCCCTGCCACCTTCAGAATTTGAAAGAGAGTATTCGAGTCAACATTGTCAAAAGCTTTCTCTAAGTCTACAAATGCCAGAAATGTAGGTTTGCCTTTCCTTAATCTATCTTCTAAGATAAGTCGTAGGGTCAGTATTGACTCACGTGTTCCAATATTACTACGGAATCCAAACTGATCTTCCCCTAGGTCGGCTTCTACTAGTTTTTCCATTCGTCTGTAAAGAATTCGCCTTAGTATTTTGCAGCCGTGACTTCTTAAGCTGATAGTTCGGTATTTTTCACATCTGCCAACACCTGGTTTCTTTGGGATTGGAATTATTATATTCTTCTTGAAGTCTGAGGGTATTTCGCCTGTCTCATACATCTTGCTCACCAGATGGTAGAGTTTTGTCAGGACTGGCTCTCCCAAGGCCTTCAGTAGTTACAATGGAATGTTGTCTACTCCCGGGGCCTTGTTTCGACTCAGGTCTTTCAGTGCTCTGTCAAACTCTTCACGCAGTATCATATCTCCCATTTCATCTTCGTCTACATCCTCTTCCACCTCCATAATATTGTCCTCAAGTACATCGACCTTGTATAGACCCTGTATATACTCCTTCCACCTTTCTTCTTTCCCTTCTTTGCTTAGAACTGGGTTTCCATCTGAGCTCTTGATATTCATACAAGTGGTTCTCTTTTCTCCAAAGGTCTCTCTAACTTTCCTGTAGCAGTATCTATCTTACCCCTAATGAGATAACCCTCTACATCCTTACATTTATCCTCTAGCCATCCCTGCTTAGCCATTTTGCACTTCCGGCCGATCTCATTTTTGAGACGTTTGTATTCCTTTTTGCCTGCTTCACTTACTGCATTTTTATTTTTTCTCCTTTCATCAATTAAATTCAATATTTCTTCTGTTACCCAAGGATTTCTACTAGCCCTCGTCTTTTTACCTACTTGATTCTCTGCTGCCTTCACTACCTCATCCGCCACGCTACCCATTCTCCTTCTACTGTAACCAATAGATTGTGGTCAGAGTCCACATCTGCCCCTGTAAATGTCCTACAATTTAAAACCTGGTTCCTAAATCTCTGTCTTACCATTATATAATCTATCTGATACCTTCTAGTATCTCCAGGATTCTTCCATGTATGCAACCTTCTTTTATGATTCTTGAACCAAGTGTTAGCTATGATTAAGTTATGCTCTGTGCAAAACCCTACCAGGCGGCCTCCTCTTTCATTTCTCTCCCCATTCCAATTTACCTACTACGTTTCCTCCTCTCCCTTTTCCTACTACCGAATTCCAGTCACCCATGACTATTACATTTTCGTCTCCCTTCACTATCTGAATAATTTCTTTTATTTCATCATACATTTCTTCAATTTCTTCGTCATCTGCAGAGCTAGTTGGCATATAAACTTGTACTACTGTAGTAGGCGTGGGCTTCGTGTCTATCTTGGCCACAATAATGCGTTCACTATGCTGTTTGTAGTAGCTTACCCGCATTCCTATTTTTTTATTCATTATTAAACCTACTCCTGCATTACCCCTATTTGATTTTGTATTTATAACCCTGTATTCGCCTGACCAAAAGTCTTGTTCCTCCTGCCACCGAACTTCACTAATTCCTACTATATCTAACTTTAACCTATCCATTTCCCTTTTTAAATTTTCTAACCTACCTGCCCGATTAAGGGATTTGACATTCCACGCTCCGATCCGTAGAATGCCAGTTTTGTTTCTCCTGATAACGACGTCCTCTAGAGTAGTCCCCGTCCGGAGATCCGAATGGGGGACTTCCGGCATATTTAACCATACAGTAAAGCTGCATGCCCTCGGGAAAAATTACGGCTGTAGTTTCCCCTTGCTTTCAACCGTTCGCAGTACCAGCACAGCAAGGCTGTTTTGGTTAGTTCAAATGGTTCAAATGGCTCTGAGCACTATGGGACTCAACTGCTGAGGTCATTAGTCCCCTAGAACTTAGAACTAGTTAAACCCAACTAACCTAAGGACATCACAAACATCCATGCCCGAGGCAGGATTCGAACCTGCGACCGTAGCGGTCTTCCGGTTCCAGACTGCAGCGCCTTTAACCGCACGGCCACTTCCGCCGGCTGTTTTGGTTAGTGTTACAAGGCCAGATCAGTCAATCATCCAGACTGTTGCCCCTGCAACTACTGAAAAGGCTGCTGCCCCTATTCAGGGAACCACACGTTTGTCTGGCCTCTCAACAGATACCCCTCTGTTGTGGTTGCACCTACGGTACGGCTATCTGTATCGCTGAGGCGCGCAAGCCTCCCCACCAACAGCAAGGTCCATGGTTCATGGGGGGGGGGGGGGGGATCTTCAGAGAGTAGAGATAATTTTCGGACATATGTCTCTGTTCCATAGTTTCTTCGCCAATAAATTACCGTCCTTTTTTTCTTTTTTTTTTATAGGTAAGACCTAAAAAAGCCACCTGTGGCCAGAATAGGCAACAATATGTGGATGTCGTGTCAAGCAGCTGCCCAGGATGCTTTCTGTTTCGTGTTGAGAACAGCAAGCAGATATACAGTCTTTCTCTCCGTTCACTGCTGATACAGATTCTTTGTATGCACTTACTTCAGAATCTTAGGCCTCACAAAGTTCATGCGTACAGATATGTTTTCTTCCTGACGACTGCCCGACAACCAAATACCGGTTAGTTAAAAAGTAAATACTGTAAAATCTTAGAGAAGTATCATGGGTTTGTCAAGCAAAACATTTTTACAAAATGGTCTTTATGTGTGTGAATTAGTTCATGTTCTTCCAACTAGTCATTTGTGAGCTACACCGATAGCTCTATAAACACTGGTTTGCGTGAAAAATGGTATATAACTTTTCTGTTCCTTTCAGCATTACTTCTACTTCGTTTAATTTTCTGCACACGTCAAAAAGTCACCCTGCAAAATTTCGTTTTCCTTAAAACCTGAAAGATCTAAAATTTTGAGGTGAGGACAATATGAGTTGGATAGTTCTGTGTTTCTGAACTGATGAGGCATCTGTGGCCCGTTCATTGCTATAATGTGGTCGCCTTTTTTTTTCGTGAGACACGAAACGATATCTTCTGACTATCCAACACCTCGGGCGAATGTGATGGTCCTAACAACACAAACAGAAGAAGAGAAAGGTGGCTGCGGTAATAGCAGGACCGCAACAGCGCTACACAACTGTAGAAGCCTTTGAGGATCACAGAGACTGTTATTACGACCACAGAGCCATTCGTCAGCTCCCGCAGCCCGCACCCAAATAACGGCCCTTTCTGCTCGCGAGGAGCCGTTAAGGACGAGTTAAGCATTCCTTCTTCATCACCGTGACGTCGCCCACTTTCTGACGCTTGGCATAACATCTCTGGTCCGTACATATGTGCGAGACAGTGATAAATGAGAATCACACCCGAGGTACTAGTGTTAATTTGGGTTCCAGTCTACAATCTGAATATTTCTTGTTTCAGTTTTAGATCGCGCTTTCAGTTGTAGTAACTGATACTGTACTAAAAAAGCGTTCGTCTTGGTAGCGTTACAAATACATTTCCGACTCGTCTACTATAAGACATTCATCTGGTAATTGCAACCTACAAATAAGGAAAATTACTCTGACCCATAAATCGTGTAAGTTTTCTGGAGGCTAGTGCGGTGTCACATGGGAGGCCACGATGTAATACTGAATCCATACTTTGCATTAAGAAGACCTTGCGAACAAGGATAAAAATGTTTTAATCGGCTCAATTGGCTCAATAAATTATCCATATTACCTTGCAGTTTGAAACATGTATTAGTATAAGTCAGTGCTGTAACCTGCCTCACACGAAAGAAGACAGATAGACTAAATATGAAAAAAATCTCTCAACCTACTCACCTTACTGTTAAAGATATTCGCTAAACTAATCAGCAAACGTATAGAAAAAAATTGAATTTTAATAAAGTAAAGGAACAAGCTGATCTTAGAAGTGAGTGTAGCACACCTTCAACTCCCGAATAAAATTATAGAATAGATAAATGAGTATGAATTATATATCTCAGCGTGTAGATCACAAACATTTTGAGAAACCTTTTGACTCTGTTTCAAGAGCATGTGTTCTAGTAGCTCACGAAACACAAGATATTGATTCAATATTTATGATAAATATTAGAGATTCATGGACGATAGTACGTGCAAATGTTGCATGGGGGCTTAATTAAATAAATTTGAAAATACTTTTTTATTTTTCGTAGCTGTATGTCCGATTACGCTGTTTCGTAAACGGTCGACCCTGACTAGTTTTTGTACGCAATCGGACTGCCTAGAACAACAACAAAGAATGAAATGAAAATTTCAGTTAATACAATTAATTAATTAAGTCCCCAGCAACTATAAAACCTACGAAGCCAACAAAGCACAAGTGTAGCTGTTCTGTGTGTGGAAGTGTGATTCAACGTACACATCTGGCACGGCTCTTCTTCAATAAGACAAGAAATTTTAAATATCATTTATACTGAAGTAATTAAAAAATAGAAATACTATAATTGCGCAAGAAAACCAGAATTACACTCTAATACAAGAACACACGCCAGATGCTTTGTTGACTGAACCTGTAATGACGCATTATTCAGGACACTGAAATAATGAGAGAGAAAAGAAATTTTTTTTTTTACCTTCGTTTATATTGATGAAAAGCACTCTAAACATTACAATCTCTCCACACCGACTCGCCACTACGACATCTCAGCAAACACTTACTACCACGAGTTTTCAACAAGCACTGACTACTACGAGTTCTGCCCAAGCACTGCCTGTGGAGGCGGCTGAATAATACTCTTTGGCGCAATCTCTGGCGCTGTGGCTCAGTGTAGCCACCTTTCATATGCCCCTCCTCCACGGGCCAGAATTTGATGGTATTTTTGCCAGCATTGGTGGTGAAAATACCACCAAATTCGTCCACAAAAATACAGACAAAAATAAAAGATAATATTAATACCTAAATATCACATAATTAGTTAAAATTTTGGCTGTGCACTGACCTTTCAATAACCTAATTTATAAAATACAGTAAGCAATACAAATTCTTTCATACATGTGACTTTACATAATAGTTCACACAATACACAAAAAAATCAGTTTATACAAATGTTCACATAACATGCTTTCCATAGTTCAAGAAACAAGTAGTTGACAGTTCCAGTAGTAGCACCCAGCAATGGTCAACAGGTGCAAACACCAACAAGTGACATCATTTTAGTAAAAGCAGTTCCATCTGTGGCACCCAGTAATGTTGAGCAGGTGCTGACACCAACAAGTGACATTATTTCAGTAGAAGCAATCCATCAGTGGCACCCAGCAATGTTGAGTAGGTGCAGACAGCAAGAAGTAACATTATTTCAGTAGAAACAATTCTAACAGTGGCACCCAGTAGTGTTGAACAAGTGCAGACACCAACAAGTGACATTATGTCAGTAGAAACAGTTCATCAGTGGCACCCAGCAATGTTGACCAGGTGCAGACAGCAACAAGTGACGTTATTCCAGTAGAATCAGTCCATTAGTGGCACCCAACAATGTTGAGCAGATGCAGACACCAACAAGTGACATTATTTCAGTAGAAGCAGTTCCATCTGTGGCACCCAGCCATGTTGAAGAGGTACCTAGAGCAACAAGTGACATTATTTCAGTAGAAGCAGTCCATCAGTGGCACCCAGCAATGTTGAACAGGTACACACAGCAACAAGTCACATTTCTCAGCAGAAGCAGTTCCATTAGTGGCACCCAGCAATGGTCAACAGGTGCAGACACCAACAAGTGACATCATTCAGCAGAAACAGTTCCATTAGTGGCACCCAGCAATGTTGAGTAGGTGCAGACACCAACAAGTCATTATTTCAGTAGAAGCAGTCCATCAGTGGCACCCAGCAATGTTGAACAGGTGCAGACACCAACAAGTGACATTATTTCAGTAGAAGCAGTTCCATCCTTGGGCACACAACAAAGTTGAGTAGGTCCAGAGAGCAGACCATGATATTCACTATCACTGATCACACTGTTCATCAGAGTTTATAAGCAGAAATTAAACATGTGCTAGTGGCACCAATCATGTAGAAAAAGTACAAGTAACAGTCCATAATATTCACTATCACTAATCACACAGTTCATCAGCAGAAATTAAACATTTCTAAGTGGCACCCATCAATGTTGAACAAGTGCAGGTAACAGTTCATAATATTCACCATCACTAATCAGACAGTTCAGGCATGAACAATAGTTTGAATACACATACAAATGCTTTTACACACTAAACATATAAATTCTAATAAACACACAAATGATGTCAGATAATTGTCATATTAACTATTACAAATACACAAATATCAGTAAACCTATAATATTTATGGGTGTCAGTGCAAGCCACTACAAACAAATAAAATAATATTTAGGAGATAGGTTGGGACTAATTATTTGGGATTAGGAAAGGAAAACACACAAAACACACTCACTCATCTTTCATCCACATTAAGTACTACTGTGTAATTGAATAGTGTTAACTGTGTAAATGCAATTCTGTCAAAATTTGATGTTCATCATGTGTATCAAGTAGTAGTGGCAGCAATGTATAACAGTCAATAATAGTTAAGTCAACGTCATAGTCATCATGTCAAGACCAATGTTTGCCAAGCCAGATCAAATGTACTGTTGCTGAACAACTGTCAGTGTGCCAAGATATGCAAATACTTCCTCTCTCCAAATAAAAAGTAGATACTGCTTAGTGATTTAACAAAATGTGTGTAGACAATCTTCCTTCTACTTGAGTGTTCTAGTTTGCTATCTTCATCCTCCTTGTTCCATATAGACCTACAAAAAAAAAATATGCTCCTCACTTACTTTACCTCTTATCCACCAAAACTCCAATAATCATCAGCATCACATAATCTCAATACTTCAATAATACCTCTTACATCGATACATATAAACCTTATCATTAATATCATTTACCTTACTTCTTGTCCACAAAAACTCCAATAATCATCAACTTCACATAATCTCAATAATATCTCAATAATATCTCTTCAATACGTCGACACATATAAAACTTATTACCTATATCATTTCACTTCCATAACAACTCTTTCCTCTAGTCAGTCTCCTCGAACAAGTACAGATAAAATCCTAATGCAAACCTCATCATCCCATACAATCCGAAGACACACTGTCAACACACAACCTCTGTGTAATCCATCTGAGCCAAATCTTCTACTCATTATGAATTATAAACAAAAGAAATGCATACATGATCTCTAACAGTCTGTAGTTCGAATAACTCTCAGTAATTAAGTACGATTACGGAGTGTGAATGATCATAATATTTCACAGTGTGTACACCACTTCAAGAATTATGGCAAACAGAAGCAAACATGTGGAGTATTTCTTGTGTCAAGTGTCACTTCCTATTTCAATTGCTCACGAAAAATGCAGTGTAATAACTGTCAATGGTCTAAACCTAGTTTTGGTATGTCATGTCGTTAGCTTCCTTCCTATTAGCATAAATTTATACAGCTTCCATAAAACCTCCAGCTCATGTGGCTTCTATAAAGTTTCTTGTACTAATGTCGTTTATGTCGAATTATAGCAGTTCATTCTCCTATCTTAAAAATATAAGGCACTGAGCGTAAGCAAAACATGCAATAGCGAGTAAATATACCAGTAGAGAACAGAATGTCAACAAGTGGATGCAGCACAATTCTTACAACGAGGCTCTGCCAAGCGAACAATCTATAATTAATACAATAGTGTGACCTAAACTCTCTGTTCGTACACAGTACATTGTAAGTAGGCTGTTTATGTTTTCTCTATGTAAGTAGGCTGTTTAGGTTTTTTATTGGTAACGCCACCTCTGTATGACAATCACTGGCTGTGCTGTGGGCAGTCTGTGTCTGCTTTGCATTGTTGTAATACTCGCCATTGTAGTGTTAGGCAGCTGGCTGTGAACAGCGCGTAGCGTTGCGCAGTTGGAGGTGAGCCGCCAGCAGTGGTGGATGTGGGGAGAGAGATGGCGGAGGTTTGTAATTTGTCATGAACTGATATATATATTATGACTTGTGATGATATTAAGGTAAATACATTGTTTGTTCTCTATTAATATCTTTCATTTGCTAACTATCCCTATCAGTAGTTAGTGCCTTTAGTAGTTTGAATCTTTTATTTAGCTGGCAGTAGTGGCGCTTGCTGTATTGCAGTAGCTTGAGCAGCGAAGGTTTTTGTGAGGTAAGTGATTTGTGAAAGGTATAGTTTAATGTTAGTCAGGGCCATTCTTTTGTAGGGAATTTTGAAAGTCAGATTGCGTTGCGCTAACAAAGTATTGTGTGTCAGGTTAAGCACAGTCCTGTATAAATTGTTCAAAGGGGACGTTTCATATGGCTATGTAAGTAGGCTGTTTATGTTTTCTCTATGTAAGTAGGCTGTTTAGGTTTTTTATTGGTAACGCCACCTCTGTATGACAATCACTGGCTGTGCTGTGGGCAGTCTGTGTCTGCTTTGCATTGTTGTAATACTCGCCATTGTAGTGTTAGGCAGCTGGCTGTGAACAGCGCGTAGCGTTGCGCAGTTGGAGGTGAGCCGCCAGCAGTGGTGGATGTGGGGAGAGAGATGGCGGAGGTTTGTAATTTGTCATGAACTGATATATATATTATGACTTGTGATGATATTAAGGTAAATACATTGTTTGTTCTCTATTAATATCTTTCATTTGCTAACTATCCCTATCAGTAGTTAGTGCCTTTAGTAGTTTGAATCTTTTATTTAGCTAGCAGTAGTGGCGCTTGCTGTATTGCAGTAGCTTGAGCAGCGAAGGTTTTTGTGAGGTAAGTGATTTGTGAAAGGTATAGTTTAATGTTAGTCAGGGCCATTCTTTTGTAGGGAATTTTGAAAGTCAGATTGCGTTGCGCTAACAAAGTATTGTGTGTCAGGTTAAGCACAGTCCTGTATAAATTGTTCAAAGGGGACGTTTCATATGTCGACCCTTAGCCTAGGATACCTCACTGGAATCTTCTGATTTTTTCTTGTAGTTTGTGTATTTAGTGTAGCTTTTGTTTATTGCTAGCGCGTAATTGTAGAGAGAATCTCCTTTGTAGTTGTAGTTTTCATTGTTGTAGAGTAAAACAGTTATGGCATGCATGTAGATTTGCACTAAGTATTTCGCAGCTGCAATTAACTAGACATTATTTCCATTGCTACGTTATTTTATTTTGCTCTTCAAATTGTGTTTTTCTGTGTTGTCGTGTGAAATACTGTGACAATAATGGCGTGTGAAAAACGTAATACTAGGTTCCAAAGTAAACTGAGAAATGACAGTGAAGACGAAGGCAGTGTGCTAGCGCCGCAGAGTAATGAATTAACTGATGTTCAAAGTAGTAATTTGGTAATCGTGCATAGGGAAATGGAGCGGGCGGCAAACAATGGCACGGACAATGAAACAATTAGTGAAGAGGGAAGCATTATCGATCGATCGGTCGGCAACAGCTCGCCTCAGGAATCCGAAATGACAGGACACAATTTCGCAAATACTGTAGATTCAGGTTTTGGGTCATCACCGTTTTCTCAGATAAGTCAAGACACATTTTCTGCTTGTCAAAATGTGAATGTTGTCGGTGCAAATGCACTGCCGAAAAGCGTAGAGAAACAGATTCCAGACACTAATACATTATTATTGCAATTAATGCAACAAATGGAACAAAATCAGAGACAAACACAGCAAAAGCTTGAAAAGTTAGACACAATGGAACAAAATCAGAGACAAACACAGCAAAAGCTTCAAAAGTTAGACACAATGGAACAAAATCTTAAAAAGTTAGACTCATTGGAGCAAACTCTTGAACGAACACGTGAGGATTTAACTGCTGAGTTACATCACGTTGAATCGAAATGTCAAAAAGTCTGTAACGACGTAAAAACACAAATTTGTGAGCATTTCCAACCTATTTTTTCGCGTCATGAAAATGCATTACAGAATCACGAAGCAGCCATAAAAGAACTGCAAACTATTGTTCATGAAAATCACAACACCTTGCAAGCTAAAATTGACGCAGTTGCATCTACCGATTCGGTTACGCAACTTGCAAAAAGTCAAGAAAACTTAAAAGACACAGTAGACACGATTGCAACACAAATGGACACTCTGAAACTTGGTTCAGAAAAACATACAGAGGAAATGATTTCACTATCGGATAAAGTAGCCGAACTTTCAGATCAGTTCACTAACTTATCTACAAAGGTAGATGATGATCTGAATGACACAACACCTGTAGCCTTCACTGACACAGAAGAGTATGAACAAATTAGAAAATTCAAACAAAATCAAAATCAAATCAATACACAGTACAAAAGAGAAATCCGGGAAGTGCAAGATCAGTTGGCACAAGTAGTACAAGAATTACGTATTTCAGAAGACACTCGCGCTCCAACACGGGAAGAGGAACTTAGAAATACGCAAAAGCCACAAAATAATAACACAGGGCATTTCGGTAATTATGAAAGAAATTGGCAAGATACACCGAATTTTGAGATGGAACCGCCGAAACGACGTGACAATGACCGACATGCTACTCGCCGACACGATGATTTTGCTATAAGCTGTTCATTACTACATGTAAATTCAAAACATTTAAGAATTCTGCCAACGCCATTCATCCACAAGCGTGGCTCCATCAATTCTCTCATTGTTTTCCTCCCAACTGGTCGTTGGAGCACAGGTTAGAATTTATGTGTGGCTACTTAGAGAATGAACCAGCTGTGAGAATGCGATCGGTCATTCACGATTGCCACAGTGAAGGAGAATTTTACCATGCCTTCCTCTCAGCATATTGGTCTCAAGCCACACAAGACCGCGTAAAACATAACATCATAATGATGAAACATTTCGAACAATCTGAATTTTCCAGTCTTGTCAAATATTTTGAAGACATGTTGCACAAGAATCAGTACCTGTCAAACCCATACAGCCCCTCAGAACTCATCCGCATTTGCTTAATCAAATTACCTGAACATTTACGACATATTATTTTAGCAGGACGTTGCAAAGACGACATTGAAGCTTTTCAGGGACTGTTACAAGAATTAGAAATTGACACTGACAATCGCGGAACGCGAAACCAGGAACACAACAATTACAGGTCACATCCGTCGCAAATCCGCGATGAAAGAAGTAATAACTGGACACGACAAGGCTATTCTCACAACACAAATCGTGACCAAAATAGACACCACCCGTATGACAACCGTTGGCAGAGTAGTAATAACTACAGGGAAAGATCACCTCTCCGTGGTAATGACTATCACAGAGACAATCAGAGAAACAGACAATATGGGAACCAAAACAAGTATTATCAAGGGAGGCAGAATAACTTCAGACGCAACAGTTCGGCGCAGAGTTACGATTCAGGGAGAAATTCTCCACCACGTGGCCGACAAGAAAGAAACTATGTAAACTACCGACAAAACGACAGACCTGAATTGCATCAGAACTGGCGGGATTTAAACAGGGCAGGGCCCTCTCGAGGAGGTGAATTTGTAGAAGTTAGGTCTCCAAATCCCAATAACAACGCGCGCCAACAAAGAGACAGACAATGACTCGCGCCGCAGGCACCCACGTGCGCCGGCTGGCTCAGAGAAAAATAACATTGACGCTAACCTTGTGAAAAATTTCAGTATTCTTTATCGACGTATACTGCATGATAATTGCGTTCAAGCTGAAATTCTGAGTACTTTGAAGAGTAAAGGACTGCACCACGTTTCTCATGTAAAACCGTTTATTGAAAGATAATCTGCTTTTTAACTTTTTCATTGCCATAAAACTTTTCACTTCACGTTACTAGTATGCTTTAGAAACTGTTACCATGCAACAATGTTTGAAGTTAAATATCCAATCAAGAACCAAGAGAACTTATTTAAACAGAAATGACGAATGCATTGTTATAGTAAACAGACGTCACAGTGTTATTGTGTGTGTACATTCTTGCTTGTTTGTTGCACGATTACGTAACGACTATAAGGCTCACATACTTAGAACATTTACCAGTACTGCTAATGAGATTTTAATGCAACATTTTGGTTTACTTGAAAATACATTCCGGATTTAAAGTACTTTCTGTGAGATACCAGATGAGACAATAGTTAGTTTATGTGACAGCTACACGATTTTATCACGACGCTACTAATGAGTGACAATTTACAATGTTGCTTTTGCAGTGTATCTGTTTTATATCTGCACAGTTTTCTGAATTCTTCTGGAAATCAAAACATGTTTTATTAGTAACTTTTGTGGTATAGCTACAAGGAGACAGCCTTTTCCATAGCACAACAATACGTTACAGCACAGTACTTTCATCATCACAACAATAAGCGTAATAACTAAGATATCTATACGCAAAGCATTTTACTTTTGTTTCTGATGGGGTAAGTACATTGACTTCTGCAGAACTTAGCTTTCGGAGGACGATAATTACGACACTTCCACAGAATTATCTTACAGCAAGACGCACATTTGGCGCTACAGGACACGCATTTGAGAGATTTTGTACTTAAAACATTTATTTTTAAAGATTTTTGAATTACAAAGAAAGTTTTCAGTGATACATTTCATTTCATTGCTGTAATCTGTAACACCTGAGGGTATAATTACATTAATCCTCAGGGGGGTACATGCTTACTTTGTGTACCATGTGTTTGGCAAGCACAAGGAGCCCTAGCTAATATGGTATTTGCTTATACAACTTTACACATCGGTACCATATTTCTCTAACACACAAATTACACAGCTATCTGATCATTTAACTGAGAGATAAACATGTTTTTTACTACATCAGTGACAGATGTTTACGCAATTACACCGTTGGATAACTTCACACTTATGAAATTGTATTTTGTCTGTACTTTGTGAAATGCTCATATTTTTTTTGGAGCCATTGTGATACTATGAGAGCTTTGAATGATGTATTTGGTATGAGATCATGATTTTTAAAGTACGTTTGAGGCAGCTGACACTTTTGACATGAGCAGAGAATTTTTTTAGGCTTAGAAATTATTGGAGGAAGTTACGACGATTTTGAGATTTGACTGAGGTGTTATGATGTTATTTTTACGACGACGATGTATATTATGCTGCTGAGGTATGTTTATGATTAATAGGCTGAGGCTATATGAGTTATTTGATTATGCTTCATATTTATAATGACGAAATATTGACGAGTGTCGATGGATACGTATATGTGTAATAAGGTAAGGAGTAATGAATAGTGGGTAGGGACTCTTGACTTATGAAAAAGGATGTTGGAAACCAAGAATCGTACTTTAAGAGTTATGACATGTGTGAATCATGTGTGAATGTATCACAATGCCACTGAACATTTTTTGGACACTGTTATATTCATAGGATTTTGTTTCTACACATTTGCAAAGTAAATTCTCGACCTGTGAAATTTTGTATATATGACTGTCACTGTAGCGGTAAATATTTCCGTACGAAAGTTAAGTGACCACCTGCACGTAATGCGTCGCGGGCACCCAGCTGTGTCAGACGCCTGGAGAAAAAGCCATTATTGCGAGCCCTTTTCAGCGGCACAGGTAGAAAAAAAAAGGGGACGCGGGACGTGTCAAACACCTGGAGAACAAGCCATTAGGGTGTGCCTTTCATCGCTAATGCGACACCCTCGTTACTTGAAAACATATGATTACTCGCACTTTGTGCTAATTACTGAAATGCTTATGAATTGATGGGAAATATTCGTACATCTGCACACCTGATTACGACAAGCGTCTTTCTACGAGAGTTGAGAGCTACTAACTTATGAAATGTCACATGACTACTGAATGATATTTTTATACTTTGCTTTTCGTAGTTGCTTATTTCATTTGACATCTGTTTTCCAGCTGTGTTGCAGCATTGCTTTTATAAAATAAAATGCATTTGCTAATGTGAACACTTTCTGTCAACAGATCTATTAAATAATTATTTTATGATCCACATTCTTTAAAAAAGGAGCACTTGGAAAGGAAAGAACAATAAGAAGGAACTAGTAACAGTAAAACATAATTTTCTTTTCAATTAGATGGTAATATTTTTTTTACAATAAGTTGTTGTGGTGCACCACTTTAATTACATAGACATTAAGATGTGAATATACATTTCCCTTATCTGCATTGTTGTTTTTACTGTAATATTTTTTCTGCTTGCGCTATGTCATGTTTAGGTATAAGTTGCTGCTGTTTGCCAGGCATAGTGTTATTGAATTTGACTTTTGCTCATTTATGCTGCTAGCTTTGCCAATTTGCATTTTTTTGCATTGCTGTTTGTGTTGATTTGTTATGTGATGCTGCATTGCCTCGTCCCTTAGTTTAGCATCTGAGCTCAGTAGATTTAAGTTAGCTTAAGAGGGGGTAGACTATATAAGAGAATGAGTTGCGATGAATTGGAAGAAATGCATTGAGAATTAATACGAAAAAAGTACATAAAACAGGTTTAGGTAGGATTTTCTTGGAAATAAATGTTGAGGTAAGAAATGTGTGAACATATAAATACAGAAAGCATGCTTAGATAGACTTTTTTTTGGTGGAAACAGAGGATGAAATAAGAGGAAAGATATATGAAGTTTTGGGTTGGACAGCAGTACCAAATGTTACACTGAAAACGAACCCTGTCCTTTCCTATTGGTGTTATCCCACTATGTGTTTGTGTACCCTTGTGTATTTGTTTTCTTCCTGTCTCTGTGTAGTTTCATAGAATTTTTTCTTCTTTTAATATTAAGCTACATTCACTATGATGAGGAATACTGTTATCCTCGAATATAATTGGCATTAATAATATGTTATTTACTTTGTAAAGATGTTAGACATTATTCATTCTGTTTAAATGCTCATGTGTGAAGTTGATGTTTCGCAAGTTATTCTGATCTTTTATGTATGTACTCATGTCATAATTCCTGTAACACTGACGTATATGTCTATTTCTATTCTTTTGTAACGCCTGTTTTACTACAAATGTTATCTGTATTGTTATGTTCTTTAATGATGTATTTTGTACCTTTGTAATTGTATTTTCATGTTGTAAATTTATAATGTGTACAGACACCAGTTCTTCAAATTAAGTTACATTTCACTGCACACGTTTCTGTTGGTCATAGTATATGGACAATATGTGAGAAGTAGGGACTGTTAGTGTTTGCACGTGTGTTAATAACTCAGCAAGGGACTGGATAACAGCATTGCTGGTTCTAAGGACAATTTCAAAAACTTTGTGAGTGCACAAGTGGTGGTTTATGGACTTGCTATATTATCCGCAAGACTCTTCAATGGTGATTGTGCACCTGCACAGTCACAACAGATGGCTGCTGGCCATCTCTTCAAGGACTACAGTGGGTCTACATCTTTGATGATCCATCAATACCATTATTTCTACAAGGACTGCAGTGGGTCTGCACCTCTGGTGGCCCACCAATACCATACTCTCTACCAGGACTACAGTGGGTCTGCTCTGTGATGACCTACCTACCAATACTCTTCAAAATTTCGACTGACTCGGCTGTGGGTTTGCTCTGTTGTGGCCCATTACCTGTATGCATGTCAAGAGTCAGCACTGTCTTTCCGTTGGAAGGACAACACTACTTCTTCAAGACTGCATGGAAATCCACTACTTCTATGTGCATTTTCTTTTACTGCTTGGACTTTGAGAAAAACTCTGCATTTTTACTGTGATGAACAATGTGGACTGTCTTTATGGACTGTGAGAAATTTTGATCTTTTGACCAACATAATATTAATAAGTGTGTGCATTTTATATCTTTGTTACTGTAATTGTGAAAAATTTTTGTCAAATCTGTATTGGCCAGTGCCCAACACCATTTGTAAAAATTTTTGTGGGGAGCATGGGGGCTACGTAAGTAGGCTGTTTATGTTTTCTCTATGTAAGTAGGCTGTTTAGGTTTTTTATTGGTAACGCCACCTCTGTATGACAATCACTGGCTGTGCTGTGGGCAGTCTGTGTCTGCTTTGCATTGTTGTAATACTCGCCATTGTAGTGTTAGGCAGCTGGCTGTGAACAGCGCGTAGCGTTGCGCAGTTGGAGGTGAGCCGCCAGCAGTGGTGGATGTGGGGAGAGAGATGGCGGAGGTTTGTAATTTGTCATGAACTGATATATATATTATGACTTGTGATGATATTAAGGTAAATACATTGTTTGTTCTCTATTAATATCTTTCATTTGCTAACTATCCCTATCAGTAGTTAGTGCCTTTAGTAGTTTGAATCTTTTATTTAGCTGGCAGTAGTGGCGCTTGCTGTATTGCAGTAGCTTGAGCAGCGAAGGTTTTTGTGAGGTAAGTGATTTGTGAAAGGTATAGTTTAATGTTAGTCAGGGCCATTCTTTTGTAGGGAATTTTGAAAGTCAGATTGCGTTGCGCTAACAAAGTATTGTGTGTCAGGTTAAGCACAGTCCTGTATAAATTGTTCAAAGGGGACGTTTCAACATCAGCATTTCTATATACCAAATTAAAGAGTAGTTGTGACGGCAAACAGAAATGTATAAATATGCAATCCATACGCATAGTAGTAAACATATATCTTACGTAATAAACAGGTCATTAGCATCATATCAGCATAAGCAAATAAATGTTCATATGTCATCTTAATAAGTAAACATGAAGGCGCAAGCAGATAAATGACAAAGTATAACTTACATACCTAACCACATCAGCACAATTAATCAGGTTACAATTATAATTTAAATAAATAAGCACAGCAGGCACATAATAGAAAAATATAACATCAGTGAAAAAGCAGTGCAGCCAAGCGATGCATAATATACAAAGTTACAACCCAGTTCATTAATAATCATTGTCAAAATCAGTTAACGTAGGCAAGCACGTAGCTTCACAAGTAATTTCATAGAACATGAAATTTAGCACAAAGTATGAATCACGTAATCGCGAGCAGCAAATAACGTCTAAAGTTCGTACCTAAGTGGAAATATGTTACCTGAAAAATGAACTCAATTAATAGTTACCTTTTTTAGTTTATAACTTTCTTCTTGGAAATTACATTCTTTCTGAAATTTTCTCGATAGCAAGTTGTCTTAACGTCTGACACGCACAGAATTTACCTGAAGTTCTGAAATATTTTATAGAATCGTATCCTGAAAAATACTGAACGTTAATAACATATTTCATCAAGTCACTATAGCTTTATACTGAATTTAGTCGGAGAAATTAAACTGTGTATTTGTTTACGGCTGTCAGTGCATTCGCACTGAGCGCTCGATCAGCTGTAGGCGCGTGACGTAGGAAGCAATTGTTTGCGGGCAACGACTGCCTTGTGCGGCGCGCAGACTTGACTTGCTTTGAGTATGTGCCGCCACCAAAACACAGCGCGGTATCCTTGTATTCTCTGCATGTTTACGTATAACTGTTGGTTTCTCGAAGGTATGTCATCCCACAAAAATTTTAACGTTTGATATGTGATGTATTCCCTTAGAGCGTCGAGATTTAAGAGTTTCTACTTCGACAGTGTTATCATGAATAATTTTACGAATTCTACATGGACCGTTATAAAAGAGAAAAAATTTGCGACACAAGCCTTTTCCTTTGTGCGACAAACTGTGAGACTTAATTAACACCTTCTGACCAACTGACAAGATTTTTAAATGACCAGGACGCTTAGCTGATTTCTCTCTTCTAGCACCCGCAGATGCAATATTTTGCAGAGCCATGTTCACAACTTCAGAATGCCGCAGTTTCCGTGAAGGCGGAAAAGGAACGATTTCAGATATGCGATTTGTCGGTGCTTTGTTTTTTAATATCAGTATATGCGGTAAAGAAGTTGAGTCATTAGGAAGTTCATTCAGAATGTTTTGAAAAATATGAAGATACTGATCCCACGTTCTGTGATTCTGATGACAATAAAGACGACACAATTTATTGATTTCCTTCATCCATCTCTCTGAAGCGTTAGATTGAGGGTGAAAAAGTGAAATGAAAATTGGTTTAATTTTACGACGCCGTAGAGTACGAAGCCAAATTTTAGAGCGAAACTGTGATCCATTATCTGATATAACCTTATCAACATGACCAACTTCTTTAAGAAAATGTTTGATGAAAGCATTAGATACTGAACGAGCTGTTACTTTGCGTAACGGTGTAAAACACACATATTTTGATGTCAACTCCACTGCTACGAAAATGTACGCAAAACCATTAGTAGAACGAACCACTGGACCGAACAAATCAACTGCAGCCATCTCCTTTAATTTTGCGGGAATGATAGGAAACAACGGTGCTCTGTGAGAAATTGTTGGCGGCTTAGCCTTTTGACATAATTTGCATTTGGCAAGAACAGATCGAATACGTTTTTCCATATTACTGAAGTACCAATTTTCCCATTATTTATGAAAGCATTTTCTGGGACCAAAGTGTGCATAACTGAAATGTGTATACCAAATCAGCTTATTAACCCACTCATCAGGAATACAAACTAACCAAACAGAGTTGTCGACCGATTTTCGTTTAAAAAGAATGTCATTGTGAACTAAATAATGCTGTCTAATCGCTACGCTTTCCTTTCTCCTCCACTTCTCCTTAATGTCCTTCCAGATTGGATCCTTATTTTGCTCCTTAGCGATGTCCTGGAGCGAAGACGAAATAAAGTTCTCAAACGCAACACCTTAAATATACATCAAACAATAATTCTTTTCCTTGCAGTCCTCTTCAGCACTTTGTTTCAAACCCATAGGTGCACGTGATAAGGCATCAACAACAATATTTGAAGAACCCTGTATGTAAACAATACTAAAATCAAATTCCTGTAGGTACAACGCCCATCGTGACAATCTGCCATGAGTTAATTTTGTCGACATAAGAAATTCCAGAGCTCGATGATCGGTGTAAACCTTAGTATGTCTGCCATACAAAAATGTGCGAAATTTTGTGAAAGCCCAAACAACAGCCAAAGCTTCAAGTTCCGTAATCGAATAGTTCTTTTCTGATTTAGAGAGAACACGACTTCCAAATGCAATAGTTTTCTGTACTACAACTCCGTCTTCTTCTATCTCTTGAAATAAGTGTGCCCCTAGGCCCTTGTATGATGAGTCCGTCGCCAAACAAAAATCTTTAGATAAATCCGGATGTGAAAGAAGTGGAGCAGCAACTAAAGCATCACGAAACTGTTCAAATTCTGACTGAGCTTCCTCATACCAACACCAATTAGATTTCTTTCCAGATAGTTCGCATAAACGAGGTGTGGCCAAATTGTCCAATCTAACAAAGCGTCTAAGAAAATTACAGACGCCAAGAAAACTACGAACATCACGTTTTGTGGTAGGAACAGCATAATTACGAATAGCGTCTAGTTTCTCTGGATCAGGAAGAATACCTTCTGCAGAAATAATGTGACCGAGAAATTTCACCTGAGAACGACCAAATTCAGACTTTTCTAAGTTCACTGTAATGCCAACTCTTGCAAAGATACGTAATAATGAATCCAAAATTTTGTTGTGCTCACTCCAAGAATGTTTAGCAATAAGAATATCGTCAACATATGAAGTAATATTGTCACGAAGATAAACAGGTAAAATTTCGTTTAAGCTACGAATGAATGCTGCTGAAGATACAGTAAGTCCAAACGGTAATTTCCGAAACTGGTAACAGTTACCAAAGGCTAAAAAGGCAGTGTATTTTCTACAATCAGGGTGGAGTTCTATTTGCCAAAAACTTGCGCGCATATCAATCGTGGATAAAACTTTAATTCCATGAAAATGTTGAAGAAGTTCATCTAAATTTTGTGGGCGGTCAGTTCCAGGAATGATGATATTATTTATCTGTCTGGAATCCAGAACCAAACGAATTGACCCATCCTTTTTAAGAACGACATGTAATGGGCTGGTATAAGGACTGACTGCTGACTCAATAATGCCTTGATCTATCATGTATTGAAGTTCACTCTTAACCTTATCTCTGTAAGCCAAAGGAATAGCGTACGTTTTCCCGCGAAATGGTGTGTGTTCTTTTACTTTAAATAAATATTGTAAGCCTTGTATAGTTCCTGTGTGATGACTAAACACTGTAGCATGTGAAGTCAAAATTTGGTGCAGCTCTTCTCTTGCAACGTCATCTGGCACTTCAGCTTTCTTAACCTTTTCATTAATTAATTCTTCGCTATTAATTATATCATCCATCGCGTCTCTGTATCTATTGTCATTGTCATGAATAAACACACCGTCGTCATAATGCTCAACGAAAACATCAGAAGTAAGAAACCTTAAACATTTTGTATCTGACTCAGATCTTGTTAAACACTCGAAAAATTTCAAACATTTCGGCAACAGTCAAATTCACACTTCCTTCTTTAAAGTTCAAAATTGCCTTATGTGCGTTAAGAAACTCCATACCTAATATAATTTGTGTACTGAGTAATGGAACAATAATAAAATTAGCAGAAAATTCGTATCCATGACAAATGAAATTTAAGTTGGTCTGTTGTTTGACTTCCACACTTTTTCCAGAAATCGCTCCTCGAATTGTAGTTTTAGAAATAGGTAACAAAGGACAGGCAATAGTTCTTTCACATATACGAAAAACTGATTCACTAATGACGTTCAATGGGCTCCCAGAATCTAAAACTGCAGTGAACTTATTCTTACCCACACATACTTCAATAACAGGATGTAAAAATGCGCCTACATTATTTTCTTTTTCGTCTAGCAAAATGTCTCTCATGTCTTTCAGGCGTACGTAGTGTAAAGTCGTAGTGTCATTACTTCCTGAGCCGTCTACATTGCTGCCAGAAGCCGAAGCTGCAAGTCATTGTCGATTGTTTGCATCACGTCTTTGATTATTCGCGTCATTTCGCGGATCAATTTCTACGATTTGCACTTGTCTCTCTGAAGTTCTGTCACGTGGAGGATGCCAATTAGGTCCTTCCTGTCTGTTAGATGCAAATTCTTGGTTGTGTCTGTTATTAAAATTTCTGTTTTCCTGTCTGTCTGCATAACTACTTCTTGTGTAATTTCGACTGTCACTTCTGAAATTATTGTTGTATCTACTACCCTGATTATTTCTGTAGTAAGAATTTCTATTATTGTATGAATAATTTCTGTCTTGATGATACCGATTACTGTTTCCGTATGATTGATCATTCCGGTAGGAATTACCGTTATTATAACTGTCTGTGTAATTTCTGTTAGAACGTCTGTTATTGTCATAAGGCTGGTAGCTATTGTCCTGTCTCTTACGTCCGTCATTCTCAAAATTACCGCTATAACGTCCGTTCCGATCACTATCCCTTTTCTCTGAAAATCTATTGTAATTACTGTTACTGAAAAAATTACAGGAAGTCCCATCGTCGTTGTCATACTCGAGTTCTTGTAGCAAAGTCTTAAAAGTCTCAATGTCGTCTTTACATCTTCCGGCTAAAGCAATTTGTCTTATGGATTGTGGCAGCTTAGTTAAACAAATGCGAATTAATTCAGTCGGGCTATAAGGGTTGGACAAGAACTGATTCTTTCGAATCATGTCTTCAAAGTACTCTGCCGGCGTGCGGAACTCAGACTGTTTAAAATTACGCTGCATAATCAGACTATGTTTGACTCTGTCTTGTGTGTTTTCGGACCAATATGCCGATTGAAATGCATGATAAAAATCATTCAGATTATTACAATCTCTAATGAGTGCGCGCATCCGCGTCGCCGGTTCGTTTTCTAAATATCCACACATAATTTCCAGTTTGTGACTTAGTGGCCAATTTGGCGGGAGTGCGTACATAAATTGATCTAACCATGAACATGGATGTATGTCATTCTTAGAATTGCGGAAGATCTTAAATTTCCGAACAGTCAAAAAGTGTTTATAAGTTTTCGCCTCGTGGCGACAAAGACCTACCGCGTCTGCCCCAGTCCGAATGTCGATTATTGTCAAGTTCACGCGCCTGGCGCTCTCTTGTTGCTTCTCGTAAATGAAATAAATTATTTTCTTCAAAGCCCTCTGCTATCCGTGATTCTAAATTTCTTCTGCTGTCTTTTCCTACAATTTCGCCTTCGATTTGTTTGACTTGCTTTCGTAATGCCTCAACTTCCCTTTTAACGCGTTCATTAAATTTTCCCTGATTTTCAACATGTTTATTTATTTTCTGGTATTCTTCGGTTTCTGCAAATGGCAATGGTGCTGTATCATCTGAATCTCTGTCCCCATTTAAACTAAGACTTGTCAATTTATGTGAAATCTCCTCAACTCTTTCCGATAAATCACCTATTTGTTCTTTCTGTTTATTTACGTCTTCCGTAAGTGTCGCGACTTGGGTTTCAGTATTAACACATTTGGTAGCTAACTGTTCATATTGTTGTGTTAGGTTATTTATTCTGTCATTTGGTACGGATTCCTCGATTCTCTCAAATATTTCTTCCTTATCGTGTGCACGTTGTAAATTTAACTCTGAAACTTTTTGTACTATCATGTGATCTCTTTCTTCCTGTTCTCTATCCTGTTCCTTTTGTCTAATCTCTACTGCAATTAATCTATTATTGTGAGCATTCAAAATCGGTTGTACTTCTTCTCTGATTTCTTTCTTTAATTCATCTCTCATATTTTTGAAACATGTCCCTATTCGTGAGTCTAACCGTGTTTCCATTGTCCCCATCTGTGTTTTTAATTCAGATCTAAACTGTGTTTCCATTGTTCCCATATCAGTTTTTAATTCAGATCCCAAAGATCCCATCTCGGTTTTAATTGTTCCTATCTCTGTTTTTAATTCAGATCCTAACTGTGAGCCCAATGAGTCTAACCGTGTTTCCATTGTTCCCATCTCAGTTTTAATTGTTCCTATTTGTGATCCCTGTGAGTCTAACCGTGTCTTTAATTCAGATCCCAAATTTAATATTACACCCATCAACTGCTCCATATTAACTTGTTCGAAATTCTTTTCGCCCCTAACATTTCCCGCGAAACCAACTTCTTTCGTCATAGCTGTAAAGCTATCTGTGTTCGATACTATTACAGAATCTTCTGTCGTTAATCTCGTATTCTGTGAATTTTCTGATTGAGAAAAATTTTGAAATGGTTCCGGACTATTTTCCCGACTTATTAAATTGTTTTCCACTTCGTTATTCATCACACTGTTCTCCTGTGTTGGCGAGTTCGCCATGTTAACAATTTCGTCATTCCCACTATTCATCATTTTTGCCTTTTTCATTGATCGCGTAATCATTTACAAAATATACAAAACTCGTCACTATATGAAAATTGCACACAATGACACTTTATCTCCAACAATACCATTCACATGAAATGTTTCCTTCAAACACGATTAACGAACAATTGAAATAATTGCACTAAATTGTCAAAAGCGTATACAAGACAACAAATCAAATTCTGCGAAAAAATACCATTAGAAGAATGACAATTACCAAATCTACACATGCAAAATAGACTACAATTACTAAACTACAAATTACTACAACAATACTACTGTCTACTATTTTTACAATCAGAAGAATTCCAAGGGACGATCCGAAGCAGCGGTCGCCACGTGCATGGGGGCTTAATTAAATAAATTTGAAAATACTTTTTTATTTTTCGTAGCTGTATGTCCGATTACGCTGTTTCGTAAACGGTCGGCCCTGACTAGTTTTTGTACGCAATCTGACTGCCTAGAACAACAACAAAGAATGAAATGAAAATTTCAGTTAATACAATTAATTAATTAAGTCCCCAGCAACTATAAAACCTACGAAGCCAACAAAGCACAAGTGTAGCTGTTCTGTGTGTGGAAGTGTGATTCAACGTACACATCTGGCACGGCTCTTCTTCAATAAGACAAGAAATTTTAAATATCATTTATACTGAAGTAATTAAAAAATAGAAATACTATAATTGCGCAAGAAAACCAGAATTACACTCTAATACAAGAACACACGCCAGATGCTTTGTTGACTGAACCTGTAATGACGCATTATTCAGGACACTGAAATAATGAGAGAGAATAGAATTTTTTTTTTTTTTTACCTTCGTTTATATTGATGAAAAGCACTCTAAACATTACAATCTCTCCACACCGACTCGCCACTACGACATCTCAGCAAGCACTTACTACCACGAGTTTTCAACGAGCACTGATTACTACGAGTTCTGCCCAAGCACTGCCTGTGGAGGCGGCTGAATAATACTCTTTGGCGCAATCTCTGGCGCTGTGGCTCAGTGTAGCCACCTTTCAATGTTCAACTCATAATATCACCATTTCATTTGGACAGTCCTTTCGATATTCCTGCATGTTTTAGAAGTGGCTGGCCTACCCATACGTTCTACGTTACAGACAGATACACGTTCAATTTTAACGCGATTTATGTAATGGTAAATTTTTCATTCACTAAGACAGCCATTACTAGACGGCAGCTGCATTCTGCGAATAGTCTCCACAGTTTTAGTCTCTTCGGAGTACAGAAAACTTAACACTCCCCTAATTTCTTCTATGGTGCTGACAGACGAGGGGGCATTCATTATTAAATGTCCTGAAATCATTACAAATAGTTTCCACTGAACCAGCACAGGTGAAAACAACAAGTCAGTTTCAGGCTACTGAATCAGTACCGCAGCTTGTGGAGAAAAAAAAAATTGTTTTCCTCTAGTACAGATTAACTCCAAGGACAAATGGAATAACTAAAAAGAGAAAGTTCGTGAAAACCAATGGTAATTAAAATGATCTATAATCAACACATCGAAAAGAAAACAGAAGAAATTTGCATTGAAGTCATAGAATTACGTGAGGTGCGTTTGTTTTTAGGACAGTTGAAGGCGACTGCTGCATGGACAGCGAAAGAAATGAACGTAACAGTAAATAAAGTGATTTTCGTAAGGTAAGTAGGTTAGAGGTTTCGAAACGAATCTTCCAACTCGTCAGAAAAAAAAAATTTAATGCGTGCTACCGATTTTGATCGATAATATTGAGAGACGGACTTTTAAAATAAAAACCATTCAAAACCTGAAGGTTGTTCGTGCGTAATGGAGGTGGTTGGGGTAGATAGGCAGGCGAGCGGGCCATTGCTGGACTGGTCTTTTCTAGATAAGAGGTATAATACCGAAACTACTTCCTGGTGGTAAGCGGGAAGATGACATCACAAAACATACCAGTTCAGTATGGGTGTGTATCACTGAATATCGCAACAGCTGGAGCCTTTATGCACAATGAATGTCCAATAGCTGATGGTGATAATTATGATGACGGTGATGATGATTATCGCATTCATAGCGAATACAGGCTTACCTCAAAATGCAAGTAGTCTTGTACCGATGAAAAACTGCAGGAGAAGAGACAGTGCCGGGTGAAGAACTGTCATCAGATGTACTAAGATGGGAGAACCAAGGTAATTCGGAATCGCTAACGAAGGAACTAAGTGAGTCTAAATAAAATAAACAAAACTTAAATTAATATAACACATGGATATTCCGTTTCTTCTTCACCGCACGTGGTGGGACTTCCCAGAATCCTAGATTTCCCCAGCATTACCACACGCAACGATGGATCCCTCACCTGAGTTAACCATCTGGGGTAATGCATGAACTATGCGAACTGTCCATTTTGCTATTTGATGATGTAAATTACAGCGAGCGGGAAATGCGAGGTCGTCCGTGAATTCCCAAAATAAGACCAGGTTGTTAGCTGCCACTAACGACGTAGAACCGATGCTGCCAGGGTACCGCCAATAACGTTTGGAACCGTTGTACCCCCTGTCCATTTTATCCTGGGAGAACAGATTGTATGTTTCGTCAGTTCCGTCTTCGCAGCCGTTAAGGCAGCATTACTGCCATAAAAACTGCACCAATATTTATCAATATATACAGAAACACAGACAGGTAAAGTACAACGAATTAGTAAATTCAAATATTTTGGAGAAACCATACAGGAGAGTGGACCGGAAAAATTTGAAAAAGATGTGTGAGCTGATAAAACGGAAAGAGCACGTGGTTGTGAAAAAAATCTACAACGAGAAATGCATTACTAGAAACACAAGACTACAGCACTATACAATATTTGCAATGCCAGAATGTTGACATGAGTATCAATATTTAACGATGAGCTATAAACTGGGCAGAACAGAGATATTCGAAAGACGGATTATTAGAAAAATAATGGGTGCAATACAATCTACGGACGACCGCAAAATGAGAAGCAATGAAGAGATTTACCAAAATCTATTAAAAAAATCAGAAGCAATGGCAAACTGCAGGCAACACATATTTCGACACCTCTACCAAATGAATGAGAACAGGGTAGCGAAATAAATATTCCTGTATTTATTGAAAAAGAAATCAAGAACGTCAAGGATTACAGAAATAAGAGAACAGCTAGAAAGAATTCACACCGAAAATCGAAACATCAGAAAGAAAGCTTTTTAAGAGTGAAATACTACATTGAGAAGGCTATGAAAGTAGAAGTAATAAATCTGAAACAACATGGATAGAAGAAAAGAAGACAACATGGTACTTAATAACTAGGAAACAAAAAGAAAGAAGAGAAACTGAAGTTGTTACGTAATCCAAGTCGGCCAGCAAAACGCTGAAAAAATAACTTGGCGGGAGACCACAACAATTTTTTCCACCCACTCAAATGTAACTGCATCCAACAAAGCAAGAATGCAGACGACACAGTGAAAATATTCTCAATCCACTGGGTAATGAAATACAGCCTACAGGTCAGTGAGTTGTGAAAGTTGTTTCATTGTGTAAACCACATCATATTTCTAAATACATTAGAATATCCCTTATGCTATCACAGAATACTCAGGAAATGTTTCTGGCATTTGTAGACTTAGAGAAAGCTTTTGACAATGTTGACTGGAATACTCTCTTTCAAATCCTGAAGGTGGCAGGGGTACAATGCAGGGAGCGAAAGGCTATTTACAATTTGTACATAAACCAGATGGCAGTTACAAAAGTTGGGGGGCATGAAAGGGAAGCAGTAGTTGGGAAGGGAGTGAGGCAGGGTTGTAGCCTATCCCCGATGTTATTCAATCTGTATATTGAGCAAGCAGTAAAGGAAACAAAAGAAAACCTCTGAGGTTCGTCAATGACATTGTAATTCTGTCAGAGACAGCAAAGGACCTGGAAGAGCAGTTGAACGGAATGGACAGTGTCTTGAAAGGAGGATATAAGATGAACATCAACAAAAGCAAAACGAGGATAATGGAATGTAGTCGAATTAAATCGGGTGATGCTGAGGGATTTAGATTAGGAAATGAGACGCTTAAAGTAGTAAATGAGTTTTGCTATTTGGGGAGCAAAATAACTGCTGATGGTCGAAGTAGAGAGGATATAAAATGTAGACTGGCAATGGCAAGGAAAGCGTTTCTGAAGGAAAGAAATTTGTTAACAACAGTATAGATTTAAGTGTCAGGAAGTCTTTTCTGAAAGTACTTGTGTGGAGTGTAGCCATGTATGGAAGCGAATCGTGGGCGGTAAATAGTTTAGGCAAAAAGAAAAGGGAAGCTTTCGAAATGTGGTGATACAGAAGAATGCTGAAGATTAGATGGGTAGATCACACAACGAATGAGGAGGTACTGAATAGGATTGGGGAGAAGAGAAGTTTGTGGCACAACTTGACTAAAAAAGGGATCGGTTGGTAGGACATGTTCTGAGGCATCAAGGGGTCATCAATTTAGTATTGGAGGGCAGCACGGAGTATAAAAATCGTAGAGGGACACCAAGAGATGAATGCACTAAACAGATTCAGAAGGATGTAGGTTGCAGTAGGTACTGGGAGATTGGCAGAGGATAGAGTAGCATGGAGTACTGCATCAAACCAGTCTCTGGACTGAAGACTATAACAACAACAACATCTCTAAATGAAAACATACACTAACGGAAAATAATCAACACCTAGAATAAGTGCGACATAAAAGACAGTTGGTAGGCATGTTTCTACATCTGAAAGAGAATGTCCACTCAGTTTTCGCGCCAGTCGCGTAATTGAGACGCGTATAGCGCGTGTGGCGCGACGCAGCGCAGCGCGTGTTTTTGTAACGTCACAGGTTCAAATGGGGCCGCGCAAACTGCGACGCGACGCGACTCGGACGCGACACGCGCCTGCGCCAGGTCGCGCGGCGTTGTGGTTGAGGCACAGTTTCTCGCGCCGCGCGGCGCGCTTGCCTCGCTAGCACCGTGGTAAATTTGAGGCGGGGAGCGGAAAAGTAGCGCGGCCATATGATCACATCGGAACGGCGCTTATCAGCAGTGGTAGTATTGCCAATACGATAAATTTTGCCTTACTGTGTACTGAATTTTATTGCGTTTGGGTAGTGTTTCGTTTTTCGCCATTTAAACGTTCCAGCTTTCTTCGTTAGTACGTTATACTTTTCTGATATTTATATCTGCATACTTTTGTTTTGTTTTTCTTCTGTCAAGAAAAATGTATACTTCAGTAACTGATGATCCATTGGCCGCTGGAATTGCACCATATGCGTCCGTGATGTTTTCAGATCGCAAGAAGCCTCAAAATGGCTCTGAGCACTATGGGACTCAACTGCTGAGGTCATTAGTCCCCTAGAACTTAGAACTAGTTAAACCGAACTAACCTAAGGACATCACAAACATCCATGCCCGAGGCAGGATTCGAACCTGCGACCGTAGCGGCCTTGCGGTTCCAAACTGTAGCGCCTTTAACCGCACGGCCACATCGGCCGGCAGATCGCAAGAAGGGACAGAGGGTAGTGAATAAGGAAGCAAGGAATATTATAAAATCATGTGATTAAGAATCAAGGCAGGAAAGTAAAGCAAGGTTATATTCTCGCTGCCTAGTAAGCTAGCGTATCTGTGCGATCTGTTACAAAAATTTAGAAAGGGGTAATCTCCACGGGTGTGATCCCTTTGTGCTAGTGGTAAAAAGCGTCCAAGATCTGAAGTATAGAAGTTTCACTGTGATTACCCAGATATGGATGTAATAATGTAATACGACACACTGTACTACATGCATGTGAACAACAAGCTAGAAACAGTCGAAAAGCAGTCACAAATAACAATGTTTTAATTCGTTCGCCTTGATGAGAGAAAGCAGTTCAATTGTTGCATGGACATTATCAGCATTAATAAACTAATTATACAACAACAGGCTACACGAATGAAGAAAATGGTCGGTATTATTACGAAAGTAGGGATATCCTAAAAGAGTGTTATGATTAGATATATTTAATTTGTTGAAATGTGCGCCTGACAAAGGCAGATCTACTTTCATGACAATGTTTTTCGAAGTCCATCTCACAAGGCGCACATGGCTAGCTTGTGCACTCCTGTCGCGCGCATTATCCTTCGCTGCTGACAATGCACTGACCATTGTGTTGTGCGACAGATCAATTGTTTATTTTTCTCAATAACAACTATTTTATTCGCGATCACGCATTGTCAGTTTGCCAAGCCCTAGGTGAGTAAACAGTACCTGGCATTTGCCTATCATTCCGCCTGAAAGAACGCTCGTCATTATTTTAATACTGCTCAGATCACGAGAAGGAATAAAATCCTTTGGTAAGTTTCCATACCAGTCGCTCAGTGTTAAAAATACGGTGGGTTACGGGGATTCCACCAAAATTCCAACAGAATTGACAATCTGTTTTTGTGTGAGTTGTTAACCTTTTCTCATTCGAAGAAGCATCACCATTTATGAGTAAAGGCCACATTTCTCTTGGTGACTGGTTTAATTGTATTTCCTTTGTCACAATGTAATTTGCCAAACTCATCTCACAGCAGCTATTGAGACAGAATTCCGAAACGGAGGGCCTCATTAAGCAAGTAATTGGCAATCACAGAGCTCAATAGTTTACGAAAAACCTCATAGTATCGGTTTGCAGTAACATAAAAGAAGAAATTTCATGTTTATTTTCATACTAGAAAGCTCTTGTTTCGCTAGCTGTCGATGACTCTTAAAAAATTTCAGTCACTGGAGTGAAATAAATAAAAAAAGAAGTGTAAGTTGTGATATATCGCCAGGGAAAAGAAAGTTCCGTGTGTTTAATAATTGGCAAAACACTCTCCTCCATTCGCCAAACTTTCGTTTCGATGTCTCGAGCGGTTTAGGAGATACGAGAGATGTTGCGAGTATTTCATTCTCGCGGGCGGGAGATCGGAAGTGAGCGCGCTACATGGGATCCATTTTCTCGAGATCGGAGGCAGATAGAGACCTCCTCCCAAGTCTAATAAAAAATTCAGCATGTTAGCTAAATTTCATACGCAGCAACATATGGTGTAATACGCACCAAACGCAAAATCATAGCGATCCCTAATTTTCGTTGCAAACTTTTTGAGTTTTGCGTAGTGTCTTACTAAAATGTGTACGTCACAATAAGAATGGTCATTAGCGACGTGATGGGCACTTCGTCACGATGCTGACATATAACGCTACAAGTAAGGCAAAAATCATATATTTGCAGAGAATAGTTTCTGCAAAATCGTTTGAGAAAGATTACAGGTTGCGCGCGCTTCGGTTCAGTCAGCGCAGAGCTTCGCCAGTCGGCGCGTGCGAAGTATGGTGTACGCGTCGCAATATGCGCTGGACCAGCACCTCCTATAGAGGGGGTGCTGGCTGGACCCGCGCGACCCGTGCGGCACGTGCGTGTCACGCTGTAGTCTAGTGCCACGTCACACGTGCTATACGCTTCTCAATTTGCGCCTAGCCTTAGGCCGGTATTACACTATCAAATTTCTTTGTCCAATATCTTTGTCCAAAATCTTTGTCAAAGATATTTGATAGTGTAATAGGGACTTTGTCAAATCTCGTCCAATATTTGATCAAATCTAGGGCCTCGCTGTATATTTGATCAAAGAAACCGCTTGTCTTCTGTTCACTGCAATGTGACATGTTACCACATGGAGCGCTAGCATCGCTGCAGCGTACTGTCGTCTGTAGTGTTTGTATAACCATTGCCGGTAAATACAATTGGTGTGTGCCGACAACTACAAAATTAATAGAGATGTCTGAAGCTGATGAGGCGCTTTACAACGTGAGGCACCCTGAATACAAAAATAGATTAAGAAGATTGGAGACCTAACCTGATCTAACCTAACCTAACCCTCTCCTGTAGCAAGGAATCGGAGTGTTATAGTGAGCCTGTCTTCTGAAGATGTAGCAGTTCTTAAGTGAATATTGTGGTTTGTGATATGAGGATACACTTCATTGAGCACATACAGAAATGTATGCTCATCCATTCTTAAGTAATTGATGTACGACTTGACGTCTTCCACTGTAAGCTCACGTAACAAGTTTTGTTGAATGCTTTTATCGTGTCGTCGTAAAACCCACGGCTTCACCCAGATTAGATTAGTTTTTCGTTCCATAGATCCGTGCTGAGGAGATCCTCGTGGATGTGGAACATGTCGATTTTTTTAAGCTGAAATAACAATACTAATAGTATGAATAAAACAATACATCATTTGTTTCTATTAAAAATTTCGCCAATGGAGTAGAAGGAGTTGACCAGTAGTAAGTCTTTCAGGCTCCTTTTAAACTGATCTTTATTTCTAACTAAATTTTTTATGTTTGCTGGCAAATTATTGAAGATGAGTGTTCCTGAGTAGTGGACCCATTTTTGAACTAAAGTAAGTGCTTTTAAGTCCTTGTTCAGATCATTTTTGTTCCTGGTATTGTATGTATGAACTGAGTTGTTTGTTGGAAAAAGAGATATATTATTTAGGACAAATTTCATTAAGGAGTAAATATACTGAGAGGCAGTAGTTAGTATACCCAGTTCTTTGAAGAGGTTTCTGCAGGACGTCCGTGAATTTGCTCCACAAATAGTACGTATTACACGCTTTTGGACTCTGAAAACTTTTGTTTGACTTGAAGATTTACCCCAAAATATTATCCAATATGTCATTATGGAATGAAAGCAGGCAAAGTATGCAAGCTTTTCATTTTTTTTGTGGCCTATGTCTGCTATTAACTCCCGAATTGCAAATACAGATTTGTAAGGCGTTTCTGCAGTTCTGTGGTGAGCTCCTCCCAACTGAATTTATTATCAAGTTGTAATCCCAGGAATTTAAGACTGTCAACCTCGTATGTATGGTTCCTTTTTTTCCTCCACTTCTCTTCCGCATGTGCACACAATGCAATTGCGGTACGTGCAACTGCTGTGGTTAATAACAAGTTGTTGTCAGCCATCTTGAACTTTGACGAAAAATGTGATGACAGTGTAATACGCCTTCTAGCGCTACGTCAAAGATCTTTGTCAAATATATTTGACGGAAAATTTGATCACATCTTTGATCAAATCTTTGACAAAGAAATTTGATAGTGTAATACCGGCCTAAGACAGCAGGAGCACTCTCGTGGTTGTCCCACGCACCCTGGCTGCAATCTGGTGATTCTAAACTGTCGTGCTGCCGTTCATGAACAGTATTCCAGGGAGTGTTTTCCAGCGGGATAACACTCTCCCACGACATGCTCTACAGAGAGTCAACGTGTTGCCTTGACCTGTTCGACCACCTGATGTCTCCAATCGAGCACATATGTGCATAATCGGACGACATCTCCATTGTCATCCACAAATAGCATTAATCGCCCCTGTAATGACCGACTAATCGCAACAGACATGGAACTCCACCCCAAAAACTGACGTCAGACACTTGTACAACACAGTGCATGCACGCTGTACGTTTGCTTGCAACATTCTGGCGGTCACGTCGGTTATTAACGTACCAGTATTTCACATTTGCAATGGCTTGTCTCGTGCTTACATAATCTGTGATCTTGCAATGTTAATAACTTGAATATGTTACGTGGACAAATGTAGTCCTGAAATTTCTGTACTCTGTATTAATTACATTTTGGTGTTGCGAATTTTTACCGTCAGTATATATTGTGAATAGGGAAGAGCTGTATATCAACCTATCACTCTCAACCCCCCACCGGTCGCGCGTTCCATTTGGTATAACAGCCATGTAAGTAGTGACTAAATTGTTTATGGGCAGAAAGGAACCCGCATCAAAGGTGTGGGGGAGGAGCAGGCGGGAAGAAGCTTATTGCCTCAACAGATAGCTGACACTAACATTCCTAGAAGCTGACTGGAATCGTTGGGCAGTTAAAATAACCCAGAGTCAACGGAGTGGCCGTGGAGGGTTGAGTCGACTGGAAACAAATTTAATGCTGTGTTACACTAATTTTAATCTTACGGGTCTCACCTTGTCTTCTGTAGATCATCGACCGTCCTTAAGCAACATTACCAGATACTAAATTTGTTTGATGGGGAGATGATATAAACATTACGATAAATACAATATCAAGTACAGTTTTAGACAGATCTGTTAGTGAAATTTTCGTATATATAAACCCTTAAAAGACAATTCATTATCATGACACATCAAAAAAGAACCTCACCACATGCATTTCAATACCTGGAAGAGGTTTCCTTGTAACATATGCACAAATTACGGGGACATGCGGGTAGAGTACGTAGACAATGTTAAGCTCTTGGGCTTGTGACTTGGAAACAGCATAGTGCGGAACTGCCGAAACAACTAAACCCATCTGGAAGTGAACTTTCTCGCACTTAGGTGATATATACAAAAAACGCTGACATAATTTGATTACTTTCGTTTCATAATGTTATATTGTACAATATTTTGTTGTAATTCATCAAGTCAATCTAAAGTTTTCATAGTCCAAAAGCGTATCATACAAATTAATCAGGAACACGCATTTCCGATAACTTGTCATCAGCGCTAAAAACTATAACTAGTAAAAAATGTACATTTTAAAGGCAGTCTTAAAGATATATTAGAAGCTTCTCTTTCTTTACTTCTGTAACGAAGTTCTTGACAGAACCATCTGCTGTATACATTGTAAATACCGGGTGATCAAAAAGTGAGTATATATTTGAAAACTGAATAAATCACCGAATAATGTAGACTGCTGAGGTCATCAGTCGCCTAGAACTTAGAACTAATTAAACCTAACTAACCTAAGGACATCACACACATCCATGCCCGAGGCAGGATTCGAACCTGCGACCGTAGCGGTCACGCGGTTCCAGAATGAAGCGCCTTTAACCGCACGGCCACACCGGCCGGCTGTAAATGATAATGTTTTCATTTTATTTATTCTGCAATCATGTCCCTTAGGATCTGTGGAAAGAAAAGTGACATATTGATTCTTTTGTAAATATTAGCTTCGTATTTTTGTTTTTCTGAATTTCTTGACATTCTCGGGAATATCTTTGCTATGAATCTGTGAAACGAACAGTAATAAACTATATCAACTATTGACGACAAAAGGAAGAGGTGTCAGCCAACCTTAGTACTCTTCTCATACATTGAGACGTTATTTAAGGACTTTAGGAAGACAAAACCATTTAAGAAACTATTAAGAAAATCCAGAGTAATAACCTTGCTAAAACAGGAAAAGATCCAACTGACGCAAAGAATTGCTGCTGAGCCGTCCCTATAAAACATTCGAGATAAATTTTTGAAAACATTTGCTAACACCACAACAATTCAGCTTCCGACTTGATCAAATAATCATACAAAGATGTTAAATTTGGTGCAGTTATCGACGACTGTTTTTATCTTAGCATGGTAGCAGACGGAGTTTTCGCTGACCTTCACCATCAAGACTCAAACGCGGAGATCACGTCAACTATCTGGATGTAGAGAAACTGTAGAGAAACGTTAACATGTTGCTGAGAAACGGATGATTCTTTGTTGACTTTTCGTCTAAGCTGTTTTAGGGATATATATATATATATATATATATATAGTAGAGCGTCGATTATCCGAACGTCGGTCAACCGAACGACCGCTTAATCGAACTGTGTACTCGCTCGCACCTGTTACTCTCCCACCCTACCGTCCATCATCCCCCTCACCCCCAAACCAAGTTTCCCACAGCAGTCGCCGCACTGGGCCACCGCTGGCGGAACATTGCTTCTAATGGGGCCTTCACGAGGCGCTGCTGACGGGCCAAGCCGCCAGTCGCTGTGTTTCAACAATCAGCACACTTCTGTCGGCTCGGCACTGGCAGTAGAAGTAGCGGCAGTATCAAAGCTGTTCACAGCAACAGCTGCGCCAGCTTAGAGTTGAGGCGTGCCGCTCCGCGCAGTTTGAAGGTTTGCGCGCCCCCAAGAGGAGCTTCTCACGGTGCAAACAGTCACCTGTTCTCTGTTACGACAACTTGTGTGCTGCTGCGTGAAGAAGTGAACTTGACGATACAAAATGCTTAAACGTAAACGTGTTGTCCTTTCTATGAGGGACAAGTACGAGATTATTACTATACAGGGTGAGTCACCTAACATTACCGCTGGATATATTTCGTAAACCACATCAAATACTGACAAATCGATTCCACAGACCGAACGTGAGGAAAGGGGCTAGTGTAATTGGTTAATACAAACCATAAAAAAATGCACGGAAGTATGTTTTTTAACACAAACCTACGTTTTTTTAAATGGAACCACGTTAGTTTTGTTAGCACATCTGAACATATAAACAAATACGTAATCAGTGCCGTTTGTTTCATTGTAAAATGTTGATTACATCCGGAGATATTGTAACCTAAAGTTGACGCTTGAGTACCACTCCTCCGCTGTTCGATCTTGTGTATCGAATTACGTAGGGATCCAAAGGGAACGGTGATGGACCTTAGGTACAGAAGTGACTGGAACAGCACATTATGTCCACATGCTAACACCTTTTTATTGGTCTTTTTCACTGACGCACATGTACATTACCATGAGGGGTGAGGTACACGTACACACGTGGTTTCCGTTTTCAATTACGGAGTGGAATAGAGTGTGTACCGACATGTCAGGCCAATAGATGTTCAATATGGTGGCCATCATTTGCTGCACACAATTGCAATCTCTGGCGTAATGAATGTCGTACACGCCGCTGTACATCTGGTGTAATGTCGCCGCAGGCTGCCACAATACGTTGTTTCATATCCTCTGGGGTTGTAGGCACATCACGGTACACATTCTTCTTTAACGTACCCCACACAAAGAAGTCCAGAGGTGTAAGATCAGGAGAACAGGCTGGCCAATTTATGCGTCCTCCACGTCGTATGAAACGCCCGTCGAACATCCTGTCAAGGGTCAGCCTAGTGTTAATTGCGGAATGTACAGGTGCACCATCATGCTGATACCACATACGTCGACGCGTTTCCAGTGGGACATTTTCGAGCAACGTTGGCAGATCATTCTGTAGAAACGCGATGTATGTTGCAGCTGTTTGTTACAACACGTAACTGAACGTCGGAGGTTTCAAGCGTCAACTTTAGGTTACAATATCTCCGGATGTAATTAACATTTTACAATCCAACAAACGGCACTGATTACGTATTTGTTTATATGTTCAGATGTGCTAACAAAACTAACGTGGTTCCATTTAAAAAAACGTAGGTTTGTGTTAAAAAACATACTTCCGTGCATTTTTGTATGGCTTGTATTAAACAATTACTCTAGCCCCTCTCCTCACGTTCGGTCTCTGGAATCGGTTCGTCAGTATTTGATGTGGTTTACGAAATATATCCAGCGGTAACGTTAGGTGACTCACCCTGTATATTCCTACTGAAGTTGCCTTTGTATGTTACTTTGTAATACTAAAAGAGATGCCTGTTTTTATGAATAAATTTACTGTACAGTACTTCTTTTTGGCAAATAAACATGTACAGTTCGATTATCCGAACAAACCAGTTTTCCGAACACCCATGTCCCCCAGTTACTTCGGATAATCGACGCTCTACTATATATATAAGATGTTTCGTGTTTGCTGACAAACTGTCTCCAACAACTTAAAAAGAAAGGACGTTCAACGGAAAAAACATCTGTTCTAGAATGATTCTTCAGCTACTGTCGGAAGTTTCTGTTGAAATAGGGTTGCCATCCGTCCCTATACATCGGGACCGTCGCCGTTATGGACCTTTCTGTCCCGACATTCCGAGAAGACCCAATTTTGTGTCGATTTTGCAAAATACTGAGTTTGGCTCAAGTACTGAAGTTACGGCATCTGTTAGCTAAGCATGTAAATGCAGCCTCAGTTAGTTTTATTTATGTCAACAAGTTTGTATTGACAAGGTCGTCTCAGAGATGGCGTTGCATGTTGCATATCCTGTATCTGCGACGCTTCTACCTCTAGCGCCGTCATTCGAGGAAATACCAGATTTCTCGAGTAATACGATGCTGGAACTCTTTATGCATGGAGTTTCAAAAACACGTTAAAAGGAAAGAGACTTGTTGAAAAAGGTGAAATCTTCAGAAAAATATGGTTTACTAACTACTTCTGCCGCAATAAGTTCATGCCACTTTGTTCCAAATAAAAAGTAATTATATTACATAAATGCTCACTTCAATTCTGCAGCCCCGTCTCATTGTGCCAGCGAGGTCCCAGCTAGACATGGCAACCCTAGTTTGAAAGCTAGTCCGTCCCATCACCTAGCGTGTGTTATCCAGTTACATATGACGACGCTTGAACGAGACTCAAGATCATATGGCACGAAACTCCAATACAGTATTGCTTTATACCTAAATATCTTCTGGGATCTCCAGACTGAACGCTTTGCTTCTATCAATATTGTGGGAGAAAATAACTCCCCAGCATGCAATAATTTTCTGAGCAAACCTCTCGGATCGAACTGGGAAGCACGCTCTACCAACAAACCCGCGAAAGGAAGAGAATGCTCCAGACAAACGGAATACAGATTTTGTCGTAGAATCGTAATCTGCAATAAAAATGGTATTTCCCACTGGAGATTTCAAAGTTGCCCTCGCCACCCACGCAAGGGGTGGGGTGGCGGATTGAGTATGGTATCATTGGATGTCCCCCTCCGAGACAATGAAGACCTGAGTTATAAACAGAGGCAAGAGACAGTCGATGAAAGACAGACGTAATGCATGTAAAACATGGTAAGTGACGTGTGTTACTCATATTAACTGATAGTTCCTAGATAAACCGATAAATGGCAGCTCTGCCTCTAATTTCAGACACCGAGCGAGGTGGCGCAGTGGTCAGCATTCGGGAGGACGACGGTTCAATCCCGTCTCCGGCCATCTTGATTTAGGTTTTCCGTGATTTCCCTAAATCCTTTCAGGCAAATGCCGGGATGGTTCCTTTGAAAGGGCACGGCCGATTTCCTTCCCCGTCCTTCCCAACCCGAGCTTGCGGTCCGTCTCTAATGACCTCGTTGTCGACGGGACGTTAAACACTAATCTCCTCCTCCTCCTCCTCCTCTAATTTCAGATTCTCACTAATGACAGCTTTGTCAGGACATGTGCATGTAAACAGTGGTAAGCGCCAAAAACCGCGGCTGCCAGTAATACTAAAATGTACAGTGCTCGTGCCAGGAAGATGCTTTTCGGTGGCGATTTTTATGAATCTGAGGATGGTGTGGATAACCACGAGACGGATAAAGATCCTCAATATCTTCTTGAACGCAAATGCGTTTCAAAATTTGTCGCTAATCAGGTAAATGTGAATATCTGTTTAAGCAAGTAAATAATGTTAACTTGTGTTCCCTAGCGTAGTTTACGTGAAATTACCCAACGGGTAATGGTAGAAATGTTGAAGACCATCATTAACATTACATATGTGCTGTAGTAAAGTGCTTGATACAATTAATTTCATATTGTGCTGAAACACGGATTAATTTTTCAGGTTGTTATACTTTATTATTGCAAAAATTGCTAACGCAGCTCTTAGTATCAAATCTAAAACAATTCAGACCTTTTAAGTATGTATGTTTTTTTAGAGGTTTCCCAGTAATGTTTCGTTAATTCACCCAAAAAGCAAACAGAACGAAGTCAGTGTTAACCCATGTTACATGCACTCGGTTTCAAAGTAAACAATTTTAAGAACCCACTGACAAATTTTTATGAATAAAATTTTCGGTAGAATTTGCAATTTTAAAAATCTGTCGTTACTGTAGAGATATTTGATTGGCTTCAAATGGCTCTGAGCACTATGGGACTTAACTTCTAAGGTCATCAGTCCCCTAGAACTTTAGAACTACTTAAACCTAACTAACCTAAGGACATCACACACACCCATGCCCGAGGCAGGATTCGAACCTGCGACCGTAGCGGTCGCGCGGTTCCAGACTGTAGCGCCTTTAACCGCTTGGCCACCACGGCCGGCAGAGATATTTGAAAGTAAAGTCTTATCTAAGGACATCACACTCCATGAAATTGAAACATCCTATTTATGAGATTATATTGAAAGTATATTGGGCAATTTCTGAAAACAACCATCTTGTCCCTTACTAGTTGTATATAGCAGGTCAAATGAAGGCAAGGGCATTCAGACTGCAGTATACTGATAAGCCACTGTGGTGTTCAAACGAATCTTAGGGTTGACGGCTACTTTACTTTCACTTTACGTAATTCTGAAGATGTTGAAGAAAGGTTTGCCGGCCGTTTTGGCCGAGCGGTTCTAGGCGCTTCAGTCCGGTACCATGCTGCTGCTACGGTCGCAGGTTCGAATCCTTCCTCGGGCATGGATGTGCGTGATGTCCTTAGGTTAGTTAGGTCTAAGTAGTTCTAAGTCTAGGGGACTGATGACCTCAGATGTTAAAGTCCCATAGTGCTCAGAGCCATTTGAACCATTTGAAGAAAGGTTTAGTTTTCTAATGTTCTGACAAAGAATGCTTGTCGCTAGTAATGATTTATTTTCCCTTTTGAATAGTATCTCGCGCCACGAAAACCGTATTTTGTTGCATGGAGCAGCTGGGAAGTCCAGTGATGACAAGAGGACGGCTGGCTTTGAATTATCCGGACGACACTGACAGCAAATCTACATCTTCCACTGTTGCGTGCTCTCCGTTATCGCTGAGGAAGTTGAAAAATAATGAGAGGTTATCCTGTCCAACAATCAAGTTAGGAAATATAATAAAATAGAAAAAAAATCCAGATCTTATTCTCACAGTTCAAGCGCAAAAATGAAATAACGTACTCCGCACAAAAGAGACTTGTCATTCTGTCGATGCAGCAACTGCACTGTCTTCCACCGTTGGACGGAATGTTTTCTTATGTAACTTTAGTGTAACATTTCTGAGTCCTCGGCACAGTGGACAGCAGGGCGGCAAGATTGTGAAGTTCAAGGTCAAGGGCGCAGCGGTGGTGCGGAATGTGACCTAAATGGCGTGTCGCCAGACAGCACGTGTGTGTGTGGGAGGGCACTGAGTCAGGCGAGAGGTGTGATTAGCTTCCAGCGCCGTGACGTCACGTACGTGCTGTCGCGCCGTGCAGAGGCTGCTAATCAGGCAACGGTGTTGCGTCTGCCCTCGAAATCCGAGACTCCTCGAGAAAGCGGTACCCTCTTTGCCCAAGTGGAGAACTTAATCATTACTTTACTCAATATTCACACAGCTATCACATCCTGCTATGGCCAGTAGTACCTTAAGGTGACTCCCCGCAGGATGTAAGTAACCGTTTATAGAATAAATCATTCTGCAACGAACAGCACTGTTTCGAAACTCCGTGGCAGCTTGAAACTGTATGCCGAACCAGGACTCCAACCCAGAGCCTTCCCTTTAGCGAGCAGTACTCTCAACGGCTGAGCTATCTAGGCGCGACTCATGACCCACCCTCACATATGCCACGAAGTTCGGTGAAAGCGTACACTTCACTGCAGAGCGAAAGATTGATTCTAGAAACGGCCACGGAGGTTGTGATTTACTCCGCAGTATCCTTCCTTTCAGGAGTGTTAGTCTCGCAAAGCATGGAGGAGAACTTCTGGGAAATCCGGAAGGTAAGAGAGAGAGTTGCTGGATGAAGTGCACCTGTGACAGCGACTCTGGCATTGTGCTTGGCTAGCTCAGTCGCCGCCACAGTAGGTCAGCGTTTTCGGCCAGAGGGCTGGCTCCTCTCTCTGCTAAAAACATCTGGCTGAAGTATTCAGCAGTGAACTGGACTGGGTGTTATGTGACGTCTGCCCAGATCGAAAGCCGAGAACAATGACAAAAAAAAAAAAAAAAATGAAAAGAAAAAAATACTGTAAAACAAGGTTCCGGGTTTCGAATTCCGGTCGACCATACAATTTTAATCTATCAGAAAGACTCGTAGCTTCTTTTTTTTTCTCTGTAGCCGATGATTTCATCGTCGTCCACGACCACCACCACTCTCAATAAAAACCTTGGACGTATCAAATGAAGTCATATTTCCGCATTGGCTGTTATATAATTTCCATAAAATCGTTATTTTCAGGTATGCTTGTACTTACATTATAAAGGGTGATTCTTATTAACGTTTAAAAGCCTTCGAAGCGACGTAGATGATTGTGATACAATTAACATAAGACAAGTGGTGTCGCATATGTCGGGAAATACCCCAAAAGTGGGTGACAAATGTTGAACATGTGACGTTACCACACGATGTACCTCGCCGCACGTGCAGCTGCAGTTGAGCCTGTTGGTCTCTCGCACCTCATCACCCCAATCCAAATCAAGTATTCACGTCGGTGTGGTTCCGGTCTCGCGGTCTCCGCTGGGTTATTGCAAAGTTTTGGATGTCATTCCGTACATATACCGTAGATCCGTAAACGTCAGATGGAAGATTTCCTACAATTTTGCAGCCATATATTCCACAAATGGAAACTCACTGACGATCCACGATTCGAGTGTGGTGTAGAAGAACAAACAATCCCTCACCTGGTCTTCGAATGTCCTGCGAGGGGGTTTGAAGGAGAATGGAGGGATGTCATGACTGTTGCTCCACGTGCTGTTCAGTGGGTGACCTGCTTCGATGTGGACTTGTAATAGCTGCAATGGCTGTCTCCCTATTCTTTCGCATATTGTTGTTTGCAATCAATCATTTAATAATATATTTGCAATTCGTTTATTACATTAATTAATAGTATGTGCGCAGTTTCACTCTGTAGATGCCATACGCTAAATAAATAAATAAATAAAATTGCATAAGTACAGCACAACAAAATCCTACCGTATTGCGTCACAAGTAAATGAGTACAAGCTTCCGAACTGTGTAGTTACCCGTAAATGACTTAAATTTTCTTTACTAAATAATTATAAACAAAAAAGAAGCGACATAAGGTAAGAACAGCATTTACTAGGTGACAGCAAGGACAATAATTTTGTAACTCCTAGTTTTGCAACAGTAACATTTACAAAAGGTGTTCCAAATTTGCACCGTTTGCTCGGATGCAAGTATCGCATCGCCCAATCGTCCCTTCACGACCAGTCCCAACAGCTGCATATGCGGAGAGTACGTCATCTGCTGACGTCACATGCTCAGCATTTCCCATGAATGTTTGGGGTATCTCCTGAGATTTGCGACCCAATGTTTATTAGATTAAATTAACTGTCTCAGAGTAGTTTCCGTCGCTTCAGGGGCTTTTAAACGTTAATAAGAATCGCCCTGTGTAGCGCATATGACATCTACAGAACATACACTATCTGGTCAAAAGTGTCCAGGCACTCAAAAATATCCAGACATCTCTACGCGGACCCGCCAGTATAAGAGGAGGTGGGAAGGGATTGTGTTGTCAGTGAAGAAACAGTGACAGCAGAATGGTTCGGTCAGCAGAGCTCAACGACTTCCACTGTGCACTAGTCACTGGGTGTAACCTGAGTAACAAATCCATCAGGGATATTTCAGCCCTTATTAAGCTGCCCCAGGCGACTGTTGGTGATGTGGAAAAGCGAGAAAGCAGCCACAGCTGAAGTAAGACCAGGCATATCTCACGTGCTGACGGACAGGACCGCCGAACACTGCGGATGGTGGTCGTACAAAACCACCTGAAATCAGCGGAAGGAACCACTCCTGAGTTCCAAGTGCTGCCAGCAGTCCACCTAGAACAGTGACTACGCGTAAGGAGTTAAGGGGAGTCGTCCCGCCTGAAATGAAAAAATTTGACATTTTTACTTTTATGCAAATTATGAAAATATGGATGTTTATGCTTAATTTGGTGTTGGTTTTATTGAAATATTCGATTATTTACTATTTTAAATAAATAATCATGCAATGACATTTTCGAGAATTTTGTTTTCCGTCATTTCGCATATTGGCATTTTTCTCTGGAACTATATAGTCTAGAAGGCTGTGATTTCGTTTGTTTTGTAGAGAACTGTTCGTTTCATAAGTTGCCTACACTGGCGGTACTTCGCAGTAAACTCTTTGAACTGTACATTTGTTTGTGTTTAACAACAACAGTTATCCACTAGTCGCGTTTTAATTTCTGTGTTTCCTGTGATAGTTTTCATCATGACTAAACCAAAAGGAGTGTTTAAAAAATACGACACAAAGGAAACAGATACTACAGAACAAATATAGCAGCGGTAAAAAGAGTGGTTAGCGCCGAAGGGCGTGATAATTTGGTTATAAATTGTGACAGTCCTTCTACTCCTCTGAGGGCTTCCAAGAAAAAACTGCTGGGTAATGATGTAAAATACAACGCAGCTTCAGACAGTGAAACAAACTGCAATATCATTATTAATCTCCATGTACTTATTTCAGCTTTGTTTGAAACAGTTTGTTGTCGTATATGGGGAGGGGAAATTGAAATTTCTAAAAAGCTATCTCAACGCAATGGTCTGGTGTGCACTTTACAAATAATGTGTTTGAATTGTAAAAGCGAAAAGACTTTCAAGACTTCAGAAGTAAGTGTAAAGAACGGACTTTTGGACAGTAATCTAAGATACTTCTATGGACTTAGATGCATAGGAAAAGGCCATTCCTCTGGTAAGGTTCTTTGTGGCTTGCTGAACCTCCCTAGTCCCCCTACAAAATCTATCAAATACAACTCCATAGTTAAGAAGTAGCGTCAAGGCGTGTGCTATGGAGTGAATGACTACAGAAGCAGAACAGGCTATAGCAGAAAATGGTAGTTCTGACATAGCAATATCATTCGACGGATCCTGACAAAAAAAGAGGTTTCCAGTCAAAGAATTCATGTGCATCTATTATCAGCATCGACAATGGGAAAGTGTTGGATGTTGATGTGTTGACCATGTACTGTCAGGGTTGTAGGCGAGCAGGCAAGAGTACTGAAAACCAAAGTAAGCATGAAATGAATTGTCAGAGAAACTATGAAGGAATTAGTGGAGGGATGGAGGTTGCTTCTGTAGTGAAAATGTTCCAACGTTCCCGGCATGACCGTGCTGTTCGCTACATGAGTTTTCTTCGGGATGGAGACTCACGATCGTATAAAGCAGTGGTGGAGAGTAAACCCTATGGTGCTTTGTCAATTACAAAACTAGAGTGCATTAATCATGTGCAAAAGAGGATCGCCACGAGACTACGTAGGCTCAAACAGCACTTGGGAAGTACCAAGTTGTCTGATGGTCTAAGTATAAGACGTCACTGACTAATAAACACCGCTCAAAGTGTGATGGAGTTGGACCAACTGCAAATCATGAAGGCAGAGATTGCAACAAACAATATGTCAAAAGAAGCCAGATCCAAGAGAAGGAGGGCAGCACTGGGTGAGGAAGATGAAGGAGGAGATGAGGACTACCATCCAGGAGGATTCTAAGATATTTTTTATGTATCAGTTGGCTGTATATTAAAATTTTTTCATTAAACGCAATTTTCTCAACATGACATTTTTCAGTATAAAAGCCCCTTTTTCTCAGAAACTTCTGAATCTACATCAATGAATTATTTACGACGTAACATAGATAATACAATGATGTTGTAGCTCTACTTTAGTAGTATTTACTGTAATAGTTAAAATTCAAGAAATTAAAATTGTGAAAATTTACACCAAAAAATTATGTTTAGGGAAAAAATCATAACTTTTTTCCAGTTGTTATTTTAGACAGATTGTAGAGCAATACAGTCACAAAACATGGGAGAACATGTGACAAAAACACCACATTTATATACTCAACAGTTCCTGAGAAAATGGGGCATTTATATAGCCAATTTAACATTGTCGAGATAGGGCAGTACGACTCCCCTTAAAAAGAGTGAAGTACAACGGCTGTAGAGTGATGAATTACGCTATACCCTGTGGCAATCTGACATCCGCAAATGAGCTTCACGGTAGAGTTATATAATTAACCACTTTAGTTGTACTGTTTCAAAATCACGACCGGTTTCGGGTGATTATTCATTCCGCATGTTGGTTCATGTGCGGCTGTCACCTGCCTGCAGCCTCGTGTTCAGTGTTCGGCGACCACGTGCCTCACGGTTCTTGTACACCTGAGGATGGGCTTCTAATCGCCCGAAACCGGTCGTGATTTTGAACCAATAAAACTATTTACAGCTGAAGCGGTTAGTTACGTTTGTGCTTCGCGAATGCCTAGACAACGTTACCTGCCAACAGTGAAGCAGGGAGGAATTGGTTACGGTATTGAGGTGTTTCCGTGGTTGAGGTGTGATCCCATTATTGCGCTTAGGAAAAGGGTAAATGCGAAAGGTTATGAACATATTTTGCAGCATTATGGACCGTGTGCAATAGAGGAACGGCTCATAAACGATGCAACTTGTTATAAAGCACCATCTGTGACGTAATGGTTTGTGGACATTAACGTTCTTGAAATGGACTGGTCTGTCCAGAGCCACGATCTGACCCCTAGTGGAATACCTTTGGGATGAGTTAGAACATCGAATTCGCTCCAGAGTCCAACATCACTACCTTTTTGGGTTTCAGTTCTTGAGAAGGAATGGGTTGCCATTCTTCCAGATATCACACCTCATTCAAATCTTCCCAGACAGAGTACAAGGCAACAAAAAGGCGAAGGTTGGACACAGTCCATACTAATATCCACTGCTATGTGACCAGATATTTTTGATTAGAGAGTGTACATCGAAATTCCTTTTTTGCTGGAGCTTTCTAAGCTGAGTACTTTGAGGTAAGGAGCCAATATTCAGAAATGAATATTCAACTTCTATTAAACATAAACGACATGCACCTTATAGCGACAACTTAAGCTTGTAGCAGCAGTAAAAAGTGACGAACGAAGCCTCAATGCATGTGTTACTGAGGTACAAAATATTTTGTTTGCTCTACAATGAGACACGCAGACAGCACCAGTTGCTTTTCAGTTCCTCTGGCGTTCATGTGAAGAGTGAGATACGGAAATGTTGTTGGGTATAGGGAACCACCTGCTCATACAGTTCAGTTTACCTTGTTAATTAGTTGCATGCTACGTAGGTCATTTGCAAGATTTCAATAGAATGAGTGTGAAACACGTCAATTTACAGGTAACGTACAAGATTTGTTTCTGAGAGTATCAACATGATTGTCACTGATACGTTTCTGACTACGATAGGGACTTGAATGTAATAAGAACGAACAAACACACTGTTAAGCCAAAACACAATGATCACTGGCCGCCGTCATATAGAGTACGCCTGATGATGTTGCCAATACGAAGTTAACACTACTCATGCATCTTGTGATTCACTTTTTTTTTTTTTTAATTTAGTTACACGTGCGTCCAGTTTGTAATTGAAATTCGCCTGCTTTTCTACCTGAATAATATTTTGGATCTTAGGAGAAATAAAGATTTTTGAGGCTCCGTATTAAGCTGTCTTCTGGGACACTAGCAGATTTAGCAATGGGTCATAATTTTTTTGTAGTGTTGTAGCTCTCAACATCACTATTCTTCTCGATCTGTGATGGATATCCGTTCTTCAAGTGCTCATAAGCATTTATGTCGAAGTGGGATGAAGCAGTCCACATTCTCGCACGGAATACAAGACACGGTCTCCAACAAGACTGACACCACATCTCGAATGAACACCACGCAACGCGCCCGATTGAAACGTCGGGGCAGCAGACAACGACGTGTTTGTCAGTGTAGTACGGCTTACAACCCACGAGTTGACAGAGAGCCATCTATGTCACATATTTTGACACTCCCAGACCCAGACATCAAAACCTGTAGGGTTCTTCCCGTTGACCTAGAATGATGAAATTTGGCAAGAATCTATATTTCACAATAAAAGTAAGGAAAAGGTCCGAAAAATGTTGTAATTATATTACATGAAATTATTTTTTTGTCATTTTTTGTTCGACTATCTCTCCGCTTGTCTGTCTATCTATTACATAGAGAACGGTAAACGTACGAAGTCGAAATTTATGCACATTACCAAGGCCTGCGGCCGCTTTGCGCTGTGAAACATTTAAGCTTCTACGTCAATGCAATAAAATTATTGCATTTATGTCACATGTTTTGATATCTTGTCCGTATCGATATCGATAACATGCAGAATTCTCGATTCCCAGACTGAATAAGCTATCTATTTAAATAATTTAAATTTGTTCGAAACCCTCTTTGCGTGAGACCTATTCGGATATATTTTCCTTGTTAATGAACATCACGTATCGTTTATCCACATTTAAAGCGAGCTGCGGGTAAGTACTGCAGGTGAAGATGTTACGTAAGTTGTTCTCCATTTTATACAGTCGTCCAGAGACGACAGGTGCTCGTAGACAACTGCATCGTAAGAGGACAGTGTGAGAGTGTTGATGACTCCGTCTGGTACATCAATCATGAGGGTAGATGGCGGCAGCCCTGCTAATGCTCGCCACTCTTGTCTGGTTCACGTCTGGTGCCGACAGCGTAATGCTAGACACCTGATGTTTCGAGATTCGCTACACTTAGCCGACGCTACTGCCTGCACTGCAGTCCCGGACGGCGGTAATCCTTTGAAGTGCATAGCGACACGGTAAAGCACGTGTCGTATCGAGTGAAAGAAAGGAAGGAAGGAAGAAAGAAAGAAAGAAAAGGGTTTTGACGTTCTGTCGACAACGAAGTCATTAGAGACAGAGACGGATTGTATGAAGGATGGGGAAGGTAATAGGCTTCATCCTTTCAAAGAAACCATCCCGGCATTTGCCTGGAGCGATTTAGGGAAAGCCCAGGAAACTTAAATCTGGATGTCCGGACGCGGGTTGAACCGTCCTCTTACCGAATGTCAATCCATTATGCTAGCCACTGAGCTACTTCGTTCGCCCGTGACGAGTCATCCTAGTAATGATTTGTTACATTTTTAAATTTTTTAGTTTTTTCATTATTACCCCAAATTTTAATCCCATGATTCAGTTCCATCACTTTCAGTAAATGAGCGCTTGAAAATTAATAGTGCAACAATTGAACGAGCAGTGTACACGCAAGCGACAGAGTGAAGGTACAAAAACATTCGCCACTCTTCACCAGCCTTGGTGACATTTCATTCGCAGTTCTTGATTTGAAATCCTCTTGTTTTCACGATTCAATTTAATTGTTTGGTTCAAATGGTTCAAATGGCTCTGAGCACTATGGGACTTAACATCTGAGGTCACCAGTCCCCTAGAACTTAGAACTACTTAAACCTAACTAACCTAAGGACATCACACACACCCATGCCCGAGGCAGGATTCGAACCTGCGACCGTAGCGGTCGCCCGGTTCCAGACTGTAGCGCCTAGTTTTTTGTTTTTTTATTTAATTTTACTCCTCCCGGACTTATCGCTGTCGTAACACGGATTCCCATCAGATCACCGAAGTTAAGCGCTGTCAAGCTTGGCTAGCACTTGGATGGCTAACCGCTTGGTCTGCCGAGCACTGTTTGCAAGCGCGGCGCACTCAGCCCTTGTGAGCAAACTGAGGAGCTACTTAACTGAGAAGTAGCGGCGCCGATCTCGTAAACTGACAACGGTCGGGAGAGTGGTGTGTTGACCACATGCCTCTCCATATCCGCATCCATGGGCCTTCCCCCCCCCCCCCCTCCCCCCTTCCTTCCTCTTCCTTCCGTCAAACGGCCGGTTTAAGGACCAAGCGAAACAAGCAAGTTCAGTGTCAGTGCAGCGTCAGAGACGCCACAACTGTAAGTTTTCTATACATGAAGTATATCAGTTAGTAGCATCCGTTTGTGGCGGCAGGCTGAGAGGGGTGCCCAAGTACAACGGGTGGAGTGGAGGGTGCCGGTTTGGGGCAGGGGACAAACGATATGTCACTGCTGTGGGAAGAACGTTTCTCGGACCGGCTCTGCTTCCCAACGATGGTCGTCCTGCTCTCTCGGTTCTGCAAATGCAGGCAACTCGTTCTCAAAGGCATTAAATGCGAAACGACTGAAAAATTATTGCTTTTAGTGAGTCTGTCGAAGATTAATGGGAAGTTTAGGTAAGATTTGGTTTATTTACTTTTGAGTACTACTCGATTGTTTTCTGACAAACAGTTCTGTAATTTCTCATTTCAAATTCCAAATTTTAAAAAATTGTAATCTGTAATGATAACAGGAGATTGAGGAAATGTGTGGTGAGCTAGAAGAAAGCATTCAGATAGTTAAAGGAAACGAAAATTTAATAATCATCAAGGACTGGAATTCGATAGTAGGGAAAGGAAGAGAAGGAAGAGTAGTAGGTGAATATGGACTGGGGGAAAGTAGGAAAACGCTTGGTAGAATTTTGCACAGAGCATAATTTAATCATAGCTAACACTTGGTTTAAGAATCATGAAAGAAGACTGTACACGTCGAAGAGATCTTCAGATACCGGAAGGTTTCAGGTTGATTATATAATGGTAAGACAAGATTTTGGAACCAGGTTTTATATTGTAAGACATTGCCAGGGGCAGATGTGGACTCTGTCTACAATCTATTGGTTATGACCTGCAGATTAAAACTGAAGAAACTGCAAAAAGGCAGGAATTTAAAGTGATGGGACCTGGATAAACTGAAAAAACAACAGGTTGTAGAGAGTTTCGGTGGGGGCATTAATCTAGCCTATTGCTTTCCAGGACAAGCAACTCTTACGACTTTTCTCTTTCCCTCAGCAGTCGGTCAAGTGCAAGTTTGACTTGAAGGCGTCGTAGAACGGAAATGGTACGTTTCCAGGCACCGGTTCCTATTCAAAACACCGGCTGCTGTGGCCGAGCACTTCTAGGCGCTTCAGTCCGGAACCGCGCTATTGCTACGGTGGCAGGTATTGATACTGCCACATTGGGCGACTTGAGCGTCGGTGATGAGGATGAAACGATGGTGAGGACAACACGACACCCAGTTCCCGAGCGGATAAATTCTCCATCCCGGCCGGGAATCGAACCCGGGCCCACTTCGATGGGAGGCGAACACGTTACCACCCAGCTAATCAGGCGGACTCTGTTTTTAATATCTATGAGAGAGATAGTCGATTTTTACAAGTCTTGACTAGAATAATACAGAGTTAAATCAAGCAATATTTCTGTTTTCATTCTTGTTGTTGTTGCTGTGGTTCAAATGGCTCTGAGCGCTATGGGACTTAACTTCTGAGGTCATCAGTCCCCTAGAACTTAGAACTACTTAAACCTAACTAACCTAAGGACAGCCGGCCGAACTGGCCGTGCGGTTCTGGGCGCTGCAGTCTGGAACCGCGAGACCGCTGCGGTCGCAGGTTCGAATCCTGCCTCGGGCATGGATGTGTGTGATTTCCTTAGGTTAGTTAGGTTTAAGTAGTTCTAAGTTCTAGGGGACTGATGACCTCAGCAGTTAAGTCCCATAGTGCTCAGAGCCAGCCTAAGGACATCACACACATCCACGCCCGAGGCAGGATTCGAACCTGCGACCGTGGCGGTCGCGCGGTTCCAGACTGTAGCGCCTAGAACCGCTTGGTCACTACGGACGGCTGTTGCTGTAGTCTTCAGTCCAAGGACTGGTTTGATGCAGCTTTCCGTACTACTATATCCTTCATCTCCGAGTAACTGGTGCAAACTACATACTTTTGAATCTGCTTAATGTATTCATCTCTTGGTCTCCCTCTGCGAGTTTTGACCCCGACGCTTCCCTCCAGTACTAAATTGGCTATCCCTTGATGCCTGAGAATGTGTCCTACCAACCGATCTCTTCTTCTAGTCGAGTTGTGCCACAAATTTCTGTTCTCCCCAATTCCATTCAGTACCTCCTCATTAGTTACGTGATCAACCCATGTAAACTTCAGCATTCTTCCGTAGCACCACATTTCAAAGGCTACTATCTCTTCTTGTCTAAACTGTTTATCGTCCATGTTTCACTTCCGCACATGGCTACACTCCATACAAATGTTAACAGATTTCTCTTCTTCAGAAACAGAAACGCTTTCTTTGCTATTGCCAGTCTACATTTTATATCCTTCCTACTACGACCATCATCAGTTATTTTGCTTCCAATTAGAAAAACTTTTCCTAATCTAATTCCCCCGGAGTCACTAGATTTAATTCGACTACATTTTGTTATTCTCGTTTTGCTTTTTGTTGATGTTCCTTTCAAGACACTGTCCATTCCGCTAAACTGCTCTTTCGAGTCCTTTGCTGTCTCTGACAGAATTACAATGTCACCGGCAAACCTTAGCATTTTCATTTCTCCTCCCTGAACTCTAATTCCTTCTCCAGATTTTTCTTTGGTTTCCTTCACCGCTTGCTCAATGTACAGATTGGCTAATACTGGGGATAGGCTACAACCCCATTTCACTCCCTTCTCAATCGTTGCCTCTCGACTGTTATAACTGCCGTCTGGTTTCTGTACAAGTTTTAAATGGCCTTTCGCTCCCTGTATTTTATTACTGCTACCTTCCGAATTTCAAAAGGAGTATTGCAGTCAGTGTTGTCAAAAGCTTTCTCTAAGTCTACAAATGCTATAAACGTAGGTTTGCCTTTTCTTGACCTATACTGTAAAATAAGTCGTAGTATCAGTATTGCCTCAAGTGTGCCCACATTTCTTCGGAATCCAAACAGATATTTCCCGAGGTCGGCTTCTATCAGTTTTTCCATTCACCGTAAGGATACGTTTAGTATCTTGCAACCGTGACTTATTAAACTGATAGTTCGGTAATTTTCACAAGTCAGCACTTGCATTCTTTGGAATTGCTATTACTATATTCTTCTTGAAGTCTTGCTCACCAGACGGAAAAGTTTTGTCATGGCTGGCTCTCCTAAGGCTTATCAGCAGCTCTAACGGAATGTGTCTATTGGTTCAAATGGCTCTGAGCACTATGGGACTTAACTTCTATGGTCATCAGTCCCCTAGAACTTAGAACTACTTAAACCTAACTAACCTAAGGACATCACACAACACCCAGCCATCACGAGGCAGAGAAAATCCCTGACCCCGCCGGGAATTGAACCCGGGAACCCGGGCGTGGGAAGCGAGAACGCTACCGCACGACCACGAGATGCGGGCTGAATGTGTCTATTCCCGGGGCCTTGTTTCGAATAAAGTCTCTCAATGCTTTGTCACATTCTTTACGCGATATCATATCTTCCTACTTACCTTCATCTACGTCCTCTTCCATTTCCATAATACTGCCGTCAAGTACATCTCTCTTGTATAGACCCTCTGTATCTTACTTCCACCTTTCTGCTTTCCTTTCCTTGCTTAGCACAGGTTTTCCATATGAGCTCTTGATATTCATAGAGGTGTTTCTCTTTTCTCCAAAGGTCTCTTTAATTTTTCTTTAGCCAGCGTCTACACTCCGTGATCAAAAGTATCCGGACACCTGGCTGAAAATGACTTAAAAGCTTGTGGCGCCCTCCATCGGTAATGCTGGAATTCAATATGGTGTTGGTCCACCCTTAGCCTTGATGACAGCTCCCACTCTCGCAGGCATAGGTTCAATCAGGTGCTGGAAAATTTTTTGGTGAATCGCAGCCCATTCTTGACGGAGTTCTGCTCTGAGGAGAGCTATCGACGTCGGTCGGCGAGGCCTGGCATGAAGTCGGCGTTGCAAAACATCCCAAAGGTGTTGTATGAGATTCAGGTCAGGATTCTGTGCACGCCAGTCCATTACAGCGATGTTATTCTCGTGTAACCACTCCGCCACAGGCGGTGCATTATGAACAGGTGCTCGACCGTGTTGAAAGATGCAATCGCCATCCCCGAATTGCTCTTCAACAGCGGGAACCAAGAAGGTGCTCAAAACATCACTGTGGGCTTGTGCTGTGATAGTGCCACGCACAACATCAAGGGGTGCAAGCCGCCTCTACCAAAAACACGACCACACCATAACCCCACCGCCTCCGAATTTTACTGTTGGCGCTACACACGTTGGCAGATGACGTTCCCAGGACATTCGCCATACCCACACCCTGCCATCGGATCGCCACATTGTGTGCCGTGATTCGTCACTACACACAATGTTTTTCCACTGTTCAATCGTTCAGTGTTTACGCTCCTTACACCAAGCGAGGCGTCGTTTGACATTTACCGGTGTAATGTGTGGCTTATGAGCAGCCGCTCGGCCTAGAAATCCAAGTTTTCTAACCTCCCGCCTAACTGTCGTAGTACTGGCAGTGGATCCTGATGCATAGCCGAGCGGTCTAAGGTGCTGCAGTCATGGACTGTGCGGCTGGTCCCGGCGGAGGTTCGAGTCCTCCCTCGGGCATGGGTGTGTGTGTTTGTCCTTAGGATAATTTAGGTTAAGTAGTGTGTAAGCTTAGGGACTGATGACCTTACCAGTGAAGTCCCATAAGATTTCACACACATTTGAACATTTGATCCTGACTCAGTTTAGAATTCCTTTGTGATGGCCTGCCTATTACACATTACGACCCTCTTCAACTGTCGGCGGTCTCTGTCAGTCAACAGACTAGATCGACCTGTACACTTTCGTGCTGTACGTGTCCCTTCACGTTTCCACTTCACTATCACGTCGGAAACAGTGGACCTAGGGATGTTTAGCAGTGCGGAAATCTCGCGTTCAGAGATATAACACAAGTGACACCCAATCACCTGACCACGTTCGAAGTCCGTGAGTTCTGCGGAACGCCCCATTCTGCTCTCTCACGATGTCTAATGACTACTGAGGTGGCTAATATCAAGTAGCTGGCAGTAGGTGGCAGCACATTGCACCTAATATGAAAAACGTATGTCTTTGGGGATGTCCCGATACTTTTGATCACATAGTGTATCTGACCCCTAGCGTTATATGGTTCTACATCATTACATTTGTCCTCTAACCATTCTTGCTTAGCCATTTTGCACTTCTTGTCGGTCTCATTTTTTAGACGTTTGTGTTCCCATTTGCATACTTCATTTATTGCGTTTTTATGTTTTCTCGTTTCACTGATTAAATTCAATATCTCTTGTGTTACCCAAAGATTTCTACTAGGCCTCGTCTTTTTACATTCTTAGTCCTCTGCTGCCTTCACTATTTCATCTCTCAAAGCTACCCATTCTCCTTCAACTGCATTCCATTCCGCTGTTCTTGTCAATCGTTCCCTAATGCTACCACTGTAAGTCTCTACAACCTGTTGATTTTTCAGTTTACCCAGGTCCCATCATTTTAAATTCCTGCCTTTTTACAGTTTCTTCAGTTTTTATCTGTAGGTCATAACCAATAGATTGTAGGCAGAGTCCACATCTGCCCCTGTAAATGTCTTACAATTTCCCGCTAGAAGGATGACGTGTACTACGTAAGACGGCCACTTGATGCCACTTAACGTCTGCCGTGCTGCATCGGTACTGTTCTGCACGTAAGGTATGCCGGGTTCTTTTTTGTTTTCGAATAATGTAAACACGTAATGGTTAAGTGTTAATACAAACAAATGTGCTCAAATGGATGTTTCGTTGTTTCCCTTCGAACTGCTAACTAATAATTTTACTGCGTCACGCCTAATACAATTCCTCGAGCAGAAGTGGATGAAGCTTGAAGGTCTCTCGGGCATGCAGCCGGGTTGACTGGTCGTTGTTGAACGAATTTTCGACGGCGTAACGTGCCATTATCATCAGGTTACTGATGATCATCAGGTTACTGATGATGATGGCACGTTACGCCGTCGAAAATTCGTTCAGCAACGACCAGTCAACCCGGCTGCATGCCCGAGAGACCTTCAAGCATCTCATTCGCCGGGAAAATCTACGAACACACAGAAGTGGATGAGTTAAACATCTGAACTGAAACCGTCGTAGAGCGGAAACGGTACGTTTCCAGACATGGATTCCTGTTGAAAATTTTGTGTACTCAGTCCCTTCTACAAGTTCTAGAAGTTTGTAACGATTATTTCTGAACATCGTGTATAGGAGAAGTTTCTCGAGTTTGGTGTTGATGTTTTTCCTGGTTTGTTCCCTTTATAGTTATTTAATGTTGAACATTTTAGCTTTCCAACTGCATTACCACAGCACAGTCAAATATGACATGTACTGTGTGTGTTTGTGCCTCAGTCTAGATGAGTAACATCTTTTCCAAGGTTGTTTACAAATACTGTAACTTTTTTGACGACGATAGCTAGTTAGTCTCTGATGCCCTTGCAAATGAAAAATCGGTTAACCAAATTAATTAATCCTGTTGAGCACATGCAATATTGTTCTTTTCATTTATTGTTGTGTTGCTCTACAAAGTGGAACGGAAGAATCAGCGAATAATGACAGAGATATGAGCTACAAATGTAACATTGGAGATCACATAGTAGACGAAGTGAAGAAATTCCTCTACGTTGGAAGCAAAATAACGCATGATGGCCAAAACATGGAGAACGTGAGAAGCAGACTAAAGGGGGCAAAGGCACTTCTCGCCATTAGAAGTTCATTAGTTTCAAACACTGGCCTTAATTCGAAGCCTGGTGCACAGTATACTATGGAAATGAATATTGGGCTGTGGGAACGATGTCCTTCGCCAATCTGAGCGTGAACTACGTTTCTAAGAGAGATAGAATACCACAGACAGGCAACACCGCGACGACAGCGAAACAAATTCGACGACTCACGGCCACTTGTTATGATGTTGAGTAATTAAGCGCGGTGTAGAACGGTGGTAGATAATGTGACACGAAATTGCAAAATGACATCCAACTCTCAACGTTCAGTACTTATAGGCAGAAACAAAATTACATCTGATTATAGCGGACGAAAACTTTATGTTCATCGTTTTTTTGGCAGTTATTGCAACGTACGCAAATAAAAATTGTAGTCCCAGATGATCACTACGTGACATTCACAATGAGAAGCCGTGGACTGAAAAATCCGGTTTATGATCGATCCTCTTGTGGTTTAATACACCCTTTAGTATACATAAGATATAAGCAGTAAAGAAAAAGTCCAAAATCAGTAGAAACATATGTGTAATCCACAAGTTGGGGAGAACAGAGAGACAGCCGTTGTGGCCGAGCGGTTCTAGGCGCTGCAGTCCGGAACCGCGCTGCTGCGACGGTCGCAGGTTCGAATCCTGCCTCGAGCATGGATGTGTGTGAGCCGGCCGAAGTGGCCGTGCGGTTAAAGGCGCTGCAGTCTGGAACCGCAAGACCGCTACGGTCGCAGGTTCGAATCCTGCCTCGGGCATGGATGTTTGTGATGTCCTTAGGTTAGTTAGGTTTAACTAGTTCTAAGTTCTAGGGGACTAATGACCTCAGCAGTTGAGTCCCATAGTGCTCAGAGCCATTTGAACCATTTTTGATGTGTGTGATGTCCTTAGGTTAGTTAGGTTTAAGTAGTTCTAAGTCTAGGGGACTGATGACCTCAGATATTAAGTCCCATAGTGCTTAGATCCCTTTTTGAGAACAGAGATTTTGGATAAAAATCTTCTGAAAAAAGTTTGCGTTTACACAAATTGCATATACCATTTGACAGGTTTGTTTTTGAAATAAAGTGTGTTACATGAATCAAATATGGACACTCTGACACACCAGCCAGGTACAGTACTACCTACAACAGCCAGCCAGCTGAATTTTCACGAAATTGTTGACTGTTCGTAAGTGTGTGGAATTACTACTAAAGACACTACGTAGATAAACTGTCTCTCTCCTTTTTCAAACTGTTAATACTGTTAATACTACCTGGCTGAATTCCCGTAAGGTGTTTGAAAATTGTAAAATGATTACCGTTGTACTAAAGGATGTCAATATTATTTCTTTGTCCTTTTTACTTTGCCAACAAAAGTCTCCCATTGTAATTGGACGCTGTAATTTAAAGTCAGAGAGCATCTACTCACAGGAAATTATAGACCTTTCTGTCTGTAGTCCATAATTTCTAACTTGAAAGCATGTTGTTGTTCTTGTGGTCTTCAGTCCTGAGACTGGTTTGATGCAGCTCTCCATGCTACTCTATCCTGTGCAAACTTCTTCATGTCCCAGTACTTACTGCAACCTACATCCTTCTGAATCTGCTTAATGCATTCATCTCTTGGTCTCCCTATATGATTTTTACCCTCCACGCTGCCCTCCAATGCTAAATTTGTGATCCCTTGGGCCTCAAAACATACCCTACCAACCGATACCTTCTTCTTGTCAAGTTGTGCCACAAACTCCTCTTCTCCCCTATTCTATTCAATACCTAATCATTAGTTACGTGATCTACCCAGCTAATCTTCAGCATTCTTCTGTAGCATCACATTTCGAAAGCTTCTATTCTCTTCTTGTCCAAACTATTTATCGTCCATGTTTCACTTCCATAGATGGCTACACTCCATACTAATACTTTCAGAAACGACTTCCTGGCACTTAAATCTATACTCGACGTTAACAAATTTCTCTTCTTCAGAAACGCTTTCCTTGTCATTGCCAGTCTACATTTTATATCCTCTCTACTTCGACCATCATCAGTTATTTTGCTCCCCAAATAGCAAAACTCATTTACTACTTTAAGCCTCTCCTTTCCTAATCTAATTCCCTCAACATCATCCGACTTAATTCGACTACATTCCATGATCCTCGTTTTGCTTTTGTTGATGTTCATCTTATATCCTCCTTTCAAGACACTGTCCATTCCGTTCAACTGCTCTTCCAAGTCCTTTGCTGTCTCTGACAGAATTACAATGTCATCGGCGAACCTCAAAGACTTTATTTCTTCTCCAAGGATTTTAATACCTACTCCGAATTTTTCTTTTGTTTCCCTTACTGCTTGCTCAATATACAGATTGAATAACATCGGGGAGAGGCTACAACCCTGACTCACTCCCTTCCCAACCGCTTCTTCCCTTTCATGTCCCTCGGCTCTTATAACTGCCATCTGCTTTCTGTAAACATTGTAAATAGCCTTTCGCTCCCTGTATTTTACCCCTGCCACCTTTAGAATTTGAGAGAGAGTATTCCAGTCAACATTGTCAAAAGCTTTCTCTAAGTCTACAAATGCTAGGAACGTAAGTTTGCCTTTCCCTAATCTTTCTTCTAAGATAAGTCGTAAGGTTAGTATTGCCTCACGTGTTCCAACATTTCTACGGAATCCAAACTGATCTTCCCCAAGGTCGACTTCTACCAGTTTTTCCGTTCGTCTATAAAGAATTCGCGTTAGTATTTTGCAGCTGTGACTTATTGAACTGACAGTTCGGTAATTTTCCCATCTGTCAACACCTGCTTTCTTTGGGATTGGAATTATTATATTCTTCTTGTAGTCTGAGGGTATTTAGCCTGTTTCATACATCTTGCTCACGAGATGGTAGAGTTTTGTCAGGACTGGCTCTCCCAAGGCCGTCAGTAGTTCCAATGGAATGTTGTCTACTCCCGGGGCCTTGTTTCGACTCAGGTCTTTCAGCGCTCTCTCAAACTCTTCACGCAGTATCATATCTCCCACTTCATCTTCATCTACATGCTCTTCTATTTCCATAATACACTCCTGGAAATTGAAATAAGAACACCATGAATTCATTGTCCCAGGAAGGGGAAACTTTATTGACACATTCCTGGGGTCAGATACATCACATGATCACACTGACAGAACCACAGGCACATAGACACAGGCAACAGAGCATGCACAATGTCGGCACTAGTACAGTGTATTCCACCTTTCGCAGCAATGCAGGCTGCTATTCTCCCATGGAGACGATCGTAGAGATGCTGGATGTAGTCCTGTGGAACGGCTTGCCATGCCATTTCCACCTGGCGCCTCAGTTGGACCAGCGTTCGTGCTGGACGTGCAGACCGCGTGAGACGACGCTTCATCCAGTCCCAAACATGCTCAATGGGGGACAGATCCGGAGATCTTGCTGGCCAGGGTAGTTGACTTACACCTTCTAGAGCACGTTGGGTGGCACGGGATACATGCGGACGTGCATTGTCCTGTTGGAACAGCAAGTTCCCCGCCGGTCTAGAAATGGTAGAACGATGGGTTCGATGACGGTTTGGATCTACCGTGCACTATTCAGTGTCCCCTCGACGATGTACGTCCAGTGTAGGAGATCGCTCCCCACACCATGATGCCGGGTGTTGGCCCTGTGTGCCTCGGTCGTATGCAGTCCTGATTGTGGCGCTCACCTGCACGGCGCCAAACACGCATACGACCATCATTGGCACCAAGGCAGAAGCGACTCTCATCGCTGAAGACGACACGTCTCCATTCGTCCCTCCATTCACGCCTGTCGCGACACCACTGGAGGCGGGCTGCACGATGTTGGGGCGTGAGCGGAAGACGGCCTAACGGTGTGCGGGACCGTAGCCCAGCTTCCTCGCCGATACCCCAGGAGCAACAGTGTCCCTAATTTGCTGGGAAGTGGCGGCGCGGTCCCCTACGGCACTGCGTAGGATCCTACGGTCTTGGCGTGCATCCGTGCGTCGCTGCGGTCCGGTCCCAGGTCGACGGGCACGTGCACCTTCCGCCGACCACTGGCGACAACATCGATGTACTGTGGAGACCTCACGCCCCACGTGTTGAGCAATTCGGCGGTACGTCCACCCGGCCTCCTGCATGCCCACTATACGCCCTCGCTCAAAGTCCGTCAACTGCACATACGGTTCACGTCCACGCTGTCGCGGCATGCTACCAGTGTTAAAGACTGCGATGGAGCTCCGTATGCCACGGCAAACTGGCTGACACTGACGGCGGCGGTGCACAAATGCTGCGCAGCTAGCGCCATTCAACGGCCAACACCGCGGTTCCTGGTGTGTCCGCTGTGCCGTGCGTGTGATCATTGCTTGTACAGCCCTCTCGCAGTGTCCGGAGCAAGTATGGTGGGTCTGACACACCGGTGTCAATGTGTTCTTTTTTCCATTTCCAGGAGTGTATTATCCTCAAGTACATGGCCCTTGTATAGACCCTCTATATACTCCTTCCACCTTTCTGCTTTCCTTTCTTTGCTTAGAACTTGGTTTCCATCTGAGCTCATCATATTCATACAAGTGGTTCTCTTTTCTCCAAAGGTCTCTTTAATTTTCCTGTAGGCAATATCAATCTTACTCCTAGTGAGATAAGCCTCTACATCCTTACATTTGTCCTCTAGCCATCGCTGCTTAGCAGTTTTGCACTTCCTGTCGATCTCATTTTTTAGACGTTTGTATTCCTTTTTGCTGCTTCATTTACTGCATTTTTATATTTTCTCCTTTCATCAATTAAATTCAACATTTCTTCTGTTACCCAAGGATTTCTACCAGCCCTCGTCTTTTTATCTACTTGATCCTCTGCTGCCTTCACTACTTCATCCCTCAGAGCTACCCATTGTTCTTCTACTGTATTTCTTTCCCCCATTCCTGTCAGTTGTTCCCTTATGCTCTCCCTGAAACTCTGTACAACCTCTGGTTCTTTCAGTTTATCCAGGTCCCATCTCCTTAAATTCCCACCTTTTTGCAGTTTCTTCAGTTTTAATCTACAGTTCATAACCAATAGATTGTGGTCAGAGTGCACATCTGCCCCTGGAAATGTCTTACAATTTAAGACCTGGTTCCTAAATCTCTGTCTTACCATTATATAATCTATCTGATACCTTCTAGTATCTCCAGGCTTCTTCCATGTATACAACCTTCTTTCATGATTCTTGAACCAAGTGTTAGCTATGATTAAGTCATGCTCTCTATAAAATTCTACCAGACGGCTTCCTCTTTCATTTCTTACCCCCAATCCATATTCATCTACTATGTTTCCTTCTCTCCATTTTCCTACTGTGGAATTGCAGTCACCCATAACTATTAAATTTTCGTCTCCCTTCACTACCTGAATAATTTCTTTTATCTCATCATACATTTCATCAATTTCTTCATCATCTGCAGAGCTAGTTGGCATATAAACTTGTACTACTGTAGTAGGCGTGGGCTTCGTGTCTATCTTGGCCACAATAATACGTTCAGTATACTGTTTGTAGTAGCTTACCCGCACTCCTATTTTTTTATTCATTATTAAACCTACTCCTGCATTACCCCTATTTGATTTTGTATTTATAACTCTGTATTCACCTGACCAAAAGTCTTGTTCCTCCTGCCACCGAACTTCACTAATTCCCACTATATCTAACTTTAACCTATCCATTTCCCTTTTTAAATTTTCTAACCTACCTGCCCGATTAAGGGATGTGACATTCCGCGCTCCGATCCGTAGAACGCCAGTTTTCTTTCTCCTGATAATGACGTCCTCCTGCGTAGTCCTCGCCCGGAGATCCTAATGGGGGACTATTTTACCTCTGGAATATTTTACCCAAGAGGACGCCATCATCATTTAACCATACAGTAAAGGTGCATGCCCTCGGGAAAAATTACGGCTGTAGTTTCCCCTTGCTTTCAGCCGTTCGCAGTACCAGCACAGCAAGGCCGTTTTGGTTAGTGTTACCAGGCCAGATCAGTCAATCATCCAGACTGCTGCCCCTGCAACTACTGAAAAGGCTGCTGCCCCTCTTCAGGAACCACACGTTTGTCTGGCCTCTCAACAGATACCCCTCCGTTGTGGTTGCACCTACGGTACGGCCATCTGTATCGCTGAGGCACGCAAGCCTCCCCACCAACGGCAAGGCCCGTGGTTCATGGGGGAGGGGGGGGGGAAGCATACTTCATTTAAAATTTAACAGAAAACAGCAGTGCTTATTACGACTGTCGGAACTGAATAAATTATTTTACAGTACCCATACAAAAAAAGACGCAATTCACCACACTAAGTACGTTTTCAGTCACAACATAAACTTGCGATCTTGTACTTTTGACATTCCAGAAATGTTACAAAGTATACTGAAAACCTTTGTCAAGGTTCTGCACTGTCACAAAACTCTGAGAATATTATAGGAATGAAACAAGTTCTATTACACAAATAAATAAATACATCAATATACAAAAAATACAGACCTGTTTCAGAACATATGTAAGAATACGTACAGCCATCTTCAATGCTTTTGTTGCAGATGTGTGCGTGCATATATACACTGATCACAATGTAACCGCAATTCTGATTAGAAATTCTGCAGCTGCGTGACTTCGAAAACCATACACAAACTCTCTCGCTTTCAGCACGACCGCAGAATGACCACATAAAATATGCGGTTAGTAGTACAACCGAGCACCGTTTATAACCCCTTAGTCGACTGGTCGTTAGACCTGGATCGTCCTTCCTTTCTACTGAAAGTGTGAAAAGAGGCCATAAGGTTTAACGTCCCTATCTGGGTGGACGGTACATCTTCAATATTTTCTTTTTTGGTCACTATCAAAAACGCTGCGGGTAGGCTTGTATCAGAAATTCTACCTCGGCCCTTCGCAGCCTCTGAACGGCCCGCCTCAGTCTGCAGCGCGCTACATGTAGGGTAGCCGGGCACGGTTCGCCTGTAGCTTGGGTACCGCAGCTGAGCCGAGCTGTTATCGCGAGCTGAAGAGGCGGCCACGTGTGCGGGAGGGATTCTGTGTCGCCCTGCTGCCGTCAGCACACCGCAGCCGACCGTCCACTGCCACCGCACGTGGGGCGCTGCGACCTTGTGTACTTGATCTGCTGAGAACTCTCCACCAGTTCAGCGGTACAAAACACCACCGCGGCCTGCCAGGAGTCACTTTCTAAAACTGAAACACCTCCACAAGTAACTACGATGGTAGTTCAGAAAGTAAGTTACACATTTTTACGGCAGGCCAAGTAACTTTTACCTTCACTGCGCGATAACAACGGTGAAGTCACTGGTGACAGTGCCACTAAAGCAGAGTTATTAAACACGGTTTTCCGAAACTCCTTCACCAAAGAAGACGAAGTAAATAGTTTGGTCGAATGACATTTCTAATTGTTTCAATTAATACTATAAATGATATTAATGCAGGTGGTGTTCCTTTAGGAACAAGGTGTGTAAATATGTGATTGGTATGATTAATTCATCCAAATAATATAAATCTTAATCTACTGTCTACTGAATTCCAATCAAGGACAACTGCCAAGATGAGAAACACAGAAGTAGATATCCTCGGTGTAACAAAGCAGCTTAAATCACTTAATAAAGGCAAGGCCTCCGGTCCAGATTGTATAGCAGTCAGGTTCCTCTCAGAGTATGCTGATGAAATAGCTCCATATTTAGCAATTATATACAACCACTCGCTCACAGAAAGATCCGTACCTGGAAAATTGCTCAAGTCATACCAGTACCCAAAAAGGGAAGTAGGAGTAATCCGCTGAAATACAGGCCTATATCACTAACGTCGATTTGCAGTAGGGTTTTAGAACATATACTGTATTCGAACATTATGAAGTACCTCGAAGAAAACGATTTATTGACATATACTCATCACGGATTCAGAAAATATCGTTCTTGTGAAACACAACTAACTCTTTATACTCATGAAGCAATAAGTGTTATCGGCAGGGGATGTCAAATTGATTCCATATTTTTAGATTTCCAGAAGTCTTTAGACACCGTTCCTCACAAGCGTCTTCTACTGACATTGCGAGCCTATGGAGTATCGCCTCAGTTGTGCGACTGCATTCGTGATTTCCTGTCAGAAAGGTCACAGTTCGTAGTAACAGACGGAAAGTCATCGAGTACAACAGAAGTAATATCCGACGTTCCCCAAGGAAGTGTTATAGACCCTCTATTGTTCCTGATCTATATTAACGAGATACGAGACAATCTGAGTAGCCGTCTTAGATTGTTTGCAGATGATGCTGTCATTTAACGTCTTGTAAAGTCATCAGATGTTCAAAACGACTTCCAAATGATTTAGATAAGATACTGTATGGTGCGAAAAGTGGCAATTGACCCTGAATAAGGAAAAGTGTGAAGTTATTCACTTGAGTACTCAAAGAAATCCGCTAAATTTCGGTTACGCGACAAGTCACACAAATCCTAAGGCTGTAAATTCAACTAAATACTTAGGGATTACAGTTACAAATAACCTAAATTGGAACGATCACATAGATAATATTGTGAGTAGAGCAAACCAAAGACTGCGATTCATTGGCAGAACTCTTAGAAGGTGTAACAGATCTACTAAAGAGACTGCTTACACTACGCCTGTCCGCCCTATTCTGCAGTATTGCTGTGCGGAGTGGGATCCGCATCAGGTGGCACTGACGGATGACATCGAAAAAGTACAAAGAAGGGCAGCTTATTTTGTATTATCGCGAAATGGGGGAGATAGTGTCACAGACATGATACGTGAATTGGAGTTGCAATCATTAAAACAAAGGCGTTTTTCGTTGCGACGGGATCTTCTCATGAAATTTCAATCACCAGTTTTGTCCTCCGATTGCGAAAACTTTCTGTTGGCACCCACCTACATAGGGAGAAATGATCATCACGATAAAATAAATCAGGTCTCGCACGGAAAAACTTAAATGCTCGTTTTTCCCGCATGCCGTTCGAGAGTGGAACGGTAGGTTCATTGAACACTCTGCCAGGCACTTTATTGTGAATAGCAGAGTAATGACGTAGATGTAGATGTAGAATGCTCTATTTAGGGCGACCAAGGGAGGTGAGCAACATCTGACCATGGTTTTAAGGTACGTTTAAGAGAGATTTAGTCGCAATGAATTTCAATTGCATAACTGCACCGCAATTTGTTGGAATGGGTGACAATGAGATATACGTATTAAAAACGCATGTTTTGCTTACTTTTACACTATTATGTCATATAACACACAAGTATAGTTATGATGCTGGGTTATGAGGCACCTACTAGTGAAAGAACGTGCACAGAATGGTTTCCACGCTTCAAGGACAGTGATTTTGGCGTAGAAGACCGTCACGGCGGTGGAAAAGAGAAGGTTTTCGAAGTTACCGAAAGTGACGGAAACAATCGCAGGAGATCGTTGTCGAATGAGATTGAGCACTGAAAGACAAATGGCCACGATACAGCGATAGACATGGAAAGGTGATTTTGCAGCACGACAGTTCTCTACCCCCTGTAGCAAAATCCGCCGAAAATATTTGGAAACGTTGAAATCATAAGTCTTACTCCACCCGCCGTTTTCTCCAGACATCGCCCCCTCTATCAACTTTTTCAGTCACTGGCACACAGCCTGTCTTGCTAGTGCCTCAAAAGACGCCCTGTTCTTCCGCCGCGGGATTCGTATGCTGCGTAAAAAATGGGAGAAAGTAATGGCGAATGAGAAAAAAAAACAGCGTAAGCGAAATTGTAGACATAATGTCATGTGTACCATAGAACTATTTAATTTCACATGCTCCAGAGCTCAGCAACTTTTTATATTAGTTACTGGTCTGTACGAGGGGAGTGCATCCACGGATCGCCAGTACTGACCGAGAAACAAGTAAGCATTAGCCCTCTCACAACCCCTGTAGACGCGTAGGCCATGACCTTCTTACTCCGCTCCTCGCATTCCCATCTGAGGTTCTCCTTCACTCATATTCAAGACAGGTAGTAGTATCTGCACACAAGCTCATTTGGGCGAATCAAGAGATGTGAGTAGCCCTTCACTTTCGGTATTTATGAAATCTTGTATCAAAAATTTAAAGAAAGTTGATTTACCCTAGAAGATGCGATTTAACACTTGATTTGAAACTTTGTAGTCATACAAAAAAATAGTGCCTTTCCCACTCCACCCCCCCCCCCCCAACCCCCCCCCCCCCCCTTGTCCTCCCATGGACTCTCAGACTACAACACATGCTTTCATAGGAACTACTCTGGGCCTCTAACTCGCGACGTCATGGACAACAAGGTTAACGCATACCGTGAGGCAATGTACAGCAACAAGGACTGCTTCTTCGTGAGGGGGTGAATTCTTTTAAAAATTCATATTACTCTCTGTAAGGTGTGCCATAATTCGTAGTGAAAGCCAACGTGCGTGAAATGCAATAATTGAAGCAAAAAGTACAAGTCCGCATACGAGTCGTTTGCGAGATAATTGCGAATTTATGGTTAGGATGATGACGATGATGATTTGTGGGTGAGGTTGCTAAACAGCAAGGTAATTAGCGCCGTGCGGTTACGAGCCGCCACTGACTTCAGTATGAAACATTGTCCTAGTTAATAGAATTCCATTTCCCACCTTGCTCTAGTACGGACACAGTCATTTAATTCTGTCAGGGCGGCCGGAGTGGCTGTGCGGTTCTAGGCGCTACAGTCTGGAGCCGAGCGACCGCTACGGTCGCAGGTTCGAATCCTGCCTCGGGCATGGATGTGTGTGATGTTCTTAGGTTAGTTAGGTTTAATTAGTTCTAAGTTCTAGGCGACTGATGACCTCAGAAGTTAAGTCGCATAGTGCTCAGAACCATTTGAACCATTTTGGCTGATCCGGTCCATCCTGTGTTAAAACGTTTGTTCCCCAATGGTGATCCTGTGCTCTAAAACGCGCACGCTGCTGTTCACACAGCTCTCACACTCCAGGACTGGTTTTGTGAACACGAGGACAAACTGTCGCGTCTCACTCGCCGCCAAAGTCACCAGATGTCTTAGAATTATGGAGCCTTTGTAGCTGCTTTGCAGGGGAAGAATGCGTGATCGATATCCACATCCATCATCGTTACCTGGAATTACCGCCATTTTGCAGGATGAACGGCATAAGATTCTCTTGAAGACCATGCAGAATCTGTCTTTATCCATTCCGAGATGAATGGAAGCTGTTTTTAATGCCAACTGCGGAAACGCGTTGTGTTTTTAGTGCTCCCAATATGTTTGTCTACCCCTGTACGTCTGTAATTTAGAACAGCACATGCAGACATCAACTGATCGTCTGAAGTGGACGACTTGGATCGTAATACAGCGAAGGCGGAAAATGGAATTGTTTTCCAATGAAGGTGTGGCTGTAGCACCCAATAGAAGAAACTTAATTGAGTAGTTAGTACAAATTTACTTTTGATGAAAACGTTTCGATCGAGTCTCCATCTAACTGGGATCAATATTCGTCCATGGCCTAGCTTATTAAGAAATATAATACTGCTTCGGCAGGTTACGTGTTACAACAATTTACTGTACATTCGTAGCTGTTAAAGGGATTTGCCGTAAGATGGGTTAAGGTTGCGTTCGTTGTTGGTAGCTCGGATGGGGGAAGGGCGAGGGGGAGGGGGAAATTGTCTTCTGGAACGATGTTGCTGTGTATGTGAAATTATTTCACACGCAAAGAGGATGAATATATATTATTCTGCGCACAAGTAGTTCTTTGCCTATTTGTAAGGTTTGTGCCCTGTAATTTTGTTGATAGTGGATTTCCTATTTGCCGTGTCCACCAAGGGAAAAGGTGTATCCTTCCTGTCACCTTTATTCCAATAAAAAGTTACATTTATCAGAGGAAAACAAGTAAACGGAGTTGATTAATGAATTCAGCAAAGAGGACTTAGTCCATAGTGTCGTATATGAACCGTGTTCATTCTATTAAAGTGAACAACTTACTGTGGTAAAAGCTTGTATAGAAATTAAATGAAACAAGACAGAGGAGTAAGCGATGCACCCATTTTACAGAAAATCTACAAACAGCGTACTAGTCTGGTGCAGCTGGTCACATCAAGGAGTGCTTTGTGAAGGGCCTAGCCGAGGTGGAAAGGATGGAGTGTGCAACAAGGGAGAGTAACGCTGAGGCGGGCTCACATCATTGAAAAGCTGCTCATATGTTGGCACCGTGGTGTCGATGGAGGAGCACAGAGAACGACTGCAAAACTCATCTGAGCCCTCAAATCGAGTCGCTAGACGGTTTATAGCTTTGTGGTTCAAATATTTCCATTAAGCTGGCCTACTATTACCTGGTTCCGTTTGAAAAGAACCACCCCCACCTCCTACCATGCCCAGCTGCACAAGCCAACGGCAGGAAACACCCACAGTTGGCAAGATACGGCCAATAGTCTCAAAAGCAGCTGACGTGCATTGAGTGCTGTACCGTTGCCGCTAGCTTGTCGGGATTTTGGTATCCTACCGCCTAAAGGCCAGCACTGGCGCCCTCCTTAGCGCACCAAAGCTTTCAAAGCAGCCTTCCTCTCCTTTTGTGCCATTATTGTTAATTTACATAAATATGCGCTCGAAGTCACACTTTATAGGATGAAAGTAGAAGTAGGGAGCAGTTTCGTGATGGCTAGCTTTCCTGGCAATTTTCCTTTAAATGACAGATTAAAAATTGGAATTACAAGATAAGACTCAACGTCGCAGTAGTAACACCGGTTCCCGTTAGATCAGCGAAGTTATGCACTGTTGGCCATGGCTGCCACCTAGGATAACTGTCCGGGTCTGCCGAGCGCTTTTGGCAAGGGGGTTGCACTGAGCCCTTGTGAGACAATTAAGTAGCTACTTGGCTGAAAGATAGCAGCTCTGGTCACAAAAACTGACAACGGTTGGGAGAGCTTTGTCTTGACCACATACCTGCATACCTCCATCCAGTGAAACCTACCAGCTGAGGACGATACGGCGGTCCGTCGGTACCGTTGAGCCTTTCGAGGCCTGTTTAGTTAACTATTCCCCACGTATGGATTCGTCATACACAACCCATTCATTCCTTCCAACTGGCATTGCGCTATAATCTGTATAATATTTTCGCAACGTTTCATTAAGTAGAGGACAGCAGGTGTAGCCTAGCGCAGGCGTTTTGGAAACGAAGTGCTACAAAGTGATCCACGTGTCTTCCATGTATCTCTTCAATTGTTTTCCTGGACCTGCAAAACGCGAACGACAAGATTTGGCAGGAAAATCTTGTGTATAAAATGCTGACACAGACGACCATCTCAGACAACTATGTCAGTATCGTGGATAATTTCCTCCTTGATAGGGCGTTCTTGGTTACTCAGCAACGAAAATCCTCGAGCTTACCTCACATATCGATGGGTTCCCCTCAAGGCTCTGTGTTGTCTCACATCCTCTTTGACACTTATGTTAATGACATGCCAGTCACCCACACCGCCACCAGACGCAGTACGCCGATGATACGGCGCTGTACACGACCAACCGCAACACGGACCAGCTAACTGCTGGTCTCCAGAGGCAAATGAATGCGACAGCCACCTGGTGCCGTTCAAACAAGATTGCCCTCAATGCCGCCAAAACTACGGCAGTCTACTCCACCAGACTGTGCCCGATCTTCCACCACGATATCACTATTGCAGACGCCCAGGTACCATGGTCCGCGGATACCAAATATATAGGTGTCCAGATAGATTAAAAATAGCCTTCAATCGACATGCGGAGTACGTCACCCGAAAAGGACAGAAGCTGATAAAAGCACTGTACCCACTCTTCAACAGCGAGAACTGAACTTAGAAACCAAGCTCAGACTGTACCAGATGGTTGTCCACCCTTCCTTCACCTATGGCTGCTCCGCATGGGCCACGATTAGTACCTCCCACATGCAGACCCTTCAGCACCTGCAGAATAAGGTGCTTCAGTAGAGCTTGCATGCTCCTCCCTTCACGGGTTGTTACCCTCCAAGAGGAAACAAACATGGAAACTCTATAAGATGTCCATTCGAGAGAAGGCAAGACGCCTGGGTGACAAAGTGGATGTCCTGCACGACACAGTCACTGGCTTGCACCACATTGGCACCACGAATCCCTGGTACTGGCATCGCCACCCTGTTCCTCTTACCATCCTTGAGGAATCAGATTCAGACAATGGTTAACGATAGCCCTGTTACGGCCACTAATAAAGTGTCAGTCTTGATATGACCACTCGATATATGACGTCCATAATACGACCATCAGTATCAGTACCTATGTAGCTGTGTTCCCTACTGCCTGCTACCATGAACGTCCACAGTCGGAGGGTAGTATGGTGGTATGAAATTTCACGTCTCGCAGCCACACCTTCAACGTACCCTGCAAAGCTGTCATTGGAATGATATCTTCTTAGGATAGAACAATTTCACCCTTGAACCAAGACAGTAAAACTGAGATCGATCGGTGACCAATTTGTACAGAAACCAGATGGCAGTTATAAGAGTTTAGGGGCATGAAAGGGAAGCAGTGGTTGGAAAGGGAGTGAGACACGGTTGCAGCCTATCACCGATGTTATTCAATCTGTATATTGAACAAGCAGTAAAGGAAACAAAGGAAAAATTCGGAGTAGGGATTAAAATCCATGGAGAAGAAATAAAAACTTTGAGGTTCGCCGATCACATTGTAATTCTGTCAGAGATAGCAAAGGTCCTGGAAGAGCAGCTGAACGGAATGGACAGTGTCTTGAAAGGAGGATATAAGATGAACATCAACAAAAATAAAACGAGGATAATGGAATGTAGTCGAATTAAGTCGGGTGATGCTGAGGGAATTCGATCAGGAAATGAGACACTTAAAGTAGTAAATGAGTTTTGCTATTTGGGGAGCAAACTAACTGATGGCGGTCGAGGTAGAGAGGACACAAAAATGTAGACCGGCAATGGCAAAGAAAGCGTTTCTGAAGAAGAGAAATTTGTTAACGCCGAGTATAGTTTTAAGTGCCAGGAAGTCGTTTCTGAAAGTATTTGTATGGAGTGTAGCCATGTATGGAAGTGAAACGTGGATGATAGAGAGTTTAGACAAGAAGAGAATAGAAGCTTTCGAAATGTGGTGCTACAGAAGAATGCTGAAGATTAGATGGGGATATCACATAACTAATGAGGAGGTATTGAATAGAATTTGGGAGAAGAGAAATTTGTGGGACAACTTGACTAGATGAAGGGATCGGTTGGTAGGACATTCTGAGGCATGAAGAGATCACTAATTTAGCATCGGAGGCCAGCGTGGAGAATAAAAATCGTAGAGGGAGACCAAGAGATGAATACAAAAAACAGATTCAGAAGGATGTAGGTTTCAGGAGGTACTGGGAAATGAAGAAGCTTGCACAGGATAGAATAGCATGGAGAGCTGCATCAAACCAGTCTCTGGACTGAAGACCACAACGACAACATGCTGTAGTTGCCTCTGCAGTGAGTTAAGAATTCTATCAAACACCCACTGATCATTTTGCAAATCTTGACAAAACTACAATTATTCATAGCTCCAAATTCTTCAACCATACCAGCAAGAGTGCTGTGAACTTCACTTTTGAGATGGCGTTGGACAGAAAAACCCGAGCGGAGTGAACACGTCCGGCGATACGGGACGCCAGGATACAGGCTTTGTTGGACCTATCCACCTCGGACGATATTGACGCGTTACATTCCATCATACATCAGCATTATATCTACGTCTTCATCTACAGCTACATACATACTCCGCAAGCCACAGACGGTACAAGGCGGAGGGTACACTATACCACTACTAGTCACTTCCTTCCCTGTTCACCCGCAAACAGGGAAGGGAAAACGACTATCTACGTATATAACTTCGTATGAGCCCCAATTTCTCGTAGCCGATCTTCGTGGTCCCCATGCGGACTGTATGCTGGCGGTTGTAGAATCGTTCTGTGGGCAGCTTCAAATGCTAGCTCTCTACATTTTCTCAATAGTGTTCCTCGAAAAGAATGTCGCCTTGTCTCTTGGGATTCCCATTTGAGTTCCCGAAGCACCTCTGTGACAGTTGTGTGATGTACATATCTACCGGTAACAAATCTATCAACCTTCCTCTGAATTGCTCCGACGTCTTCCTTTATTCCAGCTTGGTACGAATTCCAGACACTCGAAGAGCACTCAAGATCAAGTCGCGCTGGCGTCCTATATGCAGACTCATTTACAGATGGACCAAACTTTACTAAAATTCTCGCAATAAACCGGAATTGGCCAACCGCCTTTCCCACCAGAGTCCTCAGATGCTCGTCCCTGTTCATATCGAACAACAACGTTACGCCCAGATATTTACACGTCATGACTGTGTCGAGCATGCCACTATTAATGCTTTATCCGACAATTAGGGGTTTGTTTTTCCTGCACATCCGCGTTAGCTTAAATGTTTCTGCGTTTAAAGCTAGCTGTCATGCTTTACACCAACTACAAATTTTGTCTAGCAGGGAATACCTCGAGTGCGAGTTCCCGCGCCCGGGTTCCCGGGTTCGATTCCCGGCGGGGTCAGCGATTTGCCTCGTGATGACTGGGTGTTGTGTGATGTCCTTAGGTTAGTTAGGTTTAAGTAGTTCTAAGTTCTATGGGACTGATGACCATAGGTGTTAAGTCCCGTAGTGCTCAGAGCCATTTGCACCATTTTTTGAGTGCGAGGCTGCAAGTTCAGTCTTTAGCAAGGCTGCTATGAAAGCATTGTGTTAACAGTTATGAGAGGAAAAATGTTAGCTCCTAATGGCTCACCGTGTCCATAAGAAGGGCGACAGAAAATGAGTGCACGGAAGGTGCAGGAATCAACCTTCTATAGGATGTGGACATCGCCGACATTCATGAAATGTTCAAAACAAACCACTAACTTGCATCATGAACACCCAATGAAAAATGGCGGCCACAGTTATCATAAAGGTTAGGATGATGGAGATCGAAGACGAACTCCTTGGGAGTTACGAAGTGCGCAGAACGTTCAGCTAGGTTTCCACTCTTAAAGAATGCATATAGAATCATATTGGCGTAATGGGGTGATGAGAACTGATGGAATCTGATGGCATGCACCCGAAAGCGAAACAGTCTGTCATAGAGCTTATTGTGAAACTGGCTATCCGTTTAGGCGTAGCTGCACATAGTGCAATAATATGTTTTACAGGCACGGGAAAGGTAGAGGCTGAATGTTTCCAGTGGTTCCAGGTGGATAAACGGCAACATCACACACTTTTCAAAAGGGTTAGTTTGCTCTGAAGGCATATGATTTTTATACTCAGAGCAGGATTCAAGCATAAACGAGTTATTTCGACCAGCTATTGTCCACAAGCAGTGCTCATACCACGGCTGTAATTCCCTTATGCCCATTTCTCCAATCTTACAGGTGTGACGCAAACATTCCCCACTGCCCTTTCAGGATCACGCACACGAGAAAGAGTCGTAGGGAGCAGAGCACCTGCGACTTCTCGTAACTCAACAAACAGTTTTCCAGTCAATTTTTTATCCAGATTAACAGTCGCCGTAATTGCATACGAATGCGTTAAGGCGTTGATGTTAGTTGATCTTGATACCTCTAGTTTCCAGGGTTCCTTTCATATGCGCTCACTCTTCAAATCCCGATTGGTCGGAGTTGAAAACAAATTTCATACTGAACGGTGAGATGAGTTTGTTTATCTCATCTACAAGTTTTCGGGCCGATTCCGCAGTTTTCTGTACATCATCAAGTTGACACTTCGTTTGGAATTTCGTTGTCTTACGTCTTCGAATTGTGTACCACAGTTTGAAGTGGGCAACCATCCACTGGTTCCCTTGAAATTACTTGTTCATCGTTCAAATTTTTCCATTAAGCAGGACTACCATCACCTGGTTCCCTTTTAGGGCGATGCGACCTGAAATTGATTTGTTTAACGTAATATGTCACTACCATGCACATCCTGTAAATTGTATCGTGCATTATTGAAATGCCCAAAGACCAGTTTTTGTAATGCGTCTTGTCCTCTCTTGAACATCCGTAGTTTTTCTTATGCACTGCTCGGACATAATGCTGCGTACTTTTACGAAATCTGTTCATAATTTTTTTTTACTATGCTGCAGACGATCTTCCATGTGCTTAACTATGTTTAGTACCTGCTCCTTGGACAACGATTGTCTTTGACTACGTTTCAGTGGAGGCGGGATTAGTTGCTCCCTGTCGGACTAGGATGAAGAACTACATGGCTCGATGCCTGTTTCAGTATAACTGTCGCTTGTTAAGCACGTGTCGTCATCATTGTACACCTCATGTACATTGCCCACACAGTCAAGCGTACACACTACAGATACCACTGACTCATCTTCCAGAAACGCTAATATCTCATCTGCCACCCCATTCTCAATCTGCGAACTTGCTGGGCTTCCTCACTGACGAAATGGTAACTTCGGCAACTGTTGTGGATATAATGAAATGTTTGTTTTGCTTATCGCTACCATTCCTCTGCTTTGTGTCAACATCACTAGCACTGTAGCACTTTTGTGAGTTACTCATCGGCTGAGCAGTTTAACTACAGTCCGTAGCGTCATGCCGTGCTCACCATTGGATACCTCCAGTCCCGCCTCGTGTTGGCGTTAGGAGCCAATCGTGGTTGCATCGTAGATATTACGTGGGGCGTCGGATGACGTAACATTGTTGACCTTTTGCGACCTCGCACTCATGGGGTTCCTTGTAAGTCATCTTGTATCCTCATACAATCTCTCAACTATGCTGGTGTCTCACATGCATGTACTACATCCTCCAACCATAAGCCACGAGTGGAATTTGAACCTAATTGAATGAGGACTTAAACGAAAAAGTTTACATTTCAAATACATTTGTAGTAACCATGCTTCACACTGCAGTCAGTGGCGGATCGTAACCACACGTTTTCGTGTGTCTAGCAATCGGCCCGTTTGAAGAGCCATGCTAACTCGTACATTTTTGTTTCTGCTATCGTGTATTTTCACCCAAGTCGGCTTTCGGTATTAATTATGACACACCATAAATAAGGAAAAACTGGAAGTCAAGGTATTTGAAAGATACAGCACGCCCTTTGAACGCGATCCTAATTAAGTAGGCAGAGCATAAGCAAGGAGACGAAGCTTTTTCCCCGAGCACTAGCGGCACATAAATCTCTAAAACTCTGGGAAAACTGTTTTCTGAGACGGTTTAACATTGTGTTTAACAATGCTGTCTTAAAACACACACCGGTCAACTGAGACACAGTTAGCGGAGAAGCAGCTTGAGCGACGTTAATTTCCATATATAATCTGTGTGCCTAGTGACCAACGCTTTCAATAGCGCGTTGGACGTCCAGCGCCTTAACGAGGAGGAAGCTATATAAATGTAAATTTAATTGATGTATGTGTGGGTAGCGGACACCGTTCCCCCACTCAGTTTTCTAGGACGAAAAATAATTGTGTGCCCTCATTGCCACCTCTCGTGGTTTGGAGACGACACCCCCAGGCTGTCAGTGTCGTCATACTGATGTCATCGGGAAGTGACAGCTGTCCTAGTGCATACCTGTGCCAAACTGAATGTATTTTCCTCCAAACGCTTATTGTTAAATCACAATTGACAATTTGACAACCGTCCAACATCGAAAAAGGGTTTATGCCTAGAGGCATCGCCGTATCATATGCTGAGGAGGGATTCTACGCACAGAATACTTCGACTATACCAACACATGGTAACTTGACGTCTCTGGCACGATACCGTCATAACGTCATGTCAGGGCATCCCCTGGAGTACAAGAAACAGAGTTCACACAGTAGGAAAGGAATCATTCTAATTTTTAGCTAAAACACAAATTCTTCTTGCTTCTTATATGAGGAAATGTTTCTGTACTCTGTATGTATTTGCGCTGAGATAATAAAAGTCGCGGGACACCACATAATATCGCATCGAACCTCCTTCTTCCTGGTGTAGCGCAGCACCTCGACGTGGCATGGACTCAACAAGTCGTTGGAAGAAATATTGAGCCATGCTGTCTCCATAAACATCCAGAATTGGAAAACTGTTGCCAGTGCAGGATTTTGTACACCAAGTCGATTATTCCCATGAATGTTCAATGAGATTCATGTCAGACGATCTGGGTGGCCAAACCGTTAGTAGGGGGGCAATGGCGGTACCATCCCAATTTTGATATAAAACTTATATCAAATTAATTATGCAAATTAATTAATTCATCAATTAATCATCCCCACCCGCTGATGATATCATTGGTTTTCCCTAGCCAGCATGTGAGTCCCACCCCCTCTCCATCCTCTCACGACCCCCATCCTTTGGAAATGGTGGGAAATTGAAATTTTGGCAGGACATTAAAAAAAATGGCGAGAAATTCAAATTTATTGGTAGGAACATCAAATGTTGCGTGACCTAGTTCACAACATCACCACCAGAGGCTGCTGCTGCCCCTCCCCAAACCCCTGTACGCTTCCTCTCCACTTCCCCGTCTGGAAATTGGCGGCAAAAGGACATAGTCTGTGCTGGGCTGCTGTACAGGATGGACAGAAGTCCTTATTATTTCGTACACAGTGCAGAATATTGTTTATTTAAACAACTAGAGTTGTCATTGATCGAGCACTAAGACAGTAGGTCTGTCCAGTTTCATCGATAACTTCTAAATGTGGAGCGGAATCCAGCACTGGAGAGTTGCTCCAGCCAGTCTAGCCATTAGCCCTGTGTTGGAAATAGTGGTAGGACAGCAAAATATCACTGAAGTACAGAGCAGTGGCCTGCCAACATACAAGTTAATAGCTGCTGCTGGGAGGAACTCACTCTCACATTGTACCTGTAATATCTTGCCCCGACTCCTGTAACAACAGCATTTGCGATGAAACACGCTCATACCTGTTTATGAGTTGCAAGTTGCATCCTAGCCAACAGAAATATGGAAAAAGTATCCTACAATTTTTTTGCGAATGTAGTGCTCATTAACTTAGCTGAACATGGTGTCTCAAGACGAAAAAGAAAATTGATCAGTCACCTCCAGTCTAGCCCAGTGCCATTTACTGAGTGTATTGTGTACCTGAAGAACCAGCCAGCCAAGAAACCATGGCTGAACACAATATTCCTAAGCCTCAACTACTGGAAATCTGACTGCCCTTCCTGGCTGCCCTTGCTACCATGGACAACATCCTCTCCTCCACTGGCTTTTAGCCTGACATGTGGAAGACTTCCCGAGTCCTACTTTTCCCTAAACCCAACAAACCCCCCTCTGACATCCCTTCCTATTGTCCCATCTGCCTCACCTCCTTGTTCAGTAAGGTCTTCGAGTCCATCCTCTCCTGCCGAATTCACCACCACCATAACCAGCACCCCCTCCTTCCCCTTAGCCAGTGTGGCTTCCAGCTCTCCTTCTCAGCCAACAACCAGCTCCTTAACCTTACCAGCATCCATTCCCTTCAACTTAACTTCTGTCACTCTGCTATCTTTGTTTCCCTCAACCTCTAGAATGCTTACAACAATGTCCAGCATTCCAGATTCCTCTTCAAACTCCAGACCTATGCTCTCCCCATCAATGTCGTCCATCTCATTGCTTCCTTCCTCTCCCATCATCCATTCTATGTCACTATCCACAAACCAACTTTTGTACCTTCTATCCCACTGCCAGCGTGCCCCATGGCTCCATCCCTTCCCATCTCCTCTGTCTCCTGTATATCGCCAATTTGCCCAAACCTCCCACGCCTGTTTATCTACTCCAATTTGCTGACGACACAGCCTTCCTGGCCCTTTATCCTACCCTTAAACAGTCCTAATGAACCCTTCAAACCCACCTCGACCAGTTCACTGCCTGGTACAACCAGTGAATCCTTCACATCAACCCTTCCAAGACCCAAGCAAGCACCATTTGTCATACCACCCACTCCTTCTGGCTCCATGATTTTTACCTCACCATTTACGGTCTTCATATACACCCCACTACCATCCTGAAATACCTTGGTCTCATCCTTGACTGTCACTTCACCTGGATTCCCCATCTCCTTATGATCTAACACAAAGGCCACCATAGACTCCACCTCCTGAAATCCTTATCTAGCCAGATATGGGGACTGCATCCTTCCACCATCCTTCACACCTACAAATCCTTGATCTGCCCCATCCTTTGTTATGCCAGCATCGCTTGGATTTCTGCCCCTCCCAGATTCTATAAAGCCCTCCAAATCCTAGAACTCCATGCAGTGCATCTTGCCTTCCACATCTGCCTCCCACCCCCACGCAAATCCCCTACGACCTCATCCCCTTCCCCCATCTTCTTCTTTTTCTCAAATACATCTGGACCCTGTTCATCACAAGCTGACTCAATCCCCCCACTCTCTGGTGTCTTCACTCCTCTCCACCCCTGGTCTGTTGCTGTACCTTTACTGTTGTGTCCAGCCCTCTCTCCATCTCCACACCCTCCACCTCCTTTCCCAATGCAACTTCCAGCACCTACCCCTCCTGGATGATGAACTTCGCTCTGATCTCTACCCTTCCTACCAAATCTCCTATATTCCCCATCCTACTCCTCAGGGCTCCCTCTCCCCTCCTCTTCTCTTCCCCTGAGTGGTTTTATGCCCTCCTACACCCCCTCCATTTCCCACACTCCCCTTCTGTGTCTCTGTGTACCCTCCTGATTCGCCTTCCATCTCCTGACCCACCCATTTCCTGTTTCTTTGTGCACCCCCCCTGACCCCTCTTTTTCTTCTTTTCCCCCCCACATCTCCAGCCACCCCTTCCCCACTGCACCTTCCTCTCCCCTCTTTTTCCTTCCCATCAGGCCTCCCATCCCTAGGCATGTCCCTACCAGCAGTTTTTATTCTTCACGTGTGCTCTGTCACTTATAGTGGATTTTTTTTTAAAATGTCTCTCGCTCTGTGTGTTTTTATGCTGTGGCCGGCTTTGGACTTGTGTGTGTGACTCCAGTGTATTTTAAGTGTCCCACAATTCGCCAACTGTGTTATTTTAACTTTATGTCGAGTTTTTTAACTGTCCCCAAATGAACATTCCCGTCTCGGTGTATCTTTTAACTGTCATTGTCTCCATTACTGTGTTTTTTGTTTTTATATCCCCCTTTTTTGCCCTTTTTTATGTATATGCTTCCACTTTCTACATTTCATAATGCCACTCAGCTAAAGAGCGGCGGACTGTGCTGCTGCCAGCCCATATGCGGCAGGGGCATGAAATCACAATAAAGGAAAAAAAAAAGCCGCATGACTGCTTCCTCCGTCCGCTTCGGCAGAATGCGGCGCAACTCGGACTAACTGCAGTCCCACCCATGACATAGACTCCTCAGTTTAAAAAATATGAAATGGGGATGTTGTTTTGTCAATACACCTCGAATTTCTCATATTAAATAAATGTAGTTTTCTCCCGTTTACGCGAGTTATTTTCGAAGATAGAAGAAATCGGACCATACACGTGTTTTCACATCGCTGGAGTATCGTTACTTGTTGTGGAAATCCTGCAGAATGCTCTGGCATTGGCTGTATTTCCGCTAAGTATCCTCTCATCAGGTAGAAGCTAATCTCTGCTACATCCTGCATCACAGGACTAGAACATTAAATTAATTTTTTTGTTCACGATTGAGTACTTAGAGCATGCTCTACCTCTGTCACAGGATATCACAGGATACTTCCTCACTTTTGAACTTTCTTAAAGTAAACATATGTCCCGTCACATACAAAGTCTCTCAAGGTGACAGCACAGAGGAGCTATGAATATCAGGTTTATACTATGTATCACTTTATAAATTCAGTAATATAGCTGATCTGATTACGATGATCATCTCTCCCTGTGTAGGTGGTAGATTCTAATTTTGTTAAAAGATCTTGGGCAGCAAAGAAACGCCTGATTACCGCTTCACCTGTTGAATAATATCTGGGGTACTCTCGCTCTCACTTCCATTTGCCCAGCAGTACATCATTGATATCAAATGGATAGACTAATTCATTAAAGTGATCATGAGAGTCCATTTCCATGGTGAATAATTTTTTCCTGCAGTCGGGTTACACTCGCCAGGTAACCATTACAGACATTTCCATGTGGCGTCTCTGGAGGCAACCCACAGGCAAGGTAGTAGTCATTTCCTCCAGTACGAGAATGGTAGAGACGGTCATCAAGTAGCTGAAGAGATTCAAGGCTAAATGCATTCTGTCCCTCGGCTGTCTTGTAAAGCTGGTGGAAGAAGTCATGTAGAATTCTGGTATACTGCCCCCGAACTAATCCTGCTGAGACCTGTCCGTCTTAGGATGTTTCATTGTCTTCTGCGACACTTCAACCACTGGGTCACGTGTGGACAGCTGCCACCAGGCCGCAAACCTCCACCGACGTGTCAGGGTGCAAGCCATCACTTCCTTTAATCATAAATCTGTGTCTGAGCGATGCTAAATGTTATTATCTTTACACATAATTCAGAATTCAAATTAATAATCAAATTAACTAATTCAATAAGATCAAATTTTAAATTGCTGGTGTACCCATGTACCACCACAATAAAATAAAAACTGTGAGTAGTAGAGGGAGTATGAATGAGAACAGTGGTCTTTTTAAGTTTACAAAAAAATGACAAGTTTCATTCGACCTTTAGTAGCTACTGTTTTCTGGAGGACCAGCTAATAAATCGTACATAAAAACAACAAAATACAAACCAGTTAAGGGTTGTTGTTCGATAGGCAAAGCATACATCGGTGGTGGAAGCTATACAAGCTCTCCACTGAATTAATCCCTTTTACACCACAGTCTGACTTGTTTACATGAATCCGCTGTGAGGCCCAAATCTATTCAAATGGAATCAACTATGATCAAGTATGCCACAAACTACAGCTCACGTGAGAACAGGGAGCTGTGAATGTCATTTAACGACCCTACGACGGTCAGCATTACTTTAGCCCTTCCCCTTGATTCAGGCTTGAGCGTATAGCGGCGTGCTGTGGGCGAGGAGCGTGTGGTGCTGCAGCTGTGTGTTCTCACGTGACCAGAAAAGTATGCAATACGGTGATTATCAGAATGCAGGAAACTTCTCTATCAAAGCCCTAAACTCCCGGCAGATATCAGTGTGAGGTGCACCTGTTCTCTGGTCTGGCCAAGCCAATTTGACTCCCTGGCACACTAGTGTGTGCTGGAATTGCCAAACTTTAGACGGCCCACTCAGTACAATTAAATTCACCACCGTGACACCCAATATGTCTGAGATGACATGCAGTTCCACTGCTGGTACAGTTGGAAACTGCCACAGGCTCTTAGTCCACCACAAGATACAGACCACAAGTCTGACCCACTAGGGAAATACCTGAAGTTCTACAGCAGGGGAGGACCAGAAGATGAAGAAGGCAAAGAATCATAACCATTTTATAGAAGCCAATCATTGACTCTAAATTTCTCTTGTTTGAAAAAAGAATGTTTTAAACTAGGGAGCCATTGTTCTCATGGCAAGTACAGCCATGGTTTGGCAAAAACAAAACTACCTAGACGGGACGACAGTCCCCCATTTATGGAGGGGTATAATCTCTCCTGGCCGACTATTTCCAATATGTGAAAGAAGGCTGTTAAGCTTTCCAGACAGTCATGCCCATGAAATATGTTTTTGCCACTCGCTAAAAAATCCTGGCGACTTCCTGGGGTCAGTGATGGCTATAGTCTTGACTCCACTAAACATGTACACCAGGCACTCTGTCTGTACCATCCCAGCTTCTATCGTGAGAATGCATGGGGTTTTATACCTTCCCACCACTTGCACAAAAGCTCAGTTTACGGCTCTCTCTCTCAGATGGCTTCCTCCATCCACTTTCCGCCAACTGGCTGACTTCACGACGGACTGCTGTCTGGCCATGTAAAATGTTTTGCGAACTGGCGCTCTTCTGTCTGGTCCTAAGCAGAAGGAGAAGAGCGCGTCGGTCAGAAGTGCCTCTGCAGTTAAGATCCACTGGCCTCTGCTTCCCAGAATCATTCACACGGCCGCGTAGCTGCACTCAGCATTTATGGCCCCCAATGCCTCTCTCTCTCTCTGTTTTCTATTGCCTCCCCTACGGCCTCTGGGGTACACAATCTCTACAGGTTACACATGCAGTTGTAAGAACATTCTACCCACAATTTCTCCATGTAAAAAGGTCATGAATCACACATACCAAATGTAGTACTGGGGCACACCGAAATCATGACCTGAAATATGAACACCTGTCTGATAATACTGCTGAACTTAGAGAGAAGTGTGCCACTTCTAAAGGACCATACCGCTTCCGGCCGACAACCCACCAGTCGCCGTGCCAGACAGTTGTTAATGATTCCAGACTCACAAAAGCTGTCCTATGCTTCTCAGAAGTACTAGTAGCTTAAATGTCGCTGGGGTAAATACCAGGATGTTGAACAGTATGCTTCCCCCATTCCTCCTGCAAACCGAAACGTTCTGAGATGTGTTTTCGAAATATCCCAGGAAGGCTGACGCAGTGAGCAATAACAAAATATCTAACTCTTCAGGCTTTCCCGGCGATCTAATGACATCTTGGGTTGTCGGGTGTTCTGCCGGATATCAGCGTCGTACTTGCACGATATTTCGGTCACGTAGCTCGAGACCTTCATCAGGTGCGACCTGAGACTGCTCCTCGAGTGGACCTGGTCCAGTATTTATGCCTATGGCCTTCCCCCTCCACCATAGGCCATAGGCATAAATACTGGACCAGGTCCACTCGAGGAGCAGTCTCAGGTCGCACCTGATGAAGGTCTCGAGCTACGTGACCGAAATATCGTGCAAGTACGACGCTGATATCCGGCAGAACACCCGACAACCCAAGATGTCGTTAACAAAATATCTGTCTACTGATCACCACATCCAAAACGTAGACGAGTCTCTCAGAATAAAGCCCTATTGGCTCTCGACAAATTAGTGAGCGAATGATTCTTGAACACAAATGGGAATCCCTGGGGGGAAGACAATGTTCTTTTCAATGAACACTATTGAGAATTGACATTTGAAGCTGATTGACGCCATCATATATTTCGCATAAGGACCACAAGGGTAAGATACGAGAAATCAGCGCTCGTAGCGAGACTTATAGGCAGTCGTCTTCCTTCGCTGTATTTGAGAGTGGAATAGGAAAGGGAATGACCAGTAGTGGTACAGGATACCCTCTGCCACACACCGTATAATGGCTTGCGAAGTAAGCTAATAGATGCAAGTTTAGTCTGCCTATTAAGATGTCGTGCCATCCATTCATAGACACACAAAAATCATGGAAGAAAGTTCTCTCTTATTTATCGAGAAAACAAAAGACGCAACTCCTGCACATTGTCTCTCTGTAAAAACCTTGGTATTAGCCTCTAATTTTCTCATTGCAGTCACTTCGTGAGACGTTTGTGAGAGTTCCTAATGCGTTTGCCCACAGTACTTAGAAGAAATGGTATAGAGCTCACCTCCCAACTCCTTTTTCGTCAGAGTATCTCTTACTTGCCGTTTTCTCACGAATCTTCCAGTCTTCGATGTGTAGCATTTGAACTTTCTGATTACGATGAATAAGAGATGTCGCCCACCAAGTTACAGACCCCTGGTAATTCTCTCGAAATCCCATCACTTTCCGACAGCACTGTTCCATTAGTTAGAAGAACGTCTAGTCCTCCACCCATCACTAAATAGATAGAGAGCTATTACAACGAGAAAATAGCACACTGTCGTACAGGAGTAAATTCACAATCATGCAGAGTATACGCGGACTGCACAAAGAAAGTCAGAATCATAACACCTACAATTCATCAATATCGAATGATGGTTTATAAATATCACTCTCTACATGTCCTAATCTCCTTTAACGTATCCCTATGATTACCACGCCAGAAATACGACTGTGCAATAGTGTCCAAATCTTTATTGACAACACAATGTCTCTCTCTCTCTCTCTCTCTCTCTCTCTCTCTCTCTCTCTCTCCCTCCCTCCCTCTCCTCGTTATTTTTGTATCATCCAATGGAGTAATACTACGAACTATAAAAAAACTTCGCTAACATTATCTGGTAGAGAACTCAATATCATTTTACTGCGTCTTCCGATGTATGGGAAATCAAATATCGTCTGCGTGTTAATACCGGCCATATGTGGTGATCCCATTAAATATACATGCATTTGCCCACCGGAGCAGGCGACCAGTGTTCGAAGTCGCTTCCACAGACCTGTGTAAAGTTTTGTCTCCACTACTGGAGGAAGACCGTATCGACTATCAGTCACTAGTAGATACACTGTTTTTTGCTCTAACACACCGGAGCAGTGTATGACTGCAGGTGTGTACACAGCCATACATTTTGTTTTTCTACCAAGACTTCAAGATCTGTGTCAGGGGTAAACTGACATTAACACGTTTCGATCCATTGGCTCTCACAGAAAGCGGGACATCGCATGGTGTAAACTATGCTGCTCCCATAACACACAGGATGGTTGAAATAAAAGACAGATGCGATGTTTCTTACTGGCGAAAATGTGGAAGACATCGCAACATATGGAATCTGGAAGAGCTTCCGGCATTGTGGAGCATTTGCAAACATCTGCTCAAAGTTGATGACTTCTACATGTAATTCACCTTTCACAGTGATGGGGTATCAGATGTCTAGGAACTCCATTTCGAAGAGAGCTTTCATTTCTCATATCGCAGCCGTTTGCATGACTACTCTTTAGAAGCTGGCTATTCCCAGAAGGTATACGCTCCTGCCGACACTCTCTCCATCTCAAACAAGTGGATTCAGTCAGTCATCATGTGGTAATCAACAGCGTACCAGTGGATGAATGGGATGGAAAAGATACCATCGATATGGGACGATGTATTGCAATAAGCACCTCAGCTGACTGTGCGATCAATTTTAGCAATTTTACCAGTTTTTTCCGTAATTTCATTGCCTACCATTGACAAGGCAGGATGCTTTCCAATTTCTGCATCATCGCTGAACCACCCCTCCACTACTTTGCAAGTGCTGCGAATGTAGACAGATGACTGTGCAGTACGGCCATTAACGGTTTATTCTAAGATATACTCCTAAGTATGGCTAGCAGCGCCCCATACTGATACAGTTAGGTTATCTACATATTTCTGCACTTTGATTACAGTGCAGAATTTATGATTACGATTGGCCGTGATTCCTCTGTGGGTGGTAATCACAGAGTATTGTTGCATTCAAAAAGATGTCCCTGCATCGTCTTTGACCAACCCTCCCTGCAAAGCTGTCGCCTATTTAATTTGCAACTGACCAGAAATACGGCGGCACTATACGCTCCACATTCCATGCCTCGTGAAGGAACAGAGCGAGCTAAGGCTGTAACTGCTGTTCAGTGAAGACTGTTCTGCTCCAGTCTTACTCACTGCATCCATCCCAGTGCACAGTATCTCTCAAGATGCGCGCATGTCGAGGAAGCTAGCACTCCTTATCAATGTAGATATTAGAGTGTTGTGGTGATATGTCACACGATTAAGAAGGAATGCATGGTTTGTGCATGATGAAGCTCCATACGAACGGAGTTTGAAGAATTTTATTTCAATCATCTGTACTGTCAATTCTGAAGTAGTGCCCTATTGGCTGGGATCAGTACAAGAAGTTATTGGCAAGGAAGACATGATCACAGAACACAAAAACATGCACTCCTAAAGCTACATAGTTCTGCACTTAAACACGTTATAGTATTAAACGCGTGTTGTTTTTGAAATATTAGTCATGTGGAGTGCAATGCCCTTAATACTCTAATTCCGGACATGAATGTCAAACATCTGACATACATCCATCCTACAAGTTTCCTATCCCACTACAGGGACAGACTTTAAGATGATAACACTATTTCTGTACCATGGATTCTTCGTGATATATTCACAATACAGCTTTTCGGAGGTGTATAGCGCCCAGTGCTCACATCCGATTACGGTTCAGAAATTATGCTATGCTCGCATCAGTCCTATAAAATGATAGCTAGCAATGCAAAATGCATCTTATGAGGAAACAAAGAAATGTGCAGCAGCGGTGTTTGACATATGAAATTACACACCAAACGGCACTAGCTCTGTAAACAGGACAACTGTCAAGCAAAGGCACAAACAGGGTTTGCAGTATCTTACAAACCTCTGTCAATGACATACAAAAAGAGTTTGAAACATTTTACATAAATCAGTTGTTTGCTGTCCATACCAAGAAGTCAGAAAGAGCGGAAAGAGAAAAAAGATCGTGGAACATAAACACATTCCAAGGGTTACATGGTTCTGAACTTAAACACTAGAGCTGTGCAGTTTCTCGACCTGTTACCTTGTGGAATGCAATGCCGTTAATATTTCAATGTAAGAAATATATTTCCAATGCATGATATACATTTTCCCTGCAAAATTCTCTCTAAAAAAATATGGTGACAGACTATGCGATTAAAGAACTACCTGGCGCACCTGAGAAAACATCGATTCTTTGCAACAGAAACACTACGTAGGTTTCCGGAGGTGTATGACGCCTGCTCTTTACGAAGTTCAAGCCCAACTAGGGTTCGTAAATTATGATTTTTTTTCAAAATAGTCCAATAAAGTAATCGTCGGCAACTGAAAGAGCATATCAAGAAACAACGACATCTTAGGAGGAAATAAACACCACTACCAGTAGCCAGAGGAGGTGTAACACAGTCTTGTCGGAGTTTACCAACGCCCCTCGAAACCCCACCCTTGATAACCTTCGTATTGCGCACACATGTCATGGTACAGTATTAGTTGTGTTGCTCATGTGCAGGGTAATATGACCGTTTCGCCTTGGCATCACGTCTCTACAACGTCCCCTCTTTCCACTATTAAGGCGTATATGTGTGGGATCAGTCCACCCTCCTCCAGAACACGCAATTTTATTGATTTCAGTCAATACTCATTTCATGGTATTTTTTCTTTAATGTAATGTACTCTTAGTCAGTTTCGGTAATTTTGCTAGGTTTTCACTATTTTATATATTTAATCGTATTTTTCTCAATTTTACGAATTTAACATCAATTTTTCGTGGTTATGCCAGGTTTTACTCGAATTTTACCGATTTTGTATCTTTTTCATAATTTTTCAACAGTTTTTCCTTATGTATATATACAGGGTGTCCCAGCTATCTCGTCCACCCAAAATATCTCTGGAACAAAAACAGCTATTGGAAAACGACTTTCACCGGTATCAATGTAGGGCTGGGGCCCATGAATGTACATATTTGGAAACATTCTAAAACGAAGGATATGTGTTTTTAACACAAACTTATGTTTTTTTTAAATGGACCTCCTATATTTTTTCTTCAGTAATCCATAGCATGACAAAGCACATACACAATGGTGTTGATTGCATCGCAATATTCCCATTACATCCCGAGATATTGAGACGCGAAGTTGACGCTTGAAACACCCGACATGCGCTGCTAGCGCACGTCCTGAGGCTCAGGCGTGAACCCCATGCTGCCCGTAATCGCGATGTGATTGACTTGTGTAATCACACCTCCATACTTATCAAGAGGTCCGAAACGAATAATACGGTCTGCTGCCATCAATTCTCATAAGCACATAATAGTTTCCCTCTTGCACGTTTTACGTATCTACGTACACAATATGAACCAGTACCGATCGGTGTACACCCGTCAGGTTGTCTTATTTATCCTGCACACCCAAAATAAGGTTTATCTAATGCGTTATATGACCCATTGTGCCTGTCGCGCAGGGTCTGGCTCTACCTAGTCAAGTGTCCAACGTAGTTCCCACTATTGCCACAGTTACCACTTCGCCTTGTTTATGATTTGCGACCCACGCAAACTCCTGTACTCCACCACCCTCCGAGCATTCCATTTGTTGTTGCTTTGGCGTGCAGTACACCGCTTGCCAGAGTAGTCGTGCATCAGAGTAATCTAGTGACGGCACGGAGGTAGTACACATTGTGAATAAACATTGTGTTGTGGAACTTATACTGTACAGTATAATGTACACACATGAAGATATGGTAGAAATGCTGCTGATCTATGGAGAATGAACGTTGACGGGAAATACGTTATGAGATTGCTTGTTTGTTGATAGTACTGTTAGCGAACATTATAGTTATTAAGTTAATATGTCCGTCTTCTACCCTACTCTACATACCTGTACTGTACCCTGTTGTAGGTGGACGAAATGCTGTTCAGGCAGAACGACTGTACAGAAGACGATTCCCTGGCAAGCCATCGCCTTCGCGCCGGATGTTTGGTCGTCTCACATCTCGTCTACGTGAAACGGGAAGCTTAAATCCAAGACCTCGACATCGTCCTAGAACACGCACAGATGAACGTGCTGAAGTTGCTGTGATCGCTACCATAGCTGTGAATCCTCAAATCAGCACACGTCAAATTGAACGTGAAGTTGGTGTGTCGAAATCAAATGCACAGCGTATTCTTAAACGTCATAAATTTCATCCTTACCATGTTCATTTCCACCAGGATCTTCATGGAAATTACTTCCGCAATAGGGTAACATTTTGTCGGTGGGCTCAGCAAAAACTTTTGACTAATCCAAATTTTTTTGCAGATGTTCTCTTTACCGACGAGGCATCATTCTCCAACAAAGGAATTGTCAATATGAGGAATATGCATTATTGGTCCGCAGACAATCCAAAATGGCTCCGTCAGGTAGAGTATCAACGTCCGTGGAAAGTTAATGTTTGGTGTGGGATTATTGGAGATACCATTATCGGACCATTTTTTATAAATGGCATCCAAAATGGCAGACAATACTCCAGATTTATACGACACAATCTTCCTGTTCTCTTGGACGCGGTACCACTGAACCGGAGAATGGTCATGTGGTATCAGCATGACGGATGCCCTGCACATAACGCCTTACGACCACGACGACTTCTGAACCGTAAGTTCCCTGGTAGGTGGATTTTACGAGGTGGATCAGTTAGGTGGCCTGCCCGATCTCCGGACCTTACATCGCTGGATTATTTTCTTTGGGGAGCAGTGAAGGATGCTGTTTACCAACACCAGAGGACATGAAGCAACGCATTATTGATGCTTGTACAGCCATCAAAGAGGAAACAATAGCACGAAGAAGGGCATCCTTCATCCGCAGAGTGACCCTATGTATGCAAGCCGATGGGCATCACTTTGAGCATGAGATGTGAACGCCATGTTTAGTATGTAGTGCTGGTATCACAGTGGAAGTTTCTACAAAGGGCCATTCTACCCAGTGATGTTAAGAAACATTTGTTTGCAACAATTTGTCATTTAACGCATTAGATAAACATAACATTGATAATTATGTGATAATAAAACTAATTGGTTAAACATGTTTACATTCATCTTCTATGTCCTACCTGAACTTCCCAAATCAAAACATTTTTACCTAAACAACGGTAAAACTTTTAGTCCACTTGCTCGTTTCACTAAAACCATCAACATGAATTTTACTATTACGAGTGAATGATTAACTGTCACTTGCGCTAGATCTACAGTAAAGTAAAGTTTTAACGTTGAACGGCATTACCTTTTTAGTAACGGATTAACGATAAGCGAAGTTAACTTTGTGACTAACGTTGCGGTACACAGATACGTTACAGAACCGCATCACCCCAAGCCTATGGGATAAATACCTGCTGGAATGTACGACGTTAATGCAGGATGGCAGCAGACCGTATTATTCGTTTCGGACCTCTTGATAAGTATGGAAGTGTGATTACGCATGTCAATCACATCGCGATTACGGGCAGCATGGGGTTCACGCCTGAGCCTCAGGACGTGCGCTAACAGCGCATGTCGGGTGTTTCAAGCGTCAACTTCGCGTCTCAATATCTCGGGATGTAATGGGAATATTGCGATGCAACCAACGCCATTGTGTATGTGCTTTGTCATGCTATGGATTGCTGAAGAAAAAATATAGGAGGTCCATTTAAAAAAACATAAGTTTGTGTTAAAAAACACATATGCTTTCGTTTTAAAATGTTTCCAAATATGTACATTCATGGGCCCCAGCCCTACATTGATACCGGTGAAAGTCGTTTTGCAATAGCTGTTATTGTTCCAGAGATATTTTGGGTGGACAAGATATGGTTCAAATGGCTCTGAGCACTATGGGACTTAACAGCTGTGGTCATCAGTCCCCTAGAACTTAGAACTACTTAAACTTAACTAACCTAAGGACATCACACACATCCATGCCCGAGGTAGGATTCGAACCTGCGACCGTAGCAGTCGCGCGGTTCCGGATTGCGCGCCTAGAACCGCGAGACCACCGCGGCCGGCGTGGACAAGATAGCTGGGACACCCTGTATATGGTCATATTGGTGACATACCCGTCTGTTTTTCGATTTTCTACGATATTTGCTTGTCTAATACACCAGCCTACCTAAAAGTCCTTGGACTCCCCTCTCCCGACGATCTACATGGCGCATTTTGGATAGGGCGATCATGAAAAGTATAGTAACAGTCGCTTTGTATATGATGCTCAACGAGTGGTGCAGAAGATAGATGTATTGGAAACTTGAAGCCTGGAAACAATTCCGTGTACTGTCTGACTCATCACAGAACTTGTCTGCAGACACATATAGTGCGGCACCTAATGAAAACTCTACATGTTCATTTCACTTACACTCCATCATGTAGGGATCTTAGGGATCAACAGGCAGCTGACATGTGTACAAAGTTCATATTCTTTGCTGCTCAGCTTTTTTCCATGATTATTTGCTCTATTTCTTACCAAATGTACTTCGTTATTTCTGTTTATACCTTCCAACTCTGATACAAACCCGCAACCCCGTCAGGACATATACAAACTATAGCCTTCAGGTACTTTTATTTTTATTACCCCAGTAATAAGTTGTTTCTTAGTTGACAGCGCGTCGACTGCAGGTAGCATCTTGGACCCCCTCTCCCTCCCCCTTCCCCGCTCCCCCTGCCCCCCCCCCCTCTCTCTCTCTCTCTCTCTCTCTCTCTCCAGCTACAGAGTGCATCATCTCCCCAGCAGCGTCATTTGTAGACAAACATTTAGTAATTTATGCGTCCAAACCGCAACCATTGCCCACTGACAGCTCTACACACATACACATAGAGAGTCGGCACACATATTACCAATCTCTAAGACGCGATTTCAAGCACTTGTACGTTATTTTAGGCGGTGCTACAGCTACACAAGTAACGAAACACTCTTTACAAAACGGTTGTGCAAGTTCATTCTCCTAAATAGCATAACATCTTCGATACAATTTACATTAACAATATTTCTAACAACACTGTCTAGCTTCTCCAGTAATAACAACAAACCAACGCATCCCACTGCACGTATCAGACGTTCAGTTATACTCTAAAGATCCACTATGATGGTGCATGACCACCCCATTCACAGTATTTCGTGTGCTATGTACCGGTTGGATGTAGGGAGAGAGTCCTTCGTGAATATCAGTCCTATGTATGAGCTAGAACACTACATTATTGGTTGGTGTAGTACAGCACTGTGCTCCAACGCATCCAGTCACTTCCAACCACTTATCCTACAGTTGCAGTGAATCACCTCTATTTTCTGTATGTCTGTGTGTATGCAAGTGTCACGGATGGCCCCCATGACCCAGAGTGGACTTGATTTGGTGTTCGAGTTTGGATCCACCTTCACACGCTGTCCCAGGTGTAGCGTATCGTGGATCAGCCACCCAATATCCCTCTGAATGTAATGTGTGAGAGTACACTGAATATGATTCAAAAGCTGGATCAGTAATCAGGCGTTTTTTCTCTGCGCCGAGACCTTTTAATGGAATTTCAATCTACCACCTACACATAGAGCGATGATAATCGCAATAAAATCAACTATATTATCGAATTCATAAAGTGATACATAGTATAAACCTGATATTTACAATTTCTCTGTCCTATTACTTTGAGATACTTCGTATGTGACAGGACATTTATTTATATTAAGAGAGCTCGAAAATAAGGAGGCGTTCTGTGACAGAGGTACAGCATACTCTTAGCATTCCACCATGGCCAAAAATGAGTTTCATATTCTAGTCCTGTGATGGAGGACATTGCAGGTATTAAACTAATAAGAACAGATTTATCAGCTGTTCACTTGTACGTCAGCAGGAGGAGTTTCTGAGCACTATGGGACTTAACTTCTGAGGTCATCAGTCCCCTAGAACTAAGCACTACTTAAAGCTAACTAACCTAAGGACATCAGACACATCCATGCCTGAGGCAGAATTCGAACCTGCGACCGTAGCGGTCGCGCGGTGCCAGACTGTAGCGCCTAGAACCGCTCGGCCACTTCGGCCGGCTAGGTCAGGAGGAGGCTACTGCCATGTACTTCAGTGATAGCTCGCTCTCCTATCATTATTTCCAACACAGGGCTATTGGCCAGACTGGCTGTAGCAATTCTCCAGTGCTAGACTACTAGCGAAAATATCCACTCCACATCTAGCAGTTACTGATGAAACTGGACTGAGTTACTGTCTAGTGCTCGATCAATGTCAGATCAAATTGTTTAAATGAACTATATTCCGCAGTGTGCACAAAATAATAAAGACTTAGTCCATCCCATCTGGCAGCCCAGCTCAGATTGAGTCCTTTTCCTGAAAATTTGCAGATTGGAAGGGGAGGAGAGGGGAGGGGGCAGGGGGTGTGGAGGAGAGGCAAAGCATCCTCCGGTGGTGGTTTTGTGAACTAGGTCAGTTGGTTTCCGAACCTAAAGATGAACACACAAAATTTGATATTCCCACGAATAATTTTGAATTTCTCGCCATTTTTTGAATGTCCTGCCAAGATTTCTATTTTCCACCATTTCTAGAGGATGGGGAGGGAGGGGAAGAGGGTGGGACCCTCGGCCGGGGGAAAGCCCATGACATCATCAGAGGGTGTGGATAATTAACTGATGAATTAATTAACTTACATAATCAATTTGATATCAGAATTGGAGTGATACCACCATTTCCCTACTACTAACATTCTCTCGAATTGTCCAGAATGTTTTTCGAACCAGTCGCAAACAACTGTGGCCCGCCATCGTTGTCTGGGAAGCAGCCAAACGTAACCATTTCGAGTCAATGGTCGGTTCAGTTGGATCTGAGGACCCAGACCATTCCATGTAAAAACATCCATTATGAAGCCATCACGAGCTTGCACAGCTCCTTGTTGACAACTTGGATCCATGGCTCCGTGGGGTCTGCGCCACACTCTAAACCTATCATCAGCTCTTACCAACAGAAATCTTCACTCATCTGACCAGGGCACGGATTCCAGTCGTCCAGGGCCAACTGATATGTCCACGGGCCCAGGAGGGGCGCTGTTAGCAGAGGCACTCGAGTCTACCGTCTGCTGCCGTGCACCTTTAACGCCAACTTTTGCCACACTGCCCTAACCGGTATGTTCGTTGTACATCCCACATTGATTTCCGGGGTTATTTCATGCAGTGTTGGTTGTCTGATAGCACTCACAACTCTACACAATGCTGCTCAGTTGTTAAGTGAAGGCCGTCAACCGCTGCCTTGTCTCTGGTTAGACGTAATGCTTGAAATGTGGTATTCTTGCACACTCTTGCCACCCTCAGAATATTGAATTTCCTAACGATTTCCGAAATGGAATGCCCCATGCGTCTAGCTACAATTACCATTCCGAGTTCAGAGTCTGTTAATTCGCGTCGTATGGCCATAGTGATGTCACAAACCTTTTCACGTGAGTCACCTGTGTACAAATGCACTGTCCTTTTATGTATTGTGTATGCGATACTATCACCATCTGCATTGTAGAGGGATTAAGTTAGCTAAAGAAAGAAGTTTTTTCAGTAATGAAGTTAGTTAAAATGTGAAAGAATATTGGAGCCAGAAGTCATACGTGTGTTACATATGTTGCACAGCTCAGTGGTGTGGTACTGTGACACAAATGGGCCGGTGGAGCGTCGATTTAAGCAACACGAAGGAGAAACTTGTGTCATCGACCCGCGGAGGGCGTGACAAGAAGCAGCTCTTCCCATGCCAGGGTGTCACATTGAGGGTGGTAACCAGATCAGTTACACCAGCAGAGCAACACCTGAATATTCCACCGACCTACTGCGGAGGAAGAACTGCAAACATCGGCGGCAGAAAACCGTATTAAGGGACGGTAGCCAACTCGTCATCATTGACTATCGTGTGGCGTTGGAGTGACGCAGAGCGTACGTCACTCAGCGGTGCCACCAGTTCAGAGTCATCATCACTGTCATCGTAGTCACCATAATAGTGACTGTCGTAGTGCAGGTCGTCGCCTAGGAGACACCTGAGTGACGCTTCCGCTGAAGCCATCACCATCACTGTCAATCGGGCGCCGTCAGCATGCAGCCGCTTGTGTTGGGAGGCATCGCCTGCAGTGCGTCGTGGTGATGCACTGTCGCCATCGTCCTGCCTCCACAAACATCGTGACAGGGCCGGAGGCGGGGTCCGTGGCCCGCCAACGACAGACAATCTCCGCCACGGATGGTCGCTGGGGCAGGGCACCAAACTGTCCCACTGCTGCCGCTGCCAGGCCCCCTGCTGCGACCACAACAGAGGTCCGTGGGGCGTGGTTCCATCCGCCACTGTATGACCCAGCAAGGCCTAGCATGTTATGTCAGCGCAGCCACAGTAGCAGCAAAAGGAGCACGTGTGAGCTTCCACCGGCCACATTTGTCGCTGCTGAGAATATTACGAGCGGCAGCAAACCTCGCCCAGAGGGCCAACAAGCCATGTACTGCAGTAGGTCAATAAGTGTTGGTATTCTGTCAACAGGAGCCATCTATCGACACTCCCCCACCATCCTCTTCCTGAAGCGCAGCAGATGACCCGCTTTCGAATCCGGCGACGGGCAATGGATCCCGTGTTTGTTAGCATGGTCCATTTACGATACCTCTATTTACTATGATAGCACCTCTATTTTTCATAGTACACAGTGGTACTTGTACACTAATATTTAATGCGTTATTGACCATTAGATGTCATGAGAAGTGAACCCGAGAGTAGAAAACGAGGTAGGAAGCATTACGTCGTCAATAAAAAAGTAGTAACAGTAGACTGAGTAGGTGAGGAGTGCTCAGTGACTTTAACATGGAGTAGTCATTGGATTTCACCTGAGTACGAAGGAAATACTGATGTGGTATGAGGTTGTTTTTTATGGTTAGGTTCTGGCTCATTACAACGGTTAATAAAACGCTAAATGCAGAAGGATATATTAATGAAAGGAGAAAATATAAAAATGCAGTAAATGAAGCAGGCAAAAAGGAATACAAACGTCTCAAAAATGAGATCGACAGGAAGTCCAAATGGTTAAGCAGTGATGGCTAGAGGGCAAATGTAAGGATGTAGAGGCTTATCTCACTGGGGGAAAGATAGATACTGCCCACAGGAAAATTAAAGAGACCTTTGGAGAAAAGAGAACCACTTGCATGAATATCAAGAGCTTTGATGGAAACCCAGTCCTAAGCCGGCCGGTGTGGCCGTGCGGTTCAAAGCGCTTCAGTTTGGAACCGCGTGACCGCTACGGTCGCAGGTTCGAATCCTGCCTCGGGCATGGATGTGTGTGATGTCCTTAGGTTAGTTAGGTTTAAGTAGTTCTAAGTTCTAGGGGACTTATAACCTCAGAAGTTAAGTCCCATAATGCTCAGAGCCATTTGAACCATTTGAACCCGGTCCTAAGCAAAGCAGAAAGGTGGAAGGAGTATATAGAGGGCCTATACAAGGGCGATGTGCTTGAGGACAATATTATGAAAATCGAGAACTACTGATAGCCTTGGGAGAGCCAGTCCTTACAAAACTCTACTATCTGGTGAGCAAGATGTATGAGACAGGCGAAATACCCTCAGACTTCAAGAAGAATATAAAAATCCCAATCCCAAAGAAAGCAAGTGTTGGCAGATGTGAAAATTACCGAACAATCAGTTTAATAAGTCACAGCTGCAAAATACTGCGAATTCATTAGAGACGAATGGAAAAACTAATAGAAGCCTACCTCGGGGAAGATCAGTTTGGATTCCGTAGAAATATTGGAACACGTGAGGCAATACTGACGCTACAACTTATCTTAGAAGAAAGATTAAGGAAAGGCAAATCTACGTTTCTAGCATTTGTAGACTAAGAGAAAGCTTTTGACAATGTTGATTGGAATATTGTCTTTCACATTCTGAAGGTGGCAGGGATAAAATATAGGGAGCGAAAGGCTATTTACAATTTGTACAGAAAGCAGATGGCAGTTATAAAAGTCGAGGGGTATGAAAGGGTTGGAAAGGGAGTGAGACAGGGTTGTAGCCTATCGCCGATGTTATTCAATCTGTATATTGACCAAGCAATAAAGGAAACAAAAGAAAAGTTCGGAGTGGGTATTAAAATCCATGGAGAAGAAATAAAAATTTGAGGTTCGGCGACGACATTGTAATTCTGTCAGAGACAGCAAAGCACTTGGAAGAGCAGTTGAACGGAATGGACAGTGTCTTGAAAGGAGGGTATGAGATGAATATAAACAAAAGCAAAACGAGGATAATGGAATGTAGTCGAATTAAGTCGGCTGATGCTGAGGGAATTAGATTAGGAAATGAGACACCTAAAGTAGTAATGGAGTTTTGCTATTTCGGGACCAAAATAACTGATGATGGTCGAAGTAGAGAGGATATAAAATGTAGACTGGCAATGGCAAGGAAAGCGTTTCTGAAGGAGAGTAATTTGTTAACATCGAGTATAGATTTAAATGTCAGGAAGTCGTTTCTGAAAGTATTTGTATGGAGTGTAGCCATGTATGGAAGTGAAACATGGACGATAAATAGTTCGGACAAGAAGAGAATAGAAGCTTTCGAAATGTGGTGCTACAGAAGAAGGCTGAAGATTAGGTGGGTAGATAACATAACTAATGAGCAGGTATTGAATAGAATTGGGGAGAAGAGGAGCTTGTGGCACAACTTGACTAGAAGAAGGGATCGGTTGGTAGGCCATGTTCTGAGACATCGAGGGATCACCAATTTAGTATTGGAGGGCAGCGTGGAGGGAGACCAAGAGATGAATATACTAAGCAGATTCAGAAGGATGTAGGCTGCAGTAGGTACTGGGAGATGAAGAAGCTTGCACAGGATAGAGTAGCATGGAGAGCTGCATCAAACCAGTCTCAGGACTGAAGACCACAACTACAACATGAACTCGTATCACAGAACTGTGTAGTGCATACAGCAGAGGGTTATTTTGGAACGATGATTGTTCGTTTTAGCATGAGACTGCAGTCTATCATCAAACAACATCTTTGAACCAATCGTTTCTGGACAATAACTTTCCTGAAATGGACTAAGTTGCCAGAGTCCTGACATGTACCCCAATGTAACACCTCTGGCATCAGTTATAACGTCGATTTCGCCCCAAATTTCACCATGCAAAGTTACCATCTTCCCTGGAGGGTAATGGTCATATTCGGGTACTTGTTACTGACAAAACTGAACGCCTACAAAATGATTTTCAAAATTTGAAGGAGGAATATGAAAGGAGTAAAACAGGCTTGTCATAAAATCATGAGCGTGGTATCTTGTCAGGAAGTGGTTACCCAAATTAAAGAGAAAATTTCGAGTTATGCTGCATCACTGCAGGTCTTAGAAAAGAATTCGGTACAACTGAGGCCCAGGAGGGTGAAGGAATGGTCGCAGATTAACGAAGAAGTGAAATAAACTGCCAAGAAAACTGATGGTTGTGTTTGTTACGATTGGAGGCATTATCTGGTGTTATGTGCAATGATTTCTCATAAAAGATACTTACGTATTTAGAACTTCAGTAAATGACATTCATCTTCGTGCTTTGGTGGACAATTTGATTTTTCACACACACCATGTCAGCCTGGTGAATTTGTGTTGTTGAAAGTGGCTGCATTTACACATACATACATACATTTATACATACATATACAACGGCCGAGTCGAAATCTATCTGGCTCAAATATTGAATATTGTGGCAGATTGACTCTTATGAATGCCATTTAGTGGAGTAGTTTGCGTTCTGTTTGCATTTATCTAGCGGTCAGATTTAGCAAGTCGGTATTTCATTTACCAAATAGGCTATGCCATATATGATCTTCCAGTATAGTTTGAAAAACTGGTTACAGGTATATGGGTGTGCAAAGGACAGCAGGTGCCTCATATTACTTTAATTGATGTGAACTACGGAGATTTTGTGCATGTGAGACACAATAATATTCCAAGTTTTAAATCTTATGACATTAATTTCAAATCCATACCAACTACAGATTCAATTAAATGAAGTACAATTCTTCTGAGATGATAAGTATTAGAAACTATAAAGCGGTTCTCGAATGCTTTGAGTGGAACTAAATATTCTTGTGGCTCATTCAATTTATATTTTATTCAGAACCAGTTTTGCCCATAATGAATAATAAGTAGAACACCCTTTGTATTATTAAGCTACTTACTTCTGATTACACGTTTTGTGGTATTAGAAGCAGAGAGACTATCATGTTATGTATGAGTGCACCAACTCCGACCCATATCACACTACTCAGAGGAAAGCCGTTATGATCATTCGATGTGCTTTCAGTAAAAGGAAAGTTAAGCAGTAGAAATTTTTTTAAATAATTTCAAGCATCAAATATAAAGCCCCTTCCACTATTTAAGTATCAGGGTCTGAGAATCATAACCGAGAGTCATCAGACTGCATTATGTTAACTGAGGTTTATTCATTTTTGTAGGGAGGGCAAACTTTATGTGGGACTTCATCGCTACCAAGCGTTGCACTTTAAAGTACAAAGAAAGCTTCGCTAACCCGAGATCACACAGCCTCTAATAGTGTGAGAACAACATTTAATTGCAAGACAAATCTATGCTTCAGTGGAAATAGAAATACGTATAGCCTAACTATTGCTCTTTTGATTAACAGCCGCGCTGGGAAGCCACCGGTCTGGGGCGCCTTGGCACGGTTCGTGCGGCTTCCCCGTCGGAGGTTCGAGTCCTCCGTCAAGCATGGGTGTGTGTGTCGTCCTTAGAGCACGTTCGTTTAAGTTAGATTAAGTAGTGTGTCAGCCCAGGGACCGATGAACTCAGCGGTTTGCTCCCATAGGAACCTATCACAAATTTCCAATTCTTCGATAACAGCCTCTAATCTTCAAAATCTTTCAAAGTTCTCCAATTATAATTAATGTCTGCACAAAACGTGTGTTGCAGGATCAATGTGTACCATGTAATTTAGACTTTCACTCCTCAAATAATGTGTGCTTTGCCCCACATTATAGGTAATTCTTTAAAAGACAGTCACAGGCAGTCAATTCACAGTCAAATTATCTAAATACGGTAGGCTGCTACGTAATCACTTTTCATACCGCCGTCCAGATTGCGGTTGCTGTTCACAAGCTTTACTCAATCAAAATATAGTTGATAACTGTTCAGTGTACTCAGCCTCAGCAAATTCACTGGATACTAGCGTTTTGTGCAGACGGCTGGTTCTTCTCATACTTTTGATGTCATGAGTCTTCTGTTCTTCTGCGTAAAACCACTGCGAAATCTTACAATCTTGAATCGTCTTTCTCACTGTCTTCCTTCTTGCTATCTTTCTTGCAATTTTCTTTTCTTGAATCTCCTCTTATTAGTTACGACATTAAGATCAGTGTCTCTTCTTAAAACTTAGTATTTTTCTGCAAGAGTGTGGTAACCATAGCATTCTGTAAGCTTCTGTGCTCTGCTCGTCTCTGCATGGTCAAACAGTGTCCTCCTACAATTTATGGTAATTCCCTGCTCTAAATAAGATCTTCCGACTTTCGTCACAAAGAAACTGCCTCCCTTTCTTCAAAATTACCACTCTTCCTCACTGATGAAACGACAAATCTTCTCTGTTCGTCAATAGATTACCAAGCCCCATCATCGGCTGACTGCTAAAATTTGACGCTTCCCGCTTAACAAAGTTTTGCACAGATAAAAATTTTCCTATTAGACCAAACCGTTTCCAGCACATATAAATTGCTTACAATCCACAGTACTTAAAACATTACAATATTTAAATTAATCATATTTCAATTACACTTAAATACAAATGAGTTTTGGGGCAACCTCTGTTCTAACCCACTCTCCATTGTTGCCAGATGTATCCAAGATGGCGGCGATGACGTCATCCTAGATGGTGGCATCTAGACTTGGCAACAGCACCTGACGTCATCCAAGATGGCGGCTATTACGTCATTCAAGATGGCAGAATTTGGCGGGAAGTTTGAATTTGGGCAGTAAGATGGGGCAATTGGGGTATCTCCACTAACCTAACCCCCTCCCCTCCACCACGAAAATGGCGGGAAGTTCAAATTCCAATAGGGTAATGCATCACACCACAGTTATCTCTACTAACCTAAGAAAATGGCGGAAAAATAGGTCACTTCGGCTACCCCCACTAACCTAAGTCACCCTTCCCTCCCCTCCCCCAGAAAAATGGTGGGAAGTTCAAATTCCAACATGATAATGCATCACACCACGGACATCTCTGCTAACCTAAGAAAATCCCAGGAAGATAGTTCACTTGGGATACCCCCACTAACTTAAGTCCTTCCTAGGGATTGGTGGGAAAAGGACTCATTTATTTTATAACAATTTATTTAGGGATGGAGTATATTTATTGCAGTGATACAGAACACACGCTCTGACATGCCACACAGCTTACAGACCTGCAAACTACTCCTAAATAACTCATGTGTAATGCTCTACACACCCGCCTGGTAATTGTAAACTGTCCACATAGCGCATTGCACAGCCTACAGACATGCAAACCACTCGTATATAATGCAATACATTTACGTCCAGAGAGCAAACAACTCGTAAATTATCAAAATAATAATCACACATAAAAGACTTTAAACATGCTTGCTAATCACCAACTGTCAAAATCATGCACCACTCTTTCTTTAAACAATTAGAGGCAGCACCACCATCCAGTCTGCAGTCCAATTGACCTAAAACACAGTACCACCAGCAGAGGGCGCTGTCATCCATTCCGTGACATAATCCAAGATGGCAGCCATGGCTCAGCTGATGATGCAAGTACAGTTATCCAAGATGGCGGCAAACAGTGTGTTCACCATGAAGTCTGCACCTAGTTCACAGGACCACCACCAGAGAGCACTGTCATCCATTTCGTGACGTAATCCAAGATAGTGGGAGGAGGGGTTGGGGAATGGTGGGAAAACGACTCTGTCTCTGCTGGACATAAGTTTTTGTTTTGCATGCAGTGTCTCCACCATGAGACCTAGACTTCAACTGACCTAGTACACAATACTGCCACCAGAGAGTGCTGTCATCCCTCCTGTGATGTACACCACTGCGAGCCACCACCAGTCCAAATGCAGCGCAACCCATCGTTCTCAGGCTGCTGTAGGTGAAAGTTGTTGCTGTTTTCGAGTACACAGCCAGTGTCATACTGACGTCACAGGTCTCCAAGGCACGCTCACGCCAGCCTCGTATGTGAGATGCCTCTGAGCAGCATGTGTCTTTACCATTGATGACAGAGAAGCACAGGGTGCATTGTTGCTAGTGCAACATGAGAGACGCTTCTAACCATGCATAACTGCCCAGCGTGACTGACTCAATGCCGTGAAGTGCACGCGCGTAGCTACAAACCGTCACAAGCTCATCTAACAAGGTTCTAAATTTTATACCGATGTCACATGACTATGTAAAAAATAAGAACCGAGTCGACGTTGCAGAAATTGTATAGTGTCCCAGAAATAGTTAAAGCTCGCTTTCTTGATGTCTCAGCTTGTATGCACCGAAATTTTTGCCCTAACAGAACCTGTTTACGAAAATAGCGCAGAATAACTTCGAATGCAGTCTTCCTCATGGACCTAACATGGTATCTCACCCATCACGTGTTACCCTTCGTGCTTTCAACACACACAAGCTCCCCCTCCACTATGTAGAGGCTCCTATATCCCAGCACAAAGGATGTGAATAAATCGAGCATTATGATTGGCTCTTATCGAATTTACCCGCCGAATTACTGATGCCGCCAGTATCGAAGCACTGTCCACCTTTTTTTCCTTCTGCAGACGAGACTTTCAATGGTTATTTTACACAGATTGCCATATTGCACTGGCAATTATATCTAACAGACTACCATACATATCGTCAAATACGGAAAGACTCTTACTAACTTACACTGCTCTCCCAATGAGGACAAGCGCTTGAATATTAGAACGTGAAACCGACCTGTGACCCATCAATGTATCACCACGTACCCTACATAAGGTCAATTACACTGCTCTCCCACTAAGGACAGGAGCTTGAATATTAGTAAGAGAAACTGATCTCCAACCCAGAAATATACCACCGCGTACTGTGTCGATGCAGTAAACATACAATTCACATCCTGCATCAAACAAAATCATCCCTTTTACATCATTCATACATATACCATGAAGATGGACAGTACTGTATGTACTCCTCACAGCACTAGATATTTTCCTGCAACTGACAATCACAAATCATCCACCCCCAACATGCGACCAGAACACCTTTAGTCGACCGAAGTCACTCTCAGATCTGTTCTACAAATTCAGACTCTTTTCCCCCTCAGAAGAAACACGTTACTGTTTCTGCTCCAAACCTGCTTCCTTGCTTGCTCACTTTTCTGCACACCTCTCCAGACTCGGACATTACAAGAGCACATGTATTTTCGCATGGTTCGCCATAATATTATACCATTTTAGTGGTACTTCTCGTTATCAAGCACTAGGCAGCATCCTACCAGTCGCTAGCACAACATAATTCCCAAGATATAGACTGGAAATTATTCCTCTACAAACCCGATATTTTAGCAAGGTGGGGTGTGCTGTAAACCACTGACTAACTAGAAAATGTCATGTCTGCGAAGACATTTACTCGACAACTCAAAACAAATAGAGGAAACTGACATTTCCACTCTTGAATACTGACGTCAGTGATGTAGTAGATAGCAAACCATCCCTATAACTTACAAGGTCAACTGAAGTGTTTCTCATGTCTAGAGAACCGGCAAATGTATCTTCCACATGCTAGATGCATACACCACAATCGATCTTCTCTCAACTAAGCTGTGTATTAGGACTAGACATCATGGTGAACACACTGTTTGCCTCCGTAGGCTGTACAATGCGTTATTTTGACAGTTTAAAATTAGCAGGCATGTGTGTAGAGCATTATACATGAATTGTTCAGGAATAGAATGAGATTTTCACTCTGCAGCAGAGTGTGCGCTGATATGAAACTTCCTGGCAGATTAAAACTGTGTGTCCGACCAAGACTCGAACTCGGGACCTTTGCCTTTCGCGGGCAAGTGCTCTACCAACTGAGCTACCCAAGCAAGACTCACGCCCGGTACTCACAGCTTTACAGAAGCTCTCCTGCAAACCTTGCAGAACTAGCACTCCTGAAAGAAAGGAGTAGTTTGCAGGTCTGTATGCTGTATGGCATGTCAGAGCATGTGTTCTGTATCATTGTGATAAATATACTCCAGCCCAAAATAAATTGTTCCGAAATAAATGAAGTACACTACTTTCTCCCTCCCAGAGCCCAATACAGGCTGAGTCCTTTTCCCACCAATCCCTAGGAAGAGGTGGCGGTCAGGTGACTTAAGGTAGAGGGGGTGCCCCAAGTGACCTATCTTCCTGCAATTTTCTTAGGTTAGTAGAGGTAACCGTGGTGTGATGTATTATCATGTTGGGATTTGAACTTCCCACCATTTTTCTGGGGGAGGGGAGGGGAGGGCGGTTAGGTTAGTGGAGGTAGCCCAATTGCCCCATCTTCCCACCAAAATTCAAACTTCCCGCCAAAATTCAAACTTCCCGCCCAAATCGGCCATATTGAATGGCGTCATCGCCGCCATCTTGGATGACGTCATGTGCTGTTGCCGAGCCTACACATCACCATCTTGGATGACGTCATCGCCGCCACCTTGGATACATCTGGCAATAATGGAGAGTGGTGTAGAACATAGGTTGCCCCAATACTTACAATTGTCTCTTTCGCTCTTTCTATGCTGCAACCACATTTCACTATCTTCCAGTATTTATTACTTATCTGTTTTTTTTCAGTGCAACTATCATTCTATCTGTGCATAAAAAAGCGTGTAAATATGTTCGAATTTCCTTTTGGAGAAAAGTTTTGAAGGTGCCGAGGTAGGCAGAATGTTGCAGTTGGTACCCTACTTTTCAGTCAGTATTTTAGGCAGGAACATGTTGACCATTTTTGTCCTCTAATAGGAGCATTTTTCCGATAGCTTCCCTTTTTTTCCGACCGTAGCAGGGCACGTCACTCATATGAAGAACTTTACGGGACAGTACTATTTTGACACGAGGGCCATTCAACAATTAAAGAGACAAATTGGTGTGGAGAAAAAAGCGTTAATTTTTACAAAACAATACTTTTTCTTACGGTATATTGATAATTTTTACTTATGGACCGTCTGACAGCAACTGAATAAAACACAATTTTAGTGTCATACGCGTTTCGCCTTTATTTTCTGCGGGCTTTAAAACAAGCGTTCAGTGCACAGTGTTGTGGAATGTGGAAAAAACCGCAAATTGGCGTTCATAAGAAGAAGAACAAGACCAAAAATGCAACAGGAGCGTAATATGTAGGAAACTGTCCACGCATCCTGCCACTGATGATGCCTTGCAGAAAATAAAGGCGAAACGCGTATGTCACTAAAATTGTGTTTTATTCAGTTGCTGTCAGACGGTCCATAAGTAAAAATTATCAATATACCGTAATATTACACGCAACTGAGGAAGACGGGACTATAAAAGTTGAAGATGTCAATACTTTTTCCCCTTTTCAACAGAATCCCCTTGAACATTTATGCACTTGTTCCAACGGGCTGCAAGCTCTTTTATTCCGGTTGCAAAGAACTCTTTATCTTCATGTTTGAACCAATTTCTCACAAACTTTTTCACGACCTTGATGTCCTGGAACCTCTTCCCACCTATTGCCTCCTTCAGTGCACCAAACAAATGGAAATCACTAGGTGCTAAATCAGGACTGTAAGGGGGATGACACAGTACTTTCCAGCCCATTTTGTCGATGGTTTCACGGGTTAGTTGAGGAGTATGAGGACTTGCGTTGTCTTGCTGGAGAATCACATCACTCCTTTGAGATCCACGAAGTCTCTCTCTCATAGCTCGCTTCATCTGTTTAAAAGGAAATCCGAGTAGTATTGGCTGTTCATTGTAGGCTGCTCTTCGAGATAATCACAAAAAAACTGGATCTTCAGCATCCAAAAACACCGTCAACATGACTTTTCCTGCTGATGCTTGGGTTTTCAATTTTTTCTTGACAGGTGAGTTGGTGTGTTTCCAATTCATGCTTTGCCTTTTTGATTCTGGCCCATAATAGTGAACCCAAGTTTCACCACAAGTCAAAATTTTGTTGAGGAAGTGCTCAATTTCTCTTTCATAACGTTCCTTTAGCTCTGTGCACACTCTCAAACTTGTTTCCTTGCGTAGCTGCGTGAACTACTTTGAGGCCCATCTTGCATATGTTTTGCGAAACTTCAGCTTGGTTACAGATAATGTTATGAACTGTACCAGCACTAACTTGAACCTTATCAACTATTATTTCCACAGTCACCCAGCGGTCGGCACAATAATGTCATCAATTCGACTTTCAAGTGAAGGAGTTGAAACTGCAACTGGTCGGCGAGAACGGTGTTCGTCAGTCTCTGAGTCGCGACCATTTTTGAACTGCCCTATCCACATGTAAAAATTTGCACGATTAATGGAACCTTCACCATACACTTCAGACATTCTGCGGTATATATTCACTGGTTTCTCGCCTTCAGCAAGTAAGAAACGAATAACACAACATTGTTCAACTAATGTGGACGTTTCAAGCGGACTCGCATCTTGAAATGTGTTTTTGAGGTTATAAACAAAACAATATTGGTACATAAGCTGATAAGGGCTCATCCTAGTGATACCAACTTAAAGCCATAAAAGTACCAAACTTGCTCTACTAACAGTTTTTTCCCCACACCAATTCGTCTCTTTAATTATTGAATGAACCTCGTAGATCACTTATATGAAATTGAAATAACGCACATCTGATTTCACACCTCAGACAGGATTTAATATGCACAAAAATTTCCGAGTGCTTCAGTACTACAACATGGGGTTGCCAGAACTCTTCTGACGCTAAATAAGACACTTTACAGCATGTATATCCGTGCTACGCCATTTTATAAACTACGTTTTCAGCTCACACCGTATTATGCTCCTTCGTTACAGATTAACAAATCTGTGATGAAGTGGAATACGTAATCCTCACAGATGACTGCGCAGCGTCGACTAGTGCCTAAGCAGCATAAGATCTCCTTATCTTGAGAGGACAAAATGCAGTGCTGAAAGATGAATAGATATACTAAGATGTCCGATGTGTGGAGTACAGTAAGAAAACCCAGAAATTGTAACTAGATCCCTGACCAGATGTTAGATGCCGTGCTTGACAACTAGATTTTTCTTACGACTGCTGTCCCGCCATTCACTAGTAGTCATAGTACACGGCGACGCACAGAAACTGGAACATTTCCACAATCCAATAAAACTAGAAGTGATGAAGGAAAGAAAATTGCATTAATAGTAACTGAAACCTTACGACTTTGCCATTTACGAAACACTGATGGCATTTACCATTTTTTAAAAATTACGTCCTTTAAATGGCGTCCTCCTGTATGAATACATTCGTGAAATCTGCTGTTGGAATTCCTCATTGACTGCTGCAACATCTCAGCTTGGATACCGTGAATTGCATCCCGAATTCTCTGTTATAACTTATCCATGGTTCTCGGTCGCGCCGTGTAGAATTTGCTCTTGAGGTAGCTACACAAGAAAAAACGTATAAAACTAGCGATCTAGGCGGCCAGAGAATGTTACCGAATCGTGAGATCTCACGGTTGCCAAACAATTCTCGTACATATGCCACTGATTGACGCGCAGTGTGTGATATCGCTACGTCCTGTTGAAACCAGGCTTCTTGAACGTTTGGAAAGTTTCTCAATGCAGGTGTAACGAAAGTTCGTAACATCTCCACATAACGATCGGCATTGACAGTTATTGTGTTTCCCTGTTCATTTGCGAAAAAATACGGTCCGATAATCCCATGTGATGAAACACCACACCATACTGTCGCTTTACTAGCGTGTAAAGGGCGCTCATGAAAGTCATTAGAATTTGTGTTTGGCCAGTAACGGTAGTTCTGTTTATTCACATAATCTGTGAGATGAAAATGTGCCTCATCTGACATCCACAGGTTGTTTAGAAATTCATCGTCGTTATTTTTTGATATCAATTGTTGACAGATTCCTAATCGTAACCGGTAATCGTTGTCTTACGGAGCCGTGGGCTCCGTAAGACAGACTCGCGCACAACATTAATGTTGGCTAAAGAACGCACACTTCTTGGTCGCCCCTTTGGTTTCTTCTAGAGGGTAGATCCAGTCGCTTCAAAGTTATTAATTCAACATTTTATCGCGTGTTTCGACGGAACGACATCATGACGTCCTAAATTATAAAAACGTCGTAATTTCCTCTGTACCACTACCAAACTACACCTTGTGATCAAAAGTATCCGTATACTGGCTAAAAATGACTTACAAGTTCGTGGCGCCCTCCATCGGTAATGCTGGAATTCAATATGGTGTTGGGCCACCTTCAGCCTTGATGATAACTTCCACCCTCGCAGGCATACTTTCAATCAGGTGCTGGAAGGTTTCTTGGGGAATGGCAGTCCATTAATCACGGAGTGCTGCACTGAGGAGAGGTATCGATATCGGTCGGTGAGGCCTGGCACGAAGTCGGCGTTCCAGAACATCACAAAGGTGTTCTATAGGATTCAGGTCAGTCCATTATAGGGATGTTATTGTCGTGTAACCATGAGACACTGAAACTCTCCGTTCGTAGATGATTTATACCTTTCTTCTACACATCATGATCTTGAATCTCTTTGCCTAACTTTAAACACAGCCGTTTACGCATTAACACGCTGGTTTAATACCAACGACCTAATAGTTTCTGCGGAGAAATGTCCAGTAGTTCTTTTCAACCGCAAAAGGTTACGACAGGGATCTAATTCAACCATTTTATTTTGAAGTCTCTTCTTCCCGCAGGTGATTGTAGCGAAATTTTTACGTGTGGTATTTGGAATGCGCTTAAAATGGGTAGGTCACGTATGTCTTGTAATCAGGAAACAACTTTAACACAACGAGATCTGTAGTTGGAACTTGGCGGGGTGCAGACCCAGCATTCTCCTGAACATGTCCTAGGGCCTCCTCCGCTCAGTCGTCGAGTATGGATCCTTCTTACATCAACACGCTGCCGAAGGTGCACTTCATAAACTTGAGGTAGTACAGTTCTGTTGCCTGCGGCTATGCCTTGGAGCAATGCGATCGACTTCCATGAATGCGTTAGTAGTAGAAGCTGTTGAATCTCCGATGTATAAACTACATTTTCTCCTCGCAACGGGTTACACAAGCGTATCTTACTTGTACAAGGAGGATGACTTTGGACCTCTGTATATCGGAAATAGGTAAACATGAAAATTACTTTCAAGGTTGTCTGAGATCGGTGTGTTAGGAGTATATCGTAAAAAATTCAGTCATGTGCTGTGCATATATGCCTTGGAACCCGCGGCTCGGTTTTGGTAGTAAAAAATATGAAAATACACTTTGGGGGATTTCTGAGGAGCCGCTCATGGACTAATGCTGGCCCTGTAAGCCTCTTAAGGCCCACCGTGCACCACGTCAAACGCAAAAAGGCACCAAACGATTTGCTCCATTTGCCTCTGCAGGAGGAAGTGTGTAATATTCCTACTTTGACCCTGTACTGTAGCATAGTGACACTAAGACGGTGCTTTTGTTGGGTTTACGGTATAGAAGAACATAGCGCTTAACGAACAAATCTGTTCGTATATGCTATATTCTTCTACGTTGAGTCAATGTCGAAGTTGTAACATGTACTCTTATTACTTGAGTCATCAAGACTTCAATATTTGCACTAAAGATGGTCACACAGTGATTAAAATCGATTTGCAGCAATAAATGATTTCAAACCTCTTACGACCGATGCTGCCGATTTTGTTGATTACATATTCTTAATTTCAGTACTTTCAGTCTTGGGCCTCCTGCAGACACAGCTCCACTGCGTTACGGACAACAGCTGCGTCACAGGGTGAGAGTGAAATGACGCCGCGACTGGAAAGGTGCTCCGAAGGTGAGCTGCACGGGACTGTACGATTCGTGTGAGTAAAAAGTCTAAACTGCACACAGATCGACCGTGAATTCTGGTGGTATGTGAACAAAATTCAATGTCGCTAAGTAGTGAACATATTCTATTACCAACAACGCTAAACAGTTACTTCAGTACATTAATCACAAATTTCGGTAAATATTTCAACGGTAAATACGTAGTGAACAAACATTTGAGATCCGAAAAAAGTCGCTCGTTACATTTATTATGCGAGCCGTTGCGTTGTCAATGTACGCCTAAGCACAAAATGCAGCTGTAGCAGACCGATGAAATACAGTGGCGTTGCCGCGAGGTTTTTATGGCTCTAGATCTTTTAATATACAGGGTGATTCAAAAATGCATGTAAATATTTTAAGGGTGTATTTGTGAGGTAAATACAAGACAAAAATGTTCTATAAATGTTTTTCCATAAACGTTTAATTCCAGAGTTATCGTTAAATACGAAAGTCATGTCCGTATCAAAACGACGGCAGTGCAAGCAGCAGGATGCCATATTCTGGTACGTAATTCACATACGTATCTCCCAACAGTTGATTCGAAACTGCATGAATAGTGTTTGTTTTTGTTTGCACGTGATGTTTACTCCTACTGTACGGAAGATGGCGCTGATGTTGTTGGTAACGGAAAAGTACGTCCTGTCGTTCATTCATCGTCGGAAGGCTAAAGGTTTCGTGCACATGATGTACTCAAACAGTGAGTATGCTGATATGCACCTTGTGTATGGTGCAGCAGATGGAAATGCACTTGCAGCAAGACGAAGGTACAGTGAGCTGTTTCCAGGAAGACGGTTACCAAGTCATCAGACGTTTGTATCTGTGGACAGACGTATGCGGGAGTATGGCATTCGTCCTGGGCCACATTCAGGTCGACCACTTGAGCATGCAGTGAACGTCGAGGAACATGTTTTGGACCTGGTAGACCAAGATCCATCTATCAGTACGAGACAAATTAGTGCAGCTGTACGACTTCCACAATCTACTGTATGGCGGCTGCTTCGGAGACAACAGTTGCATCCATTTCACCTGCAAAAAGTGCACGAATTGACACCTGAAGACTATCCTCGCCGTCAGCAATTCCGCCAGTGGTTACAAGAGCGTCATTTGAATGATCCAATGTTCATTCGGCGGATATTATTCACAGATGAGGCCATGTTTACTCGTGCGGGTGTAATCAATTCGCATAATATGCACCAGTGGGCTGTCGAGAATCCTGGCGCGAGAATTGTGCGTGGATATCAACATCAATTCTCCATAAACATTTGGTGTGGTATTGTGGGGAATTACTTACTCGGACCTCATGTTCTGCCTCCAAGGCTGAATGGGCACGCGTACTGCGAATTTTTGGAGGGAGAATTGCCTGGATTGTTACAGGATGTCCCTCTTGCAACACGAGCCACCATGTGGTTTATGCACGATGGTGCTCCCGCCCATTACAGCCGCAACGTAAGGGCGTACCTCAATTCTGCGTATCCACATCGATGGATAGGTCGCGGAGGACCAATTGCTTGGCCAGCCAGATCACCTGACCTGAACCCTTTAGACTTTTATTTATGGGGCCGACTACAGACATTGGTGTATTCTTCTGCAGTACCGAACAGAGAAGTGCTACAACAAAGAATTGAAGGTGGTTGTGAAATTATTCGTGGAGAGTTGAACGGACTGTGTAATGTGCAGAGATCATTGATGCGACGAGCACGGGTCTGTCTGCAAGTTCAGGGACAGCATTTTGAACATGCATTGCATTAAGATTTGTGCAAATACAGTACAGTACAGTACAGTACAGTCTGTAAAATGCTTCAATTTTCCTTAGTTATTGTGCATTGCTGTAGTTCAATCAACAGGACCTAAATTAATACAGTGTTCGCGAGGAATTGTTTCAGTTTGTTACGTCACGTTTATTTATCAGTTTGCGTTGTTAGTCCAAATGCACTGTAATTAAACTGTGAACTCTGGGAATTAAATACCTTACGTTGTATTGAATGTATTATCCTGTTTTGTTCATAACTCTGTAATAAGCCAAGTATGGAAAAAATTGTATAGAACATTTTTGTCTTATATTTACCTCACAAATACACCCTTGAAATATTTACATGCATTTTTGAATCACCCTGTATATGCGCAACAGACTTAGCCGTATTTAACTATCGCTATTCCATATACACTTTTTTGACACTGATATATCGTTGTGTCCGAATAAAACACGAAAGATCGACGTTTCAGCAACATGCAACTAAAATTATAAAAATCTAAATCATCTTCTTATTCATAGTGCCTAGCTAGAAAATGCCATGAAAGGAAGGAAGATTATTATGTACTGCTGACGCTACGTAGTACCGACGTGCATGGTACTTGAACTTGATTTTCCAACATCTAAAAAGCATATTTCATTTATTTTACTGAGCACGTCAACCTGTGTAAAACATTCCGAATCACTTCAGGTAAATGACAGTGCTATGCTAAGCTGATCATGATGTTCAGTATGAACGTAGTTACTACGCAGCGCTTCAGTTCCGTCTCCCACTATATGTGGTTCTGACCAGTAGAAAAACCAAATTCTGATATTGTGAGGGAAGAGTGATAATGATTTAAAGCTGGTATATTATTTTCCATTCGCAGTCACCTTCTTGTGGATGGGATGCTTGTTTCACTACTGCAGTGTTACATTCTCATTACATGTGATTCCACAGTCTTTGAATAACATTCATTCAACCCTGGTTCTCAAAAAGTTTAATTTGTTGGACACTGGTCATAAGGCTATATATCTGCATAGACCATAAGGCGAAGAGCTTAAATGTAACGGCAGTAGGTCGGAGAGTTTCGGATGAACCATTTAACAGACTTATTTAATTCTGACGTAGATTCACTACTGTTGGGAGAAACATGAACACGCCAGAGACGGAGAGATAACAGTTAAAATTTAGCAAGTTATATTCCCGTTTGCTGCATCTACTGTATGTACTGGTGAAGCTAGTTTCATGTGAATTAGCGCAAACAGCCTACGTTGCTAGCATCGGCAGTTTGGAGGAACGCAAAAGCCCCATGGTGAGACTGCCTTAAGTGTTAATTCTTTGGAGACGTGTGAGTTCATCGCAAATCCCCTGAAATAATCGAAATCTTGTATACAGTCGTTCGGTTGACCTTACTGGTACCGAAATGGTAGATCATAAGGACAAAACCACAATAATAAATTCGATTTTAAGATGTTTCTCCACGGATGGTCGTAATACGGTTCCTCCTTTCAGTGGTTGCACAAACACCGAAGTGGTAGTTTCGAGACGGGTTATTACGAAGAAGAAAGACAACTGAAGTCGCTCACCAGAGGAAACACATCGGAACCGGATGAGCTATTGGGAAATTCTATAGAGATTTCTCGAAGAACTTGCGGCTCTTCAAGTACCACTTTATCGTAGGTCGCCGGAGCAACTGAGGATATCAACGCATTGGAAAAGAAGCGCAGGTCACTCCTACAGGGTGCGCAGCGTTCATAGTTGGATATTAAAAACACACCATCAGGCAGTAACAGTAATTTATTTATTACCTCTTATGTCCAACAATAGTTTAAGGTATGCCATTTACTAGTGTGTAAGTCATTGTCCGTTGCATGGATAACTTTTTGAATATGACTCCGGTCAAATGATGGCCCCTCTGCACAACACGTTCATCTAGGTGGCGTTGGAAGCTTTCCATAACTTGTAATCCATGAGACATTGCCGACAGCAGTTCTGATGGATCCTTGAAGTCAGGAATGGTGGCACAACGTGTTCGGAACACTTCTTGCTTCAGGCAGCCCCAAAGAGAAAAGTCTGCACATGAAAGGTCAGGTGAGCGAGGCGGCCAGGAAATGTCACCAAAACGGGAAATTACTCTACCGGGAAATGTCTGTCGCAAGAAATCCATGAAAATTCTGGCTGTATGTGAGGTCGCTCCGTCTTGTTAAAACCATAATTGTTCCACATCCACATCGACCATACCTAATTGGGGAAGAACGACGTCTTGTAGCATCTACAGGTAACGTTCACTGGTGACAACTGCAGCCACACCGCTGTCATCCTCAAAGAAGTAAGGGCCAATACTGCGAAAGGAGGCAACTCCACACCACACTGTGACACAAGAACTGTGCAAGGCCTTGATGTGCAGTTCATGCGGGCTTACATCACTCCAATAGCGCATATTCTGTTTCTTCACTGAACCACATAACTCGAAATGAGCTTCATCTGACATCAGGATGCCGGCCGCTGTGGCCGAGCGGTTCTAGGCGCTTCAGTCCGGAACCGCACTGCTGCTGCGGTCGCAGGTTCGAATCCTGCCTTGGGCTTGGATGTGCGTGATGCCCTTAAGTTAGTTAGGTTTAAGTAGTTCTAAGTCTAGGTGACTGATGACTTCAGATGCTAAGTCCCACAGTGCTTAGAGCCATCTGACATCAGGATGGTGTGCAACATTTGTGGTTTTTGGCGAAGGAGATCACACATGGTTAAGCAGAATGTTTCGCATGAAACCCAATCGCGAGGCCTAATTTCCTAAACAATCTGCAGCTTATATGGGTGAAAATGGAGATCTTGGTGCAAAATTCTCCTGAATGAGCGATCGGACATATGCACAGTTTGCGCATGACGACGAGCAGACCTTTTTGGGCTACGCAGTAGTCCAGCACGAACATTTCCCACGGCTTCTGGAGTCCGCACAGTTCTTTCACTTCGTCCCGATTTGTCATTGCGAACAGAACCTGTTGTTTCGATATGCACGTCCCACCTCACAGTGGTCCGTCCATCTGGAACTTTCCCATGACGTCCCAAGTTGAAATGCTGCCGAAATAGACGCTGGGTATCAATAACAGTGTCGTTATTCTTGAAATAACTTTCAACAGCAAAGGCACGACGCTGTGGACTCCACTGCTCCATACCACTGTCACACTCGAAAATGGCAGCTCATTAGTACACGAATGCGGCACGAGATGGCGCGCATTCCTGCAGTACGTCATTGTACTACGCAAGTCAAATTACGCTATGAACGCTGCCGCACCCTGTGTTTTCGAGAAGAGTCGTCGGATAGATGCAAATAATTATGTGCCGATATTGCCACGACAGTCTGTTGCAGAGTGATGGAACATGTTTTATGTTTACGCATTACGAAGCTGTTGTAGAAAGAAAATTTAAAAAGAGTCCTCTGAAAACACAGATCTTAATCAACTTGGTGGTTAGCGTCGAATGTTCCTTGAGGCTACGTAGAGGCGAATCTGTTGTCTACAGCATGGTTGCATTACCAAAAGGCTGTGTGCGAAATGGAGAAATTTCTGCGGAGAATCTATTAGTAGCACAAGAACAGGTAGGACCCCGAAAATCCAAGCAATTATAACACACTGCGTATAAACAGTTGAAGAAGTCCATTATTGTTGGATTACGGTGTTGACGATATATCATCGGAAACTGAAATAACCATAAAATACCTCGGATTAACCTGAAGTCGAATGACATCTTAAAACTAATAGCAGGTGCCAATCTGAGACTCAACTAAAAGAGTTTTGAGGAAATGTAATTCATCCACTAAAATATATACTTACAGAAATCTTGTACGACCAATTCTTCAGTACTTCTGATTATTCTTGGTCTTTAACAGCTTGGAGTAATAGGAAAGCTGGAGGAGATCCAACAGAGTTTAATGGGTGTCGTCACAGGATTGCTTAGTAGCTAGGCGCGAGAGCGTTACGGAAATGCTGGACTCCAGCGGCAGACGCTTCAAGAGTTGTGCATCGCGGAGAAGTTACTGTTGAAATTCCGAGAAAGTACGTCCCGAAGTGAATCAGGCAGCTTATTATGTCCTCCCTTCTAGCTCTCGTGAAATGAGAATGACGTGCAACTTAGGAGTAATTAGAGATCTTACGGTAGCCTCTTATTACGCGATCTTCTCAAGTACCTCTTGCGAATACACAGTTTTAATTTAAATGTAAAATCTTAAAGGGTAGTCCCCATACAAATCTGAATGAATGTGGCACATTGGCACAATGCAAGGTAGGATTGAGAAATTTCGAACTGTTTCAGTCAACACTACCAGTATTTGACAGACACAACTCGAAATTTGTTCGCTAAGGGGTATATTATGTAAGGTAGCAGATTTTGCACCTTACACGATGCTAAATCAGTACTAATACACCGAATATTAATTGATAATTGGCCCACCGGTAGGAGAGAATGGCCATGAAAAGGAAGTTGTGTGTGTCATGTCAGACTAACGAGATGGGCTCAGAGGCTGGAACACGGCCGGAACCCCTAAGGAAGGTGTTTATGTCACGTCAGACTAACGGGATGGCCGCGGCCGGACCCCTTTGTCGGCTGGCACTTCAGACCACCAGAGACGCTGGGAGAGGCTGGCCCATCACAACAAGAAGCGAGAAGGAGCTATATGCGAAAGAGAGAAGGACGATTTCGCGGCACAGTGGAAAATTTGCGGAAGACTGTGACGGGATTGGCGCAGAGCGCGTAGAGATAAGTGTTAAAAGTTTGGCGACAGTTCAGTAAGCGCGGGAGAATTCTGTGTCGTAGTTGGGTACAAACGCGCACGGATACATGGAAGTCTGTGTCGTGATTGGCTACCAACGCGCACGGATCCATGCGGCGAAGAACGGCCAGGTTTGCAAAAACTCTGAAGGTTGGCTGTGGGGTCGCGGTGTCTGGCTGCCCTGCTTGGGGAGCGTGGAGAGAAGTAGGTTGGAGAAGTTGCCGGCATTGAGTCCAGTGGTTACTCTCCAAGTCTGAATAGTGTAGAGCATACGACTCCACATACGTAGCATTATCTGTTCCTCTGAGGAGAGAAACAGATTTGTATTAACTTGTGGTGTTCATATGCAATCTGAAGTGTACCTTTGCTGCCGCGCACTTGAGTCGACCAACTACTCTTAGCATATGTGCAAGTAGCTTGAGTATTGACTCGTGACGGACTCCGCAATTGAACACTTACGTACAGGAGTTTACGGGCGCAAATCACGTCCACGTTTGAGATTAAAGCCAAGCTCGCTCACGGGAAAGAGGGCATCATCACGGAGAATTACGGTGATATTAGCAATCACCAGCCAAAGTAGGGCGCTGTAATTCTAAATGAGTTCGTATTCCCCTAGCTCTTTGGCAGGCGCTCTCTGAGTCTGTGTCCGTTCAGGCAGAACTTCACTAGAGTTACTTGCGGTTTCAGTGTTGATTTAAGGAGTTAGGAAAAGAGGATACATTGTGCCAATGATAGGCTAGTTAGGTTACCGAGTGTATTGGATTGTCATGTTAGGTTAGAAATATTACTCATCCTGTTTTCTGAATAAATCTTAATTTGGTATCATGTGCTAATCACCGCATTATTGATTTAGTAGCTAGCAATAGCCATATTTTTGTCTAATAATTAGAGTGTAATGGTAATTTCGATGCAAATGATACTGGGGGCATAACCGCGCATTTAAACAGAGCCAACTTAAGTCATGGTCGACTAAGACTACCAATAGATATTTTTCAATATATCGATAATTATACAATAAAACCCCAGTACGTTGCAAGGCATCCAGGAAATATTTGAGAACAGCCTCCGAAATTACTTTGATGGACCTCAGATTCAAGCTGCATATTACTCTGATTAGGACTTACGAGATCAGTAGGGGATTTCAGCGTTGACGCTGATGATGGCTGAGTACAGACAATTATTGGTCACTTACCTACATTGGCTTCATGGTTTTCTAACTCTGACATCTGTCTGTCTTCAATAATTAACTCCTTCTGACGGAGATATGCAGCGCAGTTTAGTTTTCACCAGATACGCTTCCTACAGACACCGACACACGCGCGAATTGCTTCAGTTCACCAGACGCACGCATCGCGTCCCGCGATATTTCATTGTTGTGGACCTTGCCTGGGAACAATGCTAAAGAGTTACCATAGCTTACGACTCTAAAGTGCTGCTGTTTTTCTGAACATACGCGATTTTTTTGTCACCCTCGTGGTTATCCGTTACAGCATTCTCATACGAAAACAACATTAACAATCCATTTCCTTATCACCGAAAATCTTGAATGTAATTTAATGTTCGTCCAGAAGAGCAAAATAAATGGATAATAGAGATCTTCAGCAATTCACACGTTTTTCGCAGTTGCTTTGACTAGAAGGGTTCCTCAGTTTATTTTATTGTGATCAGATCGGAACGTATGCATATTGTGATATTTTGGTAACAATGAGCACGAAATATGATTGGAGGAGGCATTCACCATGAAATTTGTAAAGTTATGCACTAAAAGCAACGAGATAATCTATAGTTCGTTGCAGCGTATGGAAATTTGTTTCTGGTTTAGGAAAAATAACCGAAACTGAATGGGGCTAGCGTCAAAAACGGAACGTGTAAATGTCATGTTCTGAAGAGTGAACCGCAGCACCTTCAACGTCTTAACGAAGGAGTATTGCATTCATTTGTTTCTAAATATCACTGGCACGGGTTGGGCGTACGAAGTACTAAATAACAGAGCAACCTGTGAAATCCCTTCTTAGAAAATACCATGTACACGTAAGACTGGCTTTAAATGTGAAACGTGTGCTAGTAGAAAAGTGCTACAGATGGAAGCTTTACGTGCCATTTCTACGAAAGTGCAGTTCGTACGGAAAAAATGAGGAAGAATGAAAGAAAGAGGACTGGGTTTAACGTCCCCAAAAAACAGGGTGAGAACGGAGTAACTGAATGAATAAGGACGTTTTATATTAAGGGAAAAGGAATGTACCAGGGCGAAAGGTGCAGAATACGTTTCATATCAGAAATTATACCTGTACCCAAAAGTTGACAGTAATTGAGAAATGATAGAGTACTTTTAACTGGATGGCTGAATAGCTACAGAATAACCTCAATTTAATCACGTGATGCTTATCTTACAAATATATCCCAAACCTGTAATGAACCACGTTCATAATTCACAAATACGCATCTCAAAGAAAGAAGTATGTATACGAAACTCCACCCCTTAGCGACATAACGATTATTATAGTATGTGGTTATCCCATGCGGCTTTCTAGTGGCGTGTCACGTTTTCGGTCAATATAATTAAGATTAAGAGACGTAGTTGTTATTTCAGGTTGTGAATGTTTCCATCACGTGAATCTATCTCCCATCGCAGTTTGATGTGAAAAGATGTTATCACCAATGAGAAGCAACAACAGACAACCGAGCAGCAAGTATGGTCAACCGTACAAGGGAAAAATTGTGCTTGTGCGTGCAGTATCTCAAATCTGTAGGCACCTCGAGACATCAGCTTCTTTCCTGTGGCTAACCATTCTTCTGCTGCTAACCAACATAGATGTACAGCCACGGAGGGCAACCCCATCCGCTACCAGGTGTCAATCACGACCAGCCATTTACCTCGATGTCAACATCGACGAAACGCAAATCTTTCGTGCACATATGGTAATCGTCTGCCAGAGCAGCAATACAATCCTGAACGAAATAGTGACAATAGGCTTAAGAAGTTTTCAGCTTTCACTAAGGGTTCGAACAGACCAGAACGGCAGCAAACTGACAGTGAACTGAGTGAACAGTCATGAAAGCAAAAATCAAGTGTGCTCAAAGATCATAATGAAGAAATGGTGGACTTGCGGTGTTATTAGTAATTAGTAGGGACAAGCAACAATATGCTGTTTCAAAGGAAGTGAACTTTGTAAATATGGTACAAGTCCAATACTGGTAGAGGGTTTAAAATCATGTAAATAGAGCCACGTGTAAATGGATGTAGAGACAGACTGTGGGGACGCATTCTTTCCGTAGAAGGGGGGAGTGTAGAGAGTCGAAGGATTTGAGACATTAAATTAGTTAAAGGTAGGAGTTTTTCAGTAATGAAGTTACACTACTGGCCATTAAAATTACTCACCACAAAGATGACGTTCTACAGACGCGAAATTTAACCGACAGGAAGAAGATGCTGTGATATGCAAATGATTAGCTTTTCAGAGCATTCACACAAGGTTGGCGCCTGTGGCGACATCTACAACGTGCTGACGTGAGGAAAGTTTCCAACCGATTTCTCATACACAAACAGCAGTTGACCGGCGTTGTCTGGTGAAACATTGTTGTGATGTCTCGTGTAAGGAGGAGAAATGCGTTAACATCACGTTTCCGACGTTGATAAAGGTCGGATTGTAGTCTATCGCGATTGCGGTTTATCGTATCGCGACATTGCTGCTCGCGTTGGTCGAGATCCAAGGACTGTTAGCAGAATATGGAATCGGTGGGTTCAGGAGAATAATGCGGAACGCCATGCTGGATCCCAACGGCCTCATATCACTAGCACTCGAGATGACAGGCATCTTATCCGCATGGTTATAACGGATCGTTCAGCCACGTCTCGATCCCTGAGTCAACAGATGGGGACGTTTGCAAGACAAGAACCATCGGAGACCATGGGTGCGGTTACCCTTGACGCTGCATCACAGACAGGAGCGCCCGCGATGGTGTATTCAACGACGAACCTGGGTGCACGAATGGCAAAACGTCGTTTTCTCGGATGAATCCAGGTTCTGTTTACAGCATCATGACGCTCGCATCCGGTGAACGCACATTGGAATCGTGTATTCGTCGTCGCCATACTGGCGTATCACCCGGCGTGATGGTATGGTGTGCCATTGCTTACACGTCTCGGTCACCTCTTGTTCACAGTGACGGCACTTTGAACTGTGGACGTTACATTTCAGATGTGTTACGACCCGTGGCTCTACCCTTCATTCGTTCCCTGCGAAACACTACATTTCAGCAGGATAATACACGACCGCATGTTGCAGGTCATGTACAGGCGTTTCTGGATACAGAAAATGTTCGACTGCTGCCATGGCCAGCACATTCTCCAGATCTCTCACCAACTGAAAACATTTGGTCAATGGTGGCCGAGCAACTGGCTCGTCGCAGTATTGTCACTACTCTTGATGAACTGTGGTATCGTGTTGAAGCTGCATGGGCAGCTGTACCTGCACACGGCATCCAAGCTCTGTTTGACTCAATGCCCAGGCGTATCAAGGCCGTTATTACGTCCAGAGGTGGTTGTTCTGGGTACTGGTTTCTCAGGATCTATGCACCCAAATTGCGTGAAAATGTAATCACATGTCAATTCTAGTATAATATTTTTGTCCAATGAATACCCGTTTATCCTTTGCATTTCTTCTTGGTGTAGCAATTTTAATGGCTAGTAGTGTACATTCGGTTCTGCAGCTGAGTGGCCCAAATGGTTCAAATGGCTCTGAGCACTATGGGACTTAACTTCTAAGGTCATCAGTTCCCTAGAACTTAGAACTACTTAAACCTAACTAACCTAAGGACATCACACACAGTCATGCCCGAGGCAGGATTCGAACCTGCGACCGTAGCGGTCACGCGGTTCCAGACTGTAGCGCCTTTAACCGCTTGGCCACACCGGCCGGCTTGCAGCTGAGTGGTATGGTACCGTGACACAAGTGGGTCGCAGGAGTGCCGAGTAAAGCAACACGAAGCAGAACACTGCGTCACAGGCCAGCGGAGGACGTGACAAGAAACAGCTTTCCGCACAACCAGGTTGTCAAGATCGATTGCAGTAATCGGGTCAGTTATGCCAGACGAACAACACCAGAAGATTCCACCAACCTACTAGGGAGGAAGGACCGTAAACATCGGCGACAGAAAGCCGTACTTAAGGACTGGCACCCAGCCCGTCATCATCGGCTGTCGTGAGGCCTTGGAGTGACACAGGGCCTGTGTCAGTCAGCGGCGCCACCAGTTCGCAGCCGTCACTGTCATTGCAGTCATCGTAGGTAGGGCGTTGCCTAGGAGGCACCAGGGTGACGCACCCATTGTAGTTATCACCGTCACCAGCAGGCAGCCGCCTATAATGGGAGTCACCACCTGGGGTTTGTCGCGGTAACGCGCTTTCGCCGTCGTCCTGGGACGCTTCCTCCACAAACACCGTGACTTGGGCCTGAACTGGGAACCCCGTCCCGTCGACGCCAGACAGCCGCCGCCGGTGATGGTCGTTGCAACAGGGCACCAAGCTGTCCCAGCCGCCGTGGAACGACCTGCAAGGCCATAGCGCCGCTGTCGAGGCAGCGGGGTCTAGTTACGCCAGAACAGCTACAGTCGCAGCAGCGGGCGCAAGTGTGAGCGTTCGCCGGCCACCTTCTTCGCATCCGTGAATGTTATAAGCAAACCTCGACCAGAGGGCCAACAACCAATATATGGCAGCAGATCAATAAATGTTATTCTGTCGCCTGGAGCCATCTGTGGACACACCGCCACCATCCTCCTGCTCACGCCCACGCAGAAAAACCACGTTCGAATCTGGCGACTTGCAGTGGAGTCCCGTGACTGTTTACAGTATGTATGCATATCGCTGTCTTATGACTTAAGTCACATCGTTGTATATCATGTGTTATCCTGTGTTTGGACATGGCTGTTGACTATATTATTCATTCCAGCTTCTTCTCGATAAAACACGGCAGGTAGCTCTCGAATGTGCCGACCTCTGCGGAGCAGTAGCTTTGCAAAAGTCGTTCTTTCTTCCCACACTATTTCCCAGTAACTGCAGCTAATATCCCAGGAAGAATACAATACTGTTTATAGTAGTAACCAGCTGAACTAATACAGGGGAAACATCGAAAACCCAAATCAGAATGGCCGGATGAAATTGGAGCTTCTACCCTCCCCGAATACAAGGCCACTCTGTTTAAAACAGCGCTACCTCATTCGGTTTATCCCTAGTGTTCAACACTGGTTTGCAAGGAAATTATGTAATAATGTAAAAGGCTAGTGCTACACTGTCCATTCATTTGTCGCTGCACACACTATACACTCATTGTTTCGTAATGCCGGCCCCTGGTAGCCGAGCGGTTCTGGGCGCTTCAGTCCGTAACCGCGCGACTGCTGCGGTTGCAGGTTCGAATCCTGCCTCGGGCATGGATGTGTGTGATGTCCTTAGGTTAGTTAGGTTTAAGTAGTTCTAAGTTCTAGGGGACTGATGACCATAGATGTTAAGTCCCATAGTGCTCAGAGCCATTAGCTGTTCTTAATTTCTGCATTTGTGTAACAACTAAGTTCACCAGACAAAACGTTAGTCACCACATTAACAAAGCATCCTGATTGTTTTGAAGCCGTGTCACCGGGCCACATTGTTTGCGTTTGTTTTGAAGAACATTACGTGCAGATTGAGCGAATGATTTGGGCACTCAGATCGCCCGACATAAAACCCCTCGAACATTCGTGGGACATGATCGAGAGGTCAGTTCGCGCACAACATCCTGCACTGGTAACACTTTCGCAGCAATAGACGATTACAGAGGCAGCATGGCTCACTATTTCTGCAGGCAACTTCCAACGACCTACTGAGCCCATGCCAAGTCGAACTGATGCACTACGCTGCGAAAAGGGAGGGCCGACACGAAATTAGGCGGTATCACATTGTACCGATACGCGGTAAAAATATTAAATCGTGCGACGACAAGTCGGACATTAAACGAAGTAAAATGAAAACTGTAAAACTTCACATTATTGAAAATATCACGCGGGCGCGCTGAAAATGCGCGTATAATTAACTGTCAGAACAGTAATTTGTAATGAAATAATAACGGTACAAAAAGACCCTACTATAGGGTGACCAAATTATTTTCGGTGAAAACCGGGACACATTCACCTGGGTGCCAATGGACACCTCATTCCACATGTACCCAGGTTTCTTAATTTTAAATATTAATGTTTTGTTGATACATTTTGTTAACCCGAATATTATAACTAATAAGAGGATACAAAAGATTGATATAATCTAGATTATCTGTATAATTAATGACATTTAATAAACGTATACAGTAATAAAGAAATGTATTACAATTTTACAAAATTTTACAGCCATTCAACTTTTAATCAATTAATATTAACATGAGCTTTAATATTATTGAGCACTTGTAGATGGAATTGACTGTCCTTGGAGAAAAGGGTATTTTTCACTGCCTCCAGCCTTCTTGATCATGTCTTTGTTCTTTGAGACACAGTGATAAAACTCGGCACAATCCATTTTGTAGTTTTATAGGATCTGCAGGATTGCTTCAAGAGAGTCCACCTCCATTCTGTTTCTTTCATCAGTCCACTGGATATTCATGAACGAAAATATTCTTTCCACATTGGCATTATGGGCTGGGATTGCAAATAAATACCTTGCAATTATTACCAACTCAGAATAATACTGAAGACAGTCACAGCTTTTAAAAAAACTCACCCACTTCTCATGACATTCCAATGATGTTTTTTTTCCATCATTCCACTTGTGAAGACTTTCTTCAACAAAATTTGTCAGTATGCCGAACTGATCAAAGAGAATGGAATCATCGATTTCAATCTCTTTACTGTTCAAATAAGAAACTGTTTCTTCAACACTTTCCCATTTTGGCACTCTCTTCAGTAACATCCAATCAAACCCCGGTGATGAGGGTAAATATGAGGCGCTCCACTTGCTGAGATATTCCACACAAGTGTCATAAATAAAATTTGTTAACTTCTTCTCTAAAACTAGTTTCCGCTGCTTCTGATACTTCTGCTCTTTTAAGGACAGATTTAACATTAAAAGAAATGAACTGCTGTTCTCTCCTCTTAGTAACAGTTTCCAGACTATTTTTCAAAACATCATTTACCTCTATTACACTTTTCGTGCTTCCCTAGATTTCCTTTATCCCATGCTGCAAAGTACTAAGCTGACTGTGAATGAACCATAAGTAGGCTTCACTTAAAGGGTTACTGAAAAACTGAACCAATATTTTGGGGGCTTTGTCTTCATTTAGGAAAAAATCTTTTAACGGTTCAAACAGGCGGATTACTAAACTTCCTGGCAGATTAAAACTGTGTGCCGGGCCGAGACTCGAACTCGGGACCTTTGCCTTTCGCAGGCAAGCGCTCTGTGAGGACGGGGCGTGAGTCGTGCTTGGGTAGCTCAGTTGGTACAGCACTTGCCCGCGAAAGGCAAAGGTCCCGAGTTCGAGTCTCGGCCCGGCACACAGTTTTAATCTGCCAGGAAGTTTCGTATCAGCGCACACTCCGCTGCAGAGTGAAACTCTCATTCTCGAAACATCCCCCAGGCTGTGGCTAAGCCATGTCTCCGCAATATCCTTTCTTTCAGGAGTGCCAGTTCTGCAAGGTTCGCAGGAGAGCTTCTGTAAAGTTTGGAGGGTGGGAGACGAGGTACTGGCAGAAGTAAAGCTGTGAGGACGGGGCGTGAGTTGTGCTTGGGTCGCTCAGTTGGTAGAGCACTTGCCCGCGAAAGGCAAAGGTCCCGTGTTCTAGTCTCGGCCCGGCACACAGTTTTAATCTGCCAGGAAGTTTCGTATCAGCGCACACTCCCGCTGCAGAGTGAAAATCTCATTCTGGAGGCGGATTACTCTTTCATCTGCTGGAAACAGTGATAACCAGCGAGTTTTCGAGTGACACATTAAATTCATATATTCAGTTCCCAAATAATCACAGAACTCTTTAAGCCTCTCTGTTCTAACAGTATATATGTAAAAGTGTGAGTATACCTTCATGACGATAGTTTCAACATCACAGCTTAAACTGTCAGCAGATGTCTGCACGCTATTGTGTAAAACATGTGCAGGGCACCCTATGCCTTCAATGTTTTCATGCAATGTTGCCTTTAATTTGGTAAATACGTTGCATTTGCCTTGTCTTTTTAAACCACCAAAATTTGTGTTGGTGTTGTCTCCACAAAATGCCACACATTTATTTTTCTCAAGATCAAACATTTCGATAGTATTCATACAAAATCTTGAAATTTCGTTAGATGTTTCATTAGGTAGGGAACTCACCTTCAAAAGTTTGGTCTGAATTCCCTGATTAATATCGAAAAACTGAACAACAAATGGAAATATTTTAGTGGCCTTATGATTGCTGGCATCAGTGGATATCCCGTAGAAAGAAGTTTTTTTGATGTACTCAAGGCTTTCCTTTACACTCTGGGGAGCAATAACTCATTTCACTAAGGCTGACACTCTAGTTCTTGCTGAACTAAACTTTTTTGCAATGGAAGAATTATCAAACATGCTGTTAAGCTTATTAGTACAATCACTAGATCTATAAGTTTGGTGATGTTTTACTGTGTGGTAGGCTAGTGTAAGCTCGGCTGCTCGAACTTTCGTCTCTTCACTTGACTGATGTTTCACAAAATAATTTTGTAGAGTTTTACTGCAGCTCGGAGCACTGTATCTGTTAATGTGTTTCTTTGACTTGATGTGATCAACTACGTCGGAACGTCCACCATGACTTACACTAATAAAACAGTTACATACGGAACACGCTGTTTCGTAATCAAACCGACCTTTCTTAATGAAATTCCATTCCTTGGAATAACAGTCACTGAACTTGCAGGCACGTTTCGGCATTGCGTTTCACAGTTGTGCAGCAATAATACCGCTAATATAAGAAAAAACTATTGCAGTTTGTCTGACAAAACATCATCTACTACACTGTTCTGACAATGAGTGTGTGCTCTGTTACAATAATACAACCTACTACTTGTTGGCCAAAGTACCGCTCAAAGTAAATTATTGCCTGAGAGTATCAATACTGATACTGTGATTACTAGTATGGGACAATGGAGGTTTTAGACAAATAAGCTAAAATATATTAATTTCAGAAAGTTTCACGAAATGTATTTAAAAACTGAATTCCGGGATTTTGAGCGTCCCGAAATAAATTTTCGGGACACCGGAACACAGGGATGAAAACCGGGACAATCCCGGTTTTCCGGGACGTTTGGTCACCCTACCCTATAAGATAACTGTATAAAATCTGTGTAGCAATGTAATTGTTCTTTTACTCGCTGGTGCAAGAAACCAAAAAGGCCAGCGTTATTACACACACACTCTGTTTTGACCTTGAAGAAAACGCACGCTACGGCGGCCATTTCGCATTGTAAGCTGTGAATTTTGAATAATATATTGTAAGTTATGCTACTTGCGCGTTTTTCTTTCATGTATATAGTGACCTTCACGCAGAAGTAAAAATAAGGTTTATTTTTCAAGGTTTTCAGTACGCTGGATGAACAAGAACGGCCGAACAATGGACCATTCTTGACATTTTGCGTAGCAATAATTTCATTTACATTTCATTGCGTTCCGTCATCAACGGCCGCTTTAAATGACTCGCAATCATAATTAGTAAAAAAAACAAAGTGCACAAATTAATTTATTTCATAATAAAGTAAAAACTAAAAAATTTCAGTTCAGTATAGACATTGGCCGCTTCTCGGCAAAACAAAGATCATTTCTTTTAAAATAAGGAAATACTTTCTTTAATTCCAAGGTTTCTTTTAATTAATTTCGCCACGACAAATACATCCTGCAGGAGTATTTTAAAGTGATAATACGCAATATAATTCCTGAGATTAAGTTTAAGTATTAATCTCTATGGACACTTCACGGAGACATCAATTTCGCAACATATTCTAAAAGCGCCTCACACAATCCTATATTAACAAGGCGGTGAGTTGCGTGCTGTTGAATAATCAGAGCTCAGAGAACTGTTTTGCGAAAGTATAGATTCCGATCCCCCATGTTATCATCGTTCTTTCTTGTGTCCGCTCCGCCAAATAAGTGCTCTTGCCTGGCGTAAATATCAATAAAGTTAAGCGTTAAGATTTTCTTACTCTTTTCGTCACATTCGTTGAGGACACTGTAAGTATACTTGAGACGGTGTCCGGACCTGGGCGGTAGCGGTACACCATGACTTGTCACCTCAATTTATGTCATGGCAATGAAGTGGTGTATATGTAGTAAAACTGTGCGCCGCATGGAATTAGTGCAGTACGATGGATCGACGTGGAGACGATACAGAATGTTAGAAACAAGCTACCGTGTTTCAACTTGTCTATGTTCCCATGACGAATGAAGTTTCCTTATTTGTTGGTGTAGCAACGCGGACTGTGTACAAGTAATGGTGTACCACTCGCACCCGTGTAACGCAGCATAAGAATAGTGGCAGTAAAAAAAAAAAAAAAAAAAAAAAAAAAAAAAAAAAAAAAAAAAAAAAAAAAGACAGTCGATTTCGAACTCGACAGGAATTGTTGGTCTCAGTGGATGCAGATTCATCTGAATCTTTTTCCCAAGGTACGCTATGAAAGGAACTGCATTTAGTGGACATTTGGAGTTGGGTTCTTCACAAAAGAGCGTTGCACACTAAAAGCTGCAGATCTTCGAAGTTCTCGGTGTCCACATACTATCCTTTCTTCTGCATGTTCATGATGAGTATGCTGTGCACTTCCTTGTCTTCAAAGATGGCAACAGTCGTGTTCACAGAGCTGGACGCATACGGTCCCACACTGACAAACCACGGCACCCCTGCTAAATCACGCGGTCTTAATCCCATAGAGAATGTCTGGAACTATTTGGAACAGCGGTGAAACGTAGAAATCAACGTCTCAAAAGTAGGGTGATTCTATGGGAAATAATCATCAACGAACGGTTTCAGCTGGATGTGGTATACCTATAGAAGCTAGTGGATTCTCTTCATTACCTAATTGAGGCCATTATGAAGGGTAGAGTCGGTGTCACGCAGCATTAATGTGATGGCTTCGGCCGGAGTGGCAGAACGGTTCTAGACGCTTCAGTCTGGGACCGAGCGACCGCTACGGTCGCAGGTTAGAATCCTGCCTTGGGCATGGATGTGTGTGATGTCCTTAGGTTAGTTAGGTTTAAGTAGTTCTAAGTTCTAGGGGACTAATGACCTCAGATGTTAAGCCCCATAGTGCTCAGAGCCATTTGAACCATTTGTGATGGCTCCTGGGGTCGAGTATTTCTTGTCCATTGTGCTTATTTCTAAGTGTTGAACTCCTTATCAGTGTGGCACCAGGCATTGATGCTACCTCACAGGCGCCATACCAACGGAATTGCAAGTTTTCGTCTGAGCCGACAGCAGTCACACGGGATCTGGCGACCCAATGGTGTGCGCCCGCTGGGTGGCTCTGCACTGCGGGCGCCCTCTGACGCCGCGATGTAGGACGGCCAGCGGCAGCCTCTCAGCCCACTTGCACTTAGAGCCTCATTGCTACGACACCATCGTTCACGCTCTGTGCAGCGAGCCTCGTCTCAGTTGTTATTCTACAAGCTGGACTCTAATTATTGCTGTGCTACTTGTGATGAGTCTTTGTAGTCTTGGAGACATACAAGTTAAGTAAATCCTCTGTTGCATTAACTTGTTTACGAATCATTTCTGCTCCTGTCCAGGCTTCCTAGAACGACAGTTGCTGCACGATTCTGTAGCCCACCTCTCCTTACTGTTGGTACGAAATCGTACATAACAAGTAGCTGTAGGACCCATATAATAGCATGTGTCTCTCAATAAATACTAAATAAAATATTAAGATTGCATGCATAAATGTGAAAGAAGGCCTTAGACCCTAATCTTCCTGTGATAAATTAACTAAACTCTGCCTGAACAGGCCATGAAGGCCGAACGGTAACGACCGGCCGCCGTGTCCTCACAGGCGTCACTGGATGCAGAGATGGAGGGCATGTGGTGAGCACTCCACTCACCAGGTCGTATGTTAGTTTACAAGACTGGAGCCGCTACTTGAATCAAGTAGCTCCTCAGTTTGTCTAACAAGGGCTGAGTGCACCCCGCTTGCCAACAGCGCTCAGCAGACCAGATGGTCACCCATCCAAGTACTAGCTCACCCCGACAGCGGTGATCTGACCGGAAGCGGTGTTACCACTGCAGCAACGCCGTTGGCCTTGGTGTAAATAGATAAATACACTCCTGGAAAATGAAATAAGAACACCGTGAATTCATTGTCCCAGGAAGGGGAAACTTTATTGACACATTCCTGGGGTCAGATACATCACATGATCACACTGACAGAACCACAGGCACATAGACACAGGCAACAGAGCATGCACAATGTCGGCACTAGTACAGTGTATATCCACCTTTCGCACCAATGCAGGCTGCTATTCTCCCATGGAGACGATCGTAGAGATGCTGGATGTAGTCCTGTGGAACGGCTTGCCATGCCATTTCCACCTGGCGCCTCAGTTGGACCAGCGTTCGTGCTGGACGTGCAGGCCGCGTGAGACGACGCTTCATCCAGTCCCAAACATGCTCAATGGGGGACAGATCCGGAGATCTTGCTGGCCAGGGTAGTTGACTTACACCTTCTAGAGCATGTTGGGTGGCACGGGATACATGCGGACGTGCATTGTCCTGTTGGAACAGCAAGTTCCCTTGCCGGTCTAGGAATGGTAGAACGATGGGTTCGATGACGGTTTGGATGTACCGTGCACTATTCAGTGTTCCCTCGACGATCACCAGTGGTGTGCGGCCAGTGTAGGAGATCGCTCCCCACACCATGATGCCGGGTGTTGGCCCTGTGTGCCTCGGTCGTATGCAGTCCTGATTGTGGCGCTCACCTGCACGGCGCCAAACACGCATACAACCATCATTGGCACCAAGGCAGAAGCGACTCTCATCGCTGAAGACGACACGTCTCCATTCGTCCCTCCATTCACGCCTGTCGCGACACCGCTGGAGGCGGGCTGCACGATGTTGGGGCGTGAGCGGAAGACGGCCTAACGGTGTGCGGGACCGTAGCCCAGCTTCATGGAGACGGTTGCGAATGGTCCTCGCCGATACCCCAGGAGCAACAGTGTCCCTAATTTGCTGGGAAGTGGCGGTGCGGTCCCCTACGGCACTGCGTAGGATCCTACGGTCTTGGCGTGCATCCGTGCGTCGCTGCGGTCCGGTCCCAGGTCGACGGACACGTGCACCTTCCGCCGACCACTGGCGACAACATCGATGTACTGTGGAGACCTCACGCCCCACGTGTTGAGCAATTCGGCGGTACGTCCACCCGGCCTCCCGCATGCCCACTATACGCCCTCGCTCAAAGTCCGTCAACTGCACATACGGTTCACGTCCACGCTGTCGCGGCATGCTACCAGTGTTAAAGACTGCGATGGAGCTCCGTATGCCACGGAAAACTGGCTTACACTAACGGCGGCGGTGCACAAATGCTGCGCAGCTAGCGCCATTCGACGGCCAACACCGCGGTTCCTGGTGTGTCCGCTGTGCCGTGGGTGTGATCATTGCTTGTACAGCCCTCTCGCAGTGTCCGGAGCAAGTATGGTGGGTCTGACACACCGGTGTCAATGTGTTCTATTTTCCATTTCCAGGAGTGTATATTCGACAGGCATGCCTTTTCGTCTGTGATCTTGATGTGGCACTGAAATGAAATCGTGTCTCTGGATACCCAATAAATGGAGCTTTCCGAGAACATAATCTCTTCTTAGCATTGAAAACTACAACTTTTTTTCTGTGCAGGAAGGCCTATGGCATTGCTTCTTTCGACGACTATGTGTCACGTGGTTGTGAATGTATCCTTCATTGTAGGCCCCAGTCAGTTGCCAGTTGAGTCAGCTAGTGTTGGTAACTGATACTCAATGTAGATCCCTTACCACTTACACGTACACTGAAAATATTGCATCAATTGAGATCCTGCATCACAGGCCTGGTGCGATATTCGACCAGCACTGTTTTCATAACATATATCTCCGTCGGCGCAGAATGTTCTTTGTGAGCAGCAAGCGTCATTGTTTCTCAACCTGGGCTTTCACCCGAAATGTAGTCGACTAAACCTATGTGACTTGATTTCGTAGAGACTCTTTCACGATCCCGTACCACCAGCCTTTCCCATAGTTGCGATGTTCCATTAAAGTCATTCATTAGTCCCTGCAGAAAAGTCGCAGATTCTTTTCAGCTGGTGGAATAAAATAGAGGTTATTTATTGTTTTTGTGCTCACGTTCTTCGCACACATAACAAATCTTCCGTCTATGTGCAATTGAATGAAATCAGTTTTATCATGCCACAAGTGTTTCTCAAAGCGATGGACTGCCCATGGGATCCCTACTATCAGAATCATTAGGCAATATTTTTGTCAGTCATTTATAAAACCTCTTATTTGAAAAGACAGCAACCGATGAAAGAGTTGAAGTCATATACTGGCATATATATGTGGATGACATTATTTACCTGGGAAATGACCGAGCGAGGTGGCGCAGTGGCTATCACACTGGACTAGCATTCGGGAGGACGACGGTTCAAAACTGGGTCCGGCCACCCTGATTTAGGTTTTCCGTGGTTTCCCTAAATCGCTTCAGGCAAATGTTGGGATAGTTCCTTTAAAAGGGCACGGCCGATTTCCTTCTCCATCCTTCCCTCATCCAATAGGACCGATGACCTTGCTGTTTGGTCCCTCCCCCAAATCAACCAGCCAACCTGGAGATGAGCTTAAAGAAAAAAAAGTAGATGAAATCGAATCAGCAATTAACAAAGCACATAAGAACAGCCGCCCGGGATTAGCCGAACTGTCTAAGGCGCTGCAGTCATGGACTGTGCGGCTGGTCCCGGCGGAGGTTCGAGTCCTACCTCGGGCATGGGTGTGTGTGTTTGTCCTTAGGATAATTTAGGTTAAGTAGTGTGTAAGCTTAGGGACTGATGACCTTAGCAGTTAAGTCTCATAAGATTTTACACACATTTGAACATTTTGAACATAAGAACATGAAGCTCACACTTAGAAAACAAAAAGGCCATATAAATTTTCTTGAAATATCGGAAAGAAAGGAAAAAGGTAAACATTCTATCATACAGCCACAATAATACAGTCCACATCCAAGCACCCCCACGAAGGTACATGTTACATAGAATAAACAGGATTCAACTTAAGAACAGAGTTACGAAAATGAAATGCATACGATCGCACAAAAAGCTAGGAAAGATGTATGACTTAAGCATAGCACACAGACTGAATCAAAAAATTAAAAAACAAGTACAGAATAAACGCAACATAACCAGAAGGCAGGAAAACGCACAAGTATCCAACAAACAAATACACGCAACACGCGAACACAATGACGATGCCATATAGAAACAAAGAACACAGTATAATGCAACTTATACACATAAACTAAGGAACAGAGCGGCAAATGTACTAAGGATATCGGGACCCCTTACAGCATATAAGACAGTGGAAACCCTTGAAACAGATTTACATTGGACAGTGTGACAAGCCACGAGTCGTCTGGTTTTACACTTGACTGACCTGACCGATACTATTAGGCGGCTGATCACTCGACGGGAGCCACTGCTGATTACTTCAGTTACGCAACGGACTTCAGTAAAACGCGATCTGTTAACGTATGGGGCTCGGAGCACATCCTGAGTAGCTATCACTGAATTTTCTATTACTCCTATCTGTGGACATGTGATTCGCTGACTATGAAAGGAAAATCATTGAGTGAAGTACACTGAAGTACGAAACAAACTGGTATAGCCATGAATATTCAAATACAGAAATATATAAACAGACAGAAAACGGCGGTGCGCTCGGCAACGTCTATATAAGACAACAAGTGTCTGGCGCAGTTGCTACAATAGCAGGTTATCAAGACTTAAGTCAGTTTCATCGTGGTGTTACAGTCGGTATACGAGGTGTAATGACACATTCCGACGCAGAGACATACAATACCTTAAAGGCTGCGTCAAAGATTAAATTGAGAGGCATGTAGGTTATAATCTTTGTAATGTTCACATTGGATTCTCTTTTGTTTCATACTCCAAGAAGGAGCTAAGGGGCACTTTCGATTGTTGCCTCTTGGAGGATGGACGTAATTTTTGGTGTCTGCGGAAAGGCAGCGATATTGTTAGTAATTATGGTTTGTGCGACGAGCTGAGCAAGTTTTATTGTCTTGTGAATAAAAAAATAGAGAGAAGTATCGAAGTGTTACGAAAATTATTTAAAGCAACGTAGCATTGTATTCCTTGGTTTCCACCGTCTTCGTGAAGTGAACCGATGCCGACTTAGGAAGATACACACGGTCAACAAAGAGAAGAACTTCGATGGCGACTGATGAATTAATATTGTGGCAGAAGGACTAATTCTACGTCTAAGGTGAGAACTCTGATTAAATCAACAATGACGTAGAATTCAAAATGTAATTAATTGGAATGGTAAATTATATTACAGGCATATTTCACGCAGCACTGTATTTGTCCGCATTCAAGCCGGTCAATACAATCCGTAAAAAAGCCTTTCAAAAATTCTAAAGTTAAAAAACACAATAAAAACGAAATGTTTTTTTATTTATTTCGCCACACTGGCGACCGCTGACAGGGACAGTGCTGGTGGAACAAAGAGTAAGTACTTCATTGTTGTGCTACAAATGTACTTGTACTAATTACTGTTTCTCTGTTACATGACGCACATGGAAAATGACGAATAAGGTGAAAAAATATTAACTGTATAAACGGATGGCACAATAACCAGAAGGAACAAGGACAAGGATTTACGAAACTAACGTAATCGTGAGTGACGCAGCTCAGCCGGAATTAAGGTAGGAAAGCGCAAACGCATGCAGTGGCTGCACCTTGGCTTAGCTACACTTAAAGCAGAACCTTTTCCTTTCCATATTAAAATCCTGGTAGTGTTTGTGGCAACACACAATTACACTTTGATAATTACTTTTTTATGTTCAACAATCGCAGAATTAGAAGACGTAGTGCGCCATCTTGTAAATTTCCGACGCGCAACAAATAACAATCGCGAGATATTTTTATTAATTCAACTGCGAGAGAATTTAAAGATTTAGATTAACAGTAAAGTACAGATAAAAATAATATCTTTACAATGGAATCGGAGAACTTTAATTTGACAAATGTTCATGGACACGTCACCGATTCTGACAATAGTGACGTAAATGATGACGCAATTAGTTTTTCAGCACAACATAATGTAGAAGTAAATACAATTCAATTGCACTCCACAGGGATTAACAATAACGAACCACTTGCAAATGAAACCTTGTGCACAGTCGATGAAGCATCGATTACCAGATCAGATGAAAATATTTCGCGTGAAATCAGTGAACCTAGCCCGGTTTCGATTCAATCAGACCGTGGCAGAGAAACAATGGCAACAAATAATGGCATAAATACAAACACACAAGCTTCGTCAGTTACGCTTGAGGCATTATATAGTCTGATGTCAAACGTGAGCGAGAAACTGGCGAATCTAGAAATCAGCCACAACACAACGAACACAAAACTGGCGAATCTAGAAGTCAGCCACAACATGACAAACACAAAATTGTCAAACATGGAAATTGGGTTCCAACAGCAGTTTTCAAGTGTAAACACGCAATTTGAAAACATACACAGACATTTCGATCAACGCTTAAATAAACTCACCAATGAAATCGATCAAAAGATCGAAGACAAAGTCATCAGAACCGTCAATAGTGTATACAATGTATTGGCAAATGACTTAGAAAAGAAATTGTCAGATCTTACAAACAAACAGGAACAGGAACTGTCAGAAATAGTGGAAACACACAATGAAACACAAACCGTACAAAAAGAAATACATGAAAACGTACAGGCTATTCAATTGAATTTAACAAGAGTACAGTCCGCATGTGAAGAAATACCTGACCAAGTTAATAAAGTTAACGAAGAAGTCGGTTTTCTGAAACAGGAGGCTCGACGTATCAACGCGGACATTATCAAAATAAATGAAACTTTAGAAAACGGTAATGTAAATGAATCAATAACTGACCGGGAAACAAAACTTTTTGAAAAATTAGGTAATGAAATCAAAGTAGCCGAGGACAGAATACGCAAGGAAATTGCTGGTAGACTGAATGTTTCAAATGACTTGCCTACGTCAAGCAGCAGGCAGCGCGACACTTATTCGCCCGTGCCAGATTACGATGTCAATAACGCAGAACATCACGCGCCCAGTCCGGCGTATGTGCACGCACCGGCGCAGGCAAACAATGGCTATTCGCCAAACGCGGTGCTGCAACAGGCAGTAGGCGTGTCGCCTTGCATCTCGACGATTCTAGTCGATGAGAGCCTGTTGAAACATAGACAGTTTCCAGTTTTCTCCACAGAATCCAGAAAAACTCATCCAGTCGTATTTGTAAGAGCATTTAAAAATGTCTTACCAAGAAACTGGACTGAGGCACAAAAGATTAGATATGTAGTAGGCTTCACACAAGGCGACGCACTTTTGTGGGCCACAGACATGGCTGAACAGTGCGTCACCTACGAACAATTTGAACGGGCTTTCTTGGAGAAATATTGGACTGCTGGGGTCCAAGAAAGACTGCGACGTGAGGTATTCAACCCACAACCGTTCAACCTCAAAAACGGCGGGTTGAGAAAGTATTTCGGAAAGTACTTGAATAAGACGCGCTATTGGAACAATCCAATACCGCACGTAGATGTTCTCAAAATTCTGAAAAACAGACTACCCGCGAACTTACGCAAAGAATTGGTAACCATACCGGAGAACGACCTTGAATACTTTCTTTCCGTGCTTGACTCAATTGATCTAATATACGAAGAAGAGCCGAGCACAAGTAATCGGAATGAATATTCCGGAACCAATCAAAACAACGGTAACGGATATCATTTTAATGGCAGTGGACAAAACCCACACAGTTGGCATCCGTATGCGACAAGGCCAAATAATGGAACCTGGAATTACGGAAATCGGAGGGATTCGGCGCCACAGAGACGTGAAGACCGAAGGTATAGTACAGATTACGGTCCACGCCGGTATAGAAATGATAGAAATCACGTGAATGATTGGTCAGGCCCGCGTGATGAAAGGCGGCACACAAATGAAAATTACAATAGTTACAGTAATAGGAATGACAGACCAAGGAGGAATAGCGACGGCCGGTCTACATCTACATCTATACTCCGCGAGCCACCTTACGGTGTGTGGCGGAGGGTACTTATTGTACCACTATCTGATCCCCCCTTCCCTGTTCCATTCACGAATTGTGCGTGGGAAGAACGACTGCTTGTAAGTCTCCGTATTTGCTCTAATTTCTCGGATCTTTTCGTTGTGATCATTACGCGAGATATATGTGGGCGGTAGTAATATGTTGCCCATCTCTTCCCGGAATGTGCTCTCTCGTAATTTCGATAATAAACCTCTCCGTATTGCGTAACGCCTTTCTTGAAGTGTCCGCCACTGGAGCTTGTTCAGCATCTCTGTAACGCTCTCGCGCTGACTAAATGTCCCCATGACGAATCGCGCTGCTTTTCGCTGGATCATCAAGAAAATGTTGCACGCAGCGGCCCGGAAACTAATTGGCGACAGAATAACCACTCAGTACACTTTGTAGAGGTAACGGACAGTACTGAAGCAACGCCGTTGTCTCCCCCGGTAAACAACAATCGGTCGTAATGAGCCCCCCAACGGCCGACCGATTTTACAACAGGGGGCACAAACAAGCACACATTACATCTTAGACAATTATTTTTAAGGTATGATCAGAATGCGACCGTAGAAGATGATCTATGTGAAGAAGAGATGAAAGCACCGGACAAGGTAAGTGACCTCGTACGGGCTGTAATAACAGCAATGATAGGAACTATGATTACCAACGTAATTTTAGATACAGGCGCATCTACGAATATTATTTCTAACAGTTTATTTAAAGAGGTTTCGAAAGCATTAAAAGTACCAGTGTTGCCAACGGAAAATTGTAAAATCTTGACAGCTATAGGTAACAAGTCAAAAAGTATTAAGTGGCAGGCGCAAATACCTGTTACCATTAGCGATGTCACGATAAACTGTACATTCTTAATCGTTGACAAGTTAATCGTCAATTGTATTTTAGGCATGGAAGTTTTCCGGCAGTATAAAGTAAACATCGACATAGGCAGTGGACTTTGCTACTTCCGAGTGGGCAGTCGTAGTGTGAAGGTCAATCTTGTAAAGTCAACAATAGATCGTAATGGCCAATTACAGAAACAAGTTGAAGTAAAATTAGTTTACCCACAAGTTTTATTGATAGATATTCCTTTCCCCGAACAATTAGACACGGAAATAATTAACGAACAGGCCGCCCACGAGAAGGTAGGAAAATCCACTTGTCTTTCAGAAACTCAACAAAATGAACTAGCAGATCTTATTTATGAATACCGAGACATCTTTAGAAAACAGCCGACAATAATCAAAAAGTACGAATACAAAATGGAAGCCTACCCACATAAAACGTACTGCCATAAATCATATGCGATACCATGGGCAAAGAAGGAAGCGGTTCGCAAAGAAATAACCGTACTGTAGTCCCATCCTAGCTGTCAGCAAACCTGACGGGTCAGTCAGATTAGTACTTGATGCGCGGGAAATTAATAAGATCATCGTACCAATACGCACTAGGCCGGAGAACTTAGATGAGAAATTGCTTAAATTTCATGGAGTGAAGTATTTAACATCCGTTGACATGAAGGCTTCGTATTGGCAAATAGCCCTACATAATGATAGCAGAAAATATACTGCGTTCATTCATGCTGGCAGAAGCTATCAATTCCAAGTACTGCCATTTGGACTCAACGTGAGTGCTGGGGTCTTTATAGAGGCTTTAGACAGAGTATTGGGTCCAGAACTGATTAGCAAAGTGACGTTGTATGTAGACGATCTCTTGATAGCCACGGAGACCTGGCAAGAGCATGTAGAATTGGTACACAAAGTGTTCCAAAAGTTCCGAGAATATGACGTCACAGCAAATTTTAAGAAGTCCGAATTCGGAAGGGATCGAATAAAATTTTTAGGCCACATTATTTCACCAGGCGGAATTTTACCACATCCAAAAAAGCTTGATGCCATAAAATATTTCCCCTCACCACAAACACGTAAACAATTGAAAGCTTTTCTGGGGCTCACGTCATTTTTTCGAAAATTCGTGCCCAAACAGTTACTGAATAGCGATTCCCTACTCAACCTTTTAAGGAAAAACCACACATGGTTGTGGACAGAAAAATGTGAGGAAGATTTCGTAAAAATCAAACAGGCACTCATAAACGCACCCATTCTGAAGCATCCTAAAATGAACTACAACTTTTGTTTGAGCATGGACGCCTCATGTCAGGGATTAGGCTCTTGTCTGTTCCAATTAGTAGATGATAACGGAAAACAGAAAGTAAACATAATTAGTTTTGCCAGTAGAACGCTAACGGAATGTGAAAGAGCCTATTCGGCAACTGAACTTGAAGCATTAGCTGTAGTGTGGGCTTTCCGCAAGTTCCAGTACTATCTCTGGGGAAGGCATACACAAGTGTTTTGTGACCATCAAGCACTATCGTTTTTACTCACATGCAAATTGTTGCACAAACGGATTGCACGTTGGTGTTTATTCCTACAGGAATTTGATTTCGAGATAGTTTATATCAAGGGTGAACAGAATGTAATTGCCGACGCATTATCGCGCTTGCCACAAGGTTTGAGCGAGTTCAATGAATTGATCGAACAGACTTCCGATTTTAGAGTTTTTCTGATGCATGATGGCACATTTCAACCATATTACAGAAAGATGTGTAAAGACATGAGCAAACTACAAAAGGAAGACAATAGATGGAGACAAGTTATGCAAAAACTGCAGGCAGATGACAATAGTACATTGAAACAATATTACACAATGTGAAACGATGTTCTTTTCTACAGGCGCAATCCACAATCCAACACCTGGTGTGTCTGCATCCCGGAAGAATACATAGACAATTTGCTAAGACACACACACAGAGTATGGGGACACTATGGGGTATCAAAATGTACAGCGAAAATATCAACGTATTGTTACTTCCCGAACCTCAGACGCAGGATTGAACAAATAATAAAAAAGTGCACAGTATGTCAGAAGGTTAAACATCTTAATAGATCTTGTTTGGACGTATTACACCCTATCATTCCAACTAGACCAAGGGAACTAGTTTCCGTGGACGCAGCAGGGCCATATCCACGAGCTAGGGGAGGAGTTAGGTATGTGATCGCATTTTATGATGTCTTCACAAAGTACTTAAAAATGCATGCTATAAAAGCAGTGCTGTCGGGATCAATAATCAAACACATGATAGAAGACTACATACCACTAGTGGGAAAACCGAAAATTATATTAACTGATAATGCAACAAACTTCACTAATAATAAATGGAAAACATTTCTCGAATCTCAAAACATAAAACATATATTGGTATCCAAATTTCACCCAGAATCGAGCCCGGTTGGGAGAAATTTTAAAGAATTTAATCGCTTTATAAGAACTTATATACCAAATAAACAGACAAAGTGGGTGGAATACATAGCCCCCTTTCAGCATATTGCAAATAATTTAATTCATACTTCAACAGGCTTTACACCTACAGAGTTAATGTTTCAAGGCACAGAACTTGACGAATGGGCTAAACCTTTACCTAAATTAGCCACAAAGGAAATAACACTAGACGAAAAGGTACGTCAAGCATTACTACAGATGGAAGAACAAGCAGAAATAAGGAAAAAACAATTCAACAAAAAGATAAGAAAGGTTACAGAATTTAACATTGGACAGGAAGTACTATTACGTACCCACCCAAAATCCTCTAAAATTAAGGCATTAAACAAAAAGTGGCAGTTGTTGTACGATGGCCCTTTCATTATAATAAACAAACCCCACCCAGGATGTTATCTGTTAGGTAACACACGAACGGGCAAGATGAAAGGGTTATAACCCCACAAGGATATCAAGGAATTTTTTCATTAAAGGTTATATATTATTTTAGCAAAATTGAAATTATACAACCTTGGATCACATAGTAAAATTGCTGTCATTAACCTAAGAAACTTGTACATTGAAAAAGACAGTCAGTTAGTGAAAAACATGCATTAAACTAGAAAACATAACTGAAATTTCAGTTAAACATCGAAACTAGTAATCAACTGGGGGCATATGCCAGCCGAACAACGCATAGTTAACCACACCTAATGAAACATGTGTTACTGTGAGTTTTTAACACTATAAAATAAACCATACGGTACTTTTGTAGTCTAACTCAGTTATTTAAGAGAGAGGAACGAAGACAAATTAGCGCGAAGGTCAGAGTTTGTTCGCTTGAGACGAGCAACAAACCACGCGTCGAAGTTGCAATCCAACGCCCAGCTTATGAGCACGCGATAGCTGCATGTCAAGACGAGGTCATTGGCCGCGCTGTAGGCAGCGAGCCGGGGAGAAATCTTCCCCCTTCCCTGTCCGATCAGCTGAGTGTATACAAAGCAAGAAGGCGCATGCGTGGTCGAGTCCAGGCGTCACGTGACTCTATTTACACGATGGTGGCTATCACGAATAATGTTCACCAACAATGCAGAGTTTTCCCCGCGCCTACAGTACAGTCGTGGTACATAAGCGCGCATGCGTGGAACGTTTAAAAGTTTTGAAACCATGCTTACTATGAGACACAGAGATGAAAGCCATTCAAAAACAAGAAAGAAAATGGTACACAAGTCTTGTAAATAGTAGTTTAGAAAATTTAATTATAAGCTGGTACTACGTAATAAAAGTGAACATGCAAGTACATACTGGTCATCGACGGTATTGTAATATTATATTATACTGAGTAAAAATCTTAGCTTGTACGGAAGGAGAAAAAATAAATAAATAAATAAATAATGCAGATATATAACCGGAAGAAAGGCTATGTACACGAGAACAACACACAATTACATATAGGGAAAAAGCAGCAAAGAGGAAAGAAAAGAGATAACGCATACATTTACATTACACAGTAGCGTGTGATTTTCAGAATGAACAACAAGGCAAACGCGTTGATTTTTGTGACTTAGCACAAGCTTTAAAATAGGAAAATAATAAACAGATCTATGCAACGTGAGTAACGAACTGAATCGCCCTCAAAACAAATACCTAGGGTTTATAGAGGGAGAAACACATTAACGTTAGGAAACACCTAAAGCACTCAGCAAACAACTTTGTAGAATATATCAGCTATACACGAGGTTACATGTACGAAAGCTGAAGTGTAAAGGAGGAAAATAGGGAATGTTGCGCATTAATGGACTGTAAGGCAGTTATGTATGTAAGAAGAAATATTTAGTTGTAAGTATTATTAGTATAAGGGACGATGCTCAGCACACCCTGAATTATTTTGGAATATTGAAGGAATGGTGCAGGGTACCGAAAAAGGGCCCCACCAGCAAAGTGTATATTATAGTGGTAGATTTTTTTTGTGTATAAACGTATGTATGAATGTGTGAAAGGCGAAAGAAGCTCTGTACATGTACGGAACTTAAACAACGTAGAAGTGTATAAGGAAAATTAAACTATAAGACAACCTCGTATAAACAGGTATACCTAACGTCAAGAAACAAATTAATTAAAACCGTAAGACTCTACGAGTTTACGAGAAAATGCGAAAAACCTGATACAAAGTGCAACATTAGCGATGCTTCACTCATGTATGCAAAAGGAAGGTATGAATTACTTTACCCACTTGAAACATGAAAGGAAAAATCAGGTCAAAATTATATCTTTCACACGTATAACAATTTACAGTCACAAATAATGAAAATGATATCGCCGCTATACGAGGAACAGGTAAGTAGTGTGATCGACGACCTGTAAGCAAAGGAACCGTCTATAAAATGAATTATGAACAAAAACGTCATAAAGAATTTCATGCTGCACTGAAGCTATGAAAGTTTGATTGTTCGTGTACATAGATTTTCATGACAACCGATGTATTAAAATGTCTGTATTTTTTCTCCCATGGTAACACAAGACGCCTGTAAGCGCACTTTAATTGAAGATGATACACGCACACAAGGGCGTGCCGGTATTATGAAACACTGTACATAGCAATAGTAGTTACACCCTGAAATTCAAAATTTTATGTTTATATGTCCATGTTAAGGTAGGAAGTTTTATTAGGGTTAATGATTTACAAGCACACCAGAATGTGCTTACGCCCAAAACACTGTACATATTAGGGTTATGCTGCATATAAATGATTATTTCGTGCATTTTCAGATTTTATACGCAAAAAACCGTAGCATACACGTAGTCGTTGCCACTACCCTAAGTAGAAGGTAGAAAATTCCCTTCCCAAGCTGCAGTGGAGCGGCTACAGGTGTATTCTCTGCATGCTGATGCATGTCGTTGCGTATGAAGAATACGTAGCGGAGGTAAACCTTAACTTATACTCGAGTTCAAGAAGGAAAACAAAGGATTTGTTCCTTCTAACAGATTAATGGAAAAAGGCGTGTGTGTGTGTCAGTAAAATCCAAGACGAAGAAGCCACTATGAGTGGTCAACAATTTTTTCAATTTTAGTCGATAGTTTTTTCCTGTAGTTAATGTAAACAATGTATTATATGTTATTCCATTGTATGTGATGTATTTTGTATTTCATGCCAAGTCCCGTGACTTACAAATTATGTACATTGACCAGAAGTATTGAGGGGAATGAATCTCAGTACAATAGGTAAAAGGGGTTAATGCGAAGAAAAAAAAGTGTAGTGAAAAGGAAGCTTCGATCGCAATACTCGCGGTTAAAGTGGTGTGTGTAGAAATTAAAATTGTGCAAGGTAGTGCTACGTTGCAAGTGTCAGCGAACCTAAACAAGTGATATCGAAAATTGAAGCTTGTATCGTCAAACGACCCATGGCGTCACAATAGGAAAGGACAATGCCAAACAAGTTTGACATGGTACGCTTCTTACCTGGAGTTGCATCGACGGGATCGTCCTCCGCCTCGCACATAGTGTGGTGTGTTCTGCGGGGCACATATTCCAGTGGTCCTCGTCGTATCCAGTCTAAGCACTGGAAGGAACTACAAAACGCATGCTGAGGTTCGGAAGTCTCGACGGTACCCGCACGTCGGTGTATATTCAGTGCACGGGCGCGTGCATTCAACCAACGTCGCCAGCTAACGGGCGACCAAACAATCAGGCGCGAGCATCAACCGCCCATATTCAACACTGGGGTTAGCGAACAAAGCTCGTTGCCCCAGAATAAATACAGAAAGCAAAACAAGGACTTAATTTTCACCCCTGATGAGGAAGGAAACATTTGTAAATAACGTTGTATTCATTGTATATTTTATTGATCAAACTTTACTACCTGACGTCGTTTTCTCAGTATTAACCAGAACTTTGTATATTAGGATTAAGGTTTGTAAATATTAGCATAAGTATACCAAAAAACTGACACACACTCAGAAATACCAAAGAATTCACAGTGCCATGAAAATGAGACAATAAAGACGAAGTTTGTAAATAAAAGACCCCCAAACCTATCAATTTCAAGGTCGACTACTGTATCCTGTCAACCAAATAAAATTTTCTAGTGACAGTATACAGTAGGGGGGCAGTTGTAATGACACATTCCGACGCAGAGACATACAATACCTTAAAGGCTGCGTCAAAGATTAAATTGAGAGGCATGTAGGTTATAATCTTTGTAATGTTCACATTGGATTCTCTTTTGTTTCATACTCCAAGAAGGAGCTAAGGGGCACTTTCGATTGTTGCCTCTTAGAGGATGGACGTAATTTTTGGTATCTGCGGAAAGGCAGCCATATTGTTAGTAATTATGGTTTGTGCGACGAGCTGAGCAAGTTTTATTGTCTTGTGAATAAAAAAATAGAGAGAAGTATCGAAGTGTTACGAAAATTATTTAAAGCAACGTAGCATTGTATTCCTTGGTTTCCACCGTCTTCGTGAAGTGAACCGATGCCGACTTAGGAAGATACACACGGTCAACAAAGAGAAGAACTTCGATGGCGACTGATGAATTAATATTGTGGCAGAAGGACTAATTCTACGTCTAAGGTGAGAACTCTGATTAAATCAACAATGACGTAGAATTCAAAATGTAATTAATCGGAATGGTAAATTATATTACAGGCATATTTCACGCAGCACTGTATTTGTCCGCATTCAAGCCGGTCAATACAATCCGTAAAAAAGCCTTTCAAAAATTCTAAAGTTAAAAAAAAACAATAAAAACGAAATGTTTTTTTATTTATTTCGCCACAGAGGGATGGGACACAGTAACTCCGAGGTAGCGATGAAGTGGGGATTTCCCCCTGCGACCATTTCACAAGTGTACCGTAAATATCAGGAATGCGGTAAAACATCAAATCCTCATCATCGCTGCGGCCATAAAAAGATCCTGCAAGAACGGGACCAAGAGAATCGTTCAACGTGACAGAAGTGCAACCCTTCCGCAAATTGCTGCAGATTTCAATGCTGGCACATCAACAAGGGTCATCGTGGGAACCATTCAACGAAACATCATCGATATGGGCTGTCGAAGTCGAAGGCCCACTCGTGTAGCCTTGATAACTGTACGACACAAAGCTTTACGCATCGTCTAGGCTCATCAATACCGATATTTGACTGTTGATGACTGGAAACATGTTGTTTGGTCGGACGAGTCATATTTCAAATTGTATCGAGCGGATGGACGTGTACGGGTATGGCGACAACCTTACGAAACCATGGACCCTGCATGTCAGCAGGGGACTGTTCAACTTGGTAGAGGCTCTGTAATGGTGTGGGGCGTGTGCAGTTGGAGTCATATGGACCCCTGATGAATCTAGATACGACTCTGACAGGTGACACGTAGGTAAGCAACCGCTCTGATCACCTGCATCAATTCATGTACATTGTGCATTCCGACAGACTTGGCAATTCCAGCAGGACAATGCGACACCCCGTGCGTCCATAATTGCTACAGAGTGGCTACAGGAACACTCTACTGGGTTTAAGCACTTCCGCTGGCTACCAAACTCCCCACACATGAACATTACACAGCGTATCTGGCCTTGCAACGCGCTGGTTAGATGAGTTCTCCGCCCCCTCGTGCTCTTACGGCTTTGTGGACAGTCCTGCAGGATTCATGGTGTCAAATCCCTCCAGGACTACTTCAGACATTAGTCGAGTACATGCCACGTCGTGTTGCGGCGCTTCTGCGTGCTCGGAGGGCCCTACACGATATTAGGCAGGTGTACCATTTTCTTTGGCTCTTCATTGTGTATTCAGGCACTGAGAAACATAAAGGCGCAAAGCACAGACACGAAGTTTCGGGAAAAATAGAGATTGTAGAGATTTGTAGGCAAACCGCCAGTCTGACAGGTCTGAATTGTTTTTAACGAAGTATCAACATCCTGTATTTACCACCAAAAAGTAAAATTATATTTTTAAACATTATATTATGAAATATCAATCAATATTGAGGATTATACTTACTATTAAAATTAATTTACGAAATTTCCATACATACGCTAGTGATAGTAGAGTCCTTTGGCAACTGTAAAATATGTAATTAATGTGAAAATAGAATTAGAACATAAAAAATAGGTACTCAATGCACCACACACACAATTATGGTCTATTCCGACACGTCATGGTCGTCGCTACTGTCGTTTCATTAAGCACATTTTGTGTCTTGAGGTTCAGGTAAAACTGCCGATTATGAAATACTTCTACTACACACAGGGCGCAGAAACTAAATTATGTTGGCAGTCCTGGATATCAACTGAGCAGAGCAAAAAGATTGCATTTGGTGCCTTGGGTCTATATGGAAATGAATATCCTAGAGAATGGCGAGACAGCTTCTTGTTAAAGTTCATATCAATAATGTGGGCCTGCAGGTATAGAAGAAATTCATTCACCATAAAGTCAACAGCTGTGAGAAGCATGCATGCATGCTACAGTCTGAAAATCGATGACGGAGTGCTGAAGGCTCTTATGGTCCTCTGCGTCGGACTTGTAATTTATTCCATAATTGACATATTAAATCGGATAGTACATTCATTGCTAACAGTTTCAATTCAAGTAGTTCATAGATGGTCATGTTAATGACAATAAGTAGTTGTTAGCAAGGTTCTGAGATGGAGAGGAATGGCAGTTTGGTTACGATTATGCTATCACTGTTATTAAATCGCCAACTTATATCACAGGTATGCACTGATTGCAAGGCATGAGGATGACGGTAAACGAAGACAAGCACATCACGGGGTAGGGTGACAGATAGACGATTCGCCGCTTCCACACAAATTAATAATGTGTAACGACTACCATGCTGGTTCTGCAATGTAATTCCACCGTCAGCAGCAGTGCTCATCATCAAATCGTAATGGCTTAACTTGAGGGAGCCCTGCATTTCCGCCGGTCAGGCATGCGCTCCTCAGAGTCCGTCCATTTCCGAATATCCGGGACCGAAAGTCTGGCCTAGAATGTTAAACTTCAATGTCTTGCGCTGTGCTCAAAAAATGGTTCAAATGGCTCTGAGCACTATGGGACTCAACTGCTGAGGTCATTAGTCCCCTAGAACTTAGAACTAGTTAAACCTAACTAACCTAAGGACATCACACACATCCATGCCCGAGGCAGGATTCGAACCTGCGACCGTAGCGGTCCCGCGGTTCCAGACTGCAGCGCCAGAACCGCGCGGCCACTTCGGCCGGCTTGCGCTGTGCTGTTCTGCGCTCTATGCATGAATATCCGTGATTCCAAAAACGCACAATATTTGTGAGGCTAAACTTTCTGGCCAATCCTCCTATTTGCACCCAACATTGGCCAATGGTATAATTTTGTAATGTCTTTCCTCCTCTCTCCAGCGGCTCTATAAAAACTCGTTTCCAAGTCAGTTCCTTTGCCACCATTCTCAATCTAAAAAGTGGCCTCAGGACCTACGTAAATGACAGACCGCGCTTTTCCCGTTACCTCGATTTTGCAATCTTGGGAAACAACAAGGAGAAAAGTCCTGCCCTCTCGACGTCGGCTTGGCGGTCTACCAGACACGCAATAAAGGGAAGTCGGTAGTGTGTTTGGTATGCTTTACTTAGTCCAGCCTTTCTGAACACAGTTAGGTCCTTTGTAAAAATGTCGACTGAACTTATTTCCGGCTTCAGCCAACTTTCCGTACGTATAGCGATTTGAGATTGATTGCTTTCTATTAGAGCTTTGAGCTCTGGTTCTTTTCCAACAAAACTACGACATTTTACAGCTACAATATTGATTGATTGTATGTCTAACTGTAAGTAGGCTGTTTAGGTTTTTATGTTGGTAACGCCACGTTGCGCTCTGTATGAAAATCACTGTCTGTGCTGTGTGCAGTCTGTGGCTGGTTGGCATTGTTGGAATATTCGCTTGTGTAGTGTTGGGCAGTTGAATGTGAACAGCGCGTAGCGTTGCACAGTTGGAGGTGAGCCGCCAGCAGTGGTGGATGTGGAGAGAGAGATGGCGGAGTTTTGAGAGGTTGCTATAAGCGGACGATCTGGACGTGTGTCTGCCAGAAAAATGAAATTTGTAAAGATGAAGGTCATGAATTGATTATATATATATATATTATTATTATTATTCACGTTGGGGCCCTACTGGACCACGCGAAGTACAATCACGGGGCATTCAGTTATTTTCTTTTAGACTTTCTCTCTGCCCAAATTGTTTTCATTCTCTCGGAATGAGCTCTTTTCCTTTCATCAGACCATGTGGTTCCAGTTTTCTTTGGTTTTTCTGCTTGACCAACTACCCAGTCATGAATTTTTTGCCTAAATAATTTTCTGTCTTGAATTTCATCTTGTTTTATATCTGCCTCTTTCATGTCCTCTTTTATAGCAGCAATCCATTTTATTGTCTCAAATTTAGCTTTACTTCGATTTTCGTAGAATTCCACGACTTGTTTAGTTAGTCTGGTAGCATCCATTCTTTTAATATGCCCATAAAATTTTAATCTGCGTTTTTTCATATCCGAATATATGCTGGTGTATTGTTGAATTTCACTATTTGCTCTTAGCCTGTATGTTCCTTCTTCAGTATATTTTGGACCTAGAATTTTTCTGATTACTTTTCTTTCTCTTTTTTGGATTTCTTGAATGTCCTTTTTTCTGTTTAAAATTAGCGTTTCAGCCCCATAAAGGCACTCTGGTTTTATGACCGTGTTGTAATGTCTCAATTTAGAGTACCTCGAGAGACATTTTTTGTTGTAGATGTCTTTTGTAAGTCTAAAAGCTGTCTCCATCTTTTGACAACGAATTTCATTTCCAATTTTTTCTAGACCAGTCTCTGAGATTGTTTCACCTAAATATTTGAATTGCGAAACTCTTTTGATTTTTCCATACTTAGTTTCCAAAAATTTGGGTGCCAGTTTGTTGCTAGTCATATACTGTGTTTTTTCAAATGAGATTTGGAGACCTACTCTTTCTGCTGTTTCTTTAAGAATTTCTATTTGTTTCTGAGCAATTTGGATGTCCTGCGTTAGAATAACCAAGTCGTCTGCAAAGGCCAAACAGTCTATTCGAATATTTGTTCGTCCTAATTTCACTGGTTGGTCAATTTTGAACTCCAATTTTCGTTCGCGCCACTCTTGTATTACTTTTTCTAGAACGCAGTTAAATAGCAACGGAGAGAGTCCATCACCTTGCCCCACGCCTGTTTTTATTTCAAAGGATTCTGAAATTTCTCCTCTGAACTTTACTTTTGATTTTGTACCAGTTAGCGTGTCTCTGATAATTGCCGTGGTTTTAGGATCCAGGCCTTGTTCTTTCACAATTTGGAACAGAGATTCACGATCCACTGAGTCAAAAGCCTTTCTAAAATCTACAAAGGTACAAACTAGTTTTTTATTGTAAATTTTTTGATGTCTGAGAATTAGTTTGAGGACTAAAATCTGTTCTGGGCAAGATCTATTTGGCCTGAAACCTGCTTGATATTCGCCAATTTTCCATTCAAGTTGTTGTTGTGCTCGGTTCAGAAGACATTGAGAGAGGATTTTGTATGTGACTGGAAGAAGAGAAATTCCTCTGTAATTATTAACATCAGTTTTGTCTCCCTTCTTATGAAGTGGGTGAATCAAGGCGGTTTTCCATTCATCAGGAATTTTTTCAGTTTGCCAAATGTTTTGCATGATTGAAGTAATTTCTTTAACGGTTTTTGGACCAGCTGCCTTTAAAAGTTCTGCAACAATTCCATCTTCACCAGATGCTTTGTTGTTTTTCAACCTATGAATTTCTTTAATGATTTCCTCTTCATTTGGTGCAAGTGAAACTGGATTGCATTGTTGGGGAATTTTTGGTGGAAATCTTTCTGTGGGCTCGGGGCAATTTAGAAGATTCTTAAAATATTTAGAAAGTTCTTTGCAATTTTCTTGGTTGTTAAGAGCCAACTGTCCATTTTCCTTCTTGAAGCAAAGATTCTGGGGTTGGTACCCCTTTATTTTGGTTTTAAAAGTTTTATAAAAATTTCTGGTATTGTATTTCTGAAAATCTTCCTCAATTTCTAAGAGTTGACTATTCTCATATTGTCTTTTTGTTTGTCTAATTAGTTTTGAAGTGTCTTTTCTAGTTGTCAGGAATGTATCATATGTGTCTTCTGTCTTGTTGCTATTCCATGCTTTAAATGTCTCTTGTCTGGCTTTGATTGCATGATCACAGTTTTCATTCCACCAAGCATGTTTCTTGTGTTTTCGTAAAGGAATTTGATCTTGAGCTGTTTTGATAATCTTGTGTTTGAGTTGTTCCCAATTTTGTGCACTTGTTTTGTCAAATTCGTCTGCTAATAATGATGGTTGGATTTTACTGGTGTCAAATTTGGGGATTAATGGTGTCCTTTTGTTGAAATTTTGGGGTTTTAGCTTTAGTTTCATACGGGTTAAGTAATGGTCTGAGTCAATATTGGCGCCTTTACGAACTTGAACATATACATACATATATATATATATATATATATATATATATATATATATATATATATAATGACTTTTGAACATTATTAAGGTAAATACATTGTTTGTTCTCTATCAAAATCATTTGCTAACTATGCCTATCAGTAGTTAGTTCCTTCAGTAGTTAGAATCTTTTATTTAGCTGGCAGTATTGGCGCTCGCTGTACTGCAGTAGTTCGAGTAACGAAGATTTTTGTGAGGTAAGTGATTCATGAAAGGTATAGGTTGTTGTTAGTCAGGGCCATTCTTTTGTAGGGATTATTGAAGGTCAGATTGCGTTGCGCTAAAAATATTGTGTGTCAGTTTAGTGATGATCAAATAAGTAAAGAGAGAAATATCTGAGTACGTTCAGTTTTACCCAGCTGTCTTTGAATCAAATAACGTAGTTTACCAGCACAGTCATTCATAATTTTTCTAAGGGGACGTTTCATAACCTCTTCCTGTGTTCGTCATGCAACCTTTGAAACCGAAACCCTCTCTGCACTTTATCGAGAACCTCTAACCTAAAAGAACCGCCCAGCTCCGTCCACACAGGGCCCGCTACCCGTGCAGCGCCTTTGTGTAGTGGACCCTTAACCACCCTAAAGCCCGTCTCACACGGAGCAAGGTTCGCCCCAAGTTTGCGAGATGGCGTGCATGCTCGCCGGCTTGCAGGGGAGGGAGCCGGCTATCTTCCATGTCGAAGCTCTCCCACGGTGCAAGATCGGCAGCTAGTTGTGTTGTGATCGGCTGCATGTTGTATCGAACGAAGATGGCTGCTTCAGGTACAGATGTTCAGAGCAAACTGCCATTATTAGCTGTTTTGGTGCTAAACGATGCAGAAATGCATGCTAATGAGAGAAGAAGAAAGAAAGAATTGATGAAAAACTGTATTAAGAGGAGAAACGCTGGAAAAGGTGTGCTCTCCATGCTTCATAAAGAGTTGAGGTTAGTTCGCATAACACTTACTTTTGTTTGAAAAGTATCACCATTTCATTACTGTTTGACTTTATAAATATACCAATAATGACTGTTATATACGACTTTATTTTATAGGATAGAAGATCGTACATCCTTTGCAAATTTTATACGGATGGATATGGTCGAAGAGGACACACGTCACTTGCAACTCTTCCGAGTGCTTCTGCACGCAAGTGTTTTACCGAGCGAGGTGGCGCAGTGGTTAGCACACTGGACTCGCATTCGGGAGGACGACGGTTCAATCCCGTCTCCGGACGTCCTGATTTAGGTTTTCCGTGATTTCCCTAAATCGCTTCAGGCAAATGCCGGGATGGTTCCTTTGAAAGGGCACGGCCGATTTCCTTCCCCATCCTTCCCTCACCCGAGCTTGCGCTCCGTCTCTAATGACCTCGTTGTCGACGGGACGTTAAACACTAACCTCCTACTCCTCCAAGTGTTTATTATAGTAGTTCGCGCTTTTCATGACGTACGGACACTGTTCTTCCCTATAAGTACACATCAATGCTTTAATCGCTTCCTTGGACCACTGCGGTGCCATTATTTAATAATTATACGAACTTCCTAACGCACCTCACAACAACAGAAAAGCGACTATCAACAAAGGCTTCCCGCCCAAGCTTTCCGCGACTGACGTCACAAACGAAACGTCTCATGATTGGCCAACGCAGGTGGCACGCAGGGAACCTTACAAGAAAAATAGCACCGGACCTATCCCGGAAATCTTACAAGGTTCCCAGCAAGGTAGCCCGCTAGCAGACGACGGAGCCCGCAAGGTAGCCGTCGCGCGATCCACCTCGGAAACTTACAGCGAATCTCGCTCCGTGTGAGACGGGCTTAAGGCTCAAGTCTTGGAACCTGCAGCCTTAGACGATCGCAGAACCGTCTGAGCCTCTGATTCAGGTCCTCCACTCGGTTCTGTACCGCAGGACGGCAGTCGTCTCGTGAGCTCCACCTTTATCTCGCAAGAAAGACTGGCGGTCTTTACCACTTCAGCTAGCCGCCCGAAACCAGAGAGAATCTCTTCCGATCCAAAGCGACGTACACCGTTTTTACCAACATAGCTCATTGCCGTTTTTAGCCTGTGCCTGCATCGAGCAGCACTGTCTTGGGCCCCGGTGGCCCGTAGTGCGGCGCCGACTTGGTGACTAAACAAAGCCCGTTCTTTTGCTTTCTCTCGGTTTTCGGTTTACTGTGTAGCTTGTGAAGCTTCTACACCAAGCGAACATCCCCCGTGCCAGCTCTTCACTCTTCCTAGTGCTCGCCCGCAGTTTCCACCTATACTGCGAGCATGAAATTCTACTAGAGCAGAAAGCACAGAGAGTGATTACTGCCACTGCAGTCATTGCCAGACCACTCCTTTAGAGTCTAGGCGCAAATAGCGATGTTACCTGTCGCCTTTTCCTTCTCCGCTTACATAGATGAGATGTGGCAAGCCAGAAAGGTTTGTCACCTTCCAACAACAACCAAGAGGGTCAAATGCTTGCGAGCAGGAATACACTAAATGAATCCTAATGTTCTGATGCAGTGTACACGCTACACATATAAACACCAACATTTTGTTAAACCTGAGAAAAGAAATGAAATATTTTAAGCGAGGGAATAATAATGATAATAATAATAACTGCAGGTATACATGTGTTCACTTAACTACGTTTCACGCACGCACGCGCATGCGCACTCACACTCACATACACACACGCAATTCTCATGTACATTACTGCTACATCCACAACTACGTGATTACTCTGCTTTTCACAATAAAGTGTCTGGTAGAGGGTTCAATGAACCATCTTCAAGCTGTCCCTCTACTGTTCCACTCTCGAACGGCGCGCAGGATAAACGAGCACTTGAATTTTTCTGTGCGAGTCCTGATGCCTCTTATTTTATCGTGCTGACCATTTCTTCCTATGTAGGTGGGTGCCAACAGAATATTTTCGCAATCGGAGGAGAGAACTGGTAATTGAAATTTCATGAGAAGAACCCGTCGTAACGAAAACGGTCTTTGTTTTAATGATTGCCACTCCAATTCACGCTTGATGTCTGTCGCACTATCTCCCCTATTTCGCGATAATACAAAACGAGCTGCCCTTCTTTGAACTTTTTCGACGCCATTGGTCAGTCCTAACTGATGTGGATCCCACGCCGCACAGCAGTACTCCAGAATAGGGCAGAAAAGCGTAGTGTAAGCATTCTCTTTAGTAGACCTGTTGCACTTTCTAAGTGTTCTGCCAATGAATGGTAGTCTTTCATTTCCTCTACCCACAACATTTTCTATGTGATCATTCCAGTTTAGGTTACTTGTACTTGTTATCCCTGAGTATTTAGTTGAATTTACAGCTTTCAGATTCGTGTGATTTATCGCATAATGGAAATTTTCCTGATTTCTTTTAGTACTCATGTGAATAACTTCAGACTTTTCTTTATTCAGGATCAATTGCCATTTTTCGCACCACACAGATATTTACCTAAATCATTTTGCAATTCACAAGACGGTAAATGACAGCATCACCTGCAAACAATCTAAGACGGCTGCTGAGATTGTTCCCTATGTCGTTAATTATAGATCATGGACAATAGAAGGCCTACAACACTTACTTGGGGAACGCCGGATATTACTTCTGTTTTATTCGACGCCTTTCCGTCCATTACTACGAACTGTGATCTTTCTTACAGGACATCACGAATCCAGTTGCACAACTGAGGCGATATTCTATAGGGACGCAGTTTTATTAGATGACGCTTGTGAGGAACGGTGTCGAAAGCCTTCTGGAAGTATACATTCGATAGCTGGCTACAAAATTCATTCGTTGGTAACGACATTTAAAACAGAACATGAAGAAATTGTAGAAAAAATTACAAAGAACACATCAGAAGGTGAAAGTAGGAAACATACCATTTCACATTCGCAAAGCACATAGAACACAACAACCAACATAGAACAAGACATGTAAGTCATCAGGATAAATAATCACAACAAATGGCTTATACCAATGCAGGAAAACTATGACAAGCAAATAGGTATTGCAGAAAACTACAGCTGATAAACGAGCAAAAAAATGGTTCAAATGGCTCTGAGCACTATGGGACTTGACTTCTGAGGTCATCAGTCCCCTAGAACTTAGAACTAACTGACCTAAGGACATCACACGCTTCCATGCCCGAGGCAGGATTCGAACCTGCTGAAGCGCCACGCGGTTCCAGGCTGAAGCGCCTAGAACCGCTAGGCCACACCTGCCGGCGATAAACGAGCAGACACGTGTAAACACTAGCTCTTCTAAATGTAATAAAAGAATTGAAACAGTTTAAAAATAAAAGATTAATTACGAGGGCTGTTCAAAAAGTATCCAATTTTTATTTAAAAAAATCAATCTTTATTCAGATACAATTGTTTGACACTGGTCACCTTCGGCTTCCACACACCTCTCCCAATGCTGCTGCCACTGCTGGAAGCATCATTAGATTAGATTAGATTAATACTAGTTCCATGGATCATGAATACGATATTTCGTAATGATGTGGAACGAGTCGAATTTTCGAATACATGGCATAATTAGGTTAATTTAACAACATACTTAAGTTAATATAACAACTTTATTTTTTGTGTTTTTTTGTTTTTCTTTATTTTTATTTTTATTTTTTTTATTTTTTTAATATTTTTGTTTTGTTTTTTTTTTCTTTTTTTTCTTAATTTATATCTAAAAATTCCTCTATGGAGTAGAAGGAGTTGTCATTCAGAAATTCTTTTAATTTCTTCTTAAATACTTGTTGGTTATCTGTCAGACTTTTGATACTATTTGGTAAGTGACCAAAGACTTTAGTGCCAGTATAATTCACCCCTTTCTGTGCCAAAGTTAGATTTAATATTGAATAGTGAAGATCGTCCTTTCTCCTAGTATTGTAGTTATGCACACTGCTGTTACTTTTGAATTGGGTTTGGTTGTTAATAACAAATTTCATAAGACAGTATATATACTGAGAAGCTACTGTGAATATCCCTAGATCCTTAAATAAATGTCTGCAGGATGATCTTGTGTGGACTCCAGCTATTATTCTGATTACATGCTTTTGTGCAATAAATACTTTATTCCTCAGTGATGAATTACCCCAAAATATGATGCCATATGAAAGCAATGAGTGAAAATAGGCGTAGTAAGCTAATTTACTAAGATGTTTATCACCAAAATTTGCAATGACCCTTATTGCATAAGTAGCTGAACTCAAACGTTTCAGCAGATCATCAACGTGTTTCTTCCAATTTAATCTCTCATCAATGGACATACCTAAAAATTTGGAATATTCTACCTTAGCTATATGCTTCTGATTAAGGTCTATATTTATTAATGGGGTCATACTATTCACTGTACGGAACTGTATGTACTGTGTCTTATCAAAATTCAGTGAGAGTCCGTTTACAAGGAACCACTTAGTAATTTTCTGAAAGACAGTATTGAGAATTTCATCAGTTAATTCTTGTTTCTCAGGTGTGATTACTATACTTGTATCATCAGCAAAGAGAACTAACTTTGCCTCATCGATGGAAAGCCCCTTTTTGTATGGTGCGCATATCTTCGCTGTTCTGAAACCTGGTCCCTTTCAGAGTCTTTTTCAGTTTAGGAAATCCAGACGTCACTTGATGCTAGGTAGAGTTAAAGGAGACTGACAAACCACAACTGTGTTATGTTTTTCCACAAAACTCTGAATTAAATGAGAATGACGAGCGGATGCGTTGTCGTGTTGAAGGTACCAACAGTCCGTTGCTCACAAGTCTGGTCGTTTGCAATTCACTGCTTCACGAAGGCCACGCAGAACCTCTTGGTAGTATTCCTTACTGACATTAGTGCCTTTTGGTGCGTACTCGTGATGGACCAAACGACTGGAGCTAAAAACGACGTCAGTATGGCTTTCACATTCTATGCTATACTAGCGAGATTTCGAAAAATTGAAAAACAGGAGAACAGTTTAAATACAGTGAATCATGTACACATGTAGAGTATCATCTGCAAGTTTGAAACGTAACCCGAGAGTTTAGCAAAATACATTGCATGGGGGCTTAATTAAATATCTTGAAAATGATTTTTATTTTTTTGGTGGCTGTATGTCCGATTACGCTGTGTCTCGTAAACGGTTGGCCCTGACTAGTATTATTACGCAATCTGATTGCATAGAACAACAACAAAGAATGAAATGAAAATTTTCGTTAACACAATTAATTAATTAAGTCCCCAGCAACTATAAAACTTACGAAACCAAAGCACAAGTGTAATTGTTCTGTATGTGGGAGTGTGACTCAACGTACACATCTGGCACGGTTCTTCTTCAACAAGACAAGAAATTTTAAATACCATTTATACTGAAGTAACTAAAAAATAGAAATACTATAATTGCGTAAGGAAAGCAGAATTACACTCTAATACAGGAACACAAGCCAGATGCTTTGTTGACTGAACCTGTAATGACGCATTATTTAAGACATTGAGATAATAAAAAGAAAAGGAATTTTTTTTTTCTTTTACCTTCATATATTGACGAAAAGCACTCTAATCATTACAATATTTCCACACCGACTCGTTACTATCACATCTCAACAAGAACTTTTCAGTATCACATCTCAGCAAGCACTCTCTGCCACGAGTTCTCAACAAGCACTTTTCACTAGCACATCTCAACAAGCACTGACTACTACGAGTTCTCCCCAAGCATTGCCAGTGGAGGCGGCTGAATAATACTCTTTGGCGCAATCTCTGGCGCAGTGGCTCAGTGTAGCCACCTTTCAACATGTGTACATGAACATGAGTATATATACTATGTCTTTCAATAAATAAATAAATAAAGGCGAATCCTATGAGAAAATTGGTTTTACTTAGGTGCACATGGACATAGCCTGAAAATTATCAACCTTAATTTAAGTACATTTTGTGTATAGTACTTTTTGTTTTCTGGACCCATTCCACCTTACATTACAATTTTCAGGAAAAGTTGATATGGTTATAAGCTCTCTGTTGTTCCATATGACTTTCATCTCTCTACAAAGTCACGAGTCCTTTATCAAGCTCAGCGGAATATTATGCAGTAGGCAAGGCAATGAACTCACACTCAGCACGTTTCAAATCCCTGTCTATAATTTTTAATTACACGTAATACTCTAAAGTCGGCGAAGATATGTTTCCTTCTAGAAGATATAGCCGACTGCTTCCATCATATGTGTCCAGCCGAGTTGGTGTTCTATCTATTATAAACTTCCATGACGAGACATTTAATTTTTACCTTACCCCATCACATGTTTCTAAAACTAGTCATTGTGGTAACTACCATTTACGATGGTGTGCTTTCCATACCTCCTTTAAAAGCAGGATCTATTTTAAATGTCCAAATATAGCAACTATAAAAGCAAAAAAATAGAAAGCAAAATTGAACTACAGTTCCATTTCCAGAGAAATACTGTCTACAACAAGTTTTTATTAATACTGTCTCTTAAATATATTTTACTGGTCGATGCGAGATTTATGGTGGCGTAAGGAAATATGTGAAGCGATAAAACGAATAACGTAACCCGAGAAGAACTGAAATAAGGAAAACAAGAGCTGTAGAGATGATTAACGGCGTAGTCCATAGGGCACGAGAATTAATGCGTATGTTGGAGGGAAGTCTCGTAAACATGACATTAAATTGTACCCCACAGCGATGGAAGTGAGAAAAATCGAAAAGAGGCGGATCGAGCAGTAATTTCAAGGAGCAAAATAGACCATCTAGAAGCTCACAGCTATGACGAGAGAAAACCCTCATAAAACTTCAACTTCCTGCCAGACGGACGAGGCTGAAACAAGTTCTTGAGCAATAAGGCAGCCTACCTACGCCCCAGGCGTAAAAACGAACTGCTCCGCCTGTCTCCTCAGGAATACTGTACTGATTGCAACGGGCGTTCTTGCAGCACTGGAGGAAACAACAGTGAGTCAGACAACCAGGAAACTGACATCAGGTAGTGCTGCGTCAGAAACAATTTGTATCCTCCCTATTTTCACCATCATCAGTTATTCCGCTTCCCAAACAGCAAAACTCATTTATTATTTTAAGTGTCTCATTTCCTAATATAATTCCATCAGCATCACCTGATTTAATTCGACTATTTTCCATTATCCTAGTTTTGCTTTTGTTGGTGTTCATCTTACGCCCACCTTTCAAGACACTGTCCATTCCGCTCAACTGCTCCTTCAACTCCTTTTCTGTCTCTGGTAGAATTACAATGTCATCGGCAAACCCCGAAGTTTTTATATCTTCTCCCTGGACTTTAGTTTCTACTCCAAATTTTTCCTTCGTTTCCTTTACGGCTTGCTTAATGCACATATTGAAGAACATTGTTTCCACCTTGCAACACTGTCTCACTCCCTTCTCAACCACAGTTTCCCTTTCGTGACCCTCGACTCTTGTAACTGCTGCCTGGTTTCTCTACAAATTGTAAATAGCCTTTCGCTCCCCATTTTTTATCACAGATAGCTTCAGAATTTCAAGGGAGTATTTCTGTCAGCATTTCAAAAGCTTTCTCTAATTCTACAAATGCTATAAACTTAGGTTTGCCTTTTCTTATCCTACTTCTAAGAGAAGTGGTATTGGCAGTGCTGCCTCGCGTGTTCCTACATTTCTCCGGAATCGAAACTGATACTTCCCGAGGTTGGCTTCTACCAGTTTTTCCATTCTTCTGTACAGAATTCGTGTTAGTATTTTGCAACCATGGCTTATTAAACTGACAGTTCTGTGATATTTACACCTGCAGTAAACACTTACTCACTATTAAAAATAATTTCCTCTTGAGGAGGACTATCGGAATATCAGGAAGTTGTGGTTCAAGCAATAACAAAAGCTGCTACATGTGATCCCGTTGCCGGCCTCTGTGGCCGAGCGGTTCTAGGCGCTTCAGGTCTGGAACCGCGCGACCGCTACGGTCGCAGGTTCGAATCCTGCCTCGGGCATGGATGTGTGTGATGTCATTAGGTTAGTTAGGTTTAAGTAGTTCTAAGTCTAGGAGACTGATGACCTCAGATGGTAAGTCCCATAAGACTTAGAGCCGTTTTTTTTGTGATCCCGCTGTTTTTCTGGCGAATTTAATTAATATTAAGCTCTTCCTTTTCCAGCCGAGTGAGTTCGCTGAAATGGCGTGATGTTTCGATGAATGTCACTCCTGTTTCCTTCCGGCAAAGTGTCAAGACGGCATATTGGTTGTCCTTACGGCGTGTGCCCACTAGCAAATAATTTCCGAAAGTAACTTCTACAAGTGCTTGCCGAGGTGTTAACATTAGAACAAAAACTTGCTCAAGTTTACTTCTGCAAGTCACATGAGTAAGTTAATCTGAGGTACATGCTGTAAATTCTTGTAGAAGTGTTTCCACAAGTGTGGCGTCTTGAGTATTGCAAGTTTTAATTTACAATGGCGTGTATTAAAATCATCTACCAGCCTTATTGCTTTACTGTTATTATTATTAAAGGAAAAGAGGTTAAGAAAAGAATTAGTGTTCGACTGAAGAAATGGATACGAAGGCTTACCTATATAAATTTTCAAGAAATTACTAATTTCTTGTCCATACTGAGTACGCAATTTCCGATTATATATTTTTTTTTTTACTTTCGTCGATATCTGTTGTCTCAGAATCTACCACAATATCGTTCATTGCGTCCTGCTTTATAACACTGTTGTTAAAATCCAACAAAGGACAGCACTGCACTTCCCGAATTAACAACAGCGTTTTTTACTGGCAGAGTCATATTTCTCACTTTTCGGTACTGACTTTTCTGCAAGTTTAAAAAAACCTTCCAATAACATGTAAGTTTGGCAAATAATTGGAGCAAGGTGCAAGCAACTGTATCCACTAAGTTGCGTAGCCTACTTTTTGGGGTATTTCCAAGTCATAGAACTTACAGAAGTAGCTTGTATAAGTGACTTGTGGAAGATTACTTGCTGGTAGACACATCCTTTTATATAGGCGTTACCCTCCCCATTCTCGCTCCTACTCCCTCCGCCGCTGCCGTCGATATATGCAACACACTGTTGTCGTGATACACTAGCGGCAACGTAAGTGAAGTTTCACAGTTTGTCTCTCCTACGACCCCTCATCACTTAAACGAATACGCAAAGCAGCCTACTGGAGGCTGTAACATTTTGCCATCTTAGAATACTATCGAAAGTATCCCGACACTACTAGATGTCACGAGAGGTGGACCCACCAGTATAAAAGGAGAGGGAGAGTACTGAGTTGTTGGCAGAGAAGCAGTAAGAGCAGAATGAGTCGGTCAGGAGCGCTCAACGATTCGAACGTGGGCTAGTCACTGGATGTCATCACTGTACGTTACCTGAGCAACAAAACATTTCAACACTTCTAAAGTTGCCCGGATCGATAGCTAGTAATGTGACTGTGAGGAGGAAACGAAAGAAACAACCACATCTAAAACACAACCACGGAGACCGCATGTACTGAACGGCAAGCACTGTGGAAGGTGGAAAAAAAACTCTAGCCGAAAGTGAAGCTAGCACAACCACTGTGCCTGGAGAGTTAAAAAGCATGGGTCACATTTTTCTAATCAGTGCTGAACGACTCTTGGGGTAGTGCGGAGGGGCCGACTGAATGGGAAATGGATCACTGGAATTTGGAGTGACGAGTCACGCTGTACCCTGTGGCCATTCGAGGGGAGGGTTTGACTTCGGCGAATACCTGGAGAACGTTATTGCTGTCACGTGTAGTGCCAATAGTGAATTACGAAGGAGTGGTGTGGCGGTAGGGGGTGCTTCTTGTGATTATCGTGTGGTTCTCTTACTGCGCTTTTTAAAAAAGAATAATAAAAAAATGAAAAAAAAAACGCTGTGGAAGAGTAAGGACACATTTTACGGCATTGTGTGCTGGTACAGCGGAGGAACAGTTCGGAGACGACGATCGCATCAGCACGACAAAGTACGCCGCCATAAAGCAGCATCTGTGGAGCAATGGTTTGCGAACAAAAACATCCCTGAAATGATTAGGAAGGCCAGAGTCCCAACCTGAACCGAGTGGAGTCAGACCGTCGGCTTCGCTCCAGACTGCAGCGGCCAACATCACTGCCTCCTCCGATTTCGGCTCTTGAGGAAGATTTTCAGACACCTCACTGAACGCGTCTCCAGCAGAGTTCAAGCCATCATAATAGCGAAGGCTCGACACAACGGATATTAATTTCTGTTAATAGGCGTCCACATGCTTTTAATGAAATACCATACTCTCTGCTCCACACAATTCCGACAATTCCTTATTGCACATAATGAGAATTACACACACGGAAGAATGGTATTTTATCTACATTATTTTTCCACGTAATCTCTATCCCGTTCTGTGGCCTTCCTCCAGCGCGAAACAAGAGCGTGTATGCCCTGCCGGTACCAATCCTTGCCCTGGTTGCAGAGCCAGTACTTCAATGTGTGAACTTCCTTTGCCGATTGACAGATGCAGCGCCAGCTTCCGAGTCGTAATGTTCTGTCCTCGTGAATGACAGCATCAGCTCGCTGCAACATGTCAGGTGTGACAGCCGTGGATGGTCTCCCCGACCGCTGCAAATCGTGGAGCTCCGCCGAACCGCCTTTCTGATGACCTCACCCTCCGTGCCCAGCGACTAACTGTACTTTTGTCGAACAGCAGATGTTGCGTACACTTTGCACAATCGTTTGTGAATATTCCCCACAGTTTCTTTCTCTGCACTAAGAAATTCAATGACGGCACGTTGGTTGTGACATACAACACCTATAGACGCCATTGTGAAACTGTTGTGCAGCTACGCTATCTGTCGGAAGTGACGGGAACTTGGCGCGCTCACTCAAGGGATTTCAAATAATACATATGTAACGTTTCGGATTCGTAGCATTTTTTTCTGCTAAGAAAAAAAATACGGTGCATTACCTTCTGGCCAGCTCTCGTAATACATTGCTGAACCAAAACTTAACGACCACTTGCCTTATTGTGGTAGTAGTTGTAGTAGCTTTATTCATCCGTAGATCTCTTTTTACCGTGATGTAGGACATGTTACAGTATTTACAAGTTTAGACCAATTTAAAATAAGCTAATTCGTATACACATACATTTACAGACTTCTAGTTAGAGACAATCATTACATTTACTCCTGGTACACATTTTTTTTTTTTTTTTTTTTTTTTTTACAAATAACTTATTAAATAATGTAATGCCACATTGTTAACCCATATCTCACTGTTAGTCACTGCACACACTATACACACATTGTTTCATAAGACTTCACTCACTACACACACACACACACACACACACACACACACACACAGTGGTGATCTCTGGGTCATTTTCTGTACCGCCACTTCCCATTTGCTATCCTGAAAAATTGAGTCAGCATCCTTCTATAGTGAGTGAGGTGTTGAGCTCAGAAAGAGGAAGAGGAGTTAGTATTGTGCTATGCATAGCTTGGGGCTAAGTTTTTCTAGAGAAGGAAAAAAACATAGTGTGAAGATGTTATGTGGAGTGTTGGACGTTTTATAATCAATATTGTTAATTATTTGTGTAACTTTTTTTTGCCAAGCCCCTAATCTGTTTTATCTAAGTAATCCTTCAGTTTAGAAAATGTATTGCATAACAGGTACTAATAGCTTGTTTGTCCGTCTTCGGAACGAAATACATGACTGAATCTCCGTATCAGCGATCCGACAGTTTGTTGATAGTCATGTGGAGGTATGTGGCATTAGACGTCTTCGCACAGCCTCCACACTGCACCAGGGGAATGGATCAACACTTGAAACGCAGAAGTAAAAATAAAGTGCTGTCGATATTAGCGTCATTAGAGACAAAACTCGTTCGTGGGTGGAGACAATCAGCCAGGTGGTACTTAAAGGATGTAATCAATATTCGCTTCTAAAGAGAATATGGAAACTTGGAGGACCGTACTGGGAACTGATCGCAATTTCTCCTGAATAGGAATCTAGCTCTAAAACGGCAGGGAGCTGGCTGGGAAGTGGTATTGGGATGAAAGCGGTGAGAAGTGCAAAAATATCCTATCACATAATATTTAACAACTTTTCAGATCCTTTGTGCAACAGGGACACAATCAAAAAATATAAATTAAAAAAAACATACATGACCGTTAATAAATGCAATGCTCACTCGATTAAAAGTGAAAAATCGTTATATCTGCAATAAACTCGATAAATAAATATTTACAATTAAAAATATTTACTTCAAAATTAGTGTAAATGACTAATATCTGTATGCACGAGGCTGGAGCCATAATAGCTTTAAATTTATTTTTCTTGTAGTCTTAAAAAAAAAATCTGTGACCGAAATGTTGCAAATGTTTACTAACAACAGAGAACCACAATCATTTCTTAATAAGCAAGTCCATTTTGGATTAAGTCATTTTGGATATACCAGAGTACTAAAGAGTTTCACAGATAGTAAACGTAGAAGCAAACTGCCAGAACAATTTAGGACTGGAAAATAGAACGGGTATTAAAAGAAAACGCTAACATTATCCTAGTAACTGAAATTAATACACAATTACAAATTTCCATTGAAAGAAAGCAACAATTTTAGTATGACCATAAACAGCAATGGCCCAAAGTATTATTCTAACAACTGTTTAAAATTTCACTATCGTTTCGTTAACTGTCTTTTGGACAGAATAATTTCTAATCACAGCCCACCCGCCAACTTAGTACACATACAGACTTGGCATTAAATATACTCACAACTATTAAGGAAGCAGTCTTATATTCTAAGGCATCTTTACTAGCACATAAGACAATGTATGTGACCAGTTGGCCAAGACGAGAGATTGAGCAGTTCTGAAAATGTGTGATAAACTGAACTTGAAATTCATGACCTGGCCAGAAATTTTAATGCAGCAAATAGTTGAAGTGAGTTGATAGTTAATTTTGTGTGCCACGAATATTATTTTAATTACTCTTTTTGTTTTCTTTTAAAGTAAGGTAAACTTATTAAATACGCTTTAGTTTCGCAGATCACAGGAGAGCCAAGACCAAGACGCACGACCAATCTTGCAACAATTTTATTGTATCTTCTGTGCATGGACCAGTCACACGCCAATACGAGCCGTATTTGTTGAGGCTAGCGCAGCGGGCTAATTGGCAAGCAACGACTCAGTAGGTCCCACTAAACACTATACAACACAATTGCAAAACAAACTGCTTCTGAAACATAGAATCTTAAAGTAACTTGCACAGTACATGACAAATAATGAAAAAAAATATTTAAAAATTTCCTTCAACAAATAACACAGACAGGCGAACCAAAATACAGCAGAATACCAGCGAGACTAACTTTTCTTGCAAGTATTCTATCAATAATAAAATAACAGCTACAATAATAATAATAATAAACCATGTAATATCGGCGCTTATTGCCATTACAGAACGTAGGTGAAGTGAGACAGAACGGTCATGCGGCGGTCAACCACTTAACGGACAACGTCTAGATACCTTCAAGCCCACACAAGCGGGAAGGTGAATAAATTCTTCATTTGTGTGGCCATAGTGTCCATAGTTGCTGTAAAATTCTTGACGGTATTTTTGTTGTGTCGTTGCAACTTCAAAAATGCGTGATTTTTTTCACCAGATGCGTTTCGCTTTATTGAGGTAAAGCATCATCAGTGGTCTGTAATTAAATTATTTACGTTTTGATTTGCTTTTAGATCATTCTTAACGAACTTTTTTCGATCTGGAAGCAAATCAAAATATAAATAATTTAATTACAGACCACTGATGATGCTTTACCTCAATAAGGCGAAACGCATCTGGTGAAAAAGGTGACGCATTTTTGTAGTTGCAACGACAGAATAAAAATACCGTCAGGGACGGTTAAATTGAACCAAAACATTGCTCGCCATCATAGTCCGTTATTCTGCAGTGAAGTCATTCCAGGATCGGCTTTCTTGTGAAGGTCTGCCCAGCACCTCAGCAGCCAGCACAGGGCAGGTCGGGCGGCTGACAACACACACCGCCTATACCGCCACGGTCGATTTCAACAAGCCGTGGGCAGCCGAGGTCCTAAAAACCTGCTTGCGCTTCCTCGTCCAGGCGACTCTCACCGGTACCTTTTTTTGGTGGTAGGTTGCCGTAGAGCGTCACCGTTTTATAGCGGTTTGACTTGACGTGGAAGTAAAATCTTCCTACCGCACAATGACATAATTATATTGCACGTTAAAAGCGTAGCCGCTGGAGTTCAGTGTTGTCGGTAAGAAGTGACACAACTGCATTGATAGTTGTAGCGGTGGCCGTATCATCGCCTGCCTACGCTATTCTTTAAGTACCCGTTCCTCAACGGAAGTTCGTTCCGACAGAGACGGCCTTAGAGCACAAGCTAAGAAGAATCGATATTAGAGGACAAGTCATATTCATTGCTGGCGCACGGTACGAGTTCTCGAATTACAGTCCACATATTAAGGTTTTTCCATGTAAGAGGTATGGTCTTTGCAACGGTTTATTTATCAACTCTAAATAATAAAGTTACATAATTAATTTTTTCTTTATTTGCAGTACATATTTGCATTCCTGGTACACAATGTTATGCTCGCGGTACAGTAGCCTAGCCTACAGCTACAAGGGCCAAAGCAAAAAGGCGCAGCCAATTCAGAGAGTTTTTGTTTTGGTATTCAGTCCCAAGACTAGGCTGATGCAGCTCTCCACGCTACTTTAACCTGTGCAAGCCTCTTCATCTCCGAGTAACTACTGCAGCCTACATTCTTCTGAATCTGCTTACTATATTCATCTCTTGGTCTCCCTCTATGGTTTTAATCCCCGACACACGAACACACACTTCCCTTCAGTACTCAACTGGTGGTCCCCTGAAGTCTCAGAACGTGCTCTATCAAACGATCCTTTCTTCTAGTCAGTGACACATGTTTCTTTTCTCCCCAATTCTATTCAGTACCTCTTCGTTAGTTACGTAATCTACCCACCTAATTTTCAGTATTCTTCTGTAGCACCACATTTCGAAATCTTCTATTCTCTTCTTGTCCAAACTAGTTATCGTCCATGTTTCACTTCCATACATGGCTACACTCCATACAAATACTTTCAGAAATGACTTCCTGACACTTAAATCTATATTCGATGTTAGCAAACTTCTCGTCTTCAAACACACTTTTGTTGCCATTGCCACTCTACATTTTATATCCTCTCTACTTCGACCATCATCAGTTATTTTGCTGCATAAACGGAAAAATTCAGCTACTAACTTTACGTGTGTCGTTTCCTAGTCCAGTTCCCTCAGCATCCCCTGATTTAATTCGACTACGTTCCATTATCCCCCCTTCAAGACACGGTGCAGACCGTTCTACTGCTCCTTCAAGTCCTCCTCCGTCTCTGACAGAATTACAATGTCATCGGCAAACATCAAACCTTTCATTTCTTCTCCCAGGACTTTAATTCCTACTCCAAATTCTTCTCTGCGTTCCTTTATTGCTTGCTCATTGTACAGGTTGAATACCATCGGGGATAAGCCACAACCCTGACTCACAAGCTCCTCAACCACTGCTTCCTTTTCATGCCCATCGACTCTAATAACTACCGACTGGTTTCTGCACAAGTTGTAAATAGCTTTTCGCTGCCTGTATTTTACCCCTGCTACCCTCACAGTTTTAATAGAGTGTGGTGCGGTAATTCGTTTTCTGCATTTGGTGGGGAATAACGCTCCAACGATGGATTCTGCATCCGTGCAAGTGTTCTGCATTGCACCATCATACGACACAGACGCTTCCAGTGTGGTCAAAGAAGTCTCAACGAAATGGCAGACGATCTCTTTGGGAAGAAACGAGAATCACAAGAGTAGTAGAAGCCTTGGCGCTCGAAAACCGATGTATCGCTGTCGAGGGAAAAAGTGAATATTACTCCCAAATCAATTTTCAACATCTTGCATGACATTTTGACCATGACAAAGCTCACCGGCAGCTGGGAAACACGACAGCTCCACTCATTCAAACAGCGAGTCGGACCGATGCAGCAACGGAAATGTTGCAGTAGCGCCAGGCCGCTTCTGAAAACGAGCAACGCACGAACTGGAAACATGTGGAATCACCGCTATTGAATAAGGCGAAGACTCGTCCGTAATCGGATAAGGTTATATTTTGGGACTGTCATGGTGTGGCGCAAACAGATTATACTCGTAAGGAGCAAACCGTCACCGGAGCATACTACTGAACTCTCCTGGACGAGATTACAGGACGCTGCGAGAAAGCGTTGCTAGAAGTTGTTCAAGGTTCTTTCTTTTTTTCTTTTCATCCAAGCCAATGCTGCAGCGCTTTCTGCTCAGCAATCAGGTAAATATGCTACTTTTCTTGGGCTATCAAATGTTGTCCCCCACCCCGCATACTCCTCACATTTCCACCAGTGACATCTTTAACAGTGTCCGCAGAAATTTTTCCAGGAGGGGGCACGATTCAAAACTTGTCAATCTTGATAACAACTGATTCCACTGGTCTGAAAACGTGTCGTGCCCCAGTTTGACAATAAGTACACAAAACTTACTGTATCTCAAAATATTAATAGCTATATACTTAGATTTTTTCAAGGCAGATTCATTTGGTACAAAATGGTAAGCAGACTGAGGTGACTATGTAAGTAGGCTGTTTTGGTTTTTACATTGGTAACGCCACGTAGCGCACTGTATGAAAATCACTGGCTGTGCTGTGTGTGCAGTCTGTGGCTGGGTAGCATTGTTGTAATATTCGCTATTGTAGTGTTGGGCTGTTGGCTGTTAACAGCGCGTAGCGTTGCGCAGTTGGAGGTGAGCCGCCAGCAGTGGTGGATGTGGGGAAGTGAGATGGCGGATTTTTGAGAGCGGATGATCTGGGCGTGTGTCCATCAGAAACACTACATTTGTAATAATGGATGTCATGAACTGCTATGTATATTATGACTTTTGAACACTATTAAGGTAAATACATGGTTTCTTCTCTATCAAAATCTTTCATTTGCTAACTATGCCTATCAGTAGTTAGTGCCTTCAGTAGTTAGAATCTTTTATTTAGTTGGCACTAGTGGCGCTCGCTGTATTGCAGTAGTTCGAGTAACGAAGATTTTTGTGAGGTAAGTGATTTGTGAAAGGTATAGGTTAATGTTAGTCAGGGCCATTCTTTTGTAGGGATTATTGAAAGTCAGATTGCGTTGCGCTAAAAATATTGTGTGTCAGTTTAGTGTTGATCAGAATAGGTAAAGAGCGAAATGTCTGATTACGTTCAGTTTTGCTCAGCTGTTTGAAAATCAAATAATGTAAGAGGTTTATCAGCACAGTAATTCAATAATTTTTCTAAGGGGACGTTTCATATGTCGACCCTTAGCCGAGGATACCTCACTGGAATCTTCTGATTTTTTTCTTGTAGTTTGTGTTATTAGCGTAGCTATTGTTTATTGCTAACGCGTAATCATAGAGAGAATTTCCTTTGTAGTTGTAGTTTTTCATTGTTGTACAGTAAAGCAGTTGTGGCATGCATGTAGATTTGTACCAAGTATTTCGCAGCTGCGCTTGCAATTAACTAGATATTATTTTCAGTGCTATGTTAATGTGTTTTCTTATTTTGCTCTTCAAATTGTTCTTTTCTATGTTATATGTGAATTATTGTGACAATAATGGCGTGTGAAAAACGTAACACTAGGCTCTAAAGTAAACTGAGAAATAATAGTGAAGACGAGCGTAGCTTATCAGTACCGCTGTGTAATGAATTAACAGACATTCAAAGTGGTAATTTGGTAATTGTGCATAGGGAAATGGAGCGGGCGGCAAATAATGGCGTAGACAATGTAACAACTAGTGAACAGGGAAGCGTTATCGATCGATCGGTCGGCAACAGCTCGCCTCAGGAATCCGAAATGACAGGACACAATCTCGCAAATTTGGGTCCTCACCGTTTTCTCAAATAAGTCAAGACACATCTTCTGCTTGTCAAAATGTGAATGTTGCCAGTGCAAATTCACTGCCGAAAAGCACTGAGGAACATGTTTCAGACACCAGTGCATTGTTATTACAATTAATACAACAAATGGGACAAACATAGCAAAAGCTTCAAAAGTTAGACACAATGGAACAAAATCCTCGAAAGTTAGACACAATGGAACAAAATCTTCAAAAGTTAGACACAATGGAACAAAATCTTCAAAAGTTAGACACAATGGAACAAAATCTTCAAAAGTTAGACACAATGGAACAAAATCTTCAAAAGTTAGACACAATGGAACAAAATCTTCAAAAGTTAGACACAATGGAACAAAATCTTCAAAAGTTAGACACAATGGAACAAAATCTTCAAAGGGTAGACACCACACTTGAACAAACATGTGAAGATTTAACTGCTGAGTTACATAAAATCGAATCAAAATGTCAAAAAGTCTGTAATGACGTAAAAACATAAATTTGTGAGCATTTCCAACCTATTTTTTCACGGCATGAAAATACATTTCAGAATCACGAAGCAGCCATAAAAGAACTGCAAACTATTGTTCATGAAAATCATGAGACCTTGCAAGCTAAAATTGACTCAGTTGCATCTACCGATTCGGTTACACAACTTGCAAAAACTCAGGACAACTTAAAGGACACATTAGATACGATTTCAACACATATGGACACTCTGAAACTTGGTTCAGAAAAACACACTGAGGAAATAAGTTCACTATCGGAGAAAGTAGCCGAACTTTCAGATCAGTTCACTAACTTATCTACAAAGGTGGACGATGTTCTGAATGACACAAGACCTGTAGCCTTCACTGACACAGAAGAGTATGAACAAATTAAGAAATACAAACAAAATCAGAATCAAATTAATACGCAACACAAAAGAGAAATCCGGGAAGTATAAAATCACTTGACACAGGTAATACAAGAATTACATATTTCAGAGGACACTCGCGCTCCCATACGGGAAGAGGGACATAGAAATACGGAACAGTCACAAAATAATAACACAGGGCACTTCGGAAATTATGAAAGAAATTGGCAAGCTACACCGAATTTTGAGATGGAACCGCCGAAACGACGTAACAATGACCGACATGCGACTCGCTGACATGATGATTTTGACTATAAGCTGTTTATTACTACATGTAAATTCAAAACATTTAAGAATTCCGGCAACGACATTCATCCACAAGCGTGGCTTCATCACTTCTCTCATTGTTTTCCTCCCAACTGGTCATTAGAGCACAGATTAGAATTTATGTGTGGCTTCTTAGTGAATGAGCCAGCTGTAAGAATGCGATCGGTCTTTCACGATTGCCACAGTGAAGGAGAATTTTACCATGCCTTCCTCTCAGCATATTGGTCTCAAGCCACACAAGACCGAGTAAAACATAGCATCATAATGATGAAACATTTCGAACAATCTGAATTTTCCAGTCTTGTGAAATATTTTGAAGACATGTTGCACAAGAATCAGAACCTGTCAAACCCTTACAGCCCCTCAGAACTCATCCGCATTTGCTTAATCAAATTACCTGAACATTTACGACATACTATTTTGGCGGGACGTTGCAAAGACGACATTGAAGCTTTTCAGGGACTGTTACAAGAATTGGAAATTGACACTGACAATCGCGGAACGCGAAAACAGGCACACAACAATTGCAGGTCACGTCGGTCACAATTCTGCGATGAAAGAAATAATAACTGGTCATGACAAGGTTATTCTTACAACGCAAATCGTGAACAAAACAGACACCACCCATATGACAACCACTGCCAGAGTAATAGTTACAGAGGAAGATCGCATTTCCGTAGTAATGAATATGACAGAGACAATCATAGAAACAGACAATATGGCAACCAGAACTATTATTATCACGGGAGACAGAATAACTTCAGACGCAACGGTCCACCGTGCAGTGATAATTCAGGGAGAAAGTCTCCACCACTTCTTAACCGACAAGAAAGAAACTACAGGAACTACCGACATGACGACAGACGATATAATCATAATAACAGACCTGAATTTCATCAGAACTGGCGGGATTCAAACAGGGCAGGGCACTCTCGACAAGGTGAATTTGTAGAAGTTAGGTCTCCTAATCCTAATGATGCGCGCCAATAAAGAGACAGACAATGACTCGCACCGCAGGCAGCCGCGTGCACCGGCTGGCTCAGAGAAAAATAACAAAGACGATAAGCCTTAGAAAAATTCCAGTATTCTTTACCGACGTATACCGCATGATAATTGCGTTCAAGTTGATTTGCTGCGCACTGAGGAAAGGTAAAGGATTGCACCACATTTCACATGTAAAACCGTTTATTGAGAGATAATCTGTTTTTTTAACTTAGTCTTTGCTATAAAATTTTTCACTTCACGTTACTAGTCTGCTTTGTCACACTTGAAAACTGTTAACATGCAACTATGTTTTAAAATAAACTATCCAGTCTAGAACCTAGGGAACATATTTAAACAGTAATTACGAATGCATTGTTATAGTGAACAGACGACACAGTGTTATTGTGTGTGTACATTCTTGCTTGTTAGTTACACGATTACGTAATGACTATAAGGCTTACATACTTAGAACATACAACAGTACTGCTAATGAGATTTTACTGCAACATTTTGGTTTACTTGAAAATACATTATGGATTTAAAGTGCTTTCTGAGAGATACCAGATGACACAGTGGTTAGTTTATTTGACAGCTACACGACTATATCACGACGCTACTAATGTGTGACACAATTTACATTGTTGCTTTTGCAGTGTATCTGTTTTTCTGAATTCTTCTGGAGAGTAAAACATGTTTTAGTAGTAACTTTTGTGGTATAGCTACAATGAGACAGCCTTTTTCGTAGCACAACAACAGTATAGTACTTTCTTGATCACGGTACTGTGCGTAATAACTACGATATCTACACGCATAGCATTTCACTTTTGTTTATTACGAGGTAAGTTCATTGACACCTGCAGAACTTTGCTTACAGACGACGATAATTACTACACTTGGCACATTTTTATCGTTAAGTAATAACAGAGATTATCTTACAACAAGACGCACAGTTTAGCGCTGCAGTACACGTATTTGAGTGATTAATTTTGTACTTAAAACATTTATTTTTAAAGATTTTTGAATTACAATGATACAAAGGTTTTCTGTGATACATTTCATTCCATTGCTGTAATCTGTAACACCTGAGGGTATAATTACATTAATCTTCAGGGGGGTACACGCCTACTTTGTGTACCATGTGTTTGGCAAGCACAAGGAGCCCTAGCTAATATGGTATTTGCTTATACAACTTTACACATCGGTACCATATTTCTCTAACACAGAATTACACAACTATCTGATTATTTAACAGAGAAACAAATATTTTTTTTACTACATCAGTGACACATGTTTACGCAATTACACAGTTGGATAACTTCACACTTATGAAATTGTATTTTGTCTGTACTTTGTGAACTGCTCATATATTTTTTTTTTCGGAAGCATTGTGATACTATGAGAGCTTTGAATGATGTATTTGGTATGAGATCATGATTTTTAAAGTACGTTTGAGGTAGGTGACACTATTGAAATGAGCAGAGAATATTTTTTAGGTTTTGAAATTATTGCAGAAAGCTACGACGTTTTTGAGATTTTACTGAGGTGTTACGATGATATTATTACGATGACGATGTGTATTATGCTGTTCAGGTATGTTTATGATCAATAAGCTGATGCTATATGAGGAATTTGATTATGCTACATATTTATTATAATGAAATATTGAAGAATTGTCGCCGAATATGTATATGTGTAATAAGGTAAGGAATAATGGGTAGTGGCTAGGAACTCTGATTTGTGAAAAAAGGATGTTGGAAACCAAGAATCGTACTTTAAGAGTTATGAAATGTGTCTAAATGTGTGAATGTATCACAATGCCGCCGAAAATTTTTTGGACACTGTTATATTTATAGGATTTTGTTTCTACACATTTGTAACGCAAATTCTCGAACTGTGAAATTTTTATATGAGACTGTCACTGTAGTGCAAACTGCTGTCGTAAATATTTCGGTAAGAAAGCCAAGTGACCTTGACGTAATGCGTCGTGAGCGGCTAGCTGTGCCAGCCGCCTGGAGAAACAGGCATTAGGTGGAGAAGAAAGAGGCCATTAACCTCGCTGTTGACATTCCTGTGTAGAAAGCATCGCAAATATGACACGCTCATTCATTGGAAACATATGATTACTCATACTTTGTGCTACTTACTGAAATGCTTATGAATTGATGGGAAATATTCGTACATCTGCACACCTGATTATGACAAGTGTCTTTCTACGAGAATTGAGAGAATTTCTACTAACTCATGAAATGCCTCATGACTACTGAATGATATTTTTATGCTTTACTTTGTACATAGTTGCTTATTTTATTTGATATCTGTTTTCCAGGTGTATTGCATCATCGGTTTTATAAAATAAAATTAAATGCATTTGCTAATGTGAACACTTTCTGTCAACAGATCTGTTAGATAATAATTTTATGATTCACATTCTTCAAAAAAAAAAAAAGGAGCACTTGGAAAGGAAAGAACAATAAGAAGGGACTAGTAACAGTAAATGCATACTGCATACATAATATTCTTTTCAAGTACTTGGTAATTTTTATGGTAGAATAAGTTTTTGTGGTGCACCACTTTCATTACATAGACATTAAGATGTGAATATACATTTCCCTTATCTGCATTGTTGTCTTTAGTGTACTATCTTTTCTTCTTGTGGGTTTGTCATGTTTAGATATTAGTTATTGCATTTGCTGCTGCTGTTTGCCAGGCATAGCGCTACTGAATTTCACTTTGTATTACTCCATTAAGCCAGTTTTACTACTGATTTATTTTTCTTTTTGCTGCACATTGGCTCATATTAGTGATAATGTTGCATTTGCTTTGCTAATTTATATTTATTGCTGCTTGCTTTGCCAATTTGCATTTTTTGTCATTGCTGTTTGTGTTAATTGTTTTGTGCTGCTGCATTGCCTCGTCCCTTAGTTTAGCATCTGAGCTCAGTAGATTTAAGTTAGCTTAAGATGGGGTAGGCTATATAAGAGAACGAGTTGTGATGAATTGGAAGAAATGCATTGAGAAGCTACAAGAAAACGGTTTGGCCAAAAAAGTATTTTTAAAGAGGATGTGCACAAAAAAGTAGGGTTTAGGGACAACAGGTTTAGGTAGGATTTTCTTGGAAATAAATGATGAGGTAAGATAATGGAAAATACATAATGAGGTAAGAAATATTTAAACATATAAATACAGAAAGCATGCTTGGATAGGATTTTTTTGGTGGAAAGAAATGTTGAAATAAGACGAAATGTTATTCACCAAGCGAGGTGACGCAGTGGGTAGTACACTGGACTCGCATTCGGGAGGATGACGGTTCAAACTCGCGTCCGGCCGTTCTGACTCAGGTTTACCGTGATTTTCCCGCATCGCTTCAGGCAAATGCCTGAATGATTCCTTTGAAAGGGCACAGCCGACTTCCTTCCCCATCCTTCCTAATCCAATGGGACCAATGTCCTCGCTGTCTGGTCCCCTCTCCCAAATCAACCAACCAATCAACTCCAGAATGAGATTTTCACTCTGCAGCGGAGTGTGCGCTGATATGAATCTTCCTGGCAGATAAAAACTGTGTGCCGGACTGAGACTCGAACTCGGGACCTTTGCCTTTCGCGGGCAAGTGCTCTACCAACTGAGCTACCCAAGCACGACTGACACCCCGTTCTCACAGCTTTACTTCTGCCAGTACCTCGTCTCCTGGCTTCCAAACTTTACAGAAGCTCTTCTGCGAACCTTGCAGAACTAGCACTCCTGAAAGAAAGGATATTGCGGGGACATGGCTTAGCCACAGCCTGGGGGATGTTTCCAGAATGAGATTTTCACTCTGCAGCGGAGTGTGCGCTGATATGAAAATGGTTCAAATGGCTCTGAGCACTATGGGACTCAACTGCTGAGGTCATTAGTCCCCTAGAACTTAGAACTAGTTAAACCTAACTAACCTAAGGACATCACACACATCCATGCACGAGGCAGGATTCGAACCTGCGACCGTAGCGGTCTCGTGGTTCCAGACTGCAGCGCCAGAACCGCGCGGCCACTTCGGCCGGCCGCGCTGATATGAAACTTCCTTCATATCAATAATATAAAATGATATTTTTCACATATGCTGTTGAAACATGTTTACGTTTGGGTATCAAAGTACGAGGGCGTGCTGAAGAGTAATGCCTTCGAATTTTTTGTTCCGTTCCCAGTATCAGCTGAGGTACTACAAGTCACTGATATTATTCGGCCGACTTTCCCGCTTCAATGCCGCAAGTTAACACCCTCTTCCGCTAGAAGGTTCCGAATTCTAGCATGTAAAAAGGCGGTGTGTGAGGCAACTCTGTTGGTCCATGGTGCGTGAGGAACACTACGCTGTAATCCAGTTTATAACCGCAGAAAACTTCGTCCGCGTGTGGAGTACCCTCTCCTTCAGTATGACGCTTCCAGACCACAAAAAAGCGCTAAGACATCTGCTACAATACGTCGGCTTTGGTTCACTATCTTTGACCATCATGTGGTCCCGACCTGGCAGCATCCGATTTTCATCTAACTTAAGGAACCCCTTTGATGACTTTACTTTGAGAGTGATGAAGCGATGCAATCAGAGTTTGGGTTGTGACTCCGTCAACAAAGTCAGACATTCTACACTGGTGGCTTCAACGAACTACATTTAATACAATATAGTTTGTCACACTCTTGATGCGTTACTTATGTTATAATTAATAAAACAGAGGTTAAAGATTTTTTGCAGAACATTGGGAAATATGCATCGTTGGCAATGCCATACACTGACGATAACATGCTTGCGCCGGATACCAGGGAGGATCTTGAAATTCATGTGCACATATGGTATGATCGTCTGCAAAGATTTGGGCTCTGTTTAAACATCCACAAGACTGAGTACCTCGAAATGATTCCATCCCCAGGGAGTACACAAATTAATGGAGCTCCTTTTATCAAGGCGAAAACATTCCGATTTCTAGGTTCTGGAATATATTCTGATGGCTATGTGAACGAGGACGTGCGGGTAAGCATCAGTGTGACCTTGATGCGATTCAGAGACGTCACTGGCATTCACTGTGATAAGAGTCCGCCTGCTTAGCTGGGCGGTAACGTGCTTGCCTCCCATGCACTGGGCCTGGGTTCGAGTCCCGGCCGGGTTGGAGATTTTCTCCGCTCGGGGACTGGGTGTTGTGTTCTCCTCAGCATCATTTCATTCTCATCATCGGCCGCAAGTCGCCCAATGTGGCGCCGACTGAAATAAGACTTGCACTTGCCGGCCGAACCCGAATGGTACCTCCCGTCCAACAACGCCATATGATCATTTCATAGCAATAAGAATATGCCTATCTACCGAAAATCAAGGATATACCGCTCAATAGCGAGGCCACCTGCATTGCAAGGTACCAAGTGTTGGCCCGCTCCTAAAAGTGCTGAGCACTCTTTACATGTCATGGAAACGCGGATACTGAGAAGATTATTAAGCATTACCCTGCGCAACCACAAACAACACAACGATCCGATAACTAACTGCCATGTCTCCAGTCAGTGAGAAGATACAAGAATGGAGACGTCGATGGTAAGGATACGTCATGGGGCAGCACCTATACCGGCCGCTGTGGCTGAGCGGTTCTAGGCCCTTCAGTCCGGAACCGCGCTGCTGCTACGGTCGCAGGTTCGAATCCTGCCTCGGGCATGGATGCGTCTCATGTCCTTAGGTTAGTTAGGTTTAAGTAGTTCTAACTCCAGCGGATTGATGACCTCAGATGTTAAGTCTCATAGTGCTTAGAGCCATTTGAACAATTTGAGCACCACCTGTTTCAGTTTCAGCTCAGCCTAGCATGTCACCGTCGAGGACCAGATACAACATAGAAGGCCTAAATTAGAGTGGCTAGACACTAGAAACGCAGATCTAAGATCGAGGAGCCTAAATACACAGGAAGCTTTTGGCCTCAAGAAATGGTGTTATCGACCATAAAAGCGGACCCTGCTCCAATGGGAAAGCGCTAAGAAGAAGATGAAGTAGATTATTTGGGACGTTATTTGTGGTACTTGGAGTCAGATCATGATGCGAAGATTCCGATGGATGGTGTATCCTAGAAGGTCCCACAGGTAGCTTCGTGACAGCTTTCGGTTATTAAAAACGAAACACGAATGCCTCAGACGGGAGACTGCTGCTGATACGACGTAAATTTAATGTACGTGTAATTGTGCAGGAAAGAAGGGAACCGATCATGTTGGCAACTTTAGCCTTTTCATGTATCTACAATGCGTCTACCAGTTATAGAATACTGTACGTTCCAGGCAACATAATGACACTCCGTCCCGAATGGGTAATAGTAGTGACTTAAAACAGTAACTGTTATTGTTACTGTCGATGCTGCGTAATTTAAACAGACCAAAAACGCAATTTGTTCATATGTATAGCATAGTGCCCACGATTGCTGTACAGTTCTCCAAGCTATTTCAAATCAGTCTTTGCAACTACATTGAGACAATTATTCAACTGTCTGCAATAAAATCATCATTACTTCTGAACGGCTTACGTTAGGACGTTCAAACTACACGGTTCCCCGGGCATGATGGAAATTAGTATGCGCTATATGGTTTGGTTAAGCGACCAAGCGCACTTTCATTTGGATGGGTTCGTCGATAAGCAAAATTGGCGGATTTGGAGACTGAGAGTCCGCATTTCGCGATCGAGAAGTCTTTTCACCCCCAACTGGTGGCTGTGTGGTGTGCAGTGTCCAGTGACGGAATAAGGTGCTATAGTCCTTGATGGCACCGTTGCTACGGAAGGTACGCGAAGATTCTGGAAGATGGTTGCATCCCTGTTGTCCAAAGTGACCCTGAATACGACAAGATGTGCTTCATGCAAGACGGAGCTCCACCTCATCGAAGCAGGAGAGTGTTTGACGTCATGGTGGAGCATTTCGGGGGCCGCATTGTGGCTCTGGGGAACCCAGAGGCCACTGGCATAGGCCTCGATTGACTCCTTTTCGCGGGGCGATATTAAAGACAACGTGTACAGCAATAAGCCGAAAACCACTGTTGAGCTGAAAGCAGCCATTCAGGAAGTCATAGACAGCATCGTTGTTCCGACACTTCGGCGAGTGATGCAGAATTTCGATATTCCTCTGCGCGACATCATCGCCAATGATGGCAGGCATATCGAACATGTCATAACCTAAATCCGAATATCTGTAGTGACGTTTAAATGTTGAATAAAGTGTTTGCATGTCGTAGTTTGTAAAGTAATTTACGTTTTTCTTTACATAGTTCAATAATTGTCACCCTGTATTAAAACTGCATATTTATTTCACTATAACAGTTCTGTTCTTTTTTGATTTGAAACATTTCCAGTCGGCTGGAATGAAACAAATTTACAATTGAAACTTTTCTGGCAGATTAAAACTGTGCGCCGGACCGAGACTCGAACTCGGGACCTTTACCTTTCGCAGGCAAGTGCTCTACCATCCGAGCTACCCAGGCACGACTCACGCCCCGTCCTCACAGCTTTACTTCTGCCAGTATCTCGTCTCCTACCTCCCAAACTTCACAGAAGCTCTCCTGCGAACCTTGCGGAACTAGCACTCCTAGAAGAAAGGATATTGCGGAGACATGGCTTAGCCACAGCCTGGGGGATGTATCCAGAATGAAATTTTCACTCTGCAGCGGAGTGTGCGCTGTTATGAAACTTTCCTGGCAGATTAAAGCTGTGTGCCGGATCGAGACTCGAACTCGGGATCTTTGCCTGTCGTGGCAAGTTTCATAACAGCGCACACTCCGCTGCAGAGTGAAACTCTCATTGTGGGAACTTCCCCCAGGCTGCGGCTAAGCCATTTCTCCGGAATATCCTTTCTTCCAGGAGTGCTAGTTCTGCAAGGTTCGCAGGAGAGCTTCTGTGAAGTTTGTAAGGTAGGAGACGAGGTACTGGCGGAAGTAAAGCTGTGAGGAAGAGGCGTGAGTCGTGCTTGGGTAGCTCAGATGACAAAGCAATTGCCCGCGAACGGCAAAGGTCCCGAGTTCGAGTCTCTGTCCAGCACACAGTTTTAATCTATCAGGAAAGTTTCATAACAGCGCACACTCCGCTGCAGAGTGAAAAATCTCATTCTAGAAATTTACACTTTTACGTCAATTTATAGACAGAAAAAGCGTTGCAAAATCACTTCAATATTTTTTTTAACGAACTATATTTAGAAATGTAAATACATTACCTCCCATAACACTGAATGTGCTTTAAGTCGGAAAAACAAAACGCGTATGTTAAAATAAACTTACATTATCGTAACAGTTGCACAGGCAGATTTTGTACACCTTTAATAAGGAAATGCGTAATATCGGGACTTGCGTTGTACGTCTAATCGCAAATTAATTATTATCGCAGGATTCTGCTGACATCCGCTACCGCGCAGGCATCTGTGTACAGCCTAACAACCGCCCTTGCCTTACCGGAGGCTGAGGTGTACCAGAGCACGTGCGCGTAGTTACGCGTCGGGCACGCGCAGTCGAGTCGGAAGGTGAACTCGTTTTGGTTTCCCGGACTGGGGGCAGGGCCGGCCGCTGGGGGGCCACTGCCCGCCTGCATTCTTGTGTGGCACAGACAGATGGCCGCCGCAACGCCCCCTGCTCTGCTCTGCTCTGCCCAGCCGAGGCCGGGAGTCGAAGCGCCAGCGCGCCGCCCTGCACACTAAGCTCATGCACTGTGACTGCTCTGTTTACATTTTGCGAGAGCCGCGCAGAGTCAAGGGGCGATTTATCCGCAGGCGAAATAATTCGCCTCAGGCGTACCGCTGAAGCCTATTTTGCATGAGCGACTTTCCGGTCGAAATCGACTACTCCTTGTGGCTGCACGTCACTTTTTTGCGTATAGACCAACCACCAAACACCCCACGAGAGAGTCAGTGATCAATCGACTGTGCCGGGTCTGCAGTTACAACCGCGTGAGTAGGCCGTAGACTGCGCAGAAACAGGGAACCTTAGCGTCGGGGTTTAACCTATGCTCGCCGCTCTCACCCCTATGACAGCAATGGTTTAGTGCTTCTGTGTCTTCCTAATCTTTTATCACATTTGAATAAAGAAAAAAATCTGCACTATGCGCAAATAAAAGCGGAAACAGGCAAAAGTTCTTAGTGGAAATTGTTTCAATAGTGAATAGGCAAGTCCTTTAACGAGAAAAATTATGTTTGGTGTTATTTGGCACTTACAAGAAGACGATACGGCAATCGGCTTATATATATATATATATATATATACGGTGCGTGAAGTTCAGATCTCTAATATTAATCAACCAAGCATGCAGATGCAACTCTCAAAAATTCCCAAGCGTCGTTAAGACACTACAGCCAGGCTATTTGTTAAAGGCTGCGTGCCACTGCGACACTATCCTCACTTGGCGTGTAGGAAGCCTGGGTTCGATTCTCAGCTGTGGTACATTTTCAAACAAAGGAATGTTTTCCAATATCATTACCGTATAGCGTAAAATATATAAAAATTAAAAAATAATAATTTGTAATATCTTTAATTTATGCAATCTTTTATAAAACATCAATAATTAAAAATTTATGTTTGCAATAAAAACTGGAGTTTTGTTTAAGGTATGCAATTCGAAATAAGGAGACATGAATTTTGCTTAAGAGTAACAATTATATATCATTTAATTAGCATATATTTTATATATTTTATATGTAAATCACGCAGGTATTCGAACTGAACGCAAAGAAGGGACTTCCATATACTTCACATGTAGATTTACTGCTATTTGCGACATATGAAAACCATTTCACTTGATATACAACAATCAGAATTTGTTGTTTGTTCTACAGGAGAAATTCAATGTAATATAGAACCAATACATAGCCCAGACGAAATTGAAAATAAAATTTTTAAAATAATCATTGACAGCTGCTCTGCTAATATCCCCCTATTTATACAAAAAACACACACAGCAAATGGTACACCACCAAACGTAACTCTTTTCGGGTATTAATCAGAAGTACCGACAAATACAAGAACTTCTCAACCAACTCAGTTTGGTCACTTACGACTGACTGTCATTGCAAGTTCTCAAGAGAAAGAAAGCGATAAGTCTGCTTATCTTCATTCATTAATGGTTGGTTCAAATGGCTCTGACCACTATGGGACTTAACTTCTGGCGTCATCAGTCCCTTAGAACTACTTAAACCTAACTAACCTAAGGACATCCATGCCCAAGGCAGGATTCGAACCTGCGTCCGTAGCGGTCGCGCGGTTCCAGACTGTAGCGCCTAGAACAGTTCGGCCACTCCAGCCAGCTCTTCATTCATTAATAGTCTACGGAACTGTGTTCTGGAACAACTCATCTTTAAAAATGAAATTTGTCGTTGCATTTAAGAATGGCTCCTGAAACATCCGTGAGAGCTGTTCAAAGAATTAGATATTTGAAGCACAGCATCACAATGCATATATTATCATAAATAATCCACTAGAGCGCAGACGGAAAATACGGTGTATGTAATGGCAATATTAAAAGAAACAATCACTCTTATTCATCTTTATTAAAATAAGTTTGCCCTTCAAGGTGTAAAAACCACGCCACCAAAATTTTTGGATAGGACAGAATAGGCCTATTGTGGACACAGGATAAGAGTCGACACAACAATTTTCATGAAATAATCTTTGAAATACACTGATCCAAAAAAAAAATCGCAACACCAAAAAAATTAATACAGAGTAATGAACTTCGAGAATACAATTGTCTAAAGAATATACGTAAGTGATTAACACTGCATGATCACAGGGTAGTGCAAGTGCGAAATAAGCCATTGCAAATGCGAAATGTTGATAAATCAATTACCGATGTGACCGCCAGAATGTTGAATGCAAGCATGCAAACTTGCATTCATTCTGGTGTCATTTTGTGGTATTGTTTTCCGTGCCTGCTGCACTTGATCGGTCAATACAGAGATGGTTAAGCTGTTTGTGGATGACACTAGAGTTGTTGTCTGATGATGTCCCATATGTGTTCGATTGGGGACACATCTGGCGATGGAGTAGGCCAAGGCAACATGTCGACACATTGTAGAGCATAAAACATGGAAATGCAGTGTGGCTAGGGCCTCCCGTCGGGTAGACCGTTCGCCTGGTGCAAATCTTTCCAGCTGACGCTGAGAGGCGGCACGCCTTTAGATGCACACAGTGACTTGCCCCCTCTCATATTTATACCTTACTCTGAGTAATTCGATTTGGGGAAGTATGGCCGAGTATTGTCATTACAAGGCTACAACTCAGAAGATATGAATATTTTCCTCTCTAATTGCATGTGGTGAAAAATTGCTATTGCTTCACATGTGCACTTCCCACGCAGCGTCTCTCGTCACCCGGGTGGTCCGGTGACAGGAGGGTTGTTCTGATCTTGAAAGGGTTAAGCCGACAGGTGTGAGGGAGTCGAGTGGATGCTTTCCAGACGCCGACATTGTCATAAGAGTGGGGGCGACACGTCCACAGGGGCCTGAAGGAGCGGCTGGAGCTAGAGATTCTGTTACTTTGCTGAAACTTTGTGAAAACACTTCCAGCGAGGCGTGGGAATGTCTTGTGTTCCCAGGCAGTCTCGGCGGGCAAATTCCCGCGTTTTCTGCAAAATCATAACTGTGATTGGCTTGCTCAGGGGATAGCTCCGTGACGTAGCAAAATCGGTGCAGGAATTGGCGACAAGAACCTCCATTGCTGGAATAGTAGCGCTTCGTCAATAGAGTGGAATTTTCCGCCGGTTTTCGAGTTACTCATTGGCACGTTTTAATCACGGCCACTGTTGTGAGGGCGGGAATGTTTGGTGTTCGGCTTGTACGGGTGCTCTTGAGAGGGTTGGCTCTCCCCTTTCGGTCGGAGTAGATTATAAGACGCAGCTCTCGCTGCTCTGGAGAGCCTGCCTTCCATTGGCTGTCTAATACACTTTTATTTAATTGTAACTTTTTGACGAAGTTGCTGAAGTTTCGACTTCAAAGTAACTTTCTGAGTACAGTTGGCAATTGAGCCTTCTTCGTACAAGCGGCCTCTGTTGTCCGTCTTGAACAATTTTGGCTAAAATTGGCTGTATTGGAGTTACTGTGTGACTTCTCTTGTTAAAATCAATCACTGTACCGTCAGTGATTGTGTGACGAGCCTTCTTCGTCTTCCTCAGAGGCGCACTTGTGTTGCTAGAAAGTCTTTAGTCTGGAACAATCAGAGCAGGATAATTTGTTTCGGGCTATACTCGCGACATTATCATCAGCGCGACGGGACATCGAAGCAACTAGCCATCACCTCCGGTATGCCAGATCGTGTCCTTGCAGTTAAGAAGACAGCTTGGTAATGTATGTCCGCAGCACCGGCAGATTAGGAAATTTTGCTCTGTGATAATCAGAGCTCAGCAGAGCGCGCCTGTTCCCGTCTTTTCTAACGTGGTTCTGTCTTGGGTGTTCACTGTCTGAGTTCTCACTGCTGTAGCAGCAATTAATGTTGGGTTGGCTGGGTGTTTCTCTCAAGATTTGAGTTGCAAGGCATTTGCTCCACATACCACTTGGTTATAAATGTCACAATCTAATTTATGGACAACTTGACCTTCACAGCATTTATTTGAGTATCCAATTTGTCATATTGTAAATGTTTCATGTGTTTTGTTTATTATTTTGAGTTTAGTCATAATAAATCAAATTGTTATTTTGGACAGAACATCATTCTGTTGATCGGTAGAGCAACCCTTTCATTTCTCACTACGTTAATGAAACTTTTCTTTCTCTAATTAATTTCTATTCAATTAAATTATTACAGGTGCCAAACTCTTTTCTACTCCACTTGCAGGGTCGATTACAGTCAGTTCGCGTGTCTTCTTAATCCATTTGCAACAACAAAAGTCGGAGTTAGAAAATGGGGTCTTAAAGCATCATTTCCATATGAAGATTCTAGAAGAATTTAGTGTTAAATACACTGCTAGCCCCGGTACCTGGCAACGCCATTTCGGCGTCTTGAGTGTCGATGGGGATGAAATTGTGATTATAAGGACAACACGACAACCAGTCCCTGAGCGGAGAAAATCGCCGACCCAGCCGGGAATCGAACCCGGTCCGTTAGATACGACATGCCGTCGCGTTGACCACTCAGCTACCAGGGGCGGACATTGTAGACCATGTTGGGCTACAACAGCGATATGTGGGTGAGCGTTATTCTGCTCGGAAACATTCCCTGGACTGCTGTCCGTGAACGGCAGCACAACAGGTCGAATCACCAGACTGACGTGGCACAACCACAAGCGTGTTTCTGCTGTCATACGAATTCGCGCCTCAGACCATAACTCCAGCTGATGGTGCAGTGTGTCCAAGACGCAAACCCTCAACTGCCCTCCTGCTAACCAACACACGGCCATCACTGGCACGGCGGTGGAATCATCTTTCATCAGAACACACGCCAGGCCTCCTTCTACTCTCCAATGGGCTGTCGCTCGATACTGCTGAAGTCGCAGATGGTGGTGGTTTGGGGCCAGTGGAATGCACGCTACGTGCCGTCTGGCTCGGAGCTGTCCTTGAAGTAATCTCTGTGTAACAAAAGTTCGTTGTCTCACTGTGCTGCCAGCTGCTGCTCAAATTGCTGTTGCAGATGCAGGACGACGAGTCAGAGCCGTATACCGAACACAGTGTTGCCGCCGTCCGGAGCCCAGTCACCTTGCCGCCCTATATTCTCGTGACACCTGCTGCTAGCAATCACGTACAGTGACCACGCTCCCACCAGTATCTCAGAAGGCATATGCAGCTTCTTGTACGCTACTACATGGCCTCATTCAAACTCACTGAGCTGTTGATAATAGCTTCTTTGTCACCTAAACGGCATTCTTGACCAACACCAACTCATCACATCCAATCTCAGGGCTAACTAACGCTTACGAACGTTACAGTGTGTATTTAAAGCAGCCCCGATTTGCATCCTCATAGTGGTGTTCTAGCGCCACTCTTATGTGACCGGCGCGAAATTTTAATAGACATCATCTTCCAGATGTAGAAACACGCCTACCAATTTTGGTTTATGTCGCACAACTCCTTCTTGGTGTTACACTTTTTTTCATCAATGTACTTGTATGTTCGTGTTGGTAGTTCCTCAGGAAGTAGAAATCAATTACTCCAGTTATTGTTGCAAACAAAAGAAGTTCAAATGGGATTTCAGTTCTTTCGTCTTCGACTTTAGTGGTAAACAAATTTTAAGATTAATCCAGAAGACTTCTACTCAAAATATTATAAGTTGGGTTTACGTATCTGTAAACGCTATCCTATATCTATGATTCATCTAAATAAAATACATTAACTACAGTGTGGTTTCATGTTCAAAATTGCCCATGGCGGCAAGTGTGGCCAGTCGTAGAGGCGTAAGTATGGACATGTCCACTGTTACCACAGTCCAGATTTAAAACAGACGCCAAATTCCAGATTTCACTTTTACAAACGATTTTCAGTAAATTGTCTACATGACATTGCAAATACTGAGGAAGAAAAAGTTCAGAGAACAGCAAAAGAAGTTTAGCCCAAAAAGGGGAGTAATCTATGAACTGCAGAGAAATTTGGACTGTAGTCTATGGTGCAGAGACATGACACCACAGATAAGAAACATGTAGCTAAAAGCATTGAGATACGTCCAGGTAAGTTTAGTGGGATAGAATTTCGACTTCTCTTTAACCTAAAAAAATATGACATTAGCTTTAAAGAAGATTTTAGGCTGTCGGAAGTAACTGAGGAGCTTTTACATCTACTTGTGGTACACCTTCTGTAGAGCCTGCAACTTTGTGAAGTTGTGTTGCTTCACTCTCTACCTCAGGTGCATATCTAACTGAAATGCCAACTCCTGAAGACTGTAGAGCTTTCCCAAAAGCTGTGAGGTGAAAGATAAATCAAAGCAAAATAAATCTGTCGTTCACATTACTATTCTAGTCAGAAACGAAATGCCAACAGCAGTGGTGGTTAAAAGCAGACCAGATTTAAAGTAGACCTTGTTACAGAGCAAGAAGGAATTGAAGATTTCCACAAACCATGAAGTCATTGATGGTACACACAGTGAATTAGAAACCGTTCCCTCCAGTGTGCTGAAATCTGAAGATGTCGGATACTGTGAAAAGAAGACCATTGGCCAAGTCGGGAATACAACTGGGAAAAGGGAAGTCTATGTTTACTATCTGTGGAAAAAAAAGCTCTAGATTTGTGCTCCCTATTGTCCCAAATGAGTCAGTAGTGGAGAGCTCTGACATTTGTCTCCTGCTCTCTGCAGAAACAGTTGGGACACAAGGCATGGGGGGGGGGGGGGGGGGATACTGCAGTTCCTATGTTAATTTTGAAAGATTAAAAAGAAATGCAAATTCCCTTTAGGTTTACTTTGATATGTGTGATACATATTAAGGAATAAATAAAACTCTTTTGGGAAACTTTGCCTAATTTATATCAAAAAGATGCTGTCCTCTTCTACCCATGCAAATCAAATGTGAGAAAAAAATGTTGTTTTATATGTTCATCTATCACTAAAAGTTTTTTTACAGTAATTTATGAAAAATGATGTGGTGGTATAACTGTGCAGTCATCATCATACAACGATCATACAACGACACAAGACATAGAAAATACATGGTAATACACGAAATATGACTTGATATAAAAATCCATAAATGTTGACAGTAGTACAAGAAATGAAATAGCAAGGTAAAACAAGCAATGAAAAATAAATAATGGTCAAACGAAGAAAACAACTTGTTTTGTATTACGGAACGGAAAAAAAGGATTGCAGTGTTGTAGTGTAAATCTTTGAGTAAATGTGTTGTCTCATGTGTAAGAGTAAAAACGTTTTATGTGTAAAAGTAAAGACTTGCTGATCAGCAGACTGCATACAAAAAATCGTGTCTCTCTTGTCGTTCAACGTTTGTAAAAGGTCATTCACGTATTTATGTTACTGCACTTCTGTCTACCAAATTCTGTAATCCCTACTAGCGTATGCTGTCATATGAACATTCTTTCCACTCATAACTGTAGTCCATTAATTACTGTATTCTTTACTCATATTTTTAGCATTGCTCATAGTATTTTTTTTATTTATCTTAAAACTACAATAATATAGTTGAGCTCGTCTATATAAACCTAGTCCCAAATAAATTGCCCCAAAGGAAAAGGAAAAAGCAAAATACAGGTCATATAATGTGCACCCAGCAGTAAAAAAAAGTTAAAGTATCTCAACAGAAGGAATGTAGCTATAAGCAAGAAGAAAATATATCTCAGCATCATTAAGGTAGAATGCGATGCAAAGGAAGTAGCAGTGCCAAATGCAGTGTATGTAACGAAACACATAATAAGCAAAGTGTTGCAAAGAGCATCTTAACTAATAATAATCATGTATCAATGCAACATAGTATAATAACAGCTATTCACTAAGAAAAAAGAAGTGTATACAATATAACTACCACATGTGGAGCCTATATCATGAAGAAAGAAAACAGAGAATTATTGTAAAATGTCAGTCGTCAGTCAGTCAAAACACGATAGCAGATAAAAAATGAAAAAACTTAATGCAGTATGTGTTGAAAAATAAAAGTAACACGTTAGACACATACACAGGTAGATGTAAAGAAAAGAATTCAATTGCAAATGAATAATAGTGTAAATAAACATCATCAGAAAAACATCGCTTAAACAACCATGTGTTACTGAACAAGACTGCTGTGAAGCAAGGTTAAATAAATCAAAACATGTATCAAGTTGTCAAAGTCACCAATCATGTGAACTAAAGACAAAGAAAATTCACATATCAGTCACAGGTGTAGAGAAATCTCATTCTACAAACAATGTTGAAATAGCCCATCATTCCACAAAAATTAGCTCCTTTCTTTACCTCAGATTAATCCAGTAAATCAAAATAACTCCACCTACATCTTATAAGCAAAAGACTCACAAGTCTACAAAATTCCTAACACTTCACTCACTTACTCAAAACTCCCCTAAAATAATCCATAAAATCCTCATAAACATCATGACTTCAACCTCACAGTCATAAACCCAATATTCATTTCAAAATATTTGTAGTATCATCATTATAAGAATTATCATCATCATCACAAAAACCTCTACAGTCATTCACTTACCTCTTATTTACTAAATATCTGAAAGAAAAAAAAATGTGATCGTTTGCAAATAATCGTATGTGATCGTCCAAGTTCAATTAATTACCTGAAAATAGTGACAATTTTACATCGTTTTCATTACACTTCAGCACAATATGGGCTAAAATCCATTGTAACTCATCTTGAGCATAGTTAGAAACCTACTAGCGGTTAATCCTTTCTTCTTTATGGTGTACAAAGGTGGTGCAAATTATTCATTTTCTTATATCATTCTACAGAGCTCTTATCCGTTGATTGTGTATTATAGTGCTGCGTAGGAAAAACTAAATTCAGTGGCTTATAAAAAATATATGTTAACTTGCAACAGTAAAGTGATATCATGTGAGTGCAAGAAATAGCATAAAAGAAACATAGTTGGTCTTATTATTGAAAACACGCTTAAAAATAACATAGTGTGTTACAAACTTATTGGTAATACATGAAGATTGGCATATGAGAGAAAATAAAAGGAAAATGACGCAAGTGTGTGCTCATCCCAAGTCCAGTTTGTATTTTTACCGGTTAATCCACATAATCTGCGAGTGTTCAAGGCTTTGTAGTCAATAAAACGGCGAAAGAAATTAATTAGTCCGAGGAAACTCCTACCTTGATGTTTATTAGTTGGTGCTGTTATGTCGCGAATGGCTTGGAGTTTGTCTGTATCCGGCTGAACACCAAAAGCGATAATGACGTGGCCTAAAACTTTGATAGCTGTTCTGACGGACTCAGACTTCTGTAGGTTGATGGTAATGCCATTGTTTGCAAAGGTCTGCAAAAGGGAGTCCAAAATGCTGCTATGTTGGTGCCAAGTTTTCTCTGCAACAAGAATGCAGACTCTTTAGGTCCTCTGGAAGAATCGAATTTAATCCTTCAATGAAGGCTGCTGAAGAAATCTTCAAGCCGAAAAATTGGTAACAGATACCGAAACATAGGAAGGCGGTGTATTTGTGGCAATTGGGATGCAACTAAGCCTGCAAAAACCGAAGTTGAAGTCTAGTGTAGAAAAGACAGTAACGCCGTGAAATCTCTGCAGTAATTCGTCTAACGTCTGAGGGCAATGTTTCTGGAACAATGATGTCGTTAATGCGTCGTAAGTCAAGCACAAGACGAAGAGATCCGTCTCTTTGGTGTAGAACATGAAGTGGCCGGAATAAATACAGTCGGCTGGTTCAATAATGCCCTGTAACGGGCTGAATTTGTTGTTGTACTTGGTTTCTATGACAGAAATGAATAGAACAATGACGGGCTACAAAAACATCATGAAATTTAACTTGATATTCGTACAGGAATCCACGAATGGTGCCAGGAATATTGTCAATAACGTGAAAGCGTTCAGTTAAAATTCGTTGTAATTGGGATTTGTCTTCATCGGGTGTTTTCGTACTGGTGTCAGCTTTGGGTTGCACTATTTGTAAGATGTCAGAGTGCAACTGGCCGCCTGAAGAGTAGAATTTCCTGAGGTAAAGTAGGATGTGAACCAGTTTGTATTTTTGCTTGACGTTAAGAAATGTAATTGATTGATATCGTGTTCTTCCATAGACACACTGTTCAAAATGCAAAGTGATCGGAATGTCATCTTTCTGAAGGGAAATGCAGTAATTGTTGGAGTCTAGGATTGCTTTATGGCAATTTAAGAAATCGATACCTAGGATTATATCGCTAGTAAGAAGGGGAACAATTAGGAAGTAGGCGAAAGATGAATGTCCCTGTACAGAAAATTCCAAGTGGGTTTGTGGTTTGACATCCGCATCTTTGCGAGAAACTGCTCCTCTACTCTTTGTTTTATGTAATGGTAGTATGGGCTATTGTCACCAGAATTGCATTTATTGAAACCGGAATCGCTGATCACTGACACGGGAGCAGGAATCAAGAATTGCATTTAACGTATTGTTGCCTATCTGAATGCTAATAATTACATCTACATCTACATCTACATGACTACTCTGCAATTCACATTTAAGTGCTTGGCAGAGGGTTCGTCGAACCACAATCATACTATCTCTCTACCATTCCACTCCCGAACAGCGCGCGGGAAAAACGAACGCCTAAACCTTTCTGTTCGAGCTCTGATTTCTCTTATTTTATTTTGATGATCATTCCTACCTACGTAGGTTGGGCTCAACAAAATATTTTCGCATTCGGAAGAGAAAGTTGGTGACTGGAATTTCGTAAGTAGATCTCGCCGCGACGAAAAACGTCTTTGCTTTAATGACTTCCATCCCAATTCGCGTATCATATCTGCCACACTCTCTCCCCTACTACGTGATATTACAAAACGAGCTGCCCTTTTTTGCACCCTTTCGATGTCCTCCGTCAATCCCACCTGGTAAGGATCCCACACCGCGCAGCAATATTCTAACAGAGGACGAACGAGTGTAGTGTAAGCTGTCTCTTTAGTGGACTTGTTGCATCTTCTAAGTGTCCTGCCAATGAAACGCAACCTTTGGCTCGCCTTCCCCACAATATTATCTATGTGGTCTTTCCCAACTGAAGTTTTTCGTAATTTAACACCCATGTACTTAGTTGAATTGACAGCCTTGAGAATTGTACTAATTATCGAGTAATCGAATTCCAACGGATTTCTTTTGGAACTCATGTGGATCACCTGACACTTTTCGATATTTAGCGTCAACTGCCACCTGTCACACCATACAGCAATCTTTTCTAAATCGCTTTGCAACTGATACTGGTCTTCGGATGACCTTACTAGACGGTAAATTACAGCATCATCTGCTAACAACCTAAGAGAACTGCTCAGATTGTCACCCAGGTCATTTATATAGATCAGGAACAGCAGAGGTCCCAGGACGCTTCCCTGGAGAACACCTGATATCACTTCAGTTTTACTCGATGATTTGCCGTCTATTACTACGAACTGCGACCTTCCTGACAGGAAATCACGAATCCAGTCGCACAACTGAGACGATACCCCATAGGCCCGCAGCTTGATTAGAAGTCGCTTGTGAGGAACGGTGTCAAAAGCTTTCCGGAAATCTAGAAATACGGAATCAACTTGAGTTCCCCTGTCGATAATGGCCATTACTTCGTGCGAATAAAGAGCTAGCTGAGTTGCACAAGAACGATGTTTTCTGAAACCATGCTGATTACGTATCAATAGATCAATATCGAGGTGATTCATAATGTTTGAATACAGTATATGCTCCAAAACCCTACTGCAAACCGACGTCAGTGATATAGGTCTGTAGTTAGATGGATTACTCCTACTACCCTTCTTAAACACTGGTGCGACCTGCGCAATTTTCCAATCTGTAGGTACAGATCTATCGGTGAGTGAGCGGTTGTATATGATTGCTAAATAGGGAGCTATTGTATCAACGTAATCTGAAAGGAACCTAATCGGTATACAATCTGGACCTGAAGACTTGCCCGTATCAAGCGATTTGAGTTGCTTCGCAACCCCTAAGGTATCTACTTCTAAGAAACTCATGCTAGCTGCTGCTCGTGTTTCAAATTCTGGAATATTCCATTCATCTTCCCTGGTGAAGGAATTTCGGAAATCTGCGTTCAATAACTCCGCTTTAGCGGCACAGTCGTCGGTAACAGTACCATCGGCACTGCGCAGCGAAGGTATTGACTGCGTCTTGCCGCTTGTGTACTTTACATACGACCAGAATTTCTTCGGATTTTCTACCAAATTTCGAGACAATGTTTCGTTGTGGAACCTATTAAAGGCATCTCGCATTGAAGTCCGTGCCAAATTTCGCGCGTCTGTAAATTTTAGCCAATCTTCGGGATTTCGCGTTCTTCTGAACTTCGCACGCTTTTTCCGTTGCCTCTGCAACAGCGTTCGGACCTGTTTTGTGTACCATGGGGGATCAGTTCCATCTCTTACCAATTTATGAGGTATGAATCTCTCAATTGCTGTTGCTACTATATCTCTGAATTTGAGCCACATCTCGTCTACATTTGCATAGTCAGTTCGGAAGGGATGGAGATTGTCTCTTAGGAAGGCTTCTAGTGACACTTTATCCGCTTTATTAAATAAAATTATTTAGCGTTTGTTTCTGGTGGATTTGGAAGAAACGGTATTGAGCCTAGCTACAGCGACCTTGTGATCACTAATCCCTGTATCAGTCATGATGCTCTCTATCAGCTCTGGATTGTTTGTGGCTAAGAGGTCAAGTGTGTTTTCGCAACCATTTACAATTCGCGTGGGTTCGTGGACTAACTTCTCGAAATAATTTTCGGAGAAAGCATTTAGGACAATCTCGGAAGATGTTTTCTGCCTACCACCGGTTTTGAACAAGTATTTTTGCCAACATATCGAGGGAAGGTTGTAGTCCCCACCAACTATAACCGTATGAGTGGGGTATTTATTTGTTACGAGACTCAAATTTTCTCTGAACTGTTCAGCAACTATATCACCGGATCACCGGAGTCTGGGGGTCGGTAGAAGGAGCCAATTATTAACTTATTTCGGCTGTTAAGTATAACCTCCATCCATACCAATTCGCACGTAGTATCTACTTCGACTTCACTACAAGATAAACCACTACTGACAGACACAAACACTCCACCACCAATTCTGCCTAATCTATCTTTCCTGAACACCGTCTGAGACTTCGTAAAAATTTCTGCAGAACTTATTTCAGGCTTTAGCCAGCTTTCTGTACCTATAACGATTTCAGTTTGTGTGCTTTCTATTAGCGCTTGAAGCTCAGGAACTTTCCCAGCACAACTACAAAAATTTACAACTACAATTCCGACTGTTCCTTGATTCAAGCACGTCCTGTATTTGCCATGCACCCTTTGAGATTGCAGCCCACCCCGTAATTTCCCGAGGCCTTCTAACCTAAAAAACCTCCCAGTCCACGCCACACAGCCTCCGCTACCCGTGTAGCCGCCAGCTGAGTGTAGTGAACTCCTGACCTATTCGGCGGAACCCGAAACCCCACCACCCTATGGCGCAAGTCAAGGAATCTGCAGCCAACACGGTCGCAAAACCGTCTGAGCCTCTGATTCAGACCCTCCACCCGGCTCTGCACCAAAGGTCCGCAGTCGGTTCTGTCAACGATGCTGCAGATGGTGAGCTCTGCCTTCATCTCGTAAGCAAGACCGGCAGCCTTCACCAAATCAGATAGCCGCTGGAATCCAGAGAGAATTTCCTCAGATCCGAAGCGACACACGTCATTAGTGCCGACATGTGCCACCACCTGCAGCTGGCTGCACCCTGTGCTCTTCATGGCGTCCGGAAGGACCCTTTCCACATCAGGAATGACTCCACCCGGAATGCACACGGAGTGCACACTGGATTTCTTCCCCTCCTTAGCCGCCATATCCCTAAGGGGCCCCATTACGCGCCTAACATTGGAGCTCCCAACTACCAATAAGCCCACCCTCTGTGATTGCCCGGACCTTGAAGACTGAGAATCATCCTCTGAAACAGGGCAGTCAGCTGCATCTTGCTCAGCCAGAGACAGTGCCTGAAACCTGTTTGTCAGACGCACCGGGGAGGCTTTCTGATCAGCCTCCGGGGACGTCTTTCGCTGCCTGCCACGCCTTGGAACGACCTCCCAATCAACCACAGGCGAAGGCTCAGCCCCACTGCGGGCAGCAACCGGGGCAACCACAGCGGCAGACCGATCTGGAGACAGACGGGACGAGGCTGGTATCCCCGTGATACCCAAGTCCGGCTCCCCACAGTGGTGCCCATTGGCAACAGCCTCAAGCTGTGCGACCGAAGTCAGCGCTGCTTGCAGCTGTGAGCGAAGGGATGCCAACTCAGCCCTCATCCGAACACAGCAATCACAGTCCCTGTCCATTCTAATCGATGTTGATGAAAAATATGTCTTTGAGGTTCTTCGTTTTCTTGTAACAGAGAGTCCATAATGGCTTGAAACGAAATAAAATTTTCAGTAATATCCTCAGAAAGTGTGGAGTCTTATGTAATCACAGGTTGGTCATGAGTAGGATATCGGTCGGCTAGTCATTGTTGATTTCCACTATCTCGTCGTTCTTGCGAGTTGTTTGCTGGCAGTTCGATTATTTGCACTCATCTTTGCGGTTCGGAATTGTTGGAAGATTGTTGTGGCGGATGGAAAGGAGTATCCGGTTGATTTAGGGAGAAATTTTGCTGACTGCCATTGTTGTGGTGATTAAAATTTTGCTGTCTGTCGTTGTACTGATTGTGATGATATGATTGCTGTGCGTTATTTCACCAACTGTCATTTCTGTACCCAAAATTGTTGCCAAAATTATTCTGCCTCGAAAAAGATTGCGCGGCATGCTTTTGCTGCTGGTAGTTTTGATGATTCCAGTCTTGGCCTCTATTACCTGAAACTGGTTAAAATTCGTTGTTGGCATAGTGATACTGATGACTGTAATTCTGCCGGTTGTTACCACGGCGATGATCAGAGCTGTAAAAAGATTTTTGTTGTCTCCAGTTACGGCTATTATGTCCGTTCTACATCTACATCAACATCCATACTCCGCAAGCCACCTGACGGTGTATGGCGGAGGGTACTTTGAGTACCTCTATCGGTTCTGCCCCGGTTTGGCTGTTACGTGAAGAAAAACTGTTTCGCTTTGAATTTTGCGAATCGTCAGGCTCGAGAAGCTGTAAGACATCGCGAAATGCATTTTTGTTATCTTTTTGATGACAAGTCAGTAAAGGAGTGCATAAAGATTTCGGCTGTTTTGAAATACAAAGTTGTATAAGCTCGGATGGACTGAACGGATCTATTAAGTGCTGGTTTTGCTGTATCACGTATCCAAAAAATTGTGTGATGGCTGTAAATTGTGACTCAGGGAAACGTGGGAAACTAAGAAGTTTAGTTGTGTTGTTTCTGACCAATATGCGCCTAGAAAAGCGTTTCGAAATTCTTCCAGCGAATAGCATTCACGCGCAATTGGCCGCATTCTCATGGCTGGTTCGCCGTCTTAATGGTTGCATATTAATTCCAGTTTTTGAGTTACCAGCCATTGAGGCGGTAAAGAATAAGTAAATTGATGGATCCAATCTATGCATGTAAATCATTTGCATTATTTCGAAAAACTTTGAACTTACGAATTGAGAGGAGGTGTTTGAAGTCAAAGCGCTCATGTCTGGGCGAATTACCAAATTTTGGTCTATTAAAATCGGGATGGGAGAAGCCATTGTCAAAAGAAAAGTCCCTCTAACGTCTTAGTGGGCCTAATTGTTGACAGTTTGGTGAGGCGTGCTCATGTTCGGAAAAGTTTGGAGACTGGCTGTAGGTAAAATTAATGTCTGGAGTATCAGAATTTATGTTGCATATCTCCTGCTTACGTCTGTCGTTCACATTTGATCGATTTTCTCTAGCTCCTTGGACAGACCTAAATTCTTCCGATGCCGCAAAATTTGCAGCTTCTTTTGAGTCGGAACTATCGTCAGTATGTTGCTGAATTTGTGCGACTTATTGGCTGGCTTTTCAACTTCAGATTATGCCGTGAGCAATTGATCTATAACATTATGCACGTGGGCTTGGATGCATTTGATATGGCGGATTGCAGTTGCGTCTTCTTGTGGACTTTAGTGACCTAAACGTTTGGAACTTTCTTGTTCATCTTGGAAATCAATAAAGATTTGTCCTGTTCGTGACCGTCTGTAATGTTTTATAATATTTCGTCAACTACCGTCTGTCGTTCTGTTCACTGTTGTTTTGTCTAAATTCTGTTCGAGTCCTTGCATGTTTTGTTGGTTATCCTGTCTGAGTTATAGCGTTTGTTGGATATTTTGCTGCATAATTTGTTGAAACATGAGTTTAATATCTGTATTAGTACAAGGAATTTCTGGTTGCGAAACTGATTGATTAATCGTGTCTGCATTACATGCTGTGTTGTCTGGCAAAATTTACGTACCGTACGTGACGTTAGTAATAGACTGAGACGAATTTTGCAAATTGTTAGACTAAGCGGAATTCTGGAAATCAGTTGTGGTATTTTGGGTGTGCTGAAACAAAGTAATATCTGCACTGGCAAAATTGTTGGAATCAGTAATCGGTTGCATGACTGTACTGGAAATTATCTGACTGTTAGGAACTGATGCAGGCGCTTGCTACATTGTTGGGTCAGTGTTCGTGGCTAAATTGCAAGTAGAAATTTCGTAAATGAGATTACTGTCGGTAACTGAATTTTGTTTGGAAGCAGTTCTTGTAGCACTAGAACATCGCGATATACTATTGGTGGCAGCGTGCGGTTTGACCATTATAGTAGCAAAGGAAAAAAATTTTCGAAGAGAAAATAAATCATACAAAATCATAAATAAAATGCTGAAAGAAAAATAAACAAATGGTTGATAAATGAAATGCGCAGTGGCAATAGCATGAAAGAAAAATAAATTATAATATTGGAGGAAAGCAGAGCACGTACTTTGCCTACCGAGAAAATATCAGAAAATTGACCAGAGTTCGTACTGTGAAGAACTGTCGCCAAGTGAAAGTGGCTCATTAGTTTTGGTCGTACGGTAAAGCATAATTATACTTACTGGTATTTTGTCTATGTGGTTACAAGAAATTGAACTCGTTATTAGAGAAAGAGTTAAGCTCGTATTTTGAGTTCGTAATTCTTGACAGTGATCAGCAATGCAAAAGCAATCAGAAATATAACATTCCACTGTGTACTGCAACGGCCGTAGCGAGAGTACAGTCTGTTCTGTTAAATTAAAAGAAAAAAACTGTCCTGTTAGCAATAATACAAGCAATCTCACTGTGAGAAAAATGTGAAATACAAGTAACTACCAAAAACGCCGCATCTTAGAAGTATGTCACTGTTGAAATGTTTATCATGTCACACGTAAATTATAAATGGCCTACCTGTATGCACAAAGAATAAATACTATGCTGCTGCTGTCTCCTAACTACTGCGGCTGTCGTTGCTGTGCTAGGTAAAAAAATAAAAATTCAAACTACTTGCAACGCAATGTGCAATACAAACTTTAAACTGTAGAGACTCCCACAAAACTTTTGTGCTGATGAATCTCATTACGGCAATAGTCGTTGTCAGTTAAATTTCTGTAAATGAGAAACTCAGGAAAGCGAAATTATACACTGAAGCGCCAAAGAAACTGGTATAGGCATGCATACTCAAATACAGATATAACTAAACAGGCAGAATACGGCGCTGCATTCGGCAACGCCCATGTAAGACAAGTGTCTGGCATAGTAGTTACATCGGTTACAGCTGCTACAATGGCAGATTATCAAGATTTAAATGAATTTGAACGTGGTGATATAGTCGGGGCCCGAACGATGGCACACAGCATCTGCGAAGTAGTGATGAAGTAGGGATTCTCCCATACGACCATTTCACGAGTGTACCGTGACTATCAGGAATTCGGTAAGACATCAGATCTCCGACATCCCTCCGGCCGGAGAAAGGTCTTGCAAGTAAGGGACCAACGACGACCGAAGAGAATCGTTCAAAGTGACGTAAGTGCAACACTTCCGCAAATTGCTGTAGATTTCAATGCTGGGACCTCAAGCAGAGTCAGTGTGCGAACCATTCAACGAAACATCATCATATGAGCTTTTGGAGCCGAAGGTCCACTAGTGTAGATTAGATTAGATTAATACTAGTTCCATGGATCATGAATACGATATTTCGTAATGATGTGGAACAAGTCGAATTTTCCAATACATGACATAATTAGGTTAATTTAACAACATACTTAAGTTAATATTACAACTTTATTTTTTTGTGTTTTTTTGTTTTTCTTTATTTTTTATTTTTATTTTTTTAATGTTTTTGTTTTGTTTTTCTTTCTTTTTTTTCTTAATTTATATCTAAAAATTCCTCTATGGAGTAGAAGGAGTTGTCATTCAGAAATTCTTTTAATTTCTTCTTAAATACTTGTTGGTTATCTGTCAGACTTTTGATACTATTTGGTAAGTGACCAAAGACTTTAGTGCCAGTATAATTCACCCCTTTCTGTGCCAAAGTTAGATTTAATCTTGAATAGTGAAGATCATCCTTTCTCCTAGTATTGTAGTTATGCACACTGCTATTACTTTTGAATTGGGTTTGGTTGTTAATAACAAATTTCATAAGAGAGTATATATACTGAGAAGCTACTGTGAATATCCCTAGATCCTTAAATAAATGTCTGCAGGATGATCTTGGGTGGACTCCAGCTATTATTCTGATTACACGCTTTTGTGCAATAAATACTTTATTCCTCAGTGATGAATTCCCCCAAAATATGATGCCATATGAAAGCAATGAGTGAAAATAGGCGTAGTAAGCTAATTAACTAAGATGTTTATCACCAAAATTTGCAATTACTCTTATTGCATAAGTAGCTGAACTCAAACGTTTCAGCAGATCATCAATGTGTTTCTTCCAATTTAATCTCTCATCAATGGACACACCTAAAAATTTGGAATATTCTACCTTAGCTATATGCTTCTGATTAAGGTCTATATTTATTAATGGCGTCATACCATTCCCTGTACGGAACTTTATGTACTGTGTCTTATCAAAATTCAGTGAGAGTCCGTTTACAAGGAACCACTTCGTAATTTTCTGAAAGACAGTATTGACAATTTCATCAGTTAATTCTTGTTTGTCAGGTGTGATTACTATCCTTGTATCATCAGCAAAGAGAACTAACTTTGCCTCTTCATGAATATAGAATGGCAAGTCATTAATATATAATAAGAACAACAAAGGACCCAAGACTGACCCTTGTGGAACCCCATTCTTGATAGTTCCCCAGTTTGAGGAATGTGCTGATCTTTGCATGTTACGAGAACTACTTATTTCAACTTTCTGCACTCTTCCAGTTAGGTACGAATTAAACCATTTGTGCACTGTCCCACTCATGCCACAATACTTGAGCTTGTCTAGCAGAATTTCATGATTTACACAATCAAAAGCCTTTGAGAGATCACAAAAAATCCCAATGGGTGGTGTTCGGTTATTCAGATCATTCAAAATTTGACTGGTGAAAGCATATATGGCATTTTCTGTTGAAAAACCTTTCTGGAAACCAAACTGACATTTTGTTAGTACTTCATTTTTACAGATATGTGAAGCTACTCTTGAATACATTACTTTCTCGAAAATTTTGGATAAAGCTGTTAGAAGGGAGATTGGACAGTAATTGTTGACATCAGATCTATCCCCCTTTTTATGCAAAGGTATAACAATAGCATATTTCAGTCTATCAGGGAAAATGCCCTGTTCCAGAGAGCTATTACACAGATGGCTGAGAATCTTACTTATCTGTTGAGAACAAGCTTTTAGTATTTTGCTGGAAATGCCATCAATTCCATGTGAGTTTTTGCTTTTAAGCAAGTTTATTATTTTCCTAATTTCAGAGGGAGAAGTGGGTGAGATTTCAATTGTGTCAAATTGCATAGGTATGGCCTCTTCCATTAACAGCCTAGCATCTTCTAATAAACACCTGGATCCTACTATATCCACAACATTTAGAAAATGATTATTAAAAATATTTTCAACTTCTGACTTTTTGTTCGTAAAGTTTTCATTCAATTCGATGGTAATACTGTCTTCCTCTGCTCTTGGTTGACCTGTTTCGCTTTTAATAATATTCCAAATTGTTTTAATTTTATTATCAGAGTTGCTGATTTCAGACATGATACACATACTCCTGGATTTTTTAATAACTTTTCTTAATATAACACAGTAGTTTTTATAATTTTTGATAGTTTCTGGGTCACTACTCTTTCTTGCTGTCAGATACATTTCCCTTTTCCGGTTATAAGATATTTTTATACCCTTAGTAAGCCATGGTTTGTTACAAGGTTTCTTACGAGTATATTTAACTATTTTCTTGGGGAAGCAGTTTTCAATTGAATTTACAAAAATGTCATGAAATAAATTATATTTTAAATTGGCATCAGGTTCACGGTACACCTCATCCCAGTCTAACTGCTGTAGGCTTTCCCTGAAATTTGCAATTGTTAAATTGTTGACTGAACGTACTACTTTGGAGGACTGTTTAGTATTGCTGAATGGAGCTATGTCATATATTGTAACTAGCTGTGCACCATGATCAGAAAGACCATTCTCAACAGGCTGAGCATTTATCTGGTTAAACTTATCTTGGTCTATAAAGAAGTTATCTATCAGTGAGCTGCTATCCTTTACCACCCGAGTAGGAAAATCAATAACGGGTGTCAAATTGAAAGAACCGAGTAATACTTCAAGGTCATTTTTCTATTACCCTCTTTCAGAGAATCTACATTGAAGTCCCCACAAATAATAATTTGCTTCCCCCTGTCTGACAGATAGCACAACAAGGAGTCCAAATTTTTCAGAAATAGATGAAAATTTCCTGATGGGGACCTATATACAGTTACAATTATAAATGTGCCTTTATTTAATTTAAGCTCACAGGCACATGCTTCTATATGTTTCTCTACACAAAACTTTTTTGTTTCTGTACTTTTTGCACAATGATAACTTTTGACATATATGGCAACTCCTCCTTTCTCCATATTTTCTCTCATTACATGTGCAGAGAGCTTATATCCACTTACATTTACCTTATCCACATCAGTAACAATCAAGTACCCTTGATGACTGCATGACACAAAGCTTCACGCCTCGCCTGGACCCGTCAACACCGACATTGTACTGTTGATGACTGGAAACATGTTGCCTGGTCGGACGAGTCTCTTTTCAAATTGTATCGAGCGGATGGACGTGTATGGGTACGGAGACAAACTCAGGAATCCGACAATCTTATGAATCCATGGACCCTGCATTTCAGCAGGGGACTTTTTATCCTGGTGGAAGCTCCGTAATGGTGTGGGGCATGTGCAATTGGAGAGATATGGACGCCCTGATACGTCTAGACACGTACTTAAGCATCCTGTCTGATCACCTACATCCATTCAGGTCCATTGTGCATTCCGGCGGACTTGAGCAATTCCAGCAGGATAATGCGGCACCCCACACGTCCAGAGTTGCTACAGAGTGAGTCCAGGAACACTCTTCTGAGTTTAAACACTTCCGCTGGCCACCAAACTCCCCAGACATGAACATCTGGGGTGCCATGCAGCGTACTGCGCAGAAGAGATCTCCACGCCCTCGTACTCTCACGAACTTATAGACGGCCCTGCGCGATTCATGGTGTCAGTCCCCTCCAGCACTGCTTCAGACATTAGTCGAGCCACGGCTACGTCGTGTTGTGGTACGTCTGCGTGCTCGCGGGGGCCCTGCACGATACTAGGCAGGTGTACCAGATTCTTCGGCTATTCAGTGTATATTTGAAACTCGAAATAAAGAGATGACTGACGACTGATGGGAAAACAATGAAGTAATTGTATTTACAACACTTAAAATCACTAAGACAAATTATTTTAACACTTGAAATAATAGAAATTTGCTTTACGTTAATAGTGGAAAAACTTGAACAAATTATCTTTACTTTCTTAGAAATACGTGTGCTATCCGTCTGAAGAAAAATCAGTAGATCACAGATTGTTACGTCATCATAAAAATTTCAAGTTCTAAATGCCACACCAAATTAATTACCAAACTTGGATGTCTCAGCAAATGCGCTATTACAACACCTTTTGAAGTCTTCTACATGAATTTAGAAAATATCTCTCAATAAATAGAAAATAGTATAATAAAATTATTTCCTGCACACAGAATGCCCTAAACTCATCTTACTCCAACACAAAATACAACTCGACTCCTTCTCTCTCTCTCTCTCTCTCTCTCTCTCTCTCTCTCTCTCTCTACAACAGTGCACTCCACTCACAAGCAAAGATTCTACTTTCTCTCGCAGCGCAACCTCTTTGGCAGAGTTGTTGGTCGCTGTGGTGTCACCGCCAGACACCACACTTGCTAGGTGGTAGTTTTAAATCGGCCGCGGTCCATTAGTACATGTCGGACCCGCGTGTCGCCACTGTGTGATCGCAGACCGAGCGCCACCACAAGGCAGGTCTCGAGATACGGGATAGCACTCGCCCCAGTTGTACGGACGACTTTGCTAGCGACTACACTGACGAAGCCTCGCTCCTTTGCCGAGCAGATAGTTAGAATAGCCTTCAGCTAAGTCCATGGCTACGACCTAGCAAGGCGCCATTAGCCTTACATAGCAATTGACACTTATCGTATAAAGCATGTCTCATCAAGAACCATGTATACAACAAGGATGGATTAAAGTTAAGTATTCCAAAAGCTACGTACTTTTCTTTATAGCATTCATTACGTATCCTGTTTCAGACCTCACGCCATCCTTCGGGTGTTTATAGCGTGCATTGCGGTCCCCTCAAATCACACAGTGTCGGCACTTCTGTCGACACATCAGTCGCTATTACTCAGATCTTAATGAAGCTTTACTTTTCCGTGTGACGTACAAAATATTACCAAAGTTACAATTTTCTGTATAAAACAAAACCCTCACAACATCAACGCGAATGATTGTTTTGTTGTCATTTCCCCCACTGATTTAAGAATTTCTGATGGAATGTTATCCATCCCTTCTGCTTTATTTGATATTAAGCCTTCCAAAGCTCTTAAATTATGATTCTAGTATTGGATTTCCTATCTCTTCTAAATCGATTCCAGTTTCTTCATCTATCGCTTCAACAGACAAATCTTCCTTCTTATTGAGGCTTTCACTGTACTCTTTCCGCTTATCTGCTCTGCATTTAACAGTGGAATTTCCATTACGTTCTTAATGTTGCCCCCCTTGCATTTAATTTTACCGAAGGTTGTTTTGACTTTTCTGAGTCAGTTCTTCTGACAATCATTTTATTTTCTATTTCTTTACATTTTTCATGCAGCCATATCATTTTAGCTTCCCTGCACTTTCTATTTATTTCGTTACTCAGGAGCGTGTATTTGTGTACTCGCGAATTTTCGAAAAAAATTTTGTACTTCCTTCTTTCATCAATCAGATGAACTATTTGCTGCGTTACCTGTGATTTCTTTACAGCTACTTCCTTGTACCTATGTTTCTTTGTCCAACTTTTGTGACTGCGCATTTTAGAAATTTCCATTCCCTGTAAACTGAACTGCCTGCTGAGCTATTCGATATTGCCATATTTATAGACTCAGAGAACTTCGGAAGTTTCTCTTCAGTCCTTAGTGCTTCCGTACCCCACTTCTTTGCACATTGACTCTTCCTGATATCTGTCTTAAACTTCGGCCTGCTCTTTATCATTACTAAACTGTGATCTGAGTCTGTATCTGCTCGTCGGTATGCCTTACAATCCGGTATCTGATTTCGGAATCTATGTCTACCATGGTGTAATCTAACTGAAATCTTCCCGTATCGCCCTCCAGTTGTGATTCTTAAACAGAGTATTCACTATTACTAGCTGAAATTTATTACATAACTGAATTACTCTTTCTCCTCTCTGATTTCTAGTACCAAGGGCATATTCTCTCGTGGCGCTTTCTTTTTCCCCTACAAGCGGACTCCAGTACCTCATGACTATTAGATGTTCATTTCCCTTACGTACTGCATTACCAGTTCAATATCCTCGTATATTTTCTCTCTCTCTTCATCTTCAGTTTGCGACGTCGGCATGTTTACCTGAACTGTTGTTGACGGCGTTGGCTTGCTGTCGATTCTGATTAGAACAACCCTGTCACAGAAGAGTTCTCTGCTCCCGTTATACCGTTTTCTGCTGCTTTTGATATTACCTTATACTCATCTGACCAGAAATCTTTATCGTCTTACCATTTCACTTCACTGTACCCCCCTACATCTAGACTGAGACTCTGCATTTCCGTTTTCAGATTTTCTGGCTTCCTTACGACGTTCAAGCTTCTGATACTCTCCCCCCCCAACTCGCAGAACGTTATCCTTTCGTTTATTATTCAGTCTTTTTCTCCTCGTCACCTGCCGCTTGGCAGTCCCCTCCCGGAGATTCGAATGTTGGACTATTCCTGAAACTTTTGCCAATGGAGAGATCATCATGACACTTTTCTTTCAATTACGGGCTAAATGTCCGTGGATATACGTTGTGTCTTTAATGCAGTGGTTTTTTTGCCTTCTGCGTGCTCATGATGTTGAGCATTGCTGATCCTTCCGCCTTTACGGACGGTTTCCCATCCCAAGGACAAGAAAGAGCCCTGAACCTGTATCGGCCCCCCCGCCCTCTTTGACAAGGCCGTAAAGGCCCTTGGCAGAATGAGGGTGACTTCTTATGCCGGAAGTCTTTCTGCCGCAATTCAGAATTTAAGTGGTGGCGGGGTTCGAAACCGGGAGCGACGATGTTTCGATTACCAATCAAAGACACTACCCCTAGACCGCGGGTGCAGACTAAGAATTCATGAAAATCAAACATGTGAGAACCAAATCTGTTTTTAAAATAGCCATGTGCGTGATATCGGAGCATATCCATGCATAAAGACACTGCCGGCCGTTGTGGCCAAGCGGTTCTAGGCGCTTCAGTCCGGAACCGCGCGTTTGCTACGGTCGCAGGTTCGAACCCTGCCTCGGGCATGGATGTGTGTGATGTCCTTGGGTTAGTTAGGTTTAAGTAGTTCTAAGTTCTAGGGGACTGATGACCTCAGATGTTAAGTCCCATAGTGCTCAGAGCCATTTGAACCAATATAAAGACACTTAAATTACTCTAGTTTGGAACTTCCTTAGGACTAACTTCATCGAAGTAAAATGTTTTCTTGGTTGGAAAACTGCATAGATTTTTGAAGATAAAATTTTGAAACATGATTTTTTTTTCACTCCTTCACGTGCCAGTTCAGTGAGGAAACGAATATTGAAACTGCTGTTGCGAGGCCAGACGTCCATCCGCAGCTATGGGACCGGAAACACTATGGTTAGCACAGTCGACGTATCACATGCAGGAAATTCAATCCTGTTTGGAGCTCGCAGTACTCGCAACCTCATTACATCGTCATCCGTAAACTCCACTTGATGGTGCAGCGGGTAACAACATACTGCAGTCTCGCTCAGAGTAAGCATGAGTCACATTCCCATCTGTACAGCCCGATTTACATTTTCCTTCCCCATTTAGCGTAGTGTTCTGCCGTTGACGACCGCCGCGGAAAGGAAGCAGCACAAGTCCTGTGAAACTAAGCGTTTTGCTGTCCATGCAGGAGAGCGATAGAGCCATGAACAACGACGGCCAGGTTGATGCAGTTTTCCCTGTCCTCCGAAAGACGGTCCACACAGCTTCGCACTGGCGCTTTGTGAATACGAGCTTAAGGAGTGTATGACCTCATTTGTGACTCGATTCAAGACTTCCTAGCAAACAGAACACAATACGAAATGGACACACTTAAAACTTACTTTGGGGGACTCCAAGATGGGCGCTAGTGCTCAAGATATAATGGGTGTAAAAAAACTACGTACACAAAATTTTGGAGTGTTTAGAGGACGTGTAAGGTGTCAGGCAAATCCAACACCTTCCAAGAAAACCCTGACATGATAAGCAAATCCAATAGTATGTCACATAGCTCCGAATAAATCGTGACATTAAATTAACCAAAGTAATAAGAGTAACGAGTGAGCAAATAGAATACCACAGACTAACACAAGAATGCCTAAATGCATGTCATACCTTCCCACTGTGAGACAGACGCAGTTCCGAGGGGAGAAGCGAGAACAGAAGCCGAGAGCAGAACCGTGTTAAGCTGGAAGGCCCTACGATAAGGGACAGACGGACACCCACGTCGCCAGCTAACCGCTAGGACCACACCACCCGCAAGTCTTTAGCGTGAGACTTTTTCGCGTCTCTGTTACGTTGCAAACTTTAAAAAACATTGCCCCACCACGAAAAGTATAACGTTTCTCATTGGATAGACAGAATTTTTGTAGGTGGAGCTTAAGGTTAACATTGAGACCCTGATTGGTCAGATGAAAACACAGCCAGATAGTTTTTTTTAAACCAACTTCGGTAAACTGTAGTAAGGAGAAGTTAGGAGAGAGTTGCTTCCGAGACGGCGAGCTGGAAGGAGCTGTACTGTGCGCCGCCCCCTGACGAACACTGACAAGGTAATGAAAGCACGCGATGCCGCATAACAGCGCATAAAGCTTCACTCAGAACTGCAGAAGTCTCATCTGTTACACCCCCTTTTTGCGTAATACTAGTGTCGATCGTCAATTAAAGCTCATGGTGTTCACATTTGCCGCTTGAAGTAAAAATCTGAAACGCGATGATTTTTCTGTTATATAGCTATTGAGAAGCCACATCAGCCACTGTAATTTACGACAAGTTAGATGAGTAATTAAAGATAATTGAGGGTCACTGTAGACCATTTTGATAGTTTTCTCTCTTGTGAAACTTAATTTAAACCTAGATTATAGATGTGATATGGCATAGGTCATCCTTCGATCCATTGTAGAACTTGGAATCCCATTCAGGGAATATTCGTTCACATTTTTGTTGAACGCAGTTGGTTTTTACCATCCTGTATTAAAACATTTCCTTTTATCAATAGTGCAATTTATAAACAATGTTTTGTGAGTAGAATAAAATTTCCAATGGTAAACTTAACTGCTTTTTCGACGTTATTTTACCAGCTAACTAAAAATAGGAAAGCCTTGAACCCCTTCCACTAAATTTAGTTAGTATTAAGATTCTTTTACAGGGAGTGCAGTGGAGCTGACGCTGAAATCATTAAGTATTTGGTTATATCATCGCTAGTCCCACTGAACTCTTCTGAATTCTACATGTCATGTGTGGTCTGGCGTCTCCTTACCAGCAACAGGTCCCAGGTTCAAACTAGTCAATTCCCTAAAAAACACGCTCAGAGCGTCGTTGCGCGAAAGTGGTAGGGAGACATGATATAGAAGTCGCAGACACCACGCAGAATGTTTAGAGACGTAAAAAACACTTTTTTATGTGACAAAAATGTCAGACGTGCACCTTTTCCCCGATAGTGATACACGAAAATTTTGATGCGGGTGATGTTTAGAGGTGTTGTTCAAACTGCCGTGGGATGAATAATACGTCTGCGTGCTAATGTTTGCCTAACAAGCTCAAAACAACGAGGTGTTTCACCAACAGAGGCTGCAGCTTCACCCAAATGGGCAACCAGCCCTTCTGGAGTGTGTATCGGCGCCTCGTACACAAACACTTCATCTCCACCCAAACAAAAGGAAATCCACAGGAGGGAGGAAGGGAAGCAGGAGGCACGCGGTGGCCGCGGTACTGGCCCTTTCCTTCCAATTCAACAATTGCGGAAACTATTGTCCAAGGGTCCTCTGACAGCAATGACTAAGTGTGATGGGACCCCTTCATGCTACGAACATATCGTTGCTTGACTGCAAACGGGATATTCTCCAATATTTCCGGTAGTACTTCGCACAGAAGGATAGTACTTTCCTCCAGGCCCAGTAATATCATCGCGAACAATGCCAGTTCACATATTTGTGGTAAATCTCCGTTGACGGCAGAACACACGAGATGCTTTTGGATTTTCCAAATCCTTTTTAAAATCGCACTTCGAAAGAGAAAATCTTTTCAATTGGAAAACATTAGACCAAGAGCATTTTCCTAAAAGGGGACTACATTGAGAAATAAGTGCGTTTTTCACCTAAAGGAGACAATTTTCCATCGTCAGTCCGAGAACTTGCCGTCGAAGTTCATCTTCTACGAGACTTAAAGAAAAATTAATAGATCTTTCGTGGCCAGTTAGTTGAACACACTCCTCTACAACACCACCAGTCTTACTGACTCACTAGATACCACATTAGCTTCAGCTTCGGGCGATTCACAGTCAATCGTCCGAAATAAATGTCTATCTTGGGTGAATATGCCTAATTCGAGGGCCGTTTACCTGGGCTGCATAGCCTACAGCGAGAGTCTCGCAGTTGTAAGTAAAGCAACGTATTATAAACAAAGGAAAGAAGCTTTCCAACTTGCATTAGACAGAGGTAAATATTACAAACGCGGGTCTACACAACAATGAGTTGAGGTTTTTACAAATTGTGTGGTGAATATAATTACAAACGCGGGTCTACACAACAATGAGTTGAGGTTTTTACAAATTGTGTGGTGAATATGATAGTAAAGATATCGACTAATAGATCAGGTTCCAAACAAGCATCGCAAAAGGCTATACACGAACGTTAAACCAAATTATGAAAATGGTGGAACATCATCCCTAAGTGATCCTTGGATATACATTAGTGAAGTACTACATATTTGTGTAATTCAAACGTAACTGCCAAATTTGCTATTACAGATGAAACGTGGTTTAACTGCTTCACATCAGAAAGCAGCAATGAAAGTAACGGATGGAAGCTAGTAGGCAAATACTACAAAAACAGAGCAAAGCAATACTCTGGCTGCATCGAGCTTCCAAGAAGTTGTGTTGTAAGAACACGGGGCAAAGGAATAGAGATTCCAAATAAACCTCACGAGAAGTTTCATAACAATTTAAGAGAAGCTATGTTCGAAAATAGACTAGTTAATTGCAAGAAAAGCACGGTGCACACACTGATGAACCAAAACATTGTAACCCCTGCCTACTGCGAGACTGAACGCCGTCTGGTAGCATTGCGTACAGGGTGTCCCAGGAGGAATGCTCAGCGTTGAGGGCTGTGGGAGGAATGAGCGTTCGAAGCAAAAAAGTCCGGCTAACATAGGCTCTAACGTGCATACCTTAAGATCTATAAGCCCTTTTAGATGCTGTGAATGAAATCTCATCTTTTTATTTTTATTTATTTATTTATTGTTCCGTGGGATCAAGTGAAGGAGAAGTCTCCATGGTCATGGAACGAGTCAATACATGAAATTATAACACGATAGTCGAAACAGATAAACTGAAATAAAAGAAACATATTCAGGCGATAATTCGTAAGTTTAAGTAAAGAAAATCAACATTATAACACTGGAATTTGCTTAATTTTTCAGCTCTTCCACGAGCTCCTCGACAGAATAGGAGTGAGCCATGAGGAAACTCTTCAGTTTAGTCTTAAAAGTGTTTGGGTTACTGCTAAGATTTTTGAGTTCTTGTGGTAGCTTATTGAAAACGGATGCAGCAGAATACTGCACTCCTTTCTGCACAAGAGTCAAGGAAGTGCATTCCACATGCAGATTTCATTTCTGCCTAGTATTAACTGAGTGAAAGCTGCTAACTCTTGGGAATAAGCTAATATTGCTAGCAACAAAAGACATTAAAGAAAATATATACTGTGAGGGCAATGTCAGAATTCCCAGACTATTGAATAGGGGATGACAAGAGGTTCTCGAACTTACACCACACATAGCTCGAACAGCCCGTTTTTGAGCCAAAAATACCCTTTTTGAATCAGAAGAATTACCCCAAAAAATAATACCATATGACATAAGCGTATGAAAATATGCGAAGTGGACTAATTTTCGTGTTGAACTGTCACTTATTTCAGATACTGTTCTAATGGTAAATAAAGCAGCATTTAGTACCTGAACAAGATCCTGAACATGGGCTTTCCACAACAGCTTACTATCTACCCGAATGCCTAGGAACTTGAACTGATCCGTCTCGCTTATAATATGCCCATTCTGTCTGATCAAAATATCGCTTCTCGTTGAATTGTGAGTTAGAAACTGTAAAAACGGAGTCTTACTGTGATTTAGCATCAAATTATTTTCCACAAGCCACGAACTTATTTCATGAACAACATTATTTGATACTGTTTCAATATTACACACAAGATCCTTCACTACCAAGCTGGTGTCATCAGCAAACAGAAATATTTTTGAATCACCTGTAATACTAGAAGGCATATCATTTATATAAATAAGAAACAGCAGTGGCCCCAGCACCGACCCTTGGGGAATGCCCCACTTAACAGTGCCCCATTGAGACTGAACCTCACTACCACCCTCAATATTGTGGAGAATTACCTTCTGCTTTCTGTTCTTAAAGTAAGAGGCGAACCAATTGTAAGCTACTCCGCTTACTCCATAACGGTCCAACTTCTGCAGTAATATTTTGTGGTCAACACAGTCAAAAGCCTTTGTTAAATCAAAGAAAACACCTAACGTTCGCAGCCTTTTATTCAATCCGTCCAAAACCTCACAGAGAAAAGAGAATATAGCATTTTCAGTTGTTAAGACATTTCTAAAACCAAACTGTACATCTGACAGCACGTTATGTGAATTTAAATGCTCCAGTAACGTTGTATGTACAACCTTCTCGATAACTTTAGCAAACACCGATGGCATAGAAATAGGTCTAAAATTGTCAACATTATCAATGTCTCCTTTTTTATAAAGTGGCTTCACTACCGAATACTTAAATCGGTCAGGAAACCGACCACTCCTAAAGGAAAAGTTACAGATATGGCTAAGTACTGAGCTAACATACATAGAACAATACTTCAGTATTCTGCTAGATACCCCGTCATATCCATGAGAGTTCTTGGTCTTTAGTGATTTAATTATTAACTCAATCTCCCTCTTGTCACTACCATGGAGGAGCATTTCAGGTAACAGTCTCGGAACACTTTTTTCTACGAGCGCTATATGATTCCCTGTTGGGACTAGGTTTCTATTTAGTTCACCTGTTGTATTCAGAAAGTGATTATTAAATACTGTACATACATGCGACTTATCAGTAACACACTGATTCCATATCCTCGACCTGTCTCTGCAGACCATCCATTTCCTTTACGACTGACCATATGGTTTTTATTTTATCCTGAGACTTAGCTATTCTATCTGCATACCACATACTTTTTGCCTTCCTAATAACTTTTTTTAAGCACCTTACAATACTGTTTGTAATGGGCTGCTGCATTTAGATTGTGATTGTGTCTAACGTTTTGAAATAATTGCCACTTTGTCCTACAAGATATTCTTATACCTTTAGTCAGCCACCCAGGCTGCCTGTTTGTGCTAGTACCCTGTTTTGAACGCTCTAACGGAAAACAACTTTCAAAGAGCACGAGAAAAGTCTTGAGAAAAGCATTATATTTATCGTCTACTGTATCAGCACTATAAACATCTTGCCACTCTTGTTCCATGATAAGGTTTACAAAGGTCTCTACAGCAAATGGATCAGCTTTCCTAAAAAGTTGATAACTATATTTAACATGTGTTGCAGCACAAAAATCTTTTAGAGTTAAAATTTGTGCATCATGATCTGAAAGGCCATTCTCCTTTTTGCTAACAGAATGCCCTTCTAGTAATGAGGAATGAACAAAAATATTGTCTATGGTTGTTCTACTGCTCCCTTGCACTCTCGTTGGAAAGAATACGGTTTGCATAAGATTATATGAATTAAGGAGGTCTACCAGCACCCTTTTCCTTGCACAATCACTTATACAATTAATATTGAAGTCACCACATATAACTAACTTTTTGTATTTCCTATAAAGTGAACCAAGAACTTCCTCTAGCTTTAGCGAAAATGTTGTGAAGTCGGAAGTCTGGGGATCTATAAATAACAGCAGTAAGAAGTTTAGCTCCACTAAATTTAACCACACCTGCACAACATTCAACCACCTTTTCAGTGCAGTACTTTGAAACATCAATTGACTGAAATAGGATACCGTTTTTCACATACATGGCTACTCCCCCACACCGCAAAGAGCACCTAGAAAAGCTGCCAGCCAACCTGTATCCTGGTAAAGGAAGCCTCTGAATTATCTCCTTATTTAAGAAGTGTTCAGATATACCAATAATTTCAGAGTCAACATCTATAAGCAGTTCACTAACTTTATCTCTAATACCTTGTATATTGTGATGAAATATACTAATTCCCTCATTAATCGGATACCTAAGCTTTGTCGAAAGTGGTTTCTTTGTTAGACACACTTCCCTTAAGCAGGAATACCTATCAGCTGACTTCAGTCTAAAAAACGTACACCTCTAACACCCACAACCACCGGAATTTCCCATGAATGATCCCACCACCCCCACCTATGTTGTCACCTATAAGCTTTGCCAACCTCCCCTTTCCGTACCTGTTGAGGTGCAGGCCATGTCTAGTGAAACCCGTCCTGCTGATAGACTCCACCGACACCACTGAAATGTGACGCATGCTTTCTGTCATCAGCGCACCCCAAATCTCATGTTATTACGCCTGACGGCTGTATTAAGGTGAGGCCGATCGTGACGCTGAAACAGTTCCACGAAATGCACATTCGTGTTGCCAGTCTGAGTGGCTATCTTTTCCAGGTCACCATCTATGTCATACTCCCCATCCCTATCAATACTATTACCAGCCCCACCCACAATCACTACCTGATCCTCTTTAGTAAAATTCCTACATAACCCCCCTAACTTAACAGTCACCTGAGCCAATCCTGCATTAGGCTTCACAATGCTGGTGACCTGGTACTCACTCCCCAGCACTTCCTGCAACTGCTGGCCTACACCTCTGCCATGAGAACTACCTAACAGCAGAACCTTCTTCTTTCTCTTAGACTGTGCAACTGTCCTAGCCACCGTAACTGCTGAGGTCTGCTGCATACTTCCTACATCTACAGCTACTAGAGATTCCTCTCCACTAGAATCTGACAGTTGGTCATATCTATTGCAAACACCAATAGTAAAACTATCTGAAAATCTCCTTCTCCTAGCAGATCTCCTCCATCAACTTACTCCTGCTACATAACCTGCAGTTCCAGGAGAGGTTCTCACCAGAATGCCCACTGGCTTCCCCACTGCATTCCCCCCAGTGAAAATACTTCGAACAAGTCTCACACCGCAATCCATTACTCACGAACCTACGGCAAAGCCCACACTTTTCACTCATGGTAAAATTTTTTAGTTATTGAAGCAAGAAGACAACTTTATCTAAGTTCCGCTACTACAATAAGAAGATGTTAAAAACTGACTACAATTATCACAAACTTGCTCTACAAGGGAAGTAACTACTATTATTGACAGTATTAATCAACAACAAATGAGAATATAACAAAAAACTAACACAGAAAGAAAATCAAACGTCTAATGACACAGTAACGAAACTGAAAGCAGTTCCCAAAAATTTCTTCTGAAATTATTTCACCAGAAAACACCAAGAACACCGGTTGAAGACTACTCAAGTTCCTAAATAAACCACTATACACAAACAATTAATTAGTACTTAGCTTTCGATGCGCCGCTACAGCTGCAACTGGTCAGCGCGGAATGTAAACACAGGTAAGAGGTTACGTTGCTCGATACGAAACACTCACAAATATCAGGTCACAACACAAGAAAGGGAGAGGTGAATGAAGAAACCACTAATAAGTCACTTACATAGTAAATATTATCACAAAAACCATTAAAATATGTATCTGAAACCTAAAAATATATGAAAACTTAGAGAGCGATCTCACACGCAGTCACGCGCTTATGACGTCACACCAAATCACTCTGATGTCGGTATTTTGGGAGGGGGTAAAATCCCGTTACATAAAATGGGGAAGGAGAAGGACACACTTAAGGGCGGACCCACGATATTTGCCTCATTTTTCCTTTGACAGTTCACATTAATTTGTGAAACATGCTACATGAACAAACCGAATACAATATTGACCATGCCAGAGAATGAGCTACAGCACTACCATTACTAATTTTTTTTTTATAAATAATCAGTTTAAGCCGCTCATCAAATGCCACAAGCACGAAATCAGTAATAAATACAAAAATGCAAGATAATAAGGTACAAAATTTCTTAGTCAAAGCAATTTAGCCTTGGAATAATTAAAACATTTCTCTCCTAAAACATTAAAAACAAATTGTGACTTACAGGTTTTCAAAGGGTTTATAAAATTATATTAATTTCAGTATTAGATTAGCCTTTGAAAGAAACATCAGCAGCTGCGATTACTAATTACCAAATCAAAAGTCCAAACATTCCATTTTCAGAACAGACCAATCATGAAAGTTAAGTGTCAACAGTTAAGATCCAGCAAGATTTTTTTTATATGCATAGAATGAATATCATTCGGCAGTGATGGCAAAATAATTAGAAAAAAAGTCTCAAACATTGATCACTAGAGAAAGTAAGCTCAAAGTATCAAAATATTAGCTTAATAAGTACGGGGTGAAATGATCTGGTTTAGAAAATCTGATAATATTACCCATTTCAGGAGAGCATAAAATATTTGGCGGGAAATATTAACGTAAGAGCTTGTAAATAAGAGCGTAGGTTAAACAAACTTAGCCGGCTGGTGTGGCCAAGCGGTTCTAGGCGCTACAGTCTGGAAGCGCGCGACTCCTACGATCGCAGGTTCGAATCCTGCCTCGGGCATGGATGTGTGTGATGTCCTTAGGTTAGTTAGGTTTAAGAAGTTCTAAATTCTAGGTGATTGATGACCACAGATGTTAAGTCGCGTAGTGCTCAGAACCATTTGCTAAACAAACTTAAGAAATGCGCTGCTAGCGCGGACAGCTCCCCTAAGGGAATGTTTGACAGCCACAAACACCCCCGAAGAAACGCCATGCCAGTGCGTAACAGCAACAGAACCCAACGACCAAGCGCCACATCATACACTGGACCCACAAATCAAAAAACTAAGAGCTACTAACTTAGGTGAAAGATGAGCTAAAAGATACATGTTAAGAAAATGTAATTCGCTCACGCCTTAATAACTTACTGGCACAAAACCTTCAAATCTACTATAATAATCAAGCAGTAACGTCACCCAAAATTGCACAAACACCGCTTAATAACATAAAACGGCAAAATGATGGCGTAATAAACGTCTGCTCCAAAACAAATTATCTGAATAGGGTGACATCATTAATCTCAGAAAGTTACTTGAATCAGGAAAACAGCCCATAGGTCACCTAGGCTACACAGCCAGAGACTTGTTTGCTCCAAACTGAGATTTATGTGAGAAACAGGAGCTTACGTCTAGGAGGTGGTACATAATTGCCAGCATTTGCAAGTAAATCTCTCTTCCATGGCGCTTAGATCTCAGAACGATCCAAACACATTAGTTCGACAGATTTCCTTACAATGACTAAAAGACTAAATAATAAATCCGAGAAAATATCCCAAGATGTTGAAACAACCACATTATAAACTAGATTTACCAGCACTAAAGCCCCAGTTCATTAAACACTAGGGTAACAACAAACGGCATGACGGGCACAGAAAAATAACGCTGATTTGAACGCCACCAGATTTAAAGTACCAGTAAGGCAGTAACAGCTAGGCAAAACTCCAAGAATCGCCTGTAATGACAATCAAGTGCAGAACAAGCACCAACCATTACATGGATGAAACTCAAACAGATCTGTTATGGTTAGCAATAATTACAACTATATTGCAGTGCCTGTGTTATTCTGAGTACGATGGAAAGTTCCTTTGAACATGAATTTATGTGCAGAGGAACAGGCACTGTGGCCAGCCGTTATGAAATACGTTAAATGTATTCGCAATTGCGAACAAGGACAAGTATCAGCTGTAGAATGCAATGACGACAGTGAAAATTTGTGCCGGATCGAGACTCGAACCCGGATCCCGCTTAACGCGAGCGGTCGCCTTACCATTTGGCCACACCCAAACTTCAACAAGTCGTCAACCACGCGTCTACGACCTGTACCGCTACATCCATTACGTATACTCCCTCGCAGGTCAGACGGGAATATACACAATGGAAGTACGAGTACATGGTTGACGACATATTGAACTTTGGGCGACCGCTCGCGATAAGCGGTAAATCCGGGTTCGTGTCCCGATCCGGCACAAATTTTCACTGTCGTCATTCCATTCCACAGCTGATGGTTGTCCTCGTTCGCAATTGCGAATAAAATTAATGTATATAATTACAACTGGTGAAAGTTTTTTTGAGATCCATAAAGCGAGAGCCATAAAGTCGGGCGTATCACAGCGCGAACGATACAACCATTGCCACATCAAGAAGTCGTTATTCCATAATTTCAGCCCAGTGCAAAGCGCACAGCATGGCCGTAAGGGAAGACAATTCAGTTGAGGCACATTGAAGAGCGTGGTGAAAACTTCGATACAGCCACTAGCAGTACACTCGCAACTAATCAGTCTCCTCACAAATAGAGACAACGGCCCACACAGTCGACGGGCCGACCACAGTCCGTGTTACCCTCTCGCCACGTACCCAGACATCTCCCAACTCCACACGCTCCGGCGTGTTTTCCAGACTCCGCTAGAGGTAACACACAGGAAGCTAATGGTAACTCATGCCACCTTGGGGGTGGGGGGGGGCGCAAGCAAATAAGAGAGGAATAAAAGATGAAACGAAGCGGCCGCGGCTCAAGAATACTGCGGATCAATACATGAAAAAAAAAAATATCCTGTGTACACGAGCTCTAAAATTAACACAATAAGAGCTAAGAGCACTTGGTCAGTAGAAGAAGTGTGTTTCCAGAGTAGTGAAGATGAGCAAGTGCTCACAGCTGTTAATGTATACACTTTAGACCTACGTTTACTGGAACTTTTTTTTTCTCGTTTTGGTCTACGCTAGGTGGCCGTGTGGTTCTAGGCGCTGCAGTCCGGAACCGCGGGACTGCTACGGTCGCAGGTTCGAATCCTGCCTCGGGCATGGATGTGTGTGATGTCCTTAGGTTAGTTAGGTTTAAGTAGTTCTACGTTCTAGGGGACTGATGATCTCAGAAGTTAAGTCCCATAGTGCTGAGAGCCATTTGGACCATTTTGGTCTACGCTATCACGTCTCAAAATATGGAAACAAAATTGCTTGCAACAGATACTTGTTTCACAGTTTAGAAGGTGAAGAGATGCTCCTAGCTCTTAAGGTATACATTTTAGAGCCCATGTTTACTTGACATTTTTGCATCGAATGATCGTTCCTATCACATCCCCTGAATACTGACCATTCCTCCATGCACACCTTGTTTAATCAGAGAGAGACGAATGGAGAATTATTCTAGCCACGATCGAGCCACATATGGGAAAAATGGTTAAACCTAACGAACCTAAGGACATCACACACATCCATGCCCGAGGCAGGATTCAAACTGCGACCGCATATGGGAAAATTTACTAACGTAACCGACTTACACAAATGCCAGATGTTACGGCGCGGCGCCTAGGAACAAGCATTTCGGGAACAGTCAAGCTGGTGCTATTGTCGTCAGCGTATATGGAAAATGGTAGAAGGTCGGTGAAACCGTCAGTGTGCGGCAAGGTGTTGGACTTCCAGACTTACATAACGTGGAAGCCGGAGTCGTGTCCACTCACTAAACGGGGACAGGCAGCGATCTGTGGCCGATCTCACGACAGAATAAAATACTGGTGGCGGTACAAGTGTTTCAGAGCACACTGTTCCGCGAACATTGTTGAACACGGGGCTCCACACCAGATGCGCGTACATGTTCCCGTATTGATCTAAAGACGTCGTTGATTACGATTGCAGTCGGCACGGGATCATCTAAAGTGGACTGAGGATCAATATAAAGGTACCGTCTGGTCGTATAAATCACATTTCTTATTGCACAGGTCGATGGTCACGTCTAGATTCTCCGTCTTTCAGGCGAGCGTCTGCTCGAAAAGCACCGCGCGCAGCGACGCAGGCCGATGGGTGAGGGAGGTCAGCCTGGGCTACCACAGCCCCTGTGGTACTAATCGAAGTTACCATAACAGTGGACTACGTGAACTTTGTTGCAGATCGTGTCCATCCCTTCATGGTTGGTAAGAACAGAAATGTCGTCCTCCCGCGTTAACTATCCGTCTCACAAGGCAAGAATCGTGCTACAATGGTTTGAGGGGCATGACGGTGAACTCACGTCGATGTATCGGCCAAAAAAAAATTGCATTATCTGAAAGTAGTTGAACACATCTGCGAAACTACAGGGCGCCAACTCCGCGCCCAAAAAGCATCAGCCCTTAATTTACTTCCGTTGCGGGACCATTACTCAGTCATCTCGTTCTACATACCTCCGGGAACATACCATGAACTTGACGGATCTATGCCATTCAGAATCGATACACTATCGCGTTCCAAAGATGGACCTACACCCTATTAACCATTTGGTCATCGTGTTTTAGTTCATCACTGTAAATGGTTGCTGGATATACAAGAAATCAAGTGTTGTTCCCATGGACGTCCGCATAATTTAAATGTATTTTCCAAGTTCAGACCAAACAAACAGACGAGATGCATCGGCATACATTGTCGTATTGCGCTACGAAGAGTAACATTACGGATGTTATAGAAGACTGCAATAATCTCTTAGGGTCATGTAAAGTAGTAATAGCCTATCAAATCTGAACATGAAATGATAGTTCTTCTGGGCTACAGGAGCTAGTAGTTTATCAACACGCAGATTTTTAAGAGGACGACTAGTCAATGGTTCAAATGGTTCTGAGCACTATGGGACCTAACACCTGAGGTCATCAGTCGACCAGTCTATAAATTTCGGAATGGAGATATCAGCTTTCGACATAGAGCTGAATACACTTTAAGGCAAAGAAAACGACGCACCACAAAGGCGTTATCCGAATGGGACGAAAATCAGATTTTATGTACATGCACAGACAAGCAAATGATTACAATTTCAGAAAAATTGGGTTATTTATTCAAGGGAAAGAGCTTCACAAATGGAGCAAGTCAATAATGCGTTGGTCCTTCTCTGGCCTTCACGCAAGCAGTTATACGGCTTTGTATTAATCGACAGAGTTAATGGATGTCCTCTTGAGCGATATCATTCCATGTTATGTCCAATTCCCGGGGTAGTTGGAGTGCCCTTTCCACAGTGCTCCAAACTTGTCAACTGGGGAGAGATCCGGCGACCTCACTGGCCAACGTAGGTTTGTCAAGCTCCGAGACAAGCAGTAGAAACTTTAGGCGTCCGCAGGCGGTCATTATCTTGCTGAAATGCAAGACAACGAACGTCTGCAATCAAGGGCAACAAAACCGGGTGTAGAATATTGTTGACGTGCCACTGTGCTGTAAAGGTTCCGCGTGTGACAACCAAAGGGCCTCTGCTGTGAAATGAAATGGTACCGGAAGTGGGGCGTTATGGCGAGTGACAGTCTGGCTGGCACCCCACAGCTGCCCAGGCCGCCTTCAGACATGTCTTCGCTGGTCATCAGACCTCAGTTCGAAGCGAGACTCGCCACTGAGGACAACTCGACTCCAGTCAATGAGAGTCCAGGCCGGATGTGGCCGACACCACTGCAAACGCGCTCTGGTAGTCGGCGCAAAGGGCGACCGAGCTCAGCCCCTTCTGTGTGCCACCTGTTTATGGTCCTTGTGGTCACTGTAGCACTGGTGCACCTGGCACTGAAGAAAATGAAGACGATTGCTCGGTCTCCTCGTTCTGTCGTCTCTCTAAGTCGACATCTTCCTTCCTGACACTGTGATCGGTCACGAAGCATCCATTCCTGCAAACATCGTCGAATAGTGGCATCGCTCCTATTGAAATGTCGAGCCTTCCGCCGATTACTCCAACCGTCCTCTTTGACCCCTACTGCACGTCTCTCTCTAATGCTGACATCTCCGTATATTATTCACTCGCCTGTCTGCGAGGTATAGTTCTGTCCACCTGAGTACACGGAATGAAAATCGCAAAGGCTTTACGACCTGGTTTCAACATGCCCCCTGTAACTGTCCTTACCAGCTGCGCATTGATTAGAGCACTTTAGTATATTTTCTTGCCAGGCGGTGCCTGGGTGCTGCGTGCATTTCATGCTACACGTGGGAGAGCGGGGTCTGCATGGTGCAGGTATTATGAGGACATAAGCTGCAGTTGGTCACAACTTGATCTGGCGTGTAATAGTAATAAAGCTGGCTATCGCTAATACCCACGAACAGTCTCTTGAGCGATATTCCAGCATAAGTCAGACTTTCAAGCAACTTTGATTCCATAAAGAATTGTTGTGAACAGCGGCTGTAGGCTGTAAGCAAGGAATGCACACAGCAATCAATCGCAATCCCACTGGCTTTTATTGCTCTTGCATATCTGGATTTCGGCTACAAATAGATATTTTCAGTGCTAAAATGCAAGGAAATTACAGAATCAGGCATTAATTTACTTTTCATAGAACAATACGTAAAACACCAAGCTATCCAATAGCAGTACCCATTCTGGTCAACATACCATCTGAGTTCCAATCCAACATACTCACGGCAGTACACGCCACCTTACGATCTTACGTGTGTATAAGCAGAAGGAAATTTACAGCAGGTTCAGTAACCTTAGTTTACGTCATGTAGCGCAATTAACGCCCTCTGTGTTACAAATTAACTGAGTTCCATTTCCATGCAGTAGTTTAAAACTCTTTTTTAATATCTAAAATCAACAAGTATATTTGCATATCACTTTGAAATATTCAAGAAATCTCAGCTTACAACGTGCGTGCTTGTATCTTAGTGGTGAAGCGATCCACCAAAACCTATGCAAAGGATCATTAATAGGTTCATAAGACTGTCGAAAGCAAAATTTTTATATCACTTTAGAAACAAAAATTTAAAAGATACATACCAATTTGTAATTGAACCTAGCGTAGTCACTCATCTCATAGTGGTTAAGTGATCCACTTAATATTTAATATAAAAGAAACGTAAATGTCCCTACAAACAATTTTACTGAAGATCAAGATGACAAGGCTGATTTAATCAGGTACATTTAACAAAATATACAAACGCTCTCTACTGACGTACAATTTCATACATTAACGCATCATGTAGCTCCAACCGCGTTACGCTGTCTGCAGAAACACGATAAAACAAACTGCTATTATACCTAGCCTTTAAGGCTAAAAACTGAATAGTTGTTTGGTGTTAAAATATATATAGCATTGGAGAGTTCTTGAATATTTCAAAGCGATATGCAAATATGCTTGTTGATTTTCGATATTAAAAGAAGGAGGTTTTTTAACAACTGTATTGAAATGAAACTGTTAGTTAATTTGTAATACAGAGGACAATACCTGCACTACACGACATAAACTAAGGCTGCTGTGCTTGCTGTAAACAACCGCTTCACTTTCCTACTGCCTATACACCAGTAAAGTCGTATGGTGACACGTACTGCAGCGAGTTTGTTGGATTATAACTCACCTGATATGTTGACCGGAATGGGTAGCTGCTATTGGAAAACATTATGTTTTACTTATTGTTCTATGCAGAGTAAATTAATTCCTTGTATTTCAGCAATGAATATGGCTATTTATAGCCGAAATCTAGAGAGGCAAGAGCAATAAAAACTAATGGGATTGCAACTGATTGCTGTGTGCTTCTCCTTCTCTTTAAATCAGACTGTTTCGCTTCAGTCACAGATGCAAAATGTTCACAAGTAGGAATAGGCGGGAAGGCCGATTTTTTCCATGTGATGTACAAATAATTTCCCTGCATATGTACATAGTATTGATTGGCCAGCATGGGTTTTCATTCCCGACATTGAAATTGTTGGTTAATCGCTTTGGTTGCTCATTTCAACAGCGCTCTTCTTTTTCACCACACGTGGTCGCCAAACCTGTTCCCTCCAAAATCGTTTCCTTTAGCAATATCTCTCCCAGAAACTGCGCTGTCGTAAATTTTCGCGGCCCGCAGGTAACAAGACTTGTGATGCCCAGAATACTCTCAAGTTGGCCGCACTGTTGCATGTGATTTCTTTTATATATGTACTGCATTTTCTAGAACCGTTTATAAGTCTTCCATTCGCCTTCCCTACTACCGATTTTAGACAACCGTCCCGTCATCTGCTTCTCAGCATTAGTCTTAGCTACACACACGAAGTGATGTGCGCAAGATGTTCATCATTAATGCTGTAACACAAATACTTTCTCTTTCTTATAGTCATTAGCTTACACTTCTACGCAATTAAACAGCCTTCCCGTCATTACTACACCAGGTAATGTATTTTGTCTTTCCACAATTCCTTACGACCATATAAGGTCGGTAGTGATGCTTTTTCTCTCTGATAAATCTTTTACGTATACTGGAAGCATTAGATGCCCTATGAACCCTTCTTCAGGCACAGTCGATGCTACTTTCGGTTCCGTGGAACTTTATAAAGTATTGGGTTATATCACTCATATTTTTCTCGAGCCAGTCACACAACTGAAGAACTCCCGCAAAGAAGCTTGTGTATCACAAGTTCACAATTTTTCAGGAAGTAAAAATAGTTGTTGTTTCCCTTCGGTTCTACTTATTTATTCATTTTATTATGTGTGATCAAGTTATATAGTATATATCAAGTGATACAATATGTATTTACCAAAGTGTACAATATTTACAAACTTATCTTAATTTTTAAGTACATTGTGGAATAACTTTGTGTATCAAAAAAATTTAATTTTCACTTACAGTGGCAAAAATAATGGGAAGTATTAACAGAATATACACTCCTGGAAATTGAAATAAGAACATCGTGAATTCATTGTCCCAGGAAGGGGAAACTTTATTGACACATTCCTGGGGTCAGATACATCACATGATCACACTGACAGAACCACAGGAACATAGACACAGGCAACAGAGCATGCACAATGTCGGCACTAGTACAGTGTATATCCACCTTTCGCAGCAATGCAGGCTGCTATTCTCCCATGGAGACGATCGTAGAGATGCTGGATGTAGTCCTGTGGAACGGCTTGCCATGCCATTTCCACCTGGCGCCTCAGTGGGACCAGCGTTCGTGCTGGACGTGCAGACCGCGTGAGACGACGCTTCATCCAGTCCCAAACATGCTCAATGGGGGACAGATCCGGAGATCTTGCTGGCCAGGGTAGTTGACTTACACCTTCTAGAGCACGTTGGGTGGCACGGGATACATGCGGACGTGCATTGTCCTGTTGGAACAGCAAGTTCCCTTGCCGGTCTAGGAATGGTAGAACGATGGGTTCGATGACGGTTTGGATGTACCGTGCACTATTCAGTGTCCCCTCGACGATCACCAGTGGTGTACGGCCAGTGTAGGAGATCGCTCCCCACACCATGATGCCGGGTGTTGGCCCTGTGTGCCTCGGTCGTATGCAGTCTTGATTGTGGCGCTCACCTGCACGGCGCCAAACACGCATACGACCATCATTGGCACCAAGGCAGAAGCGACTCTCATCGCTGAAGACGACACGTCTCCATTCGTCCCTCCATTCACGCCTGTCGCGACACCACTGGAGGCGGGCTGCACGATGTTGGGACGTGAGCGGAAGACGGCCTAACGGTGTGCGGGACCGTAGCCCAGCTTCATGGAGACGGTTGCGAATGGTCCTCGCCGATACCCCAGGAGCAACAGTGTCCCTAATTTGCTGGGAAGTGGCGGTGCGGTCCCCTACGGCACTGCGTAGGATCCTACGGTCTTGGCGTGCATCCGTGCGTCGCTGCGGTCCGGTCCCAGGTCGACGGGCACGTGCACATTCCGCCGACCACTGGCGACAACATCGATGTACTGTGGAGACATCACGCCCCACGTGTTGAGCAATTCGGCGGTACGTCCACCCGGCCTCCCGCATGCCCACTATACGCCCTCGCTCAAAGTCCGTCAACTGCACATACGGTTCACGTCCCCGCTGTCGCGGCATGCTACCAGTGTTAAAGACTGCGATGGAGCTCCGTATGCCACGGCAAACTGGCTGACACTGACGGCGGCGGTGCACAAATGCTGCGCAGCTAGCGCCATTCGACGGCCAACACCGCGGTTCCTGGTGTGTCCGCTGTGCCGTGCGTGTGATCATTGCTTGTACAGCCCTCTCGCAGTGTCCGGAGCAAGTATGGTGGGTCTGACACACCGGTGTCAATGTGTTCTTTTTTCCATTTCCAGGAGTGTAGTAATGGATAAATTAAGAAATAAATAAAAACATAGTAGAGCATATAGGAATATACACAATACAGGACGTACCAGAGAGGAATCTATGCACAGAGCCAGGGCTACGCTCAAAAGTAGTGTAAAAGAATAATGAAGCAAAATACGTAGAGCAATAAAATAAAGATTAGACTCCAAATATGTGGCTAAAAGTCAACAAAGATAAAAAGATAAAATACGACTGCGTGCACGTGACAAACGAGCAATGCCCTGGCAATAAAAAGCTAAAAACTAATATATTATTTAAAAATGGGCATCATGCAATCACAGAAAAACTGATTTTTGCCTGATTATTGATCATTGAGTAACATATCCTTCGTAGCGTGTGAATGTTTAACAATTTCGATCTCTCCCAGCAGATTGAGCCACTTCCTTTGGGAGGCCACTAGATTTAAGACGGAATTATGCTTAACCTGTCCCTTCTTAGTGAGTAAATGCTCCTGAAACATAATTTTAAAAGCCCTTCCGGTCTGGCCAATATAAGCTGCTTGGTATTCACAGCACTCTGGCATACACACACCAGAGGCAGCATATTTATCTTTCTGGGACCACTCGATTTTGAAAGCACTGATACTGGATTTTAGCAGAGGTGGTATACACTATTCTTAAATTTTGATCACCCCAAAGCCTGCATCAGCTTCTGCTGTATGAATGAAAGAGCTGTGTTTCGCATGTTGTTTTTGTGAACCCCTGTTGGTTCTTCGAGAGAAGGTTGTTTTCCTGTAGGAACGTCATTACATTTCAGCTCTACCATTCTGCCACAGACGGACATCAGCGATACTTCAGTTCATTCGGCCTTTCGCTCTTTTTGTGACTGCGCTCTTTTCCATAACTTGCTGCTATGTGTTAAAAATATAAATATAGTGTTTGAACGTCTCATCCCCTCCCCTTGTGCAAATTAGCATAAGAAATAACTGCGGTCTCGGAAAATGTCACCGTATCAGACGTTATATAAATACTCTGCCTGACGAAAAATCTGGAACACCCTGAAGACATGGTCGGATGCGTACACTTATAGACTATCCTTGGGCATGTAAACGATTAGAGTTGCAATTGTCTGTGGCAGGTAAAACGGTCACCAGAGACTATTAGTGATGTCCGTGTCTAGTGTTGTTACCAGGCCTGGTAGCGTACATAACGGGCGCAAACAGCAGCAGACGTTGAGTGATCAGCGTGAAGGGGACCTCGGCAACTCGTGTGAAGGAGAGTTATCAGCACCTGACTGCGGGTTGCTAGTTGGCCGGCTGGTAGAATCGTGCAGTATGCAGATTTAGAGGTGATGTGTCGGCAGCTGGGCCAACACCTTGTAGATCGAGATGGCTGAAAATGCACGCTAGACTAACGCAGACGGGTGTGAAGTACTGGAACAGGCTACGTAATTAATGCTATGAAGAAAAGTACGTAGCTGGATTAATACTTATCTTTAATCAATCATTGTGGTACATCGCTCTTGACGATACACAGGAGACTTTAATTACAATCACTGTAAGGCTAATGGCGCCTTGCTAGTTGGTAGCCATTAACTTAGCTGAAGGCTATTCTGTCTCTCGCTAATGAGAGAGAAAGGCTTCGTACATCTAGTCGCTAGCTAGGTCGTCCGTACAACTGGGGCGAGTGCTTGTTCGTATCACGAGACCTGCCTTGTGGTGGCGCTAGGTCTGCGATTACACAGTGGCGACACGCGGGTCCGACATGTACTAAATGGACCGCGGCCGATTTAATCTACCACCTAGCAAGTGTGGTGTCTGGCGGTGACACCACATTCCTCCCCCGCAAATCGGCGAACGGTCGTGAGATAAGGCTTCCGCCCGCCGTGGGGAGGACCCCATGTTGACGTATGCGATGAGGTGGGGAGCCTAGCAACAGGCGAGGCTGTGCCACCCGCACCCGGCCATTCGGTCCGAGGGGAGCTAGGAAACGCCTGAAAACCTAGTCCAGGGTGCCCGTCAACATGCGGTGTATGCGCCCGTAAAGAAACAGGAGGGGCCGAAGGGTCGACCTCCATTGCGTCGCGATGACGTCATGTGGTCCGGAGCGGGCGGGAGTTCCATGGCGGAGGACATCTGGTCACGGGAAGCGATCGGCGGCGCGTGACCCTGGGAGGCGCATGGCGGCTGCAGCGAAGCGTCGAATGCGGGCGGCGCCGGCCGGAGGACCGGCGGCTGCGGCGGCGGCGGCGGCTGCTGCTGCGGCGCGTCGCCATGGGGCAAAATGGAAGGCATCGTCGGTAACACCTGGGGATGAGGCGAGCCAGTAGATGGGTCCCCAGGGCGCTGACCGGACGGCACCGTCGCTGAAAGCAGACGGGGAGCGGCAGAACCCGTGCGACGACAGAGGCGCAGCTGATTGAGATGCCGACGCACCTCACCAGAGGCCCCCAAAACCAAATACATCGCGCGGCCGAGGCAGCGAGGAATGCGCCCTGCGAGCCAACGCCGTGAACCTCGATAGTTGCGATAAAATACGACGTCGCCTGGAGCAAAAGCAGGAGTCTGCCGCTGCAAAGGAACCTGATGCGGCGGATGCAGCAAAGACATCAAGGTGCGATGAGGACGACCATGGAGCAACTCAGCCGGCGAGCGACCATCACGGGGCTGAGAGCGATACGAAGACAAAAAGAGCAACAATGCGTCCTCCCGAGAATGCGACTTTCAATTTCAACATCTCTGACTTGAAAGTCCGGACCAATCGTTCAGCGGCACCGTTTGACTGAGGCGAAAACGGCGCGGATGTCAGATGTTGAATACCATTGGCCTGGCAGAATGACTGAAATTCTGCGGACAGGAATTGTGGGCCGTTGTCGGAAACAATAGTCGGCGGAAGACCTTCAATGCAAAAGATAGCAGACAACGCTTGGATGGTGGCGGAGGACGTCGTGGAAGACATCCGGACAACAAAAGGAAAATTACTGAAGGCGTCGACCAGAACCAACCATCGAGCATTCCAGAATGGACCAGCAAAATCAATGTGCAAGCGTTGCCAAGGGGAAGTGGCTTTTGGCCATGCAAAGACTTTCCGCGGCGGTGCGGATTGTTGTTCGGCACACGCCAGGCAAGAAGAACACATATTCGTAATCGCAGCATCGATTCCGAACCAAGTACAGTGCTGACGAGCAAGTTGTTTCGTTCGCACTATACCCCAATGTCCTTGGTGAAGAAGCCGTAAAACAGAGGACTGTAACGAACGTGGGACCACGACTCTGGACTGATCATTATCAGAACGCAACAACAAAACACCACGTCGAACAAAAAGTCTCTCCTTGTGAGCAAAAAATCGGCGAACCAACGGATCCTCGATCCGAGACTTTCACAAAGGCCATTGCGTAGCAACAAAACGTAAAACAGTAGCAAGGACAGGATCAGCAGCTGTGGCTGTAGCTACACGACGAAAATCGATCGGAAACGATTCGACCACTTCATCGGTTTCCGAATCAATGAACATGCAAGCAAGTTCGGAACAATCGAATGCTTTATCCTCAGCAACAGGCAAACGGGACAACGCAGCGGCGTTTCCGTGCTTAGCAGTGGACCGATACACGATATCGTAGCGGTACTGCGAGAGGAAAATAGACCAGCGAATGAATTTCTGCGCTGTACGCGGAGGTACAGGCTTGTTCGGATGAAAAAGCGATGTCAAAGGTTTGTGGTCTGTGATGATGGTAAAGTGACGACCATACAAGAAATCATGAACTTAGTAACACCAAACACGAGAGCCAAAGCTTCTTTCTCTATCTGGGAATAATTGCGTTGCGCAGACGAGAGCAATTTGGACGCAAAGGCAATAGGGCGATCATGCGAGCCAACTTTGTGCGCAAGCACAGCACCGATCCCGAAATCCGATGCATCTACCATCAACAAAAGGGGTTTCTGGCGATCGAAAGGCGTGAGGCAAGTATTAGAAAGCAACGCCGATTTCAACTGGCGAAAGGCGCGTTCGCATTCCGTCGTCCAGACGAACGGAACACCTTTACGGCGTAAGCGATGAAGCGGAGCTGAAATGGAAGAGGCATTGCGCATATATTTGTGATAATAGTTAATTTTACCCAACACACTCTGTAGCTGTTTCACATTGCGAGGGGAAGGTAAATCTTGTATGGCACGGAGGTGCTCTGGACTCGGATGTATGCCTTGGGCATTGATGACATGGCCCAGGTATGGTAAGTCACGAGCAAAAAACACACATTTGTCCTTCCTCAAGCGAAGACCATTTTGTCGCAAGACCTGAAATAACGTTCGTAGGTTCGCAAGATGATCTTCTTCTGTCTGTCCGGAGATCACTATATCGTCCAGATAGTTTGCTGCAGTAGGGACCGACGCACAAATAGTTTGTAAATATTGCTGAAACAATGCAGGGGCGGATGCACACCCGACGGCAGTCTTTTGAACCTGTACAATCCAAGATGCGTGTTAACCACCAATACACGCTGGGATTCGTCGTCCACAGGTATTTGCAAGTACGCATCGGCTAGGTCCAACTTCGAAAAATATTTTCCCGGGCACAGTTTAGCAAAGAGATCTTCCAGGCGGGGCAAAGGAAAAGTAGCAGTCACTAGTTGTGGATTCACTGTGGCCTTGAAGTCCACGCAAAGTCTCAATTTTCCGGAAGGTTTTGGCAAAATTACTAAGGGTGAGGCCCAAAGAGAAGCTTGCACACGTTCAGTTACACCCTGTGATTCTAGATCGTTTAATGTTCTTGCGACCTCATCACGCAATGCGTGGGGAACAGTGCGCGCTCTGAAAAATTTCGGTTGCGCGTTGACCTTCAGTTCCAAATGTGCTTCATAGTTTTTAGTGCAACCTAAGCCCGGTGCAAAAATGTCTGCAAATTCGTCACATAAGCGAGAAACACTGTCTGAAGGCACAGTTTGATTCACTGATAGCACCTGATTTACAATAGACATGTTAAACAACTGAAATAAATCTAAGCCAAACAAGTTCACTGCCGTAGAAGCACGAAGAACGTAAAATGACACAAGTTTTGTTTGTCCTTCATCTGTTGCAAAAAGAGTGCACTGTCCTAACACAGGTATTGTCTGTCCTGAATAACTATGTAACTTAACATTTGCGGCACGCAACGGAGGTGCGCCCAGTTGTTTGTACGTGTCGTGATTGATCAATGAAACTCCAGCTCCGGTATCGAGCTGGAATGGTATCACTTTGCCTTCAAAGTCTAAGTCCACAAAAAGTTTATTGTCCTGCTGACGACAAGAGCGACTGTTTTGTGCAATTTGAATAGACACTGGTACAGAATCACTTGCTAATGGACGTGACTTCCGGCGACGTCGACGCACAGTTTTTGTGGGACGAACACAGTCACTGTTAGAGAAAGTAGCACTGGACGAAGTGGAATTAACGACATGAATGTCCATGGGCGAAGGTCCACGAGCCTGAGTGTCCTCGGCTCGATTCCAGGGCGAAGCAAAGGGCCTGGAATGATTGTGATTGTCTGATCGGAGGTTTTTCTGGCAAACACTTTGAACATGTCCTTTCCTATTACAGAAAAAGCAAATAGCTTGGCGTGACGGGCAATGTTCACGCGAATGTCTAGTAGCACACCGCGGGCATGATTTCACTGCATTTGTGGGCTGGCGCGGCACACCTGGGTTAGCGCGCGGCGGCAGCTTCGTTTGTGTGCGCGAGGGCAGTTGACCGGGCCGCGCAGCTCGCCCGGCGGGCCGGTTAATGTTACACACTGCTGGCGAAGTTTCAAAAGATTCCTGAGCACAGTCAAGTGTGTCTTGTCTATCCAATATGTCTATCACTTGTTGAAGGGAGGGATTAACTAGTTTCAAAATTTGCTCCCGTATGCGAACATCAGAAACGTTCTGTGCAATTGCATCACGCACCATTGTATCTGTATAAGAAAGACCACAGTCACAGTCAAAGGCACAGTCCCTAGTAAGTCCTTGCAATGTTGCTACCCACTCCCTATTAGTTTGACCGGCCGTACGTTTTGTACGAAAAAACGTATACCGTTTGGCAACCACATTAACCGTTTCTTTGAAATAGGCATCTAAAGCAGACAAAATTTCCTCGTAGGACAGAGTTGCTACGTCGCGTCGGGGAAACAATTTCACTATCACACGGTAGGTGGACACACCGACACAAGAAAGCAAAAACGGCTGCCGCTCATTACCTTGAATTCTGCAGGCGGCGAGGTGGAAGGCAAACTGGCGGGACCATTCCCGCCAAGTCTCGTGGGTTTCATCAAAACTTCGAAATGGTGGTGCAACGGCAAGTTGTGGCTGCGGTACCGGTGAAGCGGCGGCGGCCGCATCGGTTTGAATGGCACGTTGACCCTGGACGAGCTGTCCAAGGGCATCCAATAACGCCTGCGTCTGCTGATTCTGCAAGCGATAAAATTCGGACAGTACATCTGGAGAATGTGGCGAAGCCATGACACAATTAAATTAGGGCAAAGTAAAACACAAGATCCTTTGTAGACTCGGCGCCATGTGATGTGTCGGCAGCTGGGCCAACACCTTGTAGATCGAGATGGCTGAAAATGCACGCTAGACTAACGCAGACGGGCGTGAAGTACTGGAACAGGCTACGTAATTAATGCTATGAAGAAAAGTACGTAGCTGGATTAATACTTATCTTTAATCAATAATTGTGGTACATCGCTCTTGACGATACACAGGAGACTTTAATTACAATCACTGTAAGGCTAATGGCGCCTTGCTAGTTGGTAGCCATTAACTTAGCTGAAGGCTATTCTGTCTCTCAGCTAATGAGAGAGAAAGGCTTCGTACATCTAGTCGCTAGCTAGGTCGTCCGTACAACTGGGGCGAGTACTTGTTCGTATCACGAGACCTGCCTTGTGGTGGCGCTAGGTCTGCGATCACACAGTGGCGACACGCGGGTCCGACATATACTAAATGGACCGCGGCCGATTTAATCTACCACCTAGCAAGTGTGGTGTCTGGCGGTGACACCACAAGAGGATTCTGATTTGGCTGGGTCCAGATGTTGGGCAGCATGGGAACGTGAAATAATCATATTCGTAGTAAGGTTCCGGTCGAACACGTGTGATCACCTCAATGGCTCGGGGTATTACGGACCAAGCAGGTTGCACCTCCTTCACATCTGCGCCTGCCGTCCGAGAACGAGTAATGACATCCCTGCGACATTCTGTGTGATCACCTTTGGTCAGATACTGGCAGCAACTAGAGTATGGTATTATCGTCCCATGCGTAGGCAGCCGTTAAGACAACACCTGCGCTTGCAGTGGTGCCTCACCGGGAAGAATGGAATGGTGATTATAAATGGCGTTACATTGTTTTCGACGAAGAATCGCCATTGTGCGCTACCGCAAATCAAAGTCGAGCATGGAGACCACCTGGGGAGACATCCCATTTTTCCAATGTTTTGGAAAGGCAAAGTGCTTCTGGCGTCATGGTATGGGGAGCAACCGGGTATCATCACTTCAGGTCACCGCTAAGAGCGACTGAGAGAACTCAGGCGGCACAGCAGTACGTCACACGCATCCTGCACCCTAATGTGTTACCTCTCAGGCGAGAATATTGGGGTCCATTTTTCAACAGGACAATGCTCGGTCTCTACGAACTATCTACACGATTGTGGGGAACTCCAGTCGTCAGCACGATCCCCAGATCTGTTCCACCAGAACGTGTGGGACCATCTCGGTTGTCAACTCCGCCCAAATGCCAGTATCCTGGATATGAAGGACCAGGTGCCACAGTTATGGGCCAGCGTGCCTCTGTGGAGGATACAACGGTTATAGGACACCCTTTCTACCCAAATGAGTTCCAAGCCAGTTAGGCTGCAACGTCAAACTGATAAGTGCACTCATATCGACAAGTTGTTTGTAAAGTTTACTCGATTTTGTAATCACTGAAATAACATCATATACCCTCTCAGTATTGCCTCACGTGTTCCAACATTTCTACGGAATGAAAATTGATCTTCCCCGATGTTATTCAATCTGTATATTGAGCAAGCAGTAAAGGAAACAAAAGAAAAAGTCGGAGTAGGAATTAAAATCCATGAAGAAGAAATAAAAACTTTGAGGTTCACCGATGACATTGTAATTTTGTCAGAGACAGCAAAGGACCTGGAAGAGCAGCTGAAGCGAATGGACATGGTCTTGAAAGGAGGATATGAGATGAACATCAACACAAGCAAAACGAGAATAATGGAATGTAGTCGAATTAAATCGGATGATGCTGAGGGAATTAGATTGGGAAATGAGACGCTTAAAGTAGTAAATGAGTATTGCTATTTTGGGATCAAAATAACTGATGATGGTCGAAGTAGAGAGGATATAAAATGTAGACTGCCAATGGCAAGGAAAGCATTTCTGAAGAAGAGAAATTTGTTAACATCGATTATAGATTTAAGTGTTAGGAAGTCGTTTCTGAAAGTATTTGTATGGAGTGTAGCCATGTATGGAAGTGAAACATGGATGATAAATAGTTTAGATAAGAAGAGAATAGAAGCGTTCAAAATGTGGTGCTACAGAAGAATGCTGAAGATTAGATGGGTAGATCACATAACTAATGAGGTACTGAATAGAATTTGGGAGAAGAGGAATTTGTGGTACAACCCGACCAAAAGAAGGGATCGGTTGGTAGGACACATTCTGAGGCATCACGAAATCACCAGTTTAGTACTGGAGGGAAGAGTGGAGGGTAAAAATCGTAGAGGTAGACCAAGAGATGAATAGACTAAGCAGATTCAGAAGGATGTAGGTTGCAGTAGGTACTGGGAGATGAAGGAGCTTGCACAGGATAGATTAGCATGGAGAGGTGCATCAAACCAGTCTCTGGACTGATGACCACAACAACAACAACCCTCTCAATCCGTGAAATTCTCTCTCCTTCTCGGTGCTTCACTTTTTTTTGACAGGCAGTGTCTATCATGCACATCATCGAGCCCCATGTCAGTATATTTCAGTGTGATAAATAAAATGGTTCACAATTTCGAGAGTACGTCCTCTGGCCGAGGGGCTCTGCTCACGCCGAATTCGCGTACGGTGGCGCGATGCAGCGTCCCCGGCACACAAGGCGAGGCGGGGCTGCCACTCTGCCAAACGCCGCGCTTCCGCCTGAGTGAGCCGGCCGGAAACTTCTGAGAACTGCGGGAGCGCCGACCGACCGGCTGAATGCGTCCTGCGCAGACCGTCCACCAGTTCCACGGACATGGTCACGCTCACCGTACACAGCCTAACCGTGGCGCTACTACACGTTTTCCGTGAAAAATGGTTTGTTCTGAAGTAACGCAAAGAATAACGGTGACCTGGAGGGAGACAACCCACATTTTGCGGCGTGTGGTTGCACTCAAAGAAGGGATGTGACCAAAAGCACCAGAGTGCCGTAGGTCGCTGGACCAACGAAGGCTACCTAGCAACTGCAAAAGCGCAAGTCACTCCCGTTATCAAGAAGGGTCTTAGGACAGATGTACATAATTATGGCCCATAGCGCCGATGTCAGTGTGTTGCAGAATTACTGAACCTGTTTTATGCTCGCGTATTATGACGTTTTTGGAGACCGAAAACCTCCTGTATATAGATGAACATGGACTCCGCAAACAAAGACCTTGCGAAGCTCAGCTCACCCTTCACAAAGGCATTTGAAGCACTCCCGCTTCAGGAGTATTGCATCACATTTCCGACTGGATTTAACGAGACATCCTTGCAGACAGAATTCAATTGGTCGCTCTTAACGGAACGAAATCTATAAAAAAAAAAAAATGGCTCTGAGCACTATGGGACTTATTAACTGCTGTGGTTATCAGTCCCCTAGAACTTAGAACTACTTAAACCTAACTAACCTAAGGACATCACACGCATCCATGCCCGAAGCAGGATTCGAACCTGCGGCCGTAGCGGTCGCGCGGTTCCAGACCGAAGCGCCTAGAACCGCTCGGCCACCCAGGCCGGCAAAATCTATAGACGTTAAGGTAATTTCAGAATACCCCAAAACAGTGTGATAGGATCGTTACTGTTTGCATTCTGTATAAATGACCCAGTATAATGCGTAGGAAGCTCTTTAAGGCTGTTCGCAGATGACGCGGTTGTCTATAAGAAGGTCGCAACACCAGAAGACAGTTACGATTTCAGAAAGACCCACAGAGGATGTATCAATGGTGCAGGGACTCACAGTTGACACTAAACCTAAATGCATATACCCTACTGCTCAGGCATAAGAGAGGAAATCCACTACGGTACAACAACACTATTGATGATGAAATGTATGAAACGCGCTTGTAGCTAGGGCCTCCCGCCGGGTACCCCGTTTGCCTGGAGGAAGTCCTTTTAGTTGACGCCACTTGGCCGACTCGCGTGTCGATGAGGATGAAATGATCACATTTAAGTGCCTGCCAGAGGGTTCATCGAACCACCTTCACAATCCTCTATTATTCCAATCTCGTATAGCGCGCGGAAAGAGTGAACACCTATATCTTTCCGTACGAGCTCTGATTTCCCTTATTTTATCGTGGTGATCGATCCGCCCTATGTAGCTCGGAGTCAACAAAATATTTTCGTATTCGGAGGAGAAAGTTGGTGATTGGAATCTCATGAGGAGATTCCGTCGCAACGAAAAACGCCTTTCTTTTAATGATTTCCAGCCCAAATCCTGTGTCATTTCTGTGACACTCTCTTCCATATTTCGCGATAATACAAAACGTGCTACCTTTCTTTGAACTTTTTCGATGTACGCCGTCAGTCCTATCTGGTAAGGATCCCACACCGCGCAGCAGTATTCTAAAAGAGGACGGACAAGCGTAGTGTAGGCAGTCTCCTTAGTAGGTCTGTTACATTTTCTAAGTGTCCTGCCAATAAAACACAGCTTTTGGTTAGCCTTCCCCACAACATTTTCTGTGTGTTCCTTCCAATTTCAGTTCAAATGGTTCAAATGGCTCTGAGCACTATGGGACTTAACTACTGAGGTCATCAGTCCCCTAGAACTTAGAACTACTTAAACCTAACTAACCTAAGGACATCACACACATCCATGCCTAAGGCAGGATTCGAACCTGCGACCGTAGCGGTCACGCGGTTCCAAACTAACGCGCTTAGAACCGCACGGCCACACCGGCCGGCCCAATTTCAGTTGTTCGTACTTGTAATACCTAGGTATGTAGTTGAATTTACGGCTTTTAGATTAGACTGATTTATCGTGTAACCGAAGTTTAACTGGTTCCTTTTAGCACTCATGTGGATGACCTCACACTTTTCGTTATTTAGGGTCAACTGCCACTTTTCGCACCATTCACATTTTTTCTAAATCGTTTTGCAATTTGTTTTGATCTTCTGATGACTTTATTAGTCGATAAACGACAGCGTCATCTGCAAACAACCGACGACGGCTGCTCAGATTGTCTCCCAAATCGTTTATATACACTCCTGGAAATGGAAAAAAGAACACATTGACACCGGTGTGTCAGACCCACCATACTTGCTCCGGACACTGCGAGAGGGCTGTACAAGCAATGATCACACGCACGGCACAGCGGACACACCAGGAACCGCGGTGTTGGCCGTCGAATGGCGCTAGCTGCGCAGCATTTGTGCACCGCCGCCGTCAGTGTCAGCCAGTTTGCCGTGGCATACGGAGCTCCATCGCAGTCTTTAACACTGGTAGCATGCCGCGACAGCGTGGACGTGAACCGTATGTGCAGTTGACGGGCTTTGAGCGAGGGCGTATAGTGGGCATGCGGGAGGCCGGGTGGACGTACCGCCGAATTGCTCAACACGTGGGGCGTGAGGTCTCCACAGTACATCGATGTTGTCGCCAGTGGTCGGCGGAAGGTGCACATGCCCGTCGACCTGGGACTGGACCGCAGCGACGCACGGATGCACGCCAAGACCGTAGGATCCTACGCAGTGCCGTAGGGGACCGCAATGCCACTTCCCAGCAAATTAGGGACACTGTTGCTCCTGGGGTATCGGCGAGGACCATTCGCAACCGTCTCCATGAAGCTGGGCTACGGTCCCGCACACCGTTAGGCCGTCTTCCGCTCACGCCCCAACATCGTGCGGCCCGCTTCCAGTGGTGTCGCGACAGGCGTGAATGGAGGGACGAATGGAGACGTGTCGTCTTCAGCGATGAGAGTCGCTTCTGCCTTGGTGCCAATGATGGTCGTATGCGTGTTTGGCGCCGTGCAGGTGAGCGCCACAATCAGGACTGCATACGACCGAGGCACACAGGGCCAACACCCGGCATCATGGTGTGGGGAGCGATCTCCTACACTGGCCGTACACCACTGGTGATCGTCGAGGGGACACTGAATAGTGCACGGTACATCCAAACCGTCATCGAACCCATCGTTCTACCATTCCTAGACCGGCAAGGGAACTTGCTGTTCCAACAGGACAATGCACGTCCGCATGTATCTCGTGCCACCCAACGTGCTCTAGAAGGTGTAAGTCAACTACCCTGGCCAGCAAGATCTCCGGATCTGTCCCCCATTGAGCATGTTTGGGACTGGATGAAGCGTCGTCTCACGCGGTCTGCACGTCCAGTACGAACGCTGGTCCAACTGAGGCGCCAGGTGGAAATGGCATGGCAAGCCGTTCCACAGGACTACATCCAGCATCTCTACGATCGTCTCCATGGGAGAATAGCAGCCTGCATTGCTGCGAAAGGTGGATATACACTGTACTAGTGCCGACATTGTGCATGCTCTGTTGCCTGTGTCTATGTGCCTGTGGTTCTGTCAGTGTGATCATGTGATGTATCTGACCCCAGGAATGTGTCAATAAAGTTTCCCCTTCCTGGGACAATGAATTCACGGTGTTCTTATTTCAATTTCCAGGAGTGTAGATAAGGAACAGCAAACGGCCTATAACACTACCTTGGGGAACGCCAGAAATCACTTTCCGCAAATTAATTCGAACTGTGACCTCTCTGACAGGAAATCGCAAATCCAGTCACATAACTGAGACGATATTCCACAAGCAAGCAATTTTACTACGAGCCACTTGTGTGGTATAGTGTCAAAAGCATTCCGGAAATCGAGGAATACGGAATCGATCTGAAATCCCTTGTCAATAGCACCCAGCACTTCATGTGAATAAAGAGCTAGTTGTTTTCTAAACCCATGTTGACTGTGTGTCAATAGACCGTTTCCTTCGACGTAATTCGTAATGATCGAACACAATACATGTTCTAAAATCCTCCTGCATATCGACGTTAACGATATGGGCATGTGGTTTAGTGGATTACTTCTACTACCTTTCTTGAATATTGGTGTGACCTGTGCAACTTTCCAGTCTTTGGGTACAGATCTTTCGTCGAGCGAACGGTTATATATGATTGTTAAGTATGGAACTACTGCATCAGCAGAAACTCAAAAACTAAACTGTTAAAGCACACAGATGATATAGTAAAATTCGCTCCTAGTTAGGAACTCGTAAATGTCACAAAAGCTGTTTACTTATCTGTTGCTGCTTTTGTCGCGGTCGGCTGCTACTGCCTGCAACACGGTACCCAGTCACCGAGCGAAGAAAAATCTCCGACGCGGCTGGGAATCAAACCCGGGCCCCTCGCATGACATTCCGCTGCGCTGACCACTTAGCTATGGAGGCGGACGCTATTGTTGATAAACAGTACCTACCGTACAGAATTTAGGAGTAACCATCCGGAGCGAGCCCAAGTGGAATGACCACACAAAATAAGTGCGAAAAGCAAGTGGCAGACAGATTTGTAGGAAGAATGTTAAAGAAATGTACTCCATCCATCATCGAGCGATTCTTGAGTATTGCTCATCATTCTAGGACTGTTACCAGGTTGGATTAATAGAAGAGTTAGACAAATAAGAGCGGCGCGCTTTCTGTCTCGGCATCGTTTAGTCGCCTCGAGAGCCTTACAGGGATGCTCAGCGAACTCCAGAGACAGACGCTCCAAGAGAGACGTTGTGCAGAACGCAGACGTTTACTACGTAAATTCCGAGAGAAATGAGAAAATTCGAGAAAATTAGAGCTGATACAGAGGTATACCGACGATCATTCTTCCCGAGTGTCATTCGCAAATAGAACAGGGGAAGGGGCAGCAGTTAGTTGTACCAAAAGCACTCTACGCCACACGTCGTCAGCTGGCTTGCGGAGTGTACATGTAGATATAGAAGCACCCACGTTCACTAAGCCAGTTTAGTTATTCACGCGTTACGGTTAATAGCAAACTTGAAATTTCAAACTGTGGAAAAATTTACTCTTCTTTTTTTTTTATTTTAGCCTTCGATCCACGGTCCATTGAGCAATTACCAAACACAAGTTCTCTTCAGATACCTCTTGACTACCTAACGTAACTTCAAATTTAGTGTTATCAAATACCATAAAGAATATGGTGAACTTTATTAAGATAGCCAATTATTCAATACCCCTAATTAAATGCTTCTAATGCGTGAACCTGACACTTTAAAGTAACAAACATAATACAGACTGCAGTAAGCATACGACAGAGGATTTTCGGGCTTGCGGTCAGTCATCGTTCATTGTACTTCACGATAATTCGATCAGGCACCTGTCAGTCATCCTCGGTCTTCAGTGGCTCACTTAAGGATGACTGGCAGATAACCGAGGTACTCGGTCGAAATACCGTGGAGCGTCGTAAATGATGACCGGCTGCAAGCTCGAAACTTCTTTTAATATTTAGCTGTCGGGATTTTTTTTGAAATTCATATAATTAAGATAATCAGGTAATTAAGATAAACAGGTACTGAATACGCTTAACAAGATGCTCTTTATGAGCAACCCTGACAATGTAAAAGCTTTAAACAAAATAAAGAACATGGTAAAATGATTAACATAACCCGTTATTCAATATTTATAACCAGTCTGTATGTTATCCCAACAATTAAAAAATACTATATTAAGCCGGCCTTGGTGGTCGAGTGGTTCTAGGCGCTTCAGTCCGGAACCGCGCGACTGCTACGGTCGCAGGTTCGAATCCTGCCTCGGGCGTGGATGTGTGTGATGTCCTTAGGTTAGTTAGGTTTAAGTAGTTCTAAGTTCTAGGGGACTGATGACTTCAGATGTTGAGTCCCATAGTACTCAGAGCCATTTACTATATTAAACACAAAAAGAACACCATACACATAATTAACAACCCAGGTGGAATAATTCGAACAAAAATAACAAAAACTATGAATTTTTAAATCACATAGATGGCTACTACATCACTGTTTAAGCCGGCCGGTGTGACCGAGCGGTTCTAGGCGCTTCACTTGGTGTTGTGTGATGTCCTTAGATTAGTTAGGTTTAAGTAGTTCTAAGTTCTAGGGGACTGATGACCATAGATGTTAAGTCCCATAGTGCTCAGAGCCATTTGAACCATCACTGTTTTAGTTTTACTTCTGAAGGTGTTCAAAATGTCCTCCATCGACACCAATAGAGAGTGTGCAACGCTGTGGGACAGACAGACACACGTTTGTTGTGTATGTTGCAGGAATGAATTCCTACTCAGTCACCATCGCCTCGCTCATGTCATCCAGTGTACGTGGCTTTGCGGCGGAGACGGCTTCCTTCAGAGTTCCGTGAAAACTCGACACTTCCTCGTCGGCCTACCGTCTCCCAACAAAGGTCTCCTCCAGGAATTGCCGCATGTTACGATGGTAATGTGACGGTGGACCGTCTTGTTGAAAAAAACAATCTTAAATCTCGATATGGTTGTTAAACAGCTGGTACAAATCGTTGCTGCAACATGGTAAGGTACTTTAAACCTGTCACTGTTCCTAAAAAAAAAAAAAAAAAAAAAAAAATAGACATATCACACGATGCTGATAATCAAGGAAGATTATCAGCTCGTTCTTCTGGAACAGACGGAACAAACTGATTATCTCTTGCCCAGTGCATACAGTTATGGCGATTAATGGTTCCGTACAGTTTAAAAGTCGCCTCATCAGACCAAACAATAACGTCAGTCAGCTGTTCACTATCGCGAATCCACTCACAAAATAAGAGGCGCCTGTCCGGATCTTTCTTATTCCAGGCATGAAGGAATCTGGGACTGTAGGGTTTCCACTTTGCTCGGTTTAAAATGCGCCGAACATCTGATTCACCTACACCTGATTCACGGGCAGCTTATTGTATGGACTTCTTTGGGGATCTTCTAGAAGCTTGTACCAATGCGTCCGTTCCCTTTTCGTCCGCTACTGATTTCTTCTTGCCACACCAACCCTTCTTCAAATTACGCACACTTCCTTCCTTCTCAAATCTGTCGGGTAATTTCGTTCTTGTTTCACGTGACAATGGCGAAGTATCAACGTCATAGTCTCTGCACTTTTTCCATGTTTCCGCACGTCCAATAAGACTTTAACATCCACTTCCTTTACTCCAAGGACAAGTTTCCAGCCGTCTTGTTATTTACTTGTACTTACTGGAAATTCTAAATAAATAAAAGTAAAATAACTGGATCGCTACACACACTACTCATGAGAATACCACTGAACACAGGTGGACCAGGTTATCGTTAGTACGCTTTCGTCTAGGGTAGGACGCTGCACTTTCAACAACTCCAAGCACTGGACGGCGGCATCGTAAGTTTAAAGACACAGGTTCTTCAGGTAAGGGAAAATACACAGGTTGCCCACGTGTGCTCGTCCAAGGCACAGAGTGCATTCAGCAGAGGCTAGGTTTGTGCGCATAGTCCTCAGAAGTCTACCCGTCGCACCAACCGAGAATCATCTGTTCTCATTTGTCTCCCTGGCGTGTTTTGGGGCGACGTTTGTGTTTCAAATAACGCAGGATTCCTCTGCTGCAAGCTCTTCTTATTGGTTATCAACAACATGTAGAGTTTTGTGAAATAAATCTGGGCACGGATATGGAAGGTAAGAATCTCCTTCCACTGATGTTACGTATAAGTGAGAAAACGACCCGCCACAACTTAACAAAATGGAGAACACTGGCTGACGTGAGTGGTGATTATCCTGTACTAGACTACTCCTTCTACAGAGCTCCAAAATTGCTAGTGTGTTCGTTTAAGGGGCCGCCCAATATTTTAATTGATGAGCTTAGTAAATTGAATAGTCTCCTGGAACAGTTTTAAACAAGGCTGTTTCTCAGCAACCGTATATAATTTTCAAACACAGGAATTACACAGCCACCCGGATGCAAATAACTGTTCGGTACACTGACCTAGGTTTCGGCACCTTTAAGGATGTCTTCATCAGAATGAAATTTTAGGAAACATTATAAAAAATACATAGCAAATTAAGTGTGACAAAAAGACATTAACCATGATGACAATTGTCATGACGTACAAAGTTTACTTACGTAAAATTACATTGCGAGAAAGCACTGATCAGAGTTTAGAGCATGTATGCTCAAGTCAAAAATAAAACGAAACACATTGCAGCCTTTGGCTCGTGCGCCTAGCTAGGAACAACATCAGACTGTTCGGCCCAGGGGTTTACATTGCTACCACGAAAACAATACAAGTTGCGCCTCCTATCGTGCGCGAAGAGTGACATGTACACCTTTGAAACATTATAACAGAAATTATTGAAAAATGACAGTTAATTATAAAACAAAATAAAATATAAAGAAAGAGAGCTTAATGTCTTTTTGAAAATTCACAGTAGTCAAGCAGAAGATGTATTACTAAGAGCCATCCGTTAGGCTTTACAGAAATTACTATTACGTAAAGGACAGAATAATATAGAAAATTTACACAGACAGCTGTACATTCCGAAAAATATCTACATGAGGGTAACTTTAGTAGTACACATCGATGAGATTCGAAGAAAATGATTTCTCGGAACTAGACACTGACAAATATAGTAAAAAATAGAGGAATCCAAATTCCTCGAGTAGGGGATAAAAAACCATTGAAAAACTCTTTGTTACGTAATTGTAGCTGTTCATTGAGGATGAGGCCATCGTTCTTAGAAATATGCTTGAAAATCTCCAGCTCTTCGAGTACGTCGAGCCTATGGCCATTCTTTTCTCTATGCAAAACGGAAATTTCTTCAAATCTTTTCGGTTTGTGACCGAAATTAACAGATGACCAGTATAAGTGGAATTATATACATTAGTGCCTCTTTTTCCCAATAAATGTTCCTTGTACCTGACACTGAAAGATCTTTCAGTGGTTCAAATGGTTCAAATGGCTCTGAGCACTATGCGACTTAACTTCTGAGGTCATCAGTCGCCTAGAACTTAGAACTAATTAAACCTAACTAACCTGAGGACATCACACACATCCATTCCCGAGGTAGGATTCCAACCTGCGACCGTAGCGGTCGTTCGGTTCCAAACTGTAGCGCCTAGAACCGTACGATCTTTCAGTTTGTCCTATACAATAAACAGGACACGTATCACAAGTGATTTTATACACTCCCGAACTGTAAACAGGAGCAACTACGAACTTGAGATAGTGAAAAAGATTTTTTGGCAAGTCATTGTTATCGGAAAAGGTAACTTTGCATCCATTTCAAAATATTATGTAATATATACACTGATGCGCCAAAGAAACTGGTGTCAGCATGCGTATTCAATTTACAGACATGTAAATGGGCAGAATATGGCGCTGTGCTCGGCAATGCTTATATAAGACATATGAATGGCGCACTTATTGGATTGGTTACTGCTGCTGCAATGGCAGGTTATCAAGATTTAAGTGAGTTTGAACGTCATGTTACAGTCGGCGCACGAACGATCGGACACAGCATTTCAGAGGTAACCATGAAGTGGGGACTTTTCCGTACGACCATTTCACGACTGTACCGTGAATATCAGGAATCCGGTAAAATATCAAATCTCCGACATCGCTGCGGCCGCAAAAGATCCTGCAAGAACGGAACCAACGGCGACTGAAGAGAATCATGCAACGTGACAGAACTACAACTCACCCGCAAATTGCAGCAGATTTCAGTCCTCGACCACCAACAAGTGTCAGCGTGCTAACCATTCAACGAAACATCACCGCTATGGGCTTTCGGAGCCGAAGGCCCATTCGTGTACCCCTGATGACTGAATGGCCCAAAAGCTTTACGCCTCGCCTGGGCCCGTCAACACCGACGCTAGACTGTTGATTACTAAATTGTGTCTAGCAGATGGACGTTAACGGGTATGAAGACAATCTCTTGAATTCGTGGACCCTGTATGTCAGATGGGGGACTGTTCCAGCTGCTGTAGGCTCTGTAAAGGAGTGGGGTGCGTGTGGTTGGAGTGGTATGGGAGCCCTGATACGTCTCAGACAGGTGACACGTACGTAAGCATCCTGTCTGATCACCTGTATCCACTCGTGTCCATTGTGCATTCCGACGGAATTGGGTAATTCCAGCAGAACAATGCGACATCCCACACATCCAGAACTGCTATAGAGTGGCTCCAGGAACACTCTTCTGAGTTTAAGCACATTCGTTGGCCACCAAACTCCCCTGACATGAACATTATTGCGCATATCGGAAATGCTTTGCAACGTGCTGCACGGAACGGATCTCCACCCCCACGTACTCTTACGAAATTATGGACAACCCTACAGGATTCACGGCGTGACTTCCCTCCAGCCACGTCTTCTTATGGCGCGATATGAGGCAGTTTCTTATATAAAAAGGCTGTAAATGAAGCAGGCAAAAAGGAATACAAACGTCTCCATAAAGAGATCGATAGGAAGTGCAAAATGGCTAAGCAGGGATGGCTACAGGACAAATTTAAGGATGTTGAGGCATGTATCATTAGGGGCAAGATAGATACTCTCTAGAGGAAAATTAAAGACACCATTGGAGAAAAGAGTACCACTTGTATGAATATCAAGAGCTCAAATGGAAACCCAGTTCTAAGCAAAGAAGGGAAAGCAGTAAGGTGGAAGGAGTACATAGAGGGCCTATACAAGGGCAATGTACTTGAAGGAATCATTATGGAAATGGAAGAGGACGTGGATGAAGATGAAATGGAAGATATGATACTGTGTGAAGAGTTTGATAGAGCACTGAAAGCCCTAAGTCTAAAAAAGGCCCTCGGAGTAGACAACATTCAATTAGAACTACTGATGTCCTCGGGAGAACCAGTCCTGACAAATCTCTATCATTAGGTGAGCAAGATAAATTAGAGACGCGAAATCCCCTCAGACTTCAAGAAGAATATAATAATTCCAATCCCAAAGAAAGCAGGTGTTGACAGATGTGAAAATTACCGAACTATCAGTTTAATAAGTCACAGCTGCAAAATACTAACACGAATTCTTTACAGACGAGTGGAAAAACTAGTAGAAGCCGACCTCGGGGAAGATCGGTCTGGATTCCGAAAACATGTTGGACACGTGAGGCAATACTGACTCTACGAATTATCTTAGAAGATAGATTGCGGAAAAGCAAACCTACGTTTCTAGCATTTGTGGACTTAGAGAAAGCTTTGGACGGTGTTGACTAGACTACTCTGCTTCCAATTCTGAAGGTGGCAGGGGTAAAACACAGGGAGCGAAAGGCTATTTACAATCTGTACAGAAACCAGATGGCAGTTATAAGAGTCGAGGGCATGAAAGAGAAGCAGTGGTTGTAGCCTATCCCAGATGTTATTCAATCTGTATATTGAGCAAGCAGTAAGGAAACAAAAGAGAAATTTGGAGTAGGAATTAAAATCCCTGGAGAAGAAATAAAAACTTTGAGGTTCGCCGATGACCTGCAAAGGACCTGGAAGATGAGTTGAACGGAATGGTCAGTGTCTTGAAAGGAGGATGTAAGATGTACATCAACAAAAGCAATACGAGGATAATGGAATGTAGTCGAATTAAGTCGGGTGACGCTGAGGGAATTAGATTACGAAATGAGACACTTACAGTGGTAGATAACTTTTGCTGTTTGGGGAGCAAAATAACTGTTGATGGTCCACGTAGAGAGAATATGAAATGTAGACTGGCAATGCCAAGGAAAGTGTTTCTGAAGAAGAGAAACTTGTTACCATCTAGTATAGATTTAAGTGGCCGGAAATCTTTTCTGAAAGTATTTGTATGGAGTGTAGCCATGAATGAAGTGAAACATGGACGATAACCAATTTAGACAAGAAGAGAATAGGAGCTTTCGAAATGTGGTGCTACAGAAGAATGTTGAAGATTAGATGGGTAGATCACATAACTAATGAGGAGGTATTGAACAGAATTGGGGAGAAGAGGAATTTGTGGCACAACTTGACCAGAAGAAGGGATCACTTGGTAGGACACGTTCTGAGGCTTCCAGGGTCACCAATTTAGTACTGGAGATTAGTGTGGGGGTTACATATCGTAGAGGGAGACCAAGAGATGAATACACTAAGCAGATTCAGAAGGCTGTTGGTTGCAGTAGTTATTCGGAGATGAAGAGGCTTGCACAGGATAGAGTAGCATGGAGAGCTGCAGCCAACCAATTCTGGACTGAAGACAACAACAACAACAACAACCAGTTTCTTTGGCTTTTCAGTGTAGCTTTTACTGGGGTACTACACAGAGGTATCGCAGCATGTTTTTTGTGTATTGTCGGTTTCACACTTGCAAAATGAAGTGCCTCTTTCTTGAGGTGGACGACTGTACGCCTATAACCTAATGGTCTATTCACTATGTGCAGTGGGTAGCCACGTCTGAACACACCGTATATCGGAGATAACAGGAGGACAGGAGCGAGGTTTCCTCTTTGTGACATTCGTGGATTTGAAATATCGGTGGGACAGCTTCAGATCCAGGAAGTTCGCTGCCGCGGCGAGTAAGAGAGGCCGCTCGCTTCGCAACGCAACGGACGTGCAACAAACAAGAGCGTGCTGGCTGCGGAGCTGTGCGACCTCGCTCGACCCTGAACCTGGCCGCTGGCCGCTGCCCGGGGCGTCGCTGCAGGCAGCAGCCGCTACAGCGCAGAGAACAGCGGCGGCGTCCGTCCCCCGGAGGGAACTCACTCGCTGCTTGTAAGAGGCCTAGGCAGCAGGGCGGTCAAACACTGACTTGTAGCCATAATACCAAAGCGCCAGTCAACAATGATTAATGAATATACTCTTTCGGACAGCAGTACAGAACCTAAAGTAGCTGAGCACATAATCAGCCGCGTAACCAAGGTAACTGGCGCCTGCGAAAATCTTCCATTTTGCCTGCCATCATTGCCGACATCCACTCATTTGTTGTTTAATCCTCACCCCAGCGCTCTAACATTTGGTTGTGTCAAAATGGTTCAAATGGCTCTGAGCACTATGGGACTTAACTTCTGAGGTCATCAGTCCCCTAGAACTTAGAACTACTTAAACCTAACTAACCTAAGGACATCACACACATCGAGGCCCGAGGCAGGATTCGAACCTGCGACCGTAGCGGTTGCGAGGTTTCAGACTGTAGCGCCTAGAACCGCTCGGCCACTTCGGCCGGCGATTTGTCAATAAAGCAAGATCACAACATATGCCGCCTTCTTTAAATGTTGAGTTTTTAGGCAAGATTAATTTTAAGTCAGGTACTTTCTGCAGAATGAGATTTTCACTCGTCTCCTACCTTCCAAACTTCACAGAAGCTCTTCTGCGAACCTTGCAGAAGTAGCAGTCCTGGAAGAAAGGATATTGCGGAGACATGGCTTAGCCACAGCCTAGGGGATGTTTCCAGAATGAGATTTTCAGTCTGCAGCAGAGTGTGCGTCGATATGAAACTTCCTGACAGATTAAAACTGTGTGCCGGACCGAGACTCGGGACACAGTTTTAGTCTGTCAGGAAATTTCAGGTACTTTCTGGTCAACTATTTCAACGAGATAGCCTCCAACTCCAATCCAGCCAAACGGTCCAAAGATGCAAGCTGTTAAGAAGAGGCAATCAGCCGTTGCTAAAACAGAAATAATTAAGAAGTATACGTTCAAAAATTACCTTTTGTGACATAAATTCAAAACATATATCAATATACTATCTGAAGTGTAGTTTCTCCCAACAATAACGCGATACATTTATGAGTACCTGCATTAATTGTCGATCAATACAAAGCCGTAAGAATCAAAACAACTAAAGCAAAATAAGCTGGTGACGAAAAATGTTCAGATGTGTGTGAAATCTTATGGGACTTAACTGCTAAGGTAATCAGTCCCTAAGCTTACACACTACATAACCTAAATTATCCTAAGGACAAACACACACACCCATGCCCGAGGGAGGACTCGAACCTCCGCCGGGACCAGCCGCACAGTCCATGACTGCATCGCCTGAGACCGCTCGGCTAATCCCGCGTGGCGCTGGTGTCCAAAATTGAAACAACAAAGCGCTATTTCCCCGTTCTGTGTCAAATTCACGATACAATCATACAAACTGTCGTCAGGTGTCGTTAAGATCGTGTTCTGCACGGAACATGGCATACCGGTCAACGAACATCGACGCCAACGATGACGTCAGGGCACCTATCGAAAGGGGTAGTGTTTTCAGGCTAGTCCCACATCCACAATCGCTGTGTACACAGTCACATACGGTGCAGTATGACACAGGGAAGACAGTTAGCAGACACTCTGCGATGGAGGGCCATAGTGGAAGCAGGACAGTTGCAAACTGATGTGGCCCGATGGCTTAATGTGAATCGTTCTGTTGTTTCTCGGATGTGGCGGCACTTCATAGAGACAAACTGTATCACGAGGACCAGGCCAGAGTGACATTAGAAAGAGAGCACTTTTATTTGGCTGTAAGGGCACGGAGGTACCGCCTTAGTACTGCACGGCAACTGACATCTGTCCTCGCATCATCCATTGGACGTCTTGTTTCGAGGCAAACGGTTTGCAGAGGTTTTCAGCGGAGTGACCTTCATTGTCGCAGAGCTGCTGATGCAGCTTCACAGAAGGTGGCGTCTGGAGTGGGGTCGTTAACATGCCACCTGGACGGTCAAATTGTGGGCCAATATTCTTTTCATAGATGAGTCCCGATTTGGCCTGGAGAGTAATTCTCAACTTTATTTAGGGATCCTAAAATTGTGAAAATGGACCGATATCGAGGAGGATCGCTAATGTTGTGGGCAGGGACTTCGTTGACCACTCGAAAACCTCTTCATAGAATTATACGTGTGAATTGACAAGGTGTAACTACTGTCAGACGTCGTGAAGAGATCTTGGGACTCATACGCGAGGCTGTTTCGAGGTGCTGAGGGCCCAGACTTTGTATTGATGGACGATAATGCTCTACCTCATAGAGCACTAGTGGTTGATGTTTTCTTGGAAATGAAGATACTGCACGCAGGGCGTGGCTGGCCTGCTCGCTCTCTCAATTTGAATTCCATAGAACATGTCTGGGACGCACTAGGGAGACGGATTGCATCACGTCAGCATCCACCAACCACTCTCAAAGACTTCCGAGCAGCTCTGCGTGAAGAATGGACGTCTTTGCCTCAGCATGAAATTTATGGCATCATTCAGCACGCCCCCTCGTTGTCAGGCCTGTACTCATGCCAGGGGTGGTCACACCCCATACTGAGCACGTTAAACACTTGTTGAAGTGTGTGTTTGCAAATTCCTTATGCATGTTGCAGTTGTTTATGTTCTTTATTCTTTACATTGTTTCTACTTTCTGTCACCTGTTTATATTGTTTTGTGACAAAGTAAACGAAACCTTGCAAAATTTCCGTTTGTTGCTTTAATTTTGGACACCAGTGTATATTCTTGACAGTCCCGTCATATTGTCTTTCTTGGCATAACGAAAGTAACTGAAAACAAGAAGCAAGTGTCTCTACACCAGAGTGAAGTACAGGTTTTGGACAAAAATACGGGAACACCGTGAGAAATGCACGCTTGAGTATAAATACAGATGTTAGTCAAGTCTCTTGTGTTAGACCACGAACGGCACCTGTCATTGTCCTCAATACGTTTCAAGCGAAAGTCGATGTCAGAACAGTGTTCTGTGTAGTTGTGGGTGTATTATGTGGGAGCGAAGTGAATTACATCGTGAGCAAATCGTTGGTGTTCTTATGGTGGGTACATTACAAATCAAGATAACCGAAGTGTTTGGTATTTCAACTAACACTGGATCGCACATTTATACCACATACCGGGAAAGGGGAAAACGTCATCCGCTAAATCACAACGCGGACGAGAGCGTGTGTTGTGTGATGGTGACAGACGGTCATTGAAGAGGATTCTGACGAAAAATAACGAAACAACGACTGCGAAAGTCACTGCAGATATGAACGTCGCATTCGTGAATCCCGTCAGCACGAAAACAATACGAAGGAAGCGCCATAAGCAGGAAAATGCAGGGTGAACTGGAACCCAGATCCACTCGTCAGTGAAGCAAATGCCCGTAATGGGAAACGTGGTGCCGAAGAAGTAAAACCTCGACCTTGGAACAATGGAAGAACGTCATTTGGTCGGATGAGTCTTCTTTCACATTGTTTCCTACTGCTGGCCGAGCTCACATGGCAAGAGTGCATGGCTCAAATGGCTCTAAGCACTATGGGACTTGACATCTGTGGTCATCAGTCCCCAGGCAAGAGTGGAATGTGGCGGGCGTCCGGTGATGGTCTGGGCAGTCATATCGTGGTAGTCCACAGCCCCATAGTTACCATGCAAGGTCACACATTTGCCAAGGATTATGTGACCATTTAGTCCAACCAGGCCCGTCTCGTAGTATGATTTTTGTTCCTCTATGGTGACACTGTGTTCCAAGACGACAGGACTCCTGTTCACACAGCTCGCATTGTACAGGACTGGTTTTGTCAACACGGGGATGAATTATTGCATCTTTCCTGGTCAAGATTGACATCAATTTTCAATCTTATTGAGCCTTTGTGGTCTGCTTTGGAGGGAAGCGCATGTGATCGATATCAACCCCCACCGTGGTTCCTTGAACCCGCCTTACTTGTATTTATCCATTCCGAGAGGACAACTCTGCTTCCCCCCCCCCCCCCCCCTCCACCCTCCACCACCAAGTTTAACACCATCCTGTCCCTCTACTGCCCTCCTCCTGCTCCTTCTTATCCTTCCGTCTTTTCATCCGCTCTCTTTTTTTCATGCATTATGTAACTGCCCCCCCCCCCCCCCACACACACACAGAAACGATGCTCGGGGTACTCTGAGCAGCTGCCGTACAATAGTTACACTACTGCCGCTACCTTCCCAATTAAACGGAATGGAAATGGGAAAACTATAATGCCAACATAAACAACTTAATGATTCAAGTCGTTTGTGTTTTCCAATAGAAGGACCCAATGAGGATGGATACCCTATCCAAAGGTTAAATACAGAAAATTTCTAATATTAAAGGAGGAAGCTACAGTGAAGAAAGCTTTTCATGCTTTCATCTCCTCCGTTTCGCTTCAGCGTTAGTGAGGGATTGTCGAAGACCTTTGACGTGCAAACTGTGTAAACAGCAATACATAAACTGAAACATAATCCACAGAATGAAAGAAAATCCTTTTGATACTCTCACACCATAAAAACTGTGTACCAGGTGCACCTCAGCGTTAGCTGCACGCGACACGACTGTCTGAAACACTTTGACTAAACTGGCTGGCACTGTGCCGGACACAGAACGTGGGCGCAACAGCTCACTCACCTTTAGAATATCTTAGGGAGGTCCGATGGGCTGAGCTAGAAAGCTAGCCATCCGTATTTATTTTTCCGTGGTTTCCAAAAATCGCTTAAGCCGAATCTCCGGATCATTCAAAGAGCACGGCCGATTCTCTTCCCTATTCTTCTTCAAACCGAGCTTTTGTTCCGTCTCTGATAACTTCATTGTGAAAGGGACGTTAAACCCTGATGTTGCTTCTTCCAAATGGATGTGTACAATATAATATATGCTAGTAAGCGATGGAGAGCTGAAATGTCAGAAGATACTTGGAAACCGGGGGACAAACGAGAAACTGAATTAAAACAGGGGCACCACAAATACTACCAGACGGAGGTTGTGAGGCAGTAGCTTAAACTGCAAAGCTGGTAATCGATGGAGAAAAACATGAAGTAAAAGTAAAACTCTTAAATTACTCAGGGGGAATGCTTATTGGATGACACCCTCAAAAATGTCACTGCTGTCTCCTTCACCTGTCCTTGCAGGGAGCCTTCAATCCATTCTCAAGAACTATGCTGTAGCCTGAACTGTCATATATATAACCAAAACAAAGTAAAAAGACTATGTCTTACACTTGCGTTAACGCACGAGGGGACTTCGAAATGTGAGTTACATGTAATTACGGGAGGCCAGGTAAATTTTATTAAATGTTGCGCTACACTTCAAAACATACGAAAATATCTTTTCTTTGAAAAGTCCGCAGACAGAATCGCGGTATGGGTGGTCCTTGATGCTCGGTTCCTATATTTAGGAACAAGGAGTAAAATATTTTGGTTCAGCGCGAACCAGTGGCCAGCTGTATAGTCATTGGAACATCTGACCTGCTGTAGTTATGTTACCGTGTATCAAGCGAGGTCTGAAGGACGAACCGGAGCTGGCACCCAGACAATCTGTGCGAACCTGATTAATACATTTTGCAAAAGATTTTAACTGACCTAAAATTAATTCTAAGATAATGACACAATTTGTAGGTGCTCCGTTCGACTTTAAAGCGTAAAAACGTGCAAAAACAAAAAAGCGAATTTTTCAGGAAGGTTTTTAAAGCACACCACTTCTGTATTTCATACTTGTACGAATAGGTTCAAACTTTGCACTAAGGTAGATAAATGGATAAACTCAAAACGAAATTTTTCACGCAATAATATTTATCCGTTGCTGCGATACGTTTGTTTAAAGTCGAGCTAAATGTAGCACGTGGAATATTTTCTTACGTGAATCGAACGCCTGAAAACGGTTTAAAGTGATTCAAATGAGTAAAAAATGCAGTTGTCACGATAAAATTGAAAACTTGATTTCAGAAATGTTGCTTCATTCGGGTGTCGCATGCAAAAAACATGTTTTCTGTCAGTTTTCAAATGGTTCAAATGGCTCTGAGCACTATGGGACTTAACGTCTGAGGTCATTAGTCCTCTAGAACGCAGAATTACTTAAACCTAACTAACCTAAGGACGTCAGACATATCCATGCCCCAAGCAGGATTCGAACCTCCGACCGTAGCGGTCGCGCGATTCCAGACTGAAGCGCCTAGAAACGCTCGGCCACTTCGGCCGGCTTTGTGGGTTTTGTTTCAAACTTGTGCTAATTAGTTCAAATTTTGTAAGAAGGTAGACAAATACATGTAATTAATGGTCGTCCTGTTATTTTGCGAAAGCTTTACCCGTTGCCACGATGTAAGCAACATGGGTCGATAAGCAATACAAAAAATATTTACCACATCAGCTGTCACCCGAGTCGACAAAAATCTACATTGGCTGTCTAGCTATGGTGATTTAATGTCAAAATTATCGTAGAGAAAAAGTTGAGAATCAGGATGAAAAATGCACAAAAAAAACGCGAATATGTTGTGGACAGAGCTAGGGATGTAAAAGAAAGGGAACGAGCCTTTCCAAGTATGTGGCAGCTTCAAAGACATCTAAATCACACTGCTTCTGCTATTACACGAGCATTTTCCTTTCTGTTTCCAATATAGTCACAAAACCTCTTGTAAACAATTGTCGGAGGGTTCTAACAATCATTCTTTTCACCGACGATAGGAATAAGCTGATCGGCCACGGGAGCATCCGGGGACCGCTGTTGAAAGTCGTCATCGATGGAAAATCTCCTCCCCTCTGCTTGCTGAGAAGGTGGAAGTAGTCTGTACAAGACTTGCCCTCCCCGATCAGCGTGGCCCACGTTTGTGCGCCCTTGATGACGTCGTCGGTACCACATCACTACGGCTGGATGTGGCATTGCATTTGTTCACACACCGCCAGAATTTCACGGTGAAGTCGTGTGTAATTTACACGCTTCGCCCACCCCGCCGTACACAAACTTCGGAGTACGTTTCCAGATGTCGTGCCATTTCACTCCTACACTATGATGAACCTACAGGGCGTCCAGCAAATGAGTTCCCGATTTCAGAATTAAATATCTCGAAAACTAAGATCGATAGACGAGCGGCAACAAACGATATGTTTATTGCAGAAGCCGTAAGAACTTTATACGGAAGTTATCCGTAAGTTTAGAAGTATTTCGGAAAGCTGCTAAAAGATGGCACTGTAATCGCAGTTCGTAGCGTTTATAAATAGTGCGCCGCAACTCAGAGCGATCGAAATGTGAAAAGGGGTTAGCGAGACGAAGGAAGAGGTTGAAATCGCGCATTCAAGTGAACAACGTGTTCTCCTGGTGGTGGAATACCACAGGTTAGAACGCAGCCCTACGGCAACAGAGCGCAGTTTTCAAACACAATCTAGCCGCGCGGAGTGGCCCCGCGGTTTGAGGCGCCTCTGCCAGCGGAGGTTCGAGTCCTCCCTCGGGCATGGGTGTGTCCGTTATTCTTAAAAGGGAACCTTCCCATCGCACCTCCCTCAGATTTAGTTATAAGTTGGCACAGTGGATAGGCCTTGAAAAACTGAACACAGATCAATCGAGAAAACAGGAAGAACTTGTGTGGAACTATGAAAAAAATAAGCAAAATATACAAACTGAGTAGTCCATGTGCAAGATAGGCAATATCAAGGAGAACGCGAGCGTAGGAGCGTCGTGGTCCCGTGGTTAGCGTGAGCAGCTGCAGAACAACAGGTCCTTGGTTCAAGTCTTCCCTGGTGTGAAAATTTTTCTTCCTTTATTTTCGCAAAGTTATGATCTGTCCGTTCGTTCATTGACGTCTCTGTTCACTGTAATAAGTTTAGTGTCTATGTTTTGCGACCGCACCGCAAACTTACAGTTCGGAAAATATTCATTGACCTTGTTATTGAAGTCGCGAGCTATATTTGCTGGATTCATATTGCCCACGGAATACATCTCACGTATTTAATGCACTCCCGTCCAAAGTAGCGAACAGTCAACTGCCAGCCAGGGAGCCTCGTTAGCAGGAATACTCTCTCTTCCGTGCGCTGTGGTCGACTGACGTCGTGTGTTTGGATGTTTGTTTAGGTGTAGCGTCCCCATACTACGGCGCAGTTCAAAAAATGGTTCAAATGGCTCTGAGCACTATGGGACTTAACATCTATGGTCATCAGTCCCCTAGAACTTAGAACTACTTAAACCTAACTAACCTAAGGACATCACACAACACCCAGCCATCACGAGGCAGAGAAAATCCCTGACCCCGCCGGGAATCGAACCCGGGAACCCGGGCGTGGGAAGCGAGAACGCTACCGCACGACCACGAGATGCGGGCACGGCGCAGTTACCTCGCATCGGACGGACAGATAATAATTGTCTGAAAGTAAAAAAAAATAAGCTCTTCACTCGAGGGAAGACTTGAACCAATGAACTCTTGTTTCGGAGCTGCTCACGCTAACCACGGGACCACGACGCTCCTGAGCTCACGTTATCCTTGATGTTGCCTATCTTGCACATGGACTGTTCACTTTGTATATTTTGCTATTTTTTTCATAGTGCCACACAACTTCTTCCTGTTTTTTCGAATGATCTGTGTTCAGTTTTTCAAGGCCTATCCACTGTGCCAACTTATAACTAGATCTGAGGGGGGTGCGATGGGGAGGTTCCCTTGTTAGCATTAGTCGGTTTAAGTTAGTTTAAGTAGTGTGTAGGCTTAGGGACCGATGACCTCAGCAGTTTGGTCCCTTAGGAATTCACACACATTTGAACCTTTTTTTTTTCCTTTTCAAACACAATGTAATGTTCCAAAAGGACCCGATGCAAGAACCATTCGCACGCTCTTCGCCAAATTCCAACGGACAGGCAGCGTAGCTGATGATCTGGCGGGGAATGTTGGCACCAGGCAAACTGTAATTACTCCTGAATATGCCGCCACATTTTCTGGAATTATTTAGCAAAATCCAAGAAAATCAGTCCGAAGAACTACAGCACAGACTGGTTTGAAGCGTACCAGCACTCATAAAATATTGAGACGGAACCTACACATGTTTACCATTCAAAATCCAAAGGCCCAGCCCATACCTGTACAAGCTGTGCGACAGAGGGCTGACTTTGCGAATCAGATTCTCACAACGATTGATAATAAAAGATTTCACGTTTGCTGCATCTGGTTCTCAGACGAAGCACCTTGCAACCTGAATAGAGTCATCAATAAACAAAACGCGATTTTTATGCTCCGAAGTTCCCCATTTGTGTGAAGTGAAACCAATATATTTTCCCAAAGTTACTGTTTTGGCTGTGATATACAGCAGAATCATTACTGGTTGCAATTTTTTAACAATTTCTCTCCACACAGCTAGCGGTGGAGGATCGACCAGGTACCGAGTGGTTCATGCAAGATGGGATTGAAATCCCTAAACAAAGCATGGGGTAGGACAAAGAAAGCATGGATGGCTCAACATCACATTATAGCAGGAATAAACTGATACAATAAACACCAATAATTATGAGTGACAGGTTGAAGCTAATCAGATGCTTACAACAATAATCTGCTTTAACAAATGATTTTACTTTAACAAGCCAGAATAAATATAAAACAGTAAAAAAAACTTAAAAAACTTCTTTCCTTATAAAACAGAAAATGCTCAAAGTGCAACAGCAACACTCTCTTAAGATAATTTAAGAAAAGGTGACAAAGCCTTCAAAGGATTTTCGGAAAATCGACAATTTTTTAAATCAAAAATGCCCTTAACAAACAGGAGCGCAAATACGCTGCCAAAAATCAGCATGAAATCTACTAAAAAAACAGCAAAATGGATTGACTTTATCCACACGTGAGACAAGTACACTGTCAAGTTAGGCTCAAACAGTAACTACGGTTAAACGATTTGGAAACATTCCCGTAACATATTAAAGACAGAGCTTTGTTTAAGAAAAACTTAGCTAACCGGAATGCACAAAATGTGCAATGCAAGCATATTCCAAAGCAAATGTAAAACTTTTATGCAAGTTTCCATAAATCAGAACAGTAAGTAATATGGCCACTACCTAAGATCGCGGACCAGCGGGCTAACGCGATCGCGGACACGCCCCAGAATTGTAAATGCCTTGTGACTGGGGCCTCCCGCCGGGCAGACCGCTCGCCGGGTGCTGGCTGGTATTTCGATGTGACGCCACTTCGGCGACTTGCGCGTCGATGGGGATGAAATGGTGATGATTGAAACAACAGTCCGTGAGCCGGAAATCGAACCCGGGCCCTGAGGATTGACAGTCTGTCGCGCTGACCACTCATCTACCGGGGGCAGACACGCCTCAAAGGCAACCGATAAACACAACAGCGGTGCGTGCGGCAAAGAGCCCACGCGGCCACCAGCCGCTGAAGACCCGGCCGCGGGGCTCAGAAAACTACGTGGGGCTGTTAACAGGCTCCACTTAGGAGAAACATAGGCCAATCAGGCAGATCAGGCAAATATTAATGGCTACCATCTCCAGAAATGATCAGCATAAGGACTCTTAATCCGCCACGAAATTTTAAAAATTTATCCTTGACTAAATTTTCATAATATCAGAAAGCGTAGTAGTGGCGACGGTATTGTCTCTTAGACCACTTACGAGGTGCATTCAAGTTCTAAGGCCTCCGATTATTTTTCTTCGGACTGGAAAGAGATAGAAACATGCGCATTGTTTTAAAATAAGGTCGCGTTCATTGTCAATACGTCCCAGAGATGGCAGCACCGTACGGCAGATGGAATTTTATCGCCAGCGGCGAGAATGAGAACTGTTTTCAATACTTAAAATGGCGACGTTTTCCTTACTTGAACAGCGTGCAATCATTCGTTTTCTGAACTTGCGTGGTGTGAAACCAATTGAAATTCGTCGACAGTTGAAGGAGACATGTGGTGATGGAGTTATGGATGTGTCAAAAGTGCGTTCATGGGTGCGACAGTTTAATGAAGGTAGAACATCGTGTGACAACAAACCGAAACAACCTCGGGCTTGCATAAGCCGGTCTGACGACATGATCGAGAAGGTGGAGAGAATTGTTTTGGGGGATCGCCGAATGACTGTTGAACAGATCGCCTCCAGAGTTGGCATTTCTGTGGGTTCTGTGCACACAATCCTGCATGACGACCTGAAAATGCGAAAAGTGTCATCCAGGTGGGTGCCACGAATGCTGACGGACGACCACACGGCTGCCCGTGTGGCATGTTGCCAAGCAATGTTGACACACAATGACAGCATGAATGGGACTTTCTTTTCGTCGGTTGTGACAATGGATGAGACGTGGATGCCATTTTTCAATCCAGAAACAAAGCGACAGTCAGGTTAATGGAAGCACACAGATTCACTGCCACCAAAAAAATTTCGGGTAACTCTCCAGTGCTGAGAAAATGATGGTGTCGATGTTCTGGGACAGCGAGGGCGTAATCCTTACCCATTGTGTTCCAAAGGGCACTACGGTAACAGGTGCATCCTACGAAAATGTTTTGAAGCACAAATTCCTTCCTGCACTGCAACAAAAACGTCCGGGAAGGGCTGCGCGTGTGCTGTTTCATCAAGACAATGCAACCGCACATCGAGCTAACGTTACGCAACAGTTTCTTCGTGATAACAACTTTGAAGTGATTCCTCATGCTCCCTACTCACCTGACCTGGCTCCTAGTGACTTTTGGCTTTTTCCAACAATGAGAGACACTCTCTGTGGTCGCACATTCACCAGCCGTGCTGCTATTGCCTCAGCGATTTTCCAGTGGTCAAAACAGACTCCTAAAGAAGCCTTCGCCGCTGCCATGGAATCATGGCGTCAGCGTTGTGAAAAATGTGTACGTCTGCAGGGCGATTACGTCGAGAAGTAACAGTAGTTTCGTCGATTTCGGGTGAGTAGTCAAGTAGAAAAAAAATCGGAGGCCTTAGAACTTGAATGCACCTCGTAGCAGAATAAAAATTTGATCCAGGAAAACTTAACAAACTCTTAGAATAAAATACGAGAGTAATTTAGCCAAACCACACGGCAGGGAACAATGGCGTGAAGCAAACAGTTATGCAAGAAAAATGACAAGCTTACTCCTGCTAGGCGGTGCCTTTAGATCTTACAAGCAACGCCTCCTTCCGTGATATTTAGTCATGTAAATCTACAACAATTTTAATACATTTATTAAATAGAGGCAAATTTATGTTAATGCAAACAAAAATAAACAAAAGATTAAATGTAAAGTTAAAAACACTGGAAATACAGTTATATACAGGCTGGTCCATTGATAGTGGCCGGGCCAAGTATCTCACGAAACTCGTCTAGCTTGAAGAGGGAAACCAGATGGCGCTGCCATAGGTCAAACGGATATCAACTGCGTTTTTTTAAATAGGAACCACCATTTTTATTACATATTCGTGTAGTACGTAAAGAAATATGAACGTTTTAGTTGGACCACTTCTTTCGCTTTGTGATAGATGGCGCTGTAATAGTCACAAACATATGGCTCACAATTTTAGACGAACAGTTGGTAACAGGTAGGATTTTTAAACTAAAATACAGAACGTAGGTACGTTTGAACATTTTATTTCTGTTGTTCCAATGTGATACATGTACCTTTGTTAACTTATCATTTCTGAGAACGCATGCTGTTACAGCGTGATCACCTGTAAATACCACATTAATGCAATAAATGCTCAAAATGATGTCCGTCAGCCTCAATGCATTTGGCAATACGTGTAACGACATTCCTCTCAACAGCGAGTAGTTCGCCTTCCGTAATGTTCGCACATGCATTGACAATGCGCTGACGCATGTTGTCAGGCGTTGTTGGTGGATCACGATATAAAATATCCTTCAACTTTTCCCACAGAAAGAAATCCTGGGACGTCAGAAACGGTGAACGTGCGGGCCATGGTATGGTGCTTCGACGACCAATCCACCTGTCAAGAAATATGCTATTCTATACCGGTTCAACCGCACGCGAGCTATGTGCCGGACATCCATCATGTTGGAAGGATATTACCATTCTGTCATGCAGTGAAACTTCTTGTAGTAACATCGGTAGAACATTACGAAGGAAATCAGCATACATGCACCATTTAGATTGCCATCGATAATATGGGGGCCAATTATCCTTCCTCCCATAACGCCGCACCGTACATTAACCCACCAAGGTCGCTGATGTTCCACTTGCCGCAGCCATCGTGGATTTTCCGTTGTCCAGTAGTGCATATTATGCCGGTTTACGTTACCGCTGTTGGTGAATGGCGCTTCGTCGCTAAATAGAACGCGTGCAAAAAATCTGTCATCGTCCCGTAATTTCTCTTGTGCCCAGTGGCAGAACTGTAAACGACGTTCAAAGTCGTTGCCATGCAATTCCTGGTGCATAGAAATATGGTACGAGTGCAATCGATGTTGATGTAGCATTCTCAACACCGACGGTTTTGAAATTCCCGATTCTCGCCCAGTTTGTCTGCTACTGACGTGCGGATTAGCCGCGACAGCAGCTGAAACACCTACTTGGGCATCATCATTTGTTGCAGGTCGTGGTTGACGTTTCACATGTGGCTGAACACTTCCTGTTTCCTTAAATAACGTAACTATCTGGCGAACGGTCCGGACACTTGGATGATGTCGTCCAGGATTCCGAGCAGCATGCATAGCACACGCCCGTTGGGCATTTTGGTCGCAATAGCCATGTGGAATACTCTCTTTCGAATTCTGAACGTGGCAGTGGTAAACTACAGGGAGCGAAAAGCTGTTTACAATTTGTACAGAAATCAGATGGCAGTTATAAGAGTCAAGGGGCACGAAAGGGTTGGTTCAAATGGTTCAAACGGCTCTGTGCACTATGGGACTTAACATCTATGGTCATCAGTCCCCTAGAACTTAGAACTACTTAAACCTAACTAACCTAAGGACAGCACACAACACCCAGTCATCACGAGGCAGAGAAAATCCCAGACCCCGCCGGGAATCGAACCCGGGAACCCGGGCGTGGGAAGCGAGAACGCTACTGCACGACCACGAGCTGCGGACGCACGAAATGGAAGCAGAGATAGAGAAGGGAGTGAGAGAGGGTTGTAGCCTACTCCGATGTTATTCAATCTCTATGTTGAGCAAGCAGTAAAGGAAAAACAAAAGAAAAATTTGGAGTATGAAGTAAAACCCATGGAGAAGAAATAAAAACTTTGAGGTTTGCCGACGATTTGTAATTCTGTCAGAGACAGCAAAGGACGTGGAAGAGCACCTGAATGGAACAGACAGTGTCTTGAGGATATAAGATGAAAATGAACAAAGGCAAAAGGAGGATAATGGAATGTAATCGAATTAAATCATGTGAGGCGGAAGGAATTAGATTAGGAAATGAGAAACTTAAAGCAGTAGAAGAGTTTCGCTGTTTGGGAAGCAAAATAACTGATGATGGTCGATATAGAGAGGATACAAAGTGTAGACTGGCTATGGCAAGGAAAGCGTTTCTGAACACGAGAAGTTTGTAAACATCGAGTATAGATTTAACTGTCAGGAACTCCTTTCTGAAAGTATTTGTGTGTTCAAAGTTTAAACTGTGTGAATTCCTAAGGGTCCAAACTGCTGAGGTCATCGATCCCTAAACTTACTACTTAAGCTAACTTAACTTGTTGTGAATTGGCAAGACAGCCAACCCACTATGAGAGGAAGCCGAAAGGCACGCGTTTTAGCTCACGCAGGCTGGCGTGAGGTCTGGAACAGGTCAAGGAAATTAGACTAATAAAAAACGTACGTAGCTGCTGGAATACTTAACTTTAATCCATAATTGGTGAACATCGCTCTTGACGGTACATGTTTTACAGCATCAATAGTAACTGGTAATGGCGCCTTGGTAGGTCGTAGCAAATGACGTAGCTGAAGGCTATGCTAAGTATGGTCTCGGCAAATGAGAGCGTATTTTGTCAGTGAACCATCGCTAGCAAAGTCGGCTGTACAACTGGGGCGAGTGCTAGGTCTCTAGACCTGCCGTGTGGCGGCGCTCGGTCTGCAATCACTGAAAAATAAATGGAAATGTCGTGTGGCTAGGGCCTCCCGTCGGGTAGTGGCGACACGCGGGTCCGACGTATACTAACGGACCGCGGCCGATTTAAAGGCTACCACCTAGCAAGTGTGGTGTCTGGCGGTGACACCACATAACTTATACTAAGAACAACATGCAGAGGCATGCACGAGGGAGGATTCGAACCTCCGGCGGGAGGGTATTTGTGTGAAGTGTAGCCCTGTATGGAAGTGAAACATGGACGATAAGTAGTTTGGACTAGAAGAGAATAGAAGATTTCGAAATGTGGTGCTACAGAAGAATGCTGAAGATTAGATGGGTTGATCACGTACTTAAGGAGGTGGTACTGTATAGAATTGGGGAGAAGAGAAGTTTGTGGCACAACTTGACTAGAAGAAGGGACCGGTTGGTAGGACATGTTCTGAGGCAGCAGGGGATCACCAATTTAGTATTGGAGGGCAGCGTGGAGGGTAAAAATCGTTGAGGGAGACCAAGAGATGAACACACTAAGAAGATTCAGAAGGATGTAGGGTGCAATAGGAGACGAAGCTCGCACAGGATGGAGTAGCATGGAGAGCTGCATCAAACCAGTCTCTGGACGAAAAACCACAACAACAACAAACTCAGATATTTATATTTGTGGCAGGTATTTGAAAATCCTGGAAATATCCAGTGCGGCTCCCAGCACCCAGTCCCGCACAGCATGGAATATCAAAGCAGGACAAATCCGCGGCCGCGTACCGAAGGACGCCGTACTCAGCTCGTTGTCGTAACGCCGACACCAGTTAATACACTGCTGGCCACCGTAAATGCAACACCCTGAAGGAAGCATCCGAATCAAGTGAAATTTACACCATGGGTTTGCAGCGATGAGATATGCAACTGATTAGAATTTCAGCGCAGACGCACATCACGCGCGCCTGTGGCGCCACCTCATAGCGTCATTTAAGGCTTGGCGATTTCGACGAGTGTACGTTCGGCACGTGTGTTTACCTTGTGGTTGTTTCACAAGACGATCAGTTATGCCTCGTAGACAACAGCGAACATCTTTTGATCAAGTATCCGAGTTCGACAGAGGAAGGATAGTGGCTTACCGAGATTGTGGATTATCATACAGAGAAATCGCTAGTCGTGTTGGACGAAACCAAACAACTGTAATGCGGATATGTGACCGTTGGATGCGGGAGGGTACGACGGACCGACGTGGTCGATCGCATTCACCTCGGTGCACCACTGCACGTGCTGATAGGCAAATTGTGCGCATGGCAGTGACGAATCGCTCAGTGACATCCCGAACCAAAGCACAGCACATTGCGTCTGTAACGCATCATCCAGTGTCTGCGCGTACCATTCGACGCCGTTTACAGCAGAGTGGTCTGTCCGCAAGACGTCCATTGCTTCGTCTACCATTGACGCAGAACCACAGACGTCTCCGTCGCCAATGGTGTGATGACAGACGGATGTGGACGGCAGAATGGAATGACGTTGTCTTTACTGACGAGGCACGCTTCTGTCTGCAGCACCACGATGGTCGGATTCGAGTGTGGAGACACCGGGGAGAGAGGATGCTGGACAGCTGCATTATGCACCGCCACACTGGTCTTGCACCGGGTATTATGGTATGGGGCGGTATTGGATGTTACTCTCGCACGCCTCTAGTACGCATTGCCGGTACTTTAAATAGCCGGCGCTACATAACCGAGGTGCTGGAGCCAGTTGTCCTTCCTTACCTTCAGGGCTCGGCCACAGCCATATTTCAACAGGATAATGCGCGACCACACGTGGCACGCATTGTCTAAAGGTTCTTCGTCAATAACCAGATTGAGTTGCTTCCCTGGCCGGCTCGCTCTCCGGATCTTTCGCCGATAGAAAACATGTGGTCCATGGTTGCTCAACGAGTGACCCAGATTACATCCCCAGCTGCCACACCAGATGATCTTTGGCAACGTGTGGAAGCTGCTTGGGCTGCTGTACCCCAGGGACACATCCAACGTCTCTTTGACTCAATGCCGAGACGTGTGGCAGCGGCGATCTCCAACAATGGCGGCTACTCTGGCTACTGATTCTGGCAGGAACCACATGTCACAGACGTCTGTAAACGTAATCATTTGATACTTGGTCAACATGTCATCTACAAAATAAATCTTGTTGTGCTACCTCTTGTCTTTCTTGGTGTTGCATTTACGGTGGCCAGCAGTGTACAATGTTTGAACATGAACAGAGTAACGACTGACTGACCCACTGTGCCCGGAACTCGGCCAGTAATGCCCTCTAGTCCGCTGTGACTGGCTGCCTCCACAAGACTGCGTACTTTAGGACTCGTTCTGACAGAAATAATCAGCGAAAAGCGACAATCGATTCGCGGTGCCAGTAGTGGCGCCAGTGAATAATGCTCGATATCCAGCCACACGAAATCGACTGGAAGCCCGCAACAGCCCGGGAACCTGAGCACACCGCACCGAACAGGTGTTTCGCTTTGTTGGTGAGTACTTCGAGAATGGAGTCATTGCCTTGCATTATTGCATATTTACTGTTCCACGGATGGATTGGATTGGCCTCCACATTCTCCCGATCTAACTCCTTGCGTCTACTTTTTCAGGGCACATCGAAGAACAGTGTCTACCGGAACCATCCCAGCACACTGGGAGATGTGGTGGCATATTTCACTGTTTGTTTGCGCCACCTCCGAGTGGTGGCCATATTGAAAAGATTGCGATGTGGTTATAAAGACTGCTTGCAGTGAACGCATTTAATTACAGACGCTGATACTGCACGAGCGACACAGCGTACAGCACCATCTGTTAGTGGCTTTTCGAACTATTTCGGAACTTCTGTATAATTTCTGTATAAAATCCTCACAGCTTTTATAATAAACATACTGTTTGTTGCACATGTCTATTGGTCTTAGTTTTCGAGATATTTAATTCTGGAATCATGGACTCCTTCGCTCGACATCCCGTACTGTTATCCGTAGCGCGGCAGAACTGTCTCTGCAGGATACCCGGAACATGTACTCTCCTCTGAGAACGTGCCACTCTTGTTGCACAACGGTCTTAGCGGGGGACAACACGTTTAACCACTTTGCGAAGTCCCTACGTAGAGTACTGGGAATCAGATGAGCATTCTCAACACCGGGCACAAGAACTAAATTACACGACCTGGCCATTACCATGAAATGCTCTATATCTCTCGCACCGTCTCCTTTCCTCGAAGTCACAGTGCGAGGACCATCGCAACTTCTTTACTTACATAGCACGTGAAAAGCAGCTGTTTCATTTGGCCACAGGCAATGAGGCAAAAATATTTCTTATTTGTTTTTATTCTTCTCTTTCATTGATTACTGCCTTGACATCTCTTGCAGATTTCTCTTAATGACTAACATCATTCTATTATCAAACATGTCAAAGTAATAAACAGATTGCGAGTAAAATTAATGCAGTACGAACTGAAAAAAATCACTATCTCTAAACGATTTCCCCAATTTCAAGTTAGAAAGCACACTTTTTTCCTTCGATTGTTGTGTATTTACCCGGCACTGTAAACAGCTGAGCGAGGACTAAAATTATCTTCGTCTTCAGTATGTTCCCTTGTGCAAAATAATAGAGGTATATTTCGGTTTTCGTTTACGTGTCTTGATTATTTCTCGTATGTTGGCAACAGTCACAATCTCTAATTCGTGTCATGTTAGGTGTCATGGTTTGCGTGCAGAAGACAGGAAAGGAACGAAACTCGGAAGAAGGCAGTTCTCTGGCTGACAAACATCTTCAGTGCCGCAGCAGCCTCTGAATGTGACGTCCTGCATGATATAGACCATTTTTAAAGGCAAAGGAAAGTCAGAAAACTGCACCAACAGACATAGGCTCAATCTCAAACGTGTATCGGAGGAGTTGGTATTAAACATTAACGATATTTTCGATAATAATAGTAAACATAACTTTTGGACAGTAATCTCTAACGAAATGGTATGGAGAGGCTGGTTCATTGAAAAAGCTGGTTCACTGAATTAATACCACTGATGTGGCAGTAACAAGTTTAATGATGGTCAAACATACAACAACTAACTAACGCTCAGCGCGAGATATGTATATGTGTAATAGACAGTAGTTCATCAATAAATATATTCAGCACAAAAATTGATAGTTTGCTGTTTATCCAAACAACAATAACTATACATTCACAGTTTTCCTAGATATGTAGAAGGGAAAAATTGAAATGAGCGTTTGGCGTCATTGGCCGGGAGGCCCCTTACGGGGCAGGTCCGGCCGCCTTGGTGCAGGTCTTACTACAATCGACGCCACATTGGGCGACCTGCGTGCCGGATGGGGATGAAATGATGATGAAGACAACACAACAACCGTCCCTGAGCGGAGAAAATGTCCGATCAAGCCGGAAATCGAACCGGGGCCCGTAGGACGGCAATCCGTCACGCTGACCACTCAGCTATCGGGCCAGGGAAAAAGAGTAGTTAATATACATCCAACAAGTATTTCTCCTTTTATCACAAAATGTATGATCAATGTGTTGTGTCTAGACAAGACAGCCTAGACACAATGAGAGGAAGCCGAAAGGCACGCGCTAAGTTAAAGCAGGAGGGCGTGAGATCTGAAACAGGATACGTAATGAAAGCTATAAGGAAAAGTACGTAGCTTCTGGAATACTTAACTTTAATCCATCCTTTTGGTACATCTGGAGATTGTGGCGATACAAGTGAGACTCTTTAGATACATGCAATGTTACTAATGGCGCCTTGCTAGGTCGTAGCCATTGACTTAGCTGAAGGCTATTCTAACTATCTGCTCGGCAAAGGAGCGAGGCTTCGTCAGTGTAGTCGCTAGCAAAGTCGTCCGTACAACTGGGGCGAGTGCTAGTAAGTCTCTCGAGACCTGCCGTGTGGTGGCGCTCGGTCTGCGATCACACAGTGGCGACACGCGGGTCCGACGTGTACTAATGGACCGCGGCCGATTTAAAACTACCACCTAGCAAGTGTGGTGTCTGGCGGTGACACCACATTCCTCCCCCGCAAATCGGCGAACGGTCGTGTTATAAGGCTTCCGCCCGCCGTGGGGAGGACCCCATGTTGACGTATGCGATGAGGTGGGGAGCCTCACAACAGGCGAGGCTGTGCCACCCGCACCCGGCCATTCGGTCCGAGGGGAGCTAGGAAACGCCTGAAAACCTAGTCCAGGGTGCACGTCAACATGCGGTGTATGCGCCCGTAAAGAGACAGGAGGGGCCGAAGGGTTGACCTCCATTGCGTCGGGGTACCCGACGCGCGAAGACGCCAAGACGCCATGTGGTCCGGAGCGGGCAAGAGTTCCATGGCGGAGGACAGCTGGTCACGGGAAGCGATCGGCGGCGCGTGACCCAGGGAGGCGCTTGGCGGCTGCAGCGAAGCGTCGAATGCGGGCGGCGCCGGCGGGAGAACAGGCGGCGGCGGCGGCGGCGGCTGCAGCGACGCGTCGCCATGGGGCAAAATGGAAGGCATCGTCGGTAACACCTGGGGATGAGGCGAGCCAGTAGATGGGTCCCCAGGGCGCTGACCGGTCGGCACCGTCGCTGAAAGCAGACGGGGAGCGGCAGAACCCGTGCGACGACAGAGGCGCAGCTGATTGAGATGCCGACGCACCTCACCAGAGGCCCCCAAAACCAAATACATCGCGCGGCCGAGGCAGCGAAGAACGCGCCCTGCGAGCCAACGCCGTGAACCGCGATAGTTGCGATAGAATACAACGTCGCCTGGAGCAAAAGCAGAGAGTCTGCCGCTGCACAGGAACCTGATGCGGCGGGTGCAGCAAAGACATCAAGGTTCGATGAGGACGACCGTGGAGCAACTCAGCCGGCGAGCGACCATCTCGGGGCTGAGAGTGATACGATGACAAAAAGAGCAACAACGCGTCCTCCCGAGAATGCGACGCTTTCAACTTCAACATCTGTGATTTGAAAGGCCGGACCAATCGTTTAGTGGCACCGGTTGACTGAGGCGAAAACGGCGCGGATGTCAGATGTTGAATACCATTGGCCTTGCAGAATGACTGAAATTCTGCGGACATGAATTGTGGGCCATTGTCGGAAACAATAGTCTGCGGAAGACCTTCAATGCACAAGATAGCAGACAACGCTTGGATGGTGGCACATGATGTCGTGGAAGACGTCCGGACAACAAAAGGAAAATTACTGAAGGCATCTACCAGAACCAACCATCGAGCATTCCAGAATGGACCAGCAAAATCGATGTGCAAGCGTTGCCAAGGGGAAGTGGATTTCGGCCATGCAAAGACTTCCCGCGGCGGTGCGGATTGTTGTTCGGCACACGCCATGCAAGAAGAACACATATTCGTAATCGCAGCATCGATTCCGAACCAAGTACAGTGCTGACGAGCAAGTTGTTTCGTTCGCGCTATACCCCAATGTCCTTGGTGAAGAAGCCGTAAAACCGAGGACTGTAACGAACGTGGGACCACGACTCTGGACTGATCATTATCAGAACGCAACAACAAAACACCACGTCGAACAAAAAGTCTCTCCTTGTGAGCAAAAAATCGGCGAACGAACGGATCCTCGATCCGAGACTTTGACAAAGGCCATTGCGTAGCAACAAAACGCAAAACGGTAGCAAGGACCGGGTCAGCAGCTGTGGCTGTAGCTACACGACGAAAATCAATCGGAAACGATTCGACCACTTCATCGGTTTCCGAATCAATGAACATGCAAGCAAGTTCGGAAGAATAGAATGCTCTATCCTCAGCAACAGGCAAACGGGACAACGCATCGGCGTTTCCGTGCTTAACAGTGGACCAATACACGATATCGTAGCGGTACTGCGAGAGGAAAATAGACCAGCGAATGAATTTCTGCGCTGTACGCGGAGGTGCAGGCTTGTTCGGATGAAAAAGCGACGTCAAAGGTTTGTGATCTGTGATGATGGTAAAGTGACGACCATACAAGAAATCATGGAACTTAGTAACACCGAACACGAGAGCCAAAGCTTCTTTCTCTATCTGGGAATAATTTCTTTGCGCAGACGAGAGCAATTTGGACGCAAAGGCAATAGGGCGATCATGCGACCCATCTTTGTGCGCAAGCACAGCACCGATCCCGAAATCCGATGCATCTACCATCAACAAAAGGGGTTTCTGGGGATCGAATGGCGTAAGGCAAGTATTAGAAAGCAACGCCGATTTCAACTGGCGAAAGGCGCGTTCGCATTCCGTCGTCCAGACGAACGGAACACTCTTACGGCGTAAGCTATGAAGCGGAGCTGAAATTGAAGAGGCATTGCGCAGAAAGCGATGATAATAGTTAATTTTACCCAACACACTCTGTAGCTGCTTCAAATTCTGTGGCGAAGGCAAGTCTTGTATGGCACGGAGGTGCTCTGGACTCGGATGTATGCCTTGGGCATTGATTACATGTCCCAGGTATGGTAAGTCACGAGCAAAAAACACACATTTGTCCTTCCGCAAGCGAAGACCATTTTGTCGCAATACTTGAAATAATGTTCGTAGGTGTGCTAAATGCTCGTCTGCTGTCTTTCCGGAGATCACAATATCGTCCAGATAGTTCGCAGCAGTAGGGACCGACGCACAAACAGTTTGTAAATATTGCTGAAACAATGCAGGGGCGGATGCACACCCGAATGGCAGTCTTTTGAATCGGTACAAACCAAGATGCGTGTTAACCACCAAGACGCGCTGGGATTCGGCGTCCACTGGGATTTGCAAGTACGCATCTGCTAGGTCCAACTTCGAAAAGTATTTACCCGGGCACAGTTTATCAAAAAGATCTTCCGGGCGGGGTAAGGGAAAAGTTGCAATCACGAGTTGTGGATTCACTGTTGCCTTGAAGTCCACACAAAGTCTCAGTGTTCCGGAAGGTTTTGGCAAAATTACTAAGGGTGAGGCCCAGAGAGAAGCTTGCACACGTTCAATTACACCTTGTGATTCTAAATCGTGTAATGTTCTTGCGCCCTCATCACGCAATGCATGAGGAACATTGTGCGCTCGGAAAAATGTTGGTTGCGCGTTTACTTTCAGTTCCAAATGTGCTTCATAGTTCTTAGCGGAACCAAGGCCCGGTGCAAAAATGTCGGCAAATTCTTCACATAGCCGAGAAACACTGGCGGAAGGCACAGTCTGATTCACTGATAGGACCTGATTTACAATAGACAAGTTAAACAATTGAAATAAATCGAAACCAAACAAGTTCACTGCAGTAGAAGAACGAAGAACGTAAAATGACACAAGTTTTGTTTGTCCCTTGTATGTTGCAAGAAGGCTGCACTGTCCTAACACAGGGATATTCTGACCTGAATAACTATTTAACTTAACATTTGCGGCACGCAACAGAGGTTTGCCCAGTTGTTTGTACGTGTCATGATTGAGCAATGAAACTGCAGCTCCGGTATCGAGCTGGAATGGTATGATCTTGCCATTAAAGTCCAAATCTACAAAAAGTTTATTGTCCTGCTGACGACAAGAGCGACTGTCTCGTTCAATTTGAACTGATACAGGTACAGCATCACTTGCTAATTGACGTGATTTCCGGCGACGTCGACGCACAGTTTTTGTGGGACAAACACAGTCACTGTTAGAGACAGTGGCACTGGACGAAGTGAAAGTAACTACATGAATGTCCATGGGCGAAGGTCCACGAGCCTGAGTGTCCTTGGTTCGATTCCGGTGCGAAGCAAAGGGCCTGGAATGATTAAGAGTGTCTGATCTGAGCTTTTTCTGGCAAACACTTTGAACATGTCCTTTTTTATGACAGTAAAAACAAATAGCTTGGCGGGACGGGCAAGTGTCACGCGAATGTCTAGTTGCACACCGCGGGCATGATTTCACTGCATTTGTATGCTGGCGCGGCACACCTGGTTTAGAGCGTGGCGGCAGCTGCGTGGACGTGCGCGAGGGCAGTTTACCGGTCCACGCAGCGCGCCCGGCTGGCCGGTTAATGTTACACACGGCTGGCGAAGTTGCAAATGATTCCTGAGCAAAGTCAAGTGTGTCTTGTCTATCCAATATGTCTATCACTTGTTGAAGGGAGGGATTGACGAGTTTCAAAATCTGTTCCCGTATGCGAACATCACAAACGTTCTGTGCTATTGCATCACGTGCCATAGTATCTGAATAAGGGAGTCCACATTCACACTCAAAAGCACAATCCCTTGTAAGGCCTTGCAATGTTGCAACCCACTCCCTATTAGTTTGACCGGCCGTACGTTTTGTACGAAAGAAAGTATACCTTTTTGCAACTACATTAACTGTTTCTTTGAAATAGGCGTCCAATGCTGACAAAATTTCTTCGTAGGACAGAGTTGCTACGTCGCGTCGGGGAAATAATTTCACTATCACACGGTACGTTTGCACCCCTACACACGCCAATAAATGAGGCTGCCGCTCGTTACCTTGAATTCTGTAGGCGGCGAGATGAAATCCAAACTGGCGCGACCATTCCGTCCAGGATTCCACGTCTGCTTGAAAATTACGGAATGGTGGTGCAACTGCATGTTGTGGCTGCGGTAGCGATGAAGCGGCGGCGGCCGCATCGTTTTGCAGTGCACGTTGACCCTGGATGAGCTGTCCAAGGGCATCCAATAACGCCTGCGTCTGCTGATTCTGCAAGCGATAAAATTCGGACAGTACATCTGGCGAAGCCATGACACAAGTAAATGGAAGCAAGTAGAAAGAACAAGACCCTTTTTGGACTCGTCGCCAAAAATTGTTGTGTCTAGACAAGACAGCCTAGACACAATGAGAGGAAGCTGAAAGGCATGCGCTAAGTTAAAGCAGGAGGGCGTGAGATCTGAAACAGGATACGTAATGAAAGCTATAAGGAAAAGTACGTAGCTTCTGGAATACTTAACTTTAATCCATCCTTTTGGTACATCTGGAGATTGTGGCGATACAAGTGAGACTCTTTAGATACATGCAATGTTACTAATGGCGCCTTGCTAGGTCGTAGCCATTGACTTAGCTGAAGGCTATTCTAACTATCTGCTCGGCAAAGGAGCGAGGCTTCGTCAGCGTAGTCGCTAGCAAAGTCGTCCGTACAACTGGGCGAGTGCTAGTCCGTATCTCGAGACCTGCTTTGTGGTGGCGCTCGGTCTGCGATCACACAGTGGCGACGCGCGGGTCCGACATGTACTAATGGACCGTGGCCGATTTAAAGCTACCACCTAGCAAGTGTGGTGTCTGGCGGTGACACCACACGATGTTAACACAATACAAAATAGATGGCACAGGAGAGGTTAACAGAGAGGTTGACAGTAAAATACCTCTCCAATAAGAATTTTGTGCAAAATTAGTATCTGTTTGCGAACGTAAAGGTCTTGTGGGTGTAGAGCCACGCCGTGTTGTTAAATATAATTATAGCCGACGTTTCATCGACGGTTGCAGTAACCTTCCTCTCGGAATGCTAATCACCAGTTGAGCTGGGTGAAGGCCGTTACAAACTTGGCCGAATCATTAGTGACATTTATTATCTACATGACGCGGCTCTACATCCAGAAAACGTTCACTTTAACTAACTCTGGCCTAGGAAGATTACAAAATTTTAAGACTGAAACTTCCTGGCAGAGTAAAACTGTATGCTAGACCGAGATTCTAACTCGGGAGCTTTGCCTTTCGCGAGCAAATGCTCTACCTGCTGAGCTACCCAAGCACGACGCGCGATCTGTACTCACGGCTTTACTTCCGTCAGTACCACGTCTCCCACTTTCCAAACTTCACAGAAGTTCCTCTACGTACCTTGCAAGACTAGCACTCTTGGAAGAGAGGATATTGCGGAGCCATGGATTAACCGCAGCCTGGGGAATGTTTTCAGAATAAAATTTTCACTCCGCAGCGGAGTGTACGCTGATATGAAATTTCCAAGCAGATTAAAACTGTGTACAGAACCAAGACTCGAACTCGGGACCTTTGCCTTTCGCTGGCAAGTGCAAGTCTCGGTCCGGCATACGCTTTTAATCTGCCAGGAAGTTTCATATCAGCGCACACTCCGCTACTGGGTGAAACTTTTATTCTGGAAGTTTAGAATTGCTTGCTATGTATGTCGACATGAACGGTAGCAGGAAGAGAGGAGGAGACCTTGGAAAGCTGCCACCAGGAAAGCTGCAGACGAATTAAAAACAAATTGTTTGTGTGGAAATACCTGTGTGTTTCTGTTGGCGTCTTTTCTTCAAGCTGTATGCTTCTAGCTAAGTTTTGGAGACAGACGACCCATAAAAGTAACTCGAAAATATGCCTTGTGTTGAAAATATCCCCTCATACGCAATGTTTAATTTGACGAACATAATTAGTAACGCAACTTGACTCCAAAATTTATGGAATATACCGAGACAGGAAAGGCTTACTTGCGCAATGCCTTATAATAGGCATTGCAAAAGAAAATTTGTTTACAAGAACCTGTTTAGTCGTAACGAACATCTGATTTTGCCTGAGAAACGTGTAATCCATGGCACCTGTACCTCTACGGCGTGCAGTGAGCACGGATCCACAGTGTTCTACAACTTACAAACACAATATATGAAAGCATCACACTTTATAACAAGCATGCATGCCTGTGACTTCGCCACTTACCTTCTGTACTGAAAAATTATGCCAAAAGCAAAGTATAATGTTGAGTGGCAAAATTCCAGTTAGATTACATTATGGTCAGCCAGGGATTCCGAAATCAGATCTGGATTGTAAGGCATACCCAGGAGCAGATATAAATTCAGATCTCAATTTACTAATGATAAAGAATGGGCTGAGGTTTAAGAGACTAGTCGGAAAGAATCAGTACGAGAAGAAGTGAGATACTGAAGTACTAAGGTATAAATAGAAACGCTTGAAGTACTCTGACACTATAGACACCGCAATAACGAATAGCTCAATAGGCACTTCAGTTCAAGTGCAATAGACATCTCTATAAAGGGCAATCACGGAAGTTGGAAGAAACATAGGCACACGGAAGGGGTAATTGTGAAGCAAGCATATATATCACAAGAAATACTTCACTTGATCGACGGAAGAAGGAAGCACAAAAATGTTCAGGGGAATTCAGGAATACAGAAATACAAATCACGTAGGGATTAAATAAAAAGGAAGAGCAGGGAGGCTAAGGGGAAACGGCTGCATGAAAAGTGTGAAGAAGTCGAAAAAAATCGATTATAAGTGTGCTCAGCGTACAGATAAGTCAAAGAAACCTTCGGAGAAATTACAAGCAAGGGCGGTAACATTAAGAATGCAATGTGAATTTCATTGTTAAATGCAGAGAAGAGAGCGGATTGTCTGATGACGTGATATAAGAAGAAACAGGAGACGATATAGAAGAGATTAGAGACAGAACTTAAAAGAGCTATGGACCATTTAAGATCAAAAAAGCAGAAGCGATAAATAATATTCCATTAGAATTTCTAAAATCATTGGGGCAAGTGGCAACAAAACGACTATCACACTGGTATGTAGAATATACGAGACTGGCGATATACCATCAGATTTTTAGTTCTAAGTTATAGGGGACTGATGACCTCAGATGTTAAGTCCCATAGTGCTCAGAGCCATTTTTGAGAAACATCATCCACGCAATTCCGAAGATAGCAAGAATCGACAAGTGCGTGAATGATCGCACAGTCAGCTTAACAGCTCATGCATCCAAGCTGCTGACAAGAATAATACACAAAAGCACGGAAAAGAAAATTGTTGATGTCTTAGATAACGATCAGTTTGGCTTTATGAATGGTAAAGGTACCACAGAGGCAGTTCTGAGGTTGCGGTTGATAATGGAAGCATGACTGAAGAAAAATCGAGACAAGCTCACAGGATCTGTCGACTTAGAATAATCGTTCGACAATGTAAAATGGTGCAAGGTGTTCGAAATTCTGATACAAATGAGGGTAAGTTACGTAGAAAGACGGGTAACATATAATATGTACAAGAACCAAGAGAGAATAATAAGAGATGTAGTCTTTCGCGAGATGTATTCACCCCTACTGTTCAATCTACGTCGAAGAAGCAATGACGGAAATAAGTTCAAGACTGGGATTAAACTTGAAGATCAAAGAATTTCAATGATAAGATTCGCTGATGACATTGCTATACGCAGTAAAAAGTGAAGAAGAACTGCAGGATGTGCTGAATGGAACAAACAGTCTAATGAGTTCAGAATATGGATTGAGAATAAATCGAAGAAAAACGAAAGTAATGAGGAGCAGCGGAAATGAGAACAGCGAAGAACTAAACAGCAGAATTTGAGATCACGAAGTAGTTGAAGTTAAAGCGTTCTGTTAAATAGGCAGCAAAATAACTCGTGACGACGGAGAAAGGGCAGAAAAGGAATTTGTGGCGGGCTGCCTCAGACCAGTCAGAGGACTGGCGACAGAAAGGAATGCATGTTAAACATGACTGCTTCTAGACTGATCGTAATATCAATTCAAAAAAATTAGTCATTGGTGATGGTTGGTTGGTTGGTTTGGGAAAGGAGACCAGACAGCGTGGTCATCGGTCTCATCGGATTAGGGAAGGATTGGGAAGGAAGTCGGCCGCGCCCTTTCAGAGGAATAATCCCGGCATTTGCCTGAAGTGATTTAGTGAAATCACGGAAAACCTAAATCAGGATGGCCGGACGCGGGATTGAACCGTCGTCCTCCCGAATGCGAGTCCAGTGTGCTAACCACTGCGCCACCTCGCTCGGTCTCATTGGTGATGGCAGCTCGTCAGAATAAGGGATTTGTAATATAAGTAACTACTCGATAATTTTGTTTCGATACTGTGTATTTTTAGAATCGAATTATTCTTTCGATGCTTACTCGGCGTCGAAAGAAAAGTACTTGCAGCGAATCGATTTTACATACGTTACAGTGTCCAAAAATACACCAATGATTAACTGTTTGTCAACAGAACTTGGTGATATCAACCACTCTCCCCAGCTGTCAAAGAATGCAAGGGCGTTTTGTTGAGAAAGCAGAAGGACAGGTATACGTTAATTGAATAAAATGACCATGGAGCCATTGCTGTTCTACTGGACCCAAGGTTTAAAACCCGCCTTTTTAAGAGCCATCAGCATGCGGGCGAGACATACAATAACTCGAGGGTATGCTTTATGAACAACAAAGTAGCCCAAGTGAATCGGAGGCAGATGCTGTTTTGTCTACTGTTAACGCACCAATGCAGCTTTTGGAAACAACATCATATACAGCTAGCATGCCGCCAAAAAAAAGATTCGCCCTCGCCCCATGTAAATACTCCCGCGGCCGCGACGAAATGCTCTCTGCAGAGCTGCTCGTATCTGCCTATCTGAGACAGTCAACGCCTCTGTAGCGGCACTACCGTTATGATGATGATGGAATGATGAGGACAACACAAACGCCCAGTCCTCGCACAGAGAATATATTTAGGTCCCATCTCCTTAATTTCCTATCTTTTTTTGCAATTTCTTCAGTTTTAATCTGCAGATAATCATAAATATATTAGGGTCAGAGACCACACCTGCTCCAGAAAATGATTTGCAGTTTAAAAACTGACTCTGAAATCTGCCTTATCATAATGCAATCTACCTGGAACCTCACAGGGTATTCAGATCATCTCTCCTCTTACACAATCTGCTTTCATGATTCCGAAACTATATGTCAGCAATGAATAAATTGTGCTTTGTACAAAGTTCCACCAAGTATCTTCCCTTTTATTCCTCTTACCATTTCTCCTCTACTGTTTCCTACTATCGAATTCCATTCCCTCATCACATTTAAACTCTAGTCCCTTAACTATTTGAATTATTTCTTTTATCTCATTATCCATTCCTTCCGTCTCCTGGTTATCAGTGGAGCTAGTAGGCAAATAAACTTGCACTACCTTGATGAGTGTTGTCTGGGTTTCTGCCTTGGATACTATGATGCGTTCACTTTGCTGTTCAAAGCAGCTAATCTGGATTCCCATTTTCCTATACATGTTTACATCTACTCCTGATTACCTTATTTGACTTATAACCTGGAAGAATCTTAACGAGATGAAATTCTGTCTCGAAAGTAAAACACTCGTACGACTGATCTTGAGTATTTCTCGTCATCGTCGGACCCTACTGGGTTGGGTTAGTATAAGTGAAAGAGAAAATCCAGCGAAGAACGGCGCGTTTCTCCTCGTGATCGTTTACTCAACGTGAGAGCGTTACGGAGATGCTCAACAAAGTTCAGGGGCAGGAGACACAAGACAGGCTTTGAGTGTGACGAAGAGGTTTACAGCTGAAATTCCGAATGCTCTTCCCTACATGGGTAGTGAGCTGGCGACTGTGCGCTATGGGCAGAGACTAGATTCGTTATTTCTCGCCAGAAAGGTCGCAGTTCATAACAATTGACGTGACGGCATCTATTGAAACTGAAGAAAGTGTAAGAGTAGACAATTTGAGCAGCCTTCTTGATTCTTTGCTTTTGATGCTGTCATTTACCATCTGGCAAAGTCATCGGTAAATCAAAACTAATTATAAAATGATGTAGGTACCATACCTGCATGGTGTGAAAACAGACAAACTACGGTTCTCGTAGCATGTTGTTCTGCAAAGGCAACAGGAAATCATTTTTCTAAACGAGGAAAAAAAAATCCAGTTTAGCTGCATTAGGACGTGCCTAGGAGCTACCCATTTCACGCCAACAAATACCTTGTTAGTGGAAGCTGCAGAAATGCCCAAAGCTTTACGATGAAAAGTAGGGACTTTCTGCCACTGACTCCTTATTGATACAGAAACTCGACAGATGGTCTAAAAGACAAATAAACAGACAAAGAATAAGCACTGCCCAAACACCAGAATTATGCACAAGCTTCATAAGTTTAATGGAAATGTCACCTGAGCCCCAAAAGAATGCCGACTTATTCTACTTCCCATTACAAGTATAATGAAATGTCAAAAGCAGCCAACGCTTTCTACATTGCAACAAAAAAGTTTGCCGGATCAGAGAAAAAACTTGCATTACTGAAAATGTATTCCCAAGAGAATTGCGAAGTATATACTGACGACTCCAAAGCTACTGGTAACGGCATAGTGTATCAAGGACAGGTTACAAGGAACTGATTTTGCTTCCTAGTTTTCCAGCAGAAGTGCTAGCTTTACTTGCAGTTTATATTTCTTGCAGAGAGTCTCCGAACAAAAATTTTGATTTTAGCGGATTGCAGAAGTTTACTCTAAGATATGCAGTCCCTAGTTCTTCTCACTGTTAATGAAAACAGTAGAAACACGACAAATAGAGGCGATAATGAATGAAACATTGTGATCTAATGTTTGATTTAATTGTGAATATTCCCTCATAAAAGATGTTGAAAATGTCCACGGTCAAGTGCAATGCATTTTGCAGCTGTTGTAGACAACCCTAGGTACGCTTCAGTGAGGTATTGTCTCACTGGCCGTACGGAATGTGCAGGAGCTCCGTCATGCTGAAAGTACTTAAGGCGTCGTGTTGGCAAAGAAATGTCCAGCAAGTTTTCTGGTAACAAATTTTGGAGGAAATCAGTTTAACGTACGCCGTTAAGATGGTTGTTTAAAACAACTGGATCGATCAGATGGTCATCAATAATGAGTGAAGTGCGCACTAAATGGTCAGTAAATACGACACTCTATAGCCTAATGTCGCTTTGGTTGTATTCGCGTGTGAGTGCTGGTGAATAAGGACATGCGACAACTGTGTGTCGGTTATTGTTAGGAAAAGGGCATATGGTCATTCGAAGTTTCTTGCTCAGAATCACCAATACTGTCAATCCCCAAAGCATGTACCTTCCCTTCTGACCCACCCAGTATATTAATTTTAAAACTATTTGCGATATTCTTAAATACGAGGTTGGAACTTTAATAGTGGCAACTATTTATTTACAGCTCGTACAAAATAGATACGTGTTTCAAAGTTTTACTGACCTTCAAAGTAGTCACCAGCATAGTGTATAATCCGTTGTCAGCGATGTGGAAGTCGTAGGATACTGTCAGCAGTGCCAGTTGTGTTGACAGTTCGAGCGGCGCGGTCTATTGCCCGACGAATTTCTAGCAGGTCTGAAGCGAATGCCGTGAAGTGTTTCCTTCAGTTTCGGAATCGAGCTGAACTCACGAGGGCTTACGTCATGGGAGTGCAGTAGGTGGCATAGCACTTAGCAGCCCCATCAGTCAAACAAATCAGTAACAGCTTGCACTGTACGTGCTTGAGCATTGTCCTGCAAAATGATGGCCAGGTGCTGCAGAAAGTGTGGTCACTTGTGTCTCTATGCTGTTCATTTTTGAAACACAACCTACAACCAGCTTAGATACAGAAGTGATGACACTTTCTGCAGGACCTGACTATCATTTTGTAGGACAATGCTCAAGCATATACAGTGCAACCTGTTACTGATTTGTTTGACTGATGGGGCTGCTATACACTCCCCTGACTTAAGCCCTCGTGAGTTCAACTGGATTTCTAAACTGAAGGAAACACTTCACGGCATTCGCTTCAGAACTGCTACAAATTCGTCTGGCAATAGACCGCGCCGCTCGAACTGTCAACACAATTGGCACTGCTAAGAGTATCCTACGACTTCCACATCGCTGGCAACGGGTTATACATAATGCTGGCGACTACTATAAAGGTCAGTAAAACTTTGATACACGTATCTATTTTGTACGAGTTGTAAATAAATAGTTGCCACTATTAAAGTTCCAACCCTCGTAAATGTGAACTCACCCTGTAACATTTTAGAAAATTCCCCAAACAGAGAAATGACTGCACGACCTTCAGCCCAATCGCTAAAAAAGAGGGGAAAAAATATGCTAATGGTACCACATGCACCTTACGCCACAAGCCATAAGGTGTACTGCAGAGTATAGAAGTAGATAGGGCTAGAGACGTGTTCTTACATGTAAACCGGAGAGTGCAGCACCGATTTCTTCACCAGTAAATTCCGACTGGAAAAGTTTGACTTGTATTAGTCTACAGTTGCACTTTTACTCTTTTCAAACGACCACCTGTCTCGGTACCTAGCGCTATCATCAGATGATCCCCGGTGCGCGGTGGTCAAATCCGCTTACACATGTAGAGTGTCACATACTCAGACCACATGGCGTACGTACTCAGAGTATAAACGAAGGTGACAGTCATGCAATAGCGATATGCACACATACAGATGGCGGTAGTATCGTGTACACAAGGTGTAAAAATGTTCAAATTCCTGTGAAATCTTATGGGACTTAACTGCTAAGGTCATCAGTCCCTAAGCTTACACACTGTTGTTGTAGTTGTGGTCTTCAGTCCTGAGACTGGTTTGATGCAGCTCTCCATGCTACTCTATCCTGTGCAAGGCTCTTCATCTCCCAGTACCTACTGCAACCTACATCCTTTTGAATCTGCTTAGTGTATTCATCTCTTGGTCTCCCTCTACGATTTTTACCCTCCACGCTGCCCTCCAATACTAAATTGGTGATCCCTTGATGCCTCAGAACATGTCCTACCAACCGATCCCTTCTTCTGGTCAAGTTGTGCCACAAACTTCTCTTCTCCCCAATCCTATTCAATACTTCCTCATTAGTTATGTGATCTACCCATCTAATCTTCAGCATTCTTCTGTAGCACCACATTTCGAAAGTTTCTATTCTCTTCTTGTCCAAACTATTTATCGTCCATGTTTCACTTCCATACATGGCTACACTCCATACGAATACTTTCAGAAATGACTTCCTGACACTTAAATCAATACTGGATGTTAACAAATTTCTCTTCTTCAGAAAAAACTAAATTAATCTAAGGACAAACACACACACACACACACAGACACCCATGCCCGAAGGAGGACTCGAACCTTCGCCGGGACCAGCCGCACAGAAGGTGTAAAAGGAGAGTCACTGGCTGAGGTGTCATTTGTATTAAGGTGATTCATATGAGAACGTTTCCGAGGTGATTATGGCCGCACGACTTGAATCAGCAGACTTTGAATGCGGAATGGTAGCTGGAGCTAGACGCATGAGACATTAGGGAACTTAATATCCGAGGTCTGCAGTGTCCGGAGTGTGCCGAGAATGCCAAATTTCAGGCGTTGCCTCTCAGCTCGGACAACGCAGTGGCCGATGGCATTCACTAACGACCGAGAGCAGCGGCGTTTCCGTAGAGTTGACAGACACGAAACACTGTGTGAAATAACGGCAGAAATCAATGTGGGACGTATGACGAGCATATCCGTTGGGACAGTGCGGCGAAATTTGGCGTTAATGGACTATGGCAGCAGCCGACCGACGCGAGTGACTTTGCGTAACACAGAATCAGCTGCAGCGCCTAACCCTGTCGGTTGGATCCTAGACGACTGCAAAACCGTGGCCTGGTCGGATGACTCCCTATTTCAGTTGGTAAGAGCTGTTGATAGAGTTCGATTGTGGTGCAGACCCCAAGAAGCGACGGACACAAGTTGTCAACGAGGCTGTGTCAAGCTGGTGGTGGATCCATGATGGTGTGAGCTTTGTTTACATGGAATAGACTGGGTCGTCTGGTCTAATTGAACCGATTATTGACTGGAAACGGTTACGTGCGGCTACCTGGAGATCATTTGCTGCCTTTCATGAACTTCATGTTCGCAAACCACAATGCAGTTTTTATGGATGGCAATGCGCCATGCCAGCGGACCAAAATTGTACGCGAATGTTTTAAGGAACATTCTGTACAATTGGAGAGAATAATTTCGCACCCATGCTGCCGACATGAATCCCAGCGCGCCCGGCTAGCCGTGCAGTCTGACGCGCTGCTTCCTGAGAGCGGGAAAGCGTGCCGGTCCCCGGCACGAATCCGCCCGGTGGATTAGTGTCGAGGTCCGGTGCGCCGGCCAGCCTGCGGATGGTTGGCCGCGAGGGGTGGCCGAGCGGTCTGAGGCGTCTTGTCACTGTCCGCGCGGCTTCCCCCGTCGGAGGATCGAGTCTCCTCTCGGGCATGGGTGTCTGTGCCATCCTTAGCGTAAGTAGTGTGTAAGCTTAGGGACTGATGTCCTCAGCAGTTTGGTCCCATAAGACCTTACTACAAATTTCCAAATTTCCATGAATCCCATCGAACATTTGTGGGATATAGTCGAGAGGTCAGTTCATGCGCAAAATCAGCCTCGTAGTTCTGGGCCTATAGAGGCAGCGTGGCTCAATCTTCCTGCAGGGAGCTTCCAGAGACTTCTTGAGTCCATGTGGCGTCGAATTGCTGCACTACGCGGGCCAAAAGGATGTTCGACACGATATTAGTAAGTGTGCTATGACTTTTGTCACCTCAGTGTATAACAGCCCTACGTGAATAAGTGATACAAAATTGTTGAGGCTTTCGTGGCCACTTGTTGACAAACTGCCTATTGGCTTCTGTCTCGGGTTCTTCGGCCGACGTTCATCTAATGATTTTTCTGACGTTTCGCCAGCACGAGTGGCTGGCATTGTCAAAGCTTCACCCTCCATTGCCGGTGGTGAACTGGAGCCGAGCAGCAGCAGCTCACTCTAAATTCTTCCTCTGTCTTTAGAGGTTGTTTTCTGCGAAGGTTTTTGTCCCATTCGGACATTTCCTTCAATTTTTGGTGGAGTTATTTGGATGTTCTTGTCTTTTGTTTGTTCTTTTCTTTAGAGTATTTTGGTTTCTTTTCTGTCACTTTATTAGTAACGGGTTTGTTTTTATTTTTTTTACTATGCGAGGAGTATTGCTTTTGGCCTTTTGTACCGGTCTGGTACGTTGTTGTACCGACCAAGTGAGTTTATCAGTTCGTTTGGCGATCTTTCCGCGTTGGCGTAGAACTGCTCCGCCAGGGTACGGAATCCCGTGTTCAATTTTTCGATGTCTGTCGCTATGTGGAGGTCTTCCGTCGGGAAGCGCGGCGGTGTGTGTAGCGCTCTTCTGAGCGCTCTGTTCTGAATCTTTTGTAGTCGTTCTACCGTCGATCTAGCAGCGTAACCCCATACGGGGCACGCATACTCCAGTATCGGTCTAATTAGACTTCGATATACGGCTACTCCTGTGCTCGGGTCAAGGGAACTTTCACTGTTCAGTATTGGATAGAAGATCTGCATCCTGCCTAGGGCCTTTTAGCGAACTTCCTCGATGTGGCACTTCCAAGTCAGGCGCTTGTCTAGTGTCACACCGAGGTACCTCGCAGTGTTTCTCCAGGGGAGGTTTTGGCCCTGCAGGTGCAGCATTTGGTAGGGTCTTCTGGGGGGGCGGCGTTTACCGAGACGTCTAGTCATTAGCATGGCTTGGGTCTTCTCAGAGTTTAGTGAGATTCGCCATTGTTTGGCCCATTCGTCTGTCTTATTTAGGGCGGTTTGAAGACGTCTCGTGACCAGGTTCCTGTTTGTTGAGCAGGAGAAGAATGCGGTGTCATCAGCGTACTGTGCTGTCTGTACGTGTTGGGTGGTTGGTATATCTGCGGTGTAGAGACTGTACAGGGTTGGACCAAGAACCGAACCCTGTGGTGCCTCTGCGTGTATTCTTCTCCTGCTTGACAGTGATGTTTCTACTTTTACGGAGAATGTCCTACCGGAGAGATAGCTTTTTATAAGTTTCACAATCTTTCCGGGGAAGCCCTGGGTGTACAATTTATGGAGTAGCCCAGTGTGCCAAACTGAATCAAAGGCTTTTGCCACGTCTAGTAAGACGATCCCGCAGTAGCCTTTGCGGTTGAAGCTTTCTGTGGCTGCTTCTACTACCCTCATTATTTGTTGGGGGGCCGAATGTTGTGGGCGGAACCCAAACTGGAATTTGGGCAGGATTTGCTCTCTTCTGATGTGATCCTGTATCGGTACTAAGAGGAGACGCTCGTATAGTTTACTGAGGGTAGGCAGTAGACTAATTGGTCTGTAGTGTTGCGGGAACACCGGGTCTTTTCCAGGTTTTGCGATCGAGACTACTTCAGCGTGTTTCCACTGTGTCGGGAATTTTAGCGATCGCGTAATTTCGTTTAGGATATCTGCTAAGTGTGTTATTGCCATGGGTGGGATATGTTTTAATAGTTCGTTGGTGAGCTGGTCGTGGCCTGGTGCCTTTCTTGTTGGCAGCGATTTGATGACACTCGCCACGTCTTCAGAACTGAAGAGCGGCGTGCATTCATCGTCGTCGTCTGCGATCCAGGATCCTGGCTTCCCGTACTGCAGCGAACGACCGTCGCAGGTAGAAAGAGGAGAACCGCACCGGAGGATCCAGGATCCTGGCTTCCCGTACTGCAGCGAACGACCGTCGCAGGTAGCAAGAGGAGAACCGGACCGGAAATGACTGCGGAGAAGCCCTCGGACGTTGGCGCGCCAGGTACATATAGTCTGCACCCGCGAGCTCGCCTCCAGTTCACCACCGACAATGGAGGGTGAAGCTTTGACAATGCAGCCACTCGTGCTGGCGAAACGTCGGAAAAATCATTAGATGAACGTCGGCCGAAGAACCCGAGACAGAAGCCAATGGGCAGTTTGTCATGAATAAGTGAGCTTGCGACTGTGCGCGAGGGTATGCGTTTCGCTTTGTGATTTCCTGTCAGAAAATTCACACCTTATAATAACTGTAGTGAAATCAACCAATGAAACCGAAGTGATATCCGGAGTTCCCGAAGGTAGTGTTACAGGGGACAATCTGAGCAGTCCTGCTAGAATGTTTGTATATGATTCTGTCGTTTACCGACTAGGAAATTCACGAGAAGGTCAAAACGAATTGCAAAATGATTTAGACAAGATATCTGCATTGTGGGAAAACTGGCTGTTGACCTTGAACAATAAATAGTGTGCGGTCCTCCGCATGAGTACTGAATAATTCCATTAAATTTCGGTTACACGATAAATCACAAAAATTTAAAGGTTGTCGATTTAAATAAATACTCAGTTCCGAGCAATTACGAACAACTTAAACTAGAGCCGTCAAACAGAAAATGTTGAGTGGTGGCGAAGTGAAAATTGTTTTTTAATAGCCGAACATTAAAAGTTGCAAAAAATATACTAAAGGCACTGCCTACATTTAGTCCAGTCAACGAAGGAAAATTAGGGGACAAAATTCGTGAAATGACAAATTTTTGTGCTGTAGTAAGGGGGAATGTTGTGAATAATATATCAACAATCCCGACCGGCAGGGTGAGAGTGGACGGAGGACGGGCGGGGGTGGGGGATGGAAGGGAGCTTAAATGTCGTTGTGTAAGGCTCCTCTTGACTAATTCGAAAACCGTGGCTTCTAGAGCGAATGTTCGCCTGAAAAAATTATACGACAAGAAACTTCCTGCAAAAACCCGACTTTTTATTTTTTATCTCTAGGACTAACAGTTACCGCGTTGCATGGACAGGAAAAATGGCAGATTTTAAAAATAGTTTTTCAGTGGTATAAAATCAATGTATATTGTTAAATAAAAAGACTTAAGAACAAACATTAAATGTTTGTACCACATACAAGTGAAGCAGATCCGTATTAAGGGATAAATTATGTAGGCTACTGCAGGTGTAACAGGGTGGAAAGGTGGGGATGGGGGGGCGGGGGTGGAGATTAGAAGTGTGAAGGAAGGTAGGTCGGCGGATTGTGGTCATGCACATCCCTGCTTCACAGCTCTGCAAACTGAAGAGGGAGCAGTGATTCCCCACTACACCTACCCCATTACGTGACTTGAGTCACAAAGCTATACCGACCCTCCGCTGCACGCCTTATGAATCACTTGCGACGCAGGGCGCAAAGTGCTTCAATACTAGATGCAGTGCAGATATGAATTACTAAAGATACTAAAGCAAAAACGCATATGAACAGAATCTACATAACCCTCTCCAGTCTGTTCTGTATTGTTAGAGGGGCAATTGATTCTCAGTCGTACTGTGCGGCAGCTGTAGCGTTCTTCCGGGAAAGGCAACCGCTACTTGCTTTTCTGTTTATACCTCCACAGCATATCCTGCCAGTTCTCTTATGTAAGTAGACGAAATAACTTCACTGAATTTGTATTTATATAGCGGAGCTTTTTCAGTTTATTGAATCAATACTTACTGGCAGCTGTTACGTAAAAAAGCTCAATAGCTGGAGCTGCCAACTGTCTACCAGAATTGAGAACCTGCCCCAACAGTAACAAGCTGTCAGTATGTACTCAGCAATGTCAATTTCCCCTATACTAGTGTACAACAGTGTGTAGAGATTCACGTAGAATCTGTCCATATATTTCCCTTGCGTTTGTATTATTTTTGAACTAATATCTGTACTCGATGTAGTGTTAACACACCTTGTGGGAAACAGACACTCCTCTCTTTCCGCGGTAGCATCAGTTCATGGGTCGCCAATGATTCATAAGGCGAGCAACGTAAGGGTCCGTATAACTTTGTGAAATACCTCGCAGTTGCTTTTTGCGACGTAATGGGGAACTGCTTGCTCACACCTAATTTGACTATGAAGGAGGGAAGTTTGACCACAATCCAGCGCCCTACCTTCCCTTACGGTCGAACTCCACCTCCGAGTGCCGGCCGCGGTGGTCTCGCGGTTAAGGCGCTCAGTCCGGAACCGCGCGACTGCTACGGTCGCAGGTTCGAATCCTGCCTCGGGCATGGATGTGTGTGATGTCCTTAGGTTAGTTAGGTTTAAGTAGTTCTAAGTTCTAGGGGACTGATGACCACAGAAGTTAAGTTCCATAGTGCTCAGAGCCATTTGAACCACCCCCGACTTTCCACATTGTTACACTTCAGAACACACTTTATCCCTTAATAAGGTTCAGTTGCACTTCGGTGTCGCACACACATTTAACATTTGTTCTTAACCCACTCCATTTGACAAGAATTTTGTACCATTAAAACACTATTTTTAATAATGTGCGATTCTTCCATCTCCTGCAACGCGGAAATTATTAATCCTACAAAGACAATGAATAGCATCATTTTTGTAGAAAGATTAATGCAGTGTAATTTTGTACTGGGAAAGATTTTCGCTAGATGCTGCCATTTTCAAGATATTCAAGAAAATCCTACAACAGCGCTCGTCAGGATTTTTAATATGTTATTCATGACAATCCCCCTCCCTCCCCCCCCCCCCCCCGCCCCCCACGACTGCACGAAAATTATTTGCGACTACACGAAATTTTTTCCCTCAGTCGACATGTTTTGGTCTTCGTTGATTGGACTAATTGCGTTAGTCCGTACTTTCTAATGGAGTATTGCTGCTCGGCATAGGATCCTTACCAGACAGGATTAACGAAGGACATAGAAAAAAAACCAAAGAAGGGCAGCTCGTTTTTTATTATCGCGAAATAGAGGAGAGTTCACGGATATGCCAAGCAAGTTGGAGTGGCAATCATTAAAACGAAGGTGTTTGTCGTTTCACGAATTTTGCCCCATTCGCATAACACAGGCGCTATTAGCGCCTTTGTGAGGAAGCAAATCGCGTTTAAGTAGACTCTCTAACGGCCCTTACCATTAGTTACCTTAGAGACTGGACGTGATGGGTTGATAAAGTCAAGAATGCTTTTAAGGTCACAAAGGCACCATTATCAACACCTCACTGAGTTTGAACGAGGTTGTGTAATAAGGTTACGAGAAACTGGATGTTACTTCTGCGATACCGCAGAAAGACTTGGCATGAATGTAATCACCGGACACGATTGCTGGCCGCAGTGATCATGGGACTGTATGGTGTCAAGAAGACCGGGCACCGGACGGCCGCGTGTCACTGCCGAGAGGGACCACCATCGTGTTCTGCGTCTGGCTCTCGCGCATCCAACTGCATCTGCTGCAGCAGTCTGAGCAGCAGCACAGCGAACTGTTACAGACCGGTTATTTCAAGGACAGCTCCGCAGGTGCCCTGTAACGTGCATTTCACTAACCCCAAACCACCGTTATTTGAGATTTCAGTGATGTCAAGCGAGAGCTCGTTGGAGGGCGAGATGGAGATCTGTTGTGTTTTCTGATCAAAGCCGGATCTGCCTCGGTACCAGTGATGTCCATGTGTTGGTTAGAATTAGAAGGAGACCAGTTGAGGACTGCAGCCAACCTGACTGTGGACATTTGGAGTTATGGTCTGGGTTGCGATTTCGTATGACAGCAGAAGCACTCCGTGGTTATCCCATGCACCTTGACAGCAAATTTGTACGTCAGTCCGATGATTCGACCTGGTGGGCTGCCATTCATGAACAGCATTCTAGGGGGGTTCTCCAAAAGGAAAACGCTCGCCCACACACCGCTTTTGTAACTCAACACGCTCTACGGAGTGTCGACATGCTGCCTTGGCATGTTGGATCACCAGACCTGTGTCCAGTCGAGCACACATGGGACATACTGGACGACAACTCCAGCGTCACCCACAATCAGCATTAACGTCCCTGTACTGAGCGAAAAAGTGCAACAGCCCTGGTACTCCCCCCCCCCCCCCTTCAAATTGACATGCGGCACCTGTACAACACAAAGCAAGCACGGTTACACGCTTGCATTCAACATTTTCGTGGTAACTCCCGTTATTAATGTATCAGGATTTCACGTTTGCAGTGGCTTATCTCGCGCGTACATTAACCTATCATTTTACAATGTAAATCACTTAAATATGTTGCCTAGAGAAATGTATAACAGTAATTTCATTACTCTACATTATTTATTTTTACTGTTGCTAGTTTCTTGCTTCAGGGCACGTTACTGACTCCCAGTTACGTAGGGATAAATGGCTATTGTAATAAAATAAGAGAAATCTGAGCTCGCTGCGAATGATTTCGGTGTTCATTTTCTCCATGTGCTATTCGAGAATGGAATGGTCGAGAAAGAGTCTGAAAGTGATTCTGTGAACAATTTGCGAAAAATTAAGTGTGAATTTCAGAGTAATCATGCAAATTTAGATGTAGATATAGTCCGATGATGGTAGTTCATACCGAAACCGACAGTCATCTGATAAAATAAATGTGTGTCTGTACATTCCACATCTACATCCATACTCCGAAAGCCACCTGACGGTGTGTGGCGGAGGGTACCTAGTATACCTCTATCGATCTCCCTTCTATTCCAGTCTCGTATTGTTCATGCCTCTGTGTGGGCTCTAATCTCTCTTATTTTTATCCTCAGGGTCTCTTCGCAAGATATACGTAGGAGGGAGCAATATACTGCTTGACTCCTCGGTGAAGATATGTTCTCGAAACTTCAACAAAAGCCCGTACCGAGCTACTGAGCGTCTCTCTTGCAGAGTCTTCCACTGGAGTTTATCTATCATCTCCGTAACGCTTTCGCGATTACTAAGTGATCCTGTAACGAAGCGATCTGCTCTCCGTTGGATCTTCTCTATCTCTTCTGTCAACCCTATCTGGTACGGATCCCACACCGGTGAGCAGTATTCAAGCAGTGGGCGAACAAGCGTACTGTAACCTACTTCCTTTGTTTTCGGACTGCTTTTCCTTAGGATTCTTCCAATGAATCTCAGTCTGGCATCCGCTTTACCGACGATTAATTTTATATGGTCATTCCATTTTAAATCACTCCTAATGCCTACTCCCAGATAATTTATGGAATTAACTGCTTCCAGTTGCTGACCTGCTATATTGTAGCTAAACGATAAAGGATGTTTCTTCCTATGTATTCGAAGCACATTACACTTGTCTACATTGAGATTCAATTGCCATTCCCTGCACCATGCGTCAATTCGTTGCAGATCCTTCTGCATATCTGTACAATTTTCCATTGTTACAACCTCTCGATATAGTACAGCATCAGTGAACTTCCGATGTTATCCACAAGGTCATTCACATATATTGTGAATAGCAACGGTCGTACGACACTCTCCTGCGCCGGCAGTTGTAGCCGAGCGGTTCTAGGCGTTACAGTCTGGAACCGCGCTACCGCTACGGTCGCAGGTTCAAATCCTGCTTCGGCCATGGATGTGTGTGATGTCCTTAGGTTAGTTAGGTTTAAGTAGTTCTAAGTTCGAGGGGACTGATGACCTCAGCTGTTAAGTCCCATAGTGCTCAGAGCCATTTGAACCACTCTCCTGCGGCACACCTAAAATCACTCTTACTTCGGAAGACTTGTCTCCATTGAGAATGACATACTGCGTTCTGTTATCTAGCAAGAAAATTATGTTTTTTTTCTGGTTTTCTTGGTCGCTGTTCCGGCAGTATGTCGGGAATATGTAATTTTCTTTACCTGCTCATGGATTTTCCCGCTGGGGCAGTGACACACTTCGTACACGTCCGCTTTCGGCTTGTTGATAGGGCTCGTGGAAGAGCGCGACTTAAATGTGCTCGGCGAGATGCTGGGCACGTAATTCTACGCGGTTCTGACAGTCACGGGGAAGGAAATGCGTCAGGCATGAAGGAAAAAAGCTTTCTGCTTTCGGTATGAGTCCAACTGCAGAAGACGCGAGCAGTAGCTGTTGGTGATCACCGTACTGTACGACAACGCCCTGCATTATATTCCGAGCGTTGCTTCGGTTCCACGAGGGCGTGAGTGAGCTGTAGATAGCGATGCGGCCTTCGGATGGTGACGTTAAGCCCGGAGACGCCCGTGACGCTCTTCCGAGAGTTGTAAGCCGTGTGCTGGCAACGCCTATTGTCCTTACCCTACCTCTCATTTCCAAGTTAATCTGTAGCAACACATACACTATGTCTGACATTTATTCACCCACAGTACGTAAATAAATGCTTAACACGTCATACGCGTGACACATCGTGCACTGTGAATGCAGTAATTCGATCTGGGGAATATGAATCCCATCTTGAGTTACAAACAGCATAATTTTCAATTTAGCTCAAGGACGTTCCGCACCTTGCTGAGCCAACAAAAGGTGTAAAATACCAAAGGTACGTGTTCAAGCGACAATACTAGGTAACGAATTAAATGTATTCGCAATTGCCAATATGGACAAACATCAGCACTATAACAGAATGACGGCAGTCAAAATTTGTGCCGGACCGAGACACGAACCCGGATTTCCAGCTTATCGAGAGCGATAGCCTTACCATTTTTTTTTTTTTTTTGTTTATCTCATTTTGTTCGTTATTGTTCGTTGTATTTGTTGGGGGCGGGCGTCCCATGACGCTTGCTCAAGTTCATCGTTGATCCATTAACTCAGCTTTTTTATTACAGAGGGCAGCTAAGCCTCTGACTGAAAAATAACTTACGCTACGGACAACACATACACCCATGCCCGAGGGAGGTCTCGAAGCTCCAACGGGAACCATTTGGCTATCCGTGCACGATTCACGGTCAGACACAAACTCACATATGTCGTTAACAATGCATGAATGTCCGAAGGAGCTTTGCATCGTAATTCGGAATAACACAGGCACTGCAATATCCTATTTATCCGTCGACACTGGGGAAGTGACTTTCACGTAAACGTCTGAGGTGTACTGGCCATTAAAATTGTTACACCAAGAAGAAATGCAGATGATAAACGGGTATTCATTGGACAAATATATTATACTAGAACTGACACGCGATTACATTTTCACGGAATTTGGGTGCATAGATCCTGAGAAATCAGTACCCAGAACAACCACCTCTGGCCGTAATAATGGCCTTGATACGCCTCGGCATTGAGTCAAGAGCTTGGGTGGCGTGTACAGGTACAGCTGCCCATGCAGCTTCAACACGATACCACAGTTCATCAAGAGTAGTGACTGGCGTATTGTGGCGACCCAGTAGCTCGGCCACCATTGACTTGACGTTTTCAATTGGTGAGAAGCCTGGAGAATGTGCTGGCCAGGGCAGCAGACGACCATTTCCCGATTCCAGAAAAGCCCGTTCAGGACCTGCAACATGTGGTCGTGCATTATCCTGCTGAAATGTAGGGTTTCGTAGGTATCGAATGAATAGTAGAGCCACTGGTCCTAACGTCCACTGTTCAAAGTGCCGTCATTCCGAACAAGAGGTGACCGAGACGTGTAACCAATGGCACCCCATACCATCACGCCGGGTGATACGCCAGTATGGCGATGACGAATACACGCTTCCAATGTGCGTTCCCCGCGATGTCGCCAAACACGTATGCGACCACCATGATGCTGTAAACAGAACCTGGATACATCCGAAAAAAATGACGTTTTGCCATTCGTGCACCCAGGTTCGTCGTTGAGTACACCATCGCAGGCGCTCCTGTCTGTGATCCAGCGTCAAGGGTAACTGTAGCCATGGTCTCCGATCTGATAGTCCATGCTGCTGCAAACGTCGTCGAACTGTCCGTGCAGATGGTTGTTGTCTTGCAAACGTCCCCATCTGTTGACTC